>NC_053493.1:272319990-273519990 GCF_905171775.1 Rana temporaria
CTGGTTCATTCATATTCAAATTTTGTGACAGCTCATTCATGTAGCTGTGGCAGAGCTTTTGTGGGACAAAGCCCCTGTACGCGAGCCTCCACGACTCCCGTGAAACATGGGACAGGGCCACACTGCCTTTGTGTTTTATACCGGGAGAGCATGTGACAGGGTTTCAATGCAGGAGAATAACTGAGACAGGCACAGGAAGTGCCTGTACAAAGACCTTGGGGACAATAATGCAAAACAGGCTTGGGATGGGGAAAACATGCATACACTGCAGAATAATGAAAAACAGGTTGATGTTGCAAAGAACATGCATAAACTGCAGCGTTCATTTATAAAAACCACACAAAAGTGGGCTTTTCACAACAATGTCTCTGTGATTCAGAGAACCATGTAGCTGAATAGCATAGTCTCATTTTTAATTGCCTGCACGTACTGTATATGATAGTTGAAGAAAACATAACATCATTGGGCTTAGTCAGGGCTATTTTTCTTGGGAAAATAGGTGCAGGTGCTCCCCTCGTCTGAGTCACTGCTTTTTTTCACCCCCCTACCCACCTCCGAGCACTGTCCCTTGGTTTCACCCCTTAGCCACCTACGAGCATCATCCCTCGGTTCCATCCCCTACCCACCTTCTAGCATCACCCCTTTTGGAAAATACAGAACCAAGTATAATTTTGTGGTGCAACGTACCGTAAATTGTATGGAATTTGTTAATGACAACAAGTCAAGCACTAAAATAGTTTCCCGGCAGTTAGCAGCAATAGACCTTCCACAAATAATAGATCCCGCAGCAACAACATTCCTCTCGCCAAAAACAATACCTCCCCCGAACAAAATAGATCAACCCCAGCAACAATAGATCCCCACCAGCAACAATAGTCCCACTGTAATAATAGATCCCCAAAAATTAAATAAAATTACCTGAATCCACGCTGGACATAAATCTAATTTAACCACTGGTCAATTGATTTGTCTGTAAGACTCACTGGAACTATGGGCCAGATCCACAGCCAGCCGCCGTAACTTAAATATTCCCATTTAAGTTACACTGCCGCAAAATTTCTACCTAAGTGCCCGATCCACAAAGCACTTACCTAGAAATTTTCGGCTGTGTAACTTAAATCCGGCCGGCGCAAGGCGTTCCTATTCAAATGGGGCGAGTCCCATTTAAATTAGGCGCGCTCCCGCGCCGGACGTACTGCGCATGCTCACGACGTCATTTTCCCGACGTGCTTTGCGCGGTTTTACGTTGCGCCGGGTTTTGAGAATCGCGACGGGCGTAAAAAAAAAATACGAGTGGCGGCGAAAAACAAAATTTGAAAAAAAAAGACGGCGACGCGGGATAGAAGGGTCTACTTTTACAAGGCCTAAACAGTTTAGGCCTTGTAAAAGCAGCCCTAATATTGCGTTTGCGAACTAATACTTACGGAGAAAAAAACGAAGCGTAAAAGCTTCGTGGATCTCCGTAAGTGCTAATTTGCATACCCGAAGCGGCATTTCGACGAGAAATGCCCCCAGCGGCAGCCAAGGTACTGCATCCTAAGATCCGACAGTGTAAGTCCCTTACACATGTCGGATCTTCTCCCTAACTATGGAAAACTGATTCTGTGGATCAGTTCCAAAGATAGAAACAGGGATACGACGGCGTATCAGTAGATACGCCTTCGTATCCCTTTTGTGAATCTGGCCCTATATCTGTTGGCTATACACACTTTTTAGTATCAACACTTAGCCTCAGCTCAAGATTAGTATACATTTTTCAACATTCCTAGTATCCACTTACTGGGTCATTGCCATTACTGTTGCCTTTGACAAATTATTCATGCTTGGACTTTTAGGGTCATATTATCACCGTTCATTTTTGGTCCAGTGGTATTTCATCTACACCCCCACTTTTATATTATACAACGTTGCAATTTTTACAGTGTATTTATTATTCTAGATTTAGATACTCTGGAGGAACATTCCCCTTCGAGAGATTTTGTATATGATCCCAGGGGAATCTCTTCGATATTTTTGTATATTCATCAATAAAGTTCATTTAATCCACTGATGATTACTTGTGGTTGATTAGCTCCGACTATCGTTTGGAACTTCTCTATGTCCCAAACCCCCCCCCCCCCTTTTCTCAACAACAGATCCCCTCCAGAGATAACAGATCCCCCAGCAGCCTTCTTTGGCTGAGGATAGACAACATTTCAAACGTATATATAAATGGTTAAAAGAGAAATATGGGTTTTTTATTTTTGCATATTCATACTAACCTAGGTGGGCGCAGCATTAGACCAATGCTACATATGTCCCCCGCCGCCTCTTCACGGAGAACCGAGCCACCGAACATCGCCGATGGCTCAGTTCTCTCACCTCCGCGAGCAGGGAGCTGCTGACTGTCAGTCAGCATCTCTCCTGCTCTGGTCCTCTACGCTCATTGGAGCGATGAGCTGTGAAGGGGCGGGGAGCGGCCGTCTCAGCCTCTCAACAACTCACTGAGAGGCTGAGACTACCATCAGTCCAGGCAGCTAGTTGATCCAGACTTCCTAAGTCAGGATGACGTGCTGCCTGGACTGATCCTGGTGACATGAGCGGAGAGCAGACTTCAGACTGCTCTCCACTGAAAACGGGTCACAGGCGTGCAAAACTAATTGCACTACTGTGACCCTTAGGAGAAGCCCAGCCTAAAAAGCTCAGGCTGGATTTTTCCTTTAAGTTGCGTAGATATTGCTTTAGTAGTAGATTATACTATAGAGTGTTGCCACATTTCTATATGTACCGTGTCTCCCTCGGCTTAGGAGAGACAGTACCTTAATTTTGTACAGTATTGCTCATTTTCTATTAATATCAGCTCCAGGAGCTCATCTGCTTTTATGTGTTTTAGTTACACTACACCGTGCTGGTGCTAGTGCCTACTCTCTCCTATTTGGACAAACTAACCAAACATTTTTAATTCTTTGTGATATAATCAAGAACGACCAACAATTTTGAAAAAAAATATATATATATTTTACTTTTTGCTTTAAAACACAACCAATAAAAAGTAAAAAAAATGGAATTTCTTCATCAATTTAGGCCAGTATGTATTCTGCTACATATTTTTGGTAAAAAATCCCAATAAACGTACATTGATTGGTTTGTGCTAGGTTATTGTTTCTACAAACTATGGGATATGTTTTTCTATTTTTTATTTTATTTTAATTTTTTTACTTGTAATTGTGGCAATCAGCGATATAGCGATATACAGGCAGTCCCCAAGTTACAAACGGGTTAGGGACTGTAGGCTTGGTCTTAAGTCGAATATGTTCGTAAGTCGGAACAGCATGCGTCGTTTTTCCAATGTTCCGTTGAATGTGCCCGCCATCGAAAAAGGTTCTGTCTAATGTGCCCGTCGTCGAAAAGGTCCCATCGAATGTGCCCACCTTCTAAAAGGTTCAGTCGAATGTGGCCTCCATCGAAAAAAGGTTCAGTCGAATGTGCCTGCCGTCGAAAAGTGGCCACGAGTTGTTCGCAAGTCAGATGTTCGTAACTCAGGGACTCCCTGTATAGAGGGACTACAATATTTTGGCAGACAAATCGGATACCTAACTGACTCTTTTGACCTTTTTTTGGGGGACCAGTGACATCATTAAGGTGATCAGTGCTAAAAATATGCCCTGTCATTGTACTAATGACACTGACATGGAAGGAGTTAACATCATTGGTGATTAAAGGGTTAACTGTGTGCCTAGCTAATGTTTCAGTGTAGTGAGGGAGGTGCTTTTACTAGTGGAAGACATGGATCGGTGTTTCTGCTTTACAGAAACACAGGATTTATGCCTTCTGTACCGACAGAACGGCAATCTGCCTTGTTTACATAGTCAGTGTAACGATCAGCGCGTACTAGCGGACATCGGGTCCGTGGGACGAGCTGATCAGCTCCCACTGTGTAAAATCACAGTGGGGTCGACCCTCCGATGGCGCACACACAACGACTGATACCAGGAAGTGCAGGATCACGTTTATATATGTGATTCTGCACAGCACAACCGCCGTGTAGCACTAAATATGCTATGGGGCAGTTGGCAAGTGATTATAGAGGAGAGTGAGGAGAATGTTAAGGCTCAGTGCTCTGCTATAACTCTCCCATGGGAACACACATCAATTGAACTTTAGATTTGAGTGGAGCTACAGCCAGCATACACATAAAAAAATATGTAGTTTTTTGGCACAATGCAGCCATAGATCTGAATAGTCCAATTTCAAGATACAGAGAATATTTAAAAAGGATGTAGATCATTTGAATCCAATCTGTTTCTGAAAGACCTGCTTCTTTTGAAAATATGGTCATCATAGGGAACTATATTAATATCACATCATCAATGGCCAGCATATGTCAGTGCTAGCTAGTGTTATCCTAAATAAATGAAAGGCCATTTAGACATAAAAGGGAAGCAAATTATATAAATGTCAATTCTAGATGAGGAGATGTATTTCTTTTATTTTTTTTAGTTCTATGTGGATAAAGCATGAGGGGGGAAATGAATGTTTAAGTGTAGCCAGTAAATGATGGTATTAATGGCAAAAGGATTTCATAGATGTGTGTGCAAATATCCGACAAAAAATGTGACACTTTAATTTATGTTATGACATGAAACTAATTCCTGGATCATTTTTATAACTTTGTGTAATAATTCAGTGTAGTTAATGTACTTTAGTTTAAAGGATGAACAAACTCATTTAAATGTATTCAAGGATTTTTTTTAAATAAAAGAACAAGAGAAGGAAAAGTGCAAAGTTGCTTATCACATCCAGTCAGATTCTTGGCTTTCTCTTACTTCTTTTTTATCTTCTTACTGTTGCCAGAAAATTGACAGATCTGTTTGCAGAAAATATTCAATCCAACTAATGTTCATAGACAAGTCTATGTTTAGCGGAAAATTATAAACTGAGTAAAATATTGTCCTTTATCCTAAAGAGAGAAAATGAAAAATGTAAGGTAACATTTAAAGCAGACCTCCTAGAAAATAGCTAAAGATAAAGATGAAATACATATAAGTGAGCTGTGTTAGGCCTCGTACACACGATAGGTTAAACAGAGGACAACGGTCTGATGGACCGTTTTCATCGGTCAAAACCGATCGTGTGTGGGCCCCATTGGTTATTTAACCATCGGTTAAAAAAAAGCCAACTTGCTTTAAATTTAACCGATGGATTCCTAACCGATAGGTCAAAACCGATCGTTTGTAGGCACGACCATCAGAATCAAGTCGACGCATGCTTGGAAGCATTGAACTCATTTTTTTTCAGCATGTCATTGTGTTTTACGTCACCGCGTTCTGACACGATCGGTTATTTAACCAATGGTGTGTGCGCGCGACGGACCATCAGTCAGCTTCATCGGATGGACTGATCGTGTGTACGAGGTTTTACTGGACAAAGGCAAAGCATACCTGATCATTCTCTGCACAATGTATTGGCTCCTCATGCTACTTCTCCCTCCCCTTGTCTGAACACTGCTCTATGGGGACTGCAGAATTCTGATGCCAAGCAAAATGTAGATACTTATACTGCTTGCATTTAAATAAAATACATTAAAGTATTAAATACTGAATAAAGAGACAGATTCTTTCTTGTCTCTTATTTTTGCCTGGAGTTCAGCATTAAGTAAGCAATACATTTTCATAATACATTGTGTCAGGTTATACTATTTTTCGTAGTTTTAGAAAATGTGAACGATGACATGTTCTATTACATTTTTACAGAAAATAACAGAGTATATTTTATAGCAACAATTATATTTCACCTTTATACTTGTGTGAATACTTTGCCATTCAGCTTAAAGCATAACTACAATTTTGTTGAGAAAAACATATTTCCCTCTGGGTGATATGTATGTACATTGCAAGGATTATAACAATCTCCCCCATTTGCAGATTCCTACCTTTTGTTATTCTGAAGCAATCCCTGTGTGTTTGTCTGTGCCTCTGTACTGAGTGTGTCTAATGGGAGTGGTTTCAGGTGTGAAGCTTCTGGGCACTAATGAGGAAATCTGCTGGGCCTGCATCCCTTTAGACATGCTCCTATTGAAAATATCACTTCAAAAATGAAATTTTTGTTGCAGAGGATGCATGAAATCTGACTTGTGTCTTAGGCAGACTTCTGGGAAAATTGGTGAGCCAATCGCACAAGAAGAAAATTATGTTTGTGGGGAGTTGTCAGTACAAACTTCATGTAGCCATATTGCAATGCATTCTCAGAAAATTACAGTGGCTGTAGATTGAAAAGGAAAGGTAATTTTTAATAACATTCGATTAAAATATGATTAGTGTCGCAATTGTATAAGCTATATTATTTTTTCTTTATTTGCTATTATTTCCCCCCCACGAAAGTGGAGTTACCCTTTAATTTAAATTATATTTAAAAATAGGAAAGACATGTCATAAGCATATATCACTCATAAATAAAATAATCAAACATGCATCTAAAATTGCTAATCTAATCACTGTTGCTTTTTATAAAAGTACTTTAGGAACATAGGAATTAAATTAATGGTATCAAAGAGAATTAAAGGATAAGTTCACCTTTTAGAAAAAGTTCCACCAGTATTTAGGGTGGAACATGTAACATGTTCCAGCTCCTGCTGCTTCTTCCCTGATCTCCCCACCCTCAATGTTACAGTGGGTGGGGGATCTTCTCCCCACACCCTCTGTCACTATTCAAAAACAATGCGGCCACGTGGGACACCGCTCACACAGCCGCATTATTAATTCACTTTCCTGTGGATGAATGAACTGCAAGTATTGTCAGCCACCATGGCAGACAACTTGTAGTTCTGAATAAACTGTGAAATAGTTGATGAGCACACTTGTAGTTTATTCACAAGCCTTGCAGCTTTCAAACTGACAGCCCATATGGAGGTACAGGCTAAAAACTGCAGGGCCTGTCTGCAGAACCCTGTCGTTGCACCCCTGATCTACTGATCAGGGGTGCAATGCTTTTCAGCAGGGTTGTTGAAAATAATCATATAATCGATACATTGTGATTCAGCTCTAAACAATTCTGCATCGATGCAGAGAACGGCTGAATCGCGATTGCATCAATGATGTCATCCCTGTGCACCCATCCTCCCCTCCCTCCTCCTCTCCATGTTTGTCACACAGAGTGGTGATCTCCCACTGTGTCATTGAGCTAAGATCTGAAATGTTCTGCTGCAACTGTAACAAAGTCCCACCTTCTTGACCGGCTCTTATATTATACAGCACACTGATCCAATGCTGGGAAATTTAATCAGTGCGACGTGCATCATAGGACACAATTCACATCCAAGCTCTGTGACACAGCGGGAGATCACAGCTCTGTGTGACCAAGGCAATAGTAAGGCTGCATTTGATGGGCACTGGTGAGGCTGCATTTGATGGGCACTGGTGAGGATGCATTAATGGGCACTAGTGAGGCTGCATTTGATGGGCACTGATGAGGCTGCATTTGATGAGCACTGGTGAGGCTGCATTTGATGGGCACTGATAAGACTGCATTTAATGGGCACTGATAAGGCTGCATTTGATGGGCACTAGTAAGGGTACATTTATGGGCACTGGTGAGGCTGCATTTGATGTTTACTGGTGAGGATGCATTTGATGGGCACTGGTAAGGCTGCATTTGATGGGCACCGGTGATGCTGCATTTGATGGGCACTGATTATCTGCATTTAATAGGCACTGGTGAGGCTGCATTTGATGAGCACTTATATGCTGCATTTGATGGACACTGGTGAGGCTGTACTTGATGGGCACTGGTGAGGCAGATTTATACTTGAATGGTCCATGTTTGTTGTGGTGTACCCAAGGGCTCAGTGTGGGACCATTGCTTTTAGTCTATTTATAAATTATATGGAGTTTAGAATTGAAAGTACCAGTTCTGTGTTTGCAGATGTCCAGGCTCGGTTCACTCTGCATGCCGATGTGGATCAGAGCAGGGTTCCTGTGCATTCTGGTATATCGTTTCAGATCCGATTTCAGCCCGAATTTTGGGCTTAATTCGGACCTTAAACAGACCAGAAGACGCACCTGTGCAAATTCGCACCAGAGCTGCATTGGAGATATGTGAACCGGCTCCATAGAGAGCGGGTCACAATCTTCTGCTATTGTGAATTGGATTCAGGGATCCTGCATCCAATTCACAATAGTGTGAACCCAGCCTCAGACTTACAAGTAGGCCTGGATCCACTGTTTGATTAGGAGTTTACATTTTAGGCCTTCTGCACACTGCTGCCTAAAAACACCCAGTACTGTAGAACTCTGAGTTGCCGGTCAGTATTTTTACATGTATACAGTGTGCAAGAGGTCTTAATTTTGATAAATAAAATGATGCACTTAGTAAACCATGCATGCATCCAGAGACGGGATGAGGCAGATGGGGAGGTGAGTAGGAGAGGCTGCTGTCCTGGGTATTGTCTTTTTATGAAGGGAGGAAGGCACATTGGAAATTTTCTAGGGCTCTATTCTTCAGCTGTCTGATTGACAGGAGTGAAGGAAGCACCACTTATTTCACACAGAGCAGGGGCCATGATAGTTGCTAAAAAGAGGATTTGTCTCTCCCCTCCCTGCAAAAACAGCCTATTTTGGGGGAAAGAGAGTAGTGAAAGGGGTGCATACTGAAAACAGACTTCTTTCTTAGTACAGACACTCACTGGCGGTGTGGCCAGAATTATATTCTTTCCGTCTGCTGTTCCCAGAAGCGTTCCCAGTGCTGAGAAGAAGGTCTGAACTGTCTGTGAGTACAATGAGGGTGGGGAAGATCAACTTGGCCCCAGAACTCCCATCTCCCATTCAATGACCCAAAAAGCCTCATAGCCACTCTACATCCCTCAGAGTCCTTTAGTTCCTCTGAAGCAACACAGGGCCCTTTAGTTCATTGCACCCAGAGAGCAACAGACCCCCCCCCCCATCTCCCATTCTTTAACACAATGGCACAGATGCCAAAGCAGTCCTCCACAGACTGGCACCAACAATGTACCAACATGTTTTCTCTCGGTGACACTGCATCCAGACTTTTTTTCTCACTGACCCTGATACAGCAATATTTATTCCTTCCAGATACACCACCCATGCAGGGACAACTTTTCTTTTGAGTGACAGTAGTGATGCAAGAGCATTTTTTTATACTACCAGTTAAATCACCATCGCAGGTGCATTTTTCTGCTCTGAAAGGAGCGGGAGTGGCTGTTTCAGTCTCCCAGATGCTCACTAAGGGCCAAATCCACAGCCAGCGGCGCAAAATAAGTTTTTTCAAACTTATGTCATTTAAGTTACGGCGCCCTAAGTTGGTGTCGTAATTGCCGTATCCACAGCGCATTTGCGCACAAAATTGCGCCTGCCGTAACCTAAATTCGGAGGCGTAAGGCGGGGTTATGGCAAGTGGGAAGGAAGTGGGCGTGCTTCATTGTAATGAGCCGTGACCCCATGCAAATGAAGGTCCGGCCGTACTGCGCATGCGCGCAGGAATCTGCTGCTCACTGCGCATGTGCAGAACTTTGCTTGGCGCAATCAGTGAGATAGGTAAAAGGCCAAGTGTACTTAGTTTGAGGATCGCACTGTGCTTAACTAGCTCCAGTCAAACACACTTCATTTGCAAAAGTATTTCCCTGTGTTCCCTTCCATGAGCAATTTGCTTCTGCTCTTAGTTTGTCAGTGTTTGTTGGTAAGTTGTGTTTGATAGAGAAGTGTTGGAGAGTAGTAGTAGATAGTAGTTGTTGTTTGTTTGTGATAAGTGTAATTTTTGTTTGATTGTTTCTGCTAATTTTTTTGTTTGGTTTTTTTCTGCTTGGATTTTGTGTTTGGTTTTTGTGTGTTTGTATTTGACTTTGTAGTAGCTGTCTGCGTCTGTGTGTATTTTTGTGTATTTGTTTGGTGTGTATTTTTGTGTGTTTGTATTTGACTTTGTAGTAGCTGTCTGCTTGTGTGTGTATTTTTGTGTGTTTGTCCTGTTTGGCTTCTTGTTGCTGGGTGGTGTCTGTGATGGCTCCCAAACGCAGGAAGCTGAATTTTTCACATGTTGAAAAGCAAATCCTTGCCAGGTATATCATCCAATATGGAAGATATTTACATGGGCCTGATAGCCGGAACACCTCCCCGGCCCAAAGGAAGAGGATCTATGCCAAAATAACAGATCACATAAATGCGGCGGGGGGGGAGAGGGAGACGGGACCCCGCTGGCATTAAGAAAAAGATCAATGATCTGAGGAGCGTGGTCCGCAAAAGGTGGCCAAGCTCACTGCGCATAGGAGGGGCACTGGAGGAGGGGGACCATGCCCCATCCGGCTGACTGAGGAGGAATGGACAGTGGCCCGATGTTTCGAGCCAGAGCAGGTGGTGGGCCTGCCTGGTTATCAGTCTGATGTTCCTGTGAGGCCAGGTAAGGTTTTTTGTTTTTTTATTTGGTGATTAGCAGTGTGGGTGGGGGAAGGGAAAATGTGCCAAGTGTTGTGGATCCTCAAACCTGTGATTGTTTGGTGTCTTCCACAGATGACAGGAGATTGCTGGGCCATCAGGCCAGGCTGCTGCACCACCCCAAAGACAGGAGGCTGCTGAGGAGTCCCAGGGGAGGGGAGTGGCCAAACCTCCCCTCATGAGGAGGCTGAGGGGGGGAGGATGAGGGGAGGAGGATGAGGGGGAGAGGAAGAAGATCTCCAGATTGGCCGGAAATCATATTGCCACAGATCTGATGACATTTGACGATACCCTTGAGGCTAGCCTTGAGGCTCCCCTTGAGGCTACCCCAGAGGCTCCCCTTGAGGCTACCCCAGAGGCTCCCCCAGTGGCTACCCCAGAGGCTCCCCCAGAGGCTGGCACCAGTCAGGCCACCATCAGGGGTAGCCCCTCCCACTCCTCCCACAACATGCCGCAACCCACAAGGGTCACTCTATCCCCTCCTACCTGGCCACAAGCCTCAGGGGCAGGCAGGATGGGACCCAGGACACCAGGGTGGGGTCTGAGCATATGCCGGCCAGTCTGCTGAGGGACAATGCCAAGCAGACCCGCAGTCTGGGTGACATCAAAAAAAAACTATGGCCAAGATGGAGCACAGCCTGGATGTAATGAGGGAGTCACTCAGTGATGTGGCCACCAATTCATTGGGTGTCATCACCTGTTTGTGGTCCCTGCATACCGCCACAACAGGCGTGGGCCAGGAGGTGACTGCCCTCACCCGGGCTGTGCAGGACAACACCCGGGCTGTGCAGGAGAACACACGGGCTGGCCAGGCCAATACGGCTTGCATCACTGACTGCCTGGACCAGGATAGCAGTGGCCTTGGAGGGCAGGCCAGCCGGAGGTCAGACACCAGGGGAGGCTCCTCCCTCCCCTGCTCCCCCCCCCCAATGAAGATACTCCCTCCCCTGCTCCCCCCCCAATGAAGATACTCCCTCCCCTGCTCCCCCCCCCGTGAAGATCCTCCAGGTGCCCGTGGCCGTGCCCGTGGCCGTGCCCGTGCCCCTGCCCGTGGGCAGCCTAGACGGAGCACTCGCCGCCGGACTTAAATACCAGGGGTACTTTTTTTTTTTTTTTTTTTTGGTTTTAAAATTTTGGTTATTATACTGTACTTATGATTTGGTTTATGTGTGTGAATGATGTGTGAATGTGGGGGGGTGGCATTCCTGAGAAAATAAGGGTGTCACCCTCAGTTTTGGTGGAGAAGGGATCCCCAGGACCAGGGAGAAGTCCATCCTAGGTTCCTGAATGGTGTATGAATGCACAGTGACATAATTGGAGCCGTGGCGGGGCGTTATGCTCCCAAGTACCAAAGGGGGGGGGGTTACTTGGATCCTAATCCAATTCGATGTGCATGTGATGTGTTTGTGCTAGGGCCACAGTGGTGTGCATTCATGCATTCTCATTGTGACATAAATCATGTGCGTTTCCAGAGACAAAAACATTCTCAATGTGTCATTAAACATGTTGCGTTTACTGTGCAAAGCAACATTCTCATTGTCACATAATTCATGTGCGTTTGCAGTGAAAACAATAATATAATTGTCACATAATTCATGTGCGTTTGCAGTGAAAACAAATAATATCATTGTGACATGATTTCTGGCCATTTATGAGAAAAGATGCCTTCTGCGAGGCCGTCTCCTGGCTACTGTGCCCCTCAGTAGACCGGGTAGAGTGGGCTAGGGGGGGATTGCCTGGGTGGGGGGTCAGGTCAGCACGTAAGTTAATCTCCAGTCCCCTTCTCATTGCAAAGTTATGAAGAATGCAACAAGCCCCTATTATTTGGCACACAAAGTCTGGGGAATACAGCAGTGTACCCCCAGTCTTGTCCAGGCATCTGAAGCGGGACTTCAGCAGGCCAAATGTACGCTCCACTACTGCCCGGGTGCGAATATGAGCCTCGTTGTAGCGTTGCTCTCCTGGGGTTTGGGGGTTCCTGAATGGGGTCATCATGTGAGGTCCCAGGGCATATCCAGAGTCACCTGGAAGGGAAAAGACAGGAGGATATTAGTCATGCATGTGCCCCATGTGATGTCTGCATCATGGGGGGGGACAGTCATACCTGACACACATGTCACTCACCAACCAGCCAGCTGTCTCCATACACGTTCTGCTCCAATTCACGTGCTATGTTGGTCTGCCTAAAGATGTAGCTGTCATGGCACGAACCTGGAAATTTGGCACACACATGCCAGATGAGGCCATGGGCATCCACGATTACCTGGACATTGATGGAATGCCAGTTTTGCGATCCTGAACAGGTGCTCTGTATCATGGGGGGGGCTGTAGTGCCACATGGGTACAGTCAATGGCCCCGATGGTCCGTGGGAATCGGGCAATCTGATAGAAGTCAGCCATGCTCTTCATTCGCTGGTCCTCCTGGGTGGCTTTCAAATTGACTGCCCATGCGTCTCAGTATTGCAGGACAACCTGGTGCACACACCTGCTCATCGAGGACTGTACATCCCAGCCAGACCTCCACATGTTCTCTGAAAAGACCCCAGTGGCCAGAAAATGCAGGGTGGCCATAACTTTAATGTGAGCTGGCAGGGCATGGATCGTTGGGTTGGGGTGTTCAGATCATCCTGCAGGATCCTGGTTAAGTCCAGGATGGCTTCCTGGTTAAATCTGAAGTTGCCAATGACCTCAGACGCAGTCATGCAAAGAGATCTTGGCTGTGGGCGGTATATCCTCTCCTGTGCCCTCCTCCTCCTCCTCTGTGCCCTCTCCTTCTCTGCGCCTGTAAAGTTGCGAGTGCCGTTATAATCATTGATGGCCCAGGCATTTTGGCAGTCACAATGAAGTCAAGCAAAGAAGTGTTGGCAGCTCTTCCTAAATGGTGTTGCTTCAGCAGACCCTTTACAGGGCTGGTGTAAAATTAGGGCTGCTTTATAAAGTCTAATTTTGCTCCAGAAAACTAACAGGTGCGTACAGGGCATTATCTACGGCGCACAGGGCGTAATCTACGGCGCACACACTTAATTTTGAGGATCGCCCTATCTCCCTCATTGCATCTTTGCCTATCAAATAAAGCGGCGTGACTAGCGTAATTTGCGTCAGAGGATGCGCGGAGTAATTATTTTAAGTAGGACGGAAAAACCGGATTTTTCGTTTTGAGGATCGGGCGCAAAGATACGCGCGGAGTAAAATTAGAAATCTCGAGTTAAGTCGGCGCATCTGCTTGTGGATTTGCCCCTAAGAGGCTAAGCAGCTGCTGGTTCAGGCATCTGGGTGGATCCTGTCTATATGATCAATATCATTTCAAAGCATGAACAAACTCTGTGAAACACCAGACGGCCCGCTGTCGGCTGAAAAGGGTCACAGGAGTGCAGAACGAACTGAATTTCTGTTATCCCTAGAAAAGTATGGCAAAAAGCTTTGTCCATACGTCTCCATTAAGAATCTAATTTGTTTAACATTTGGAGCATAAACATTCACAAAAGTACAAAGCATATTATTATTATTAATGAACTGACCAGCAATGAGTCCAGATCAAAATCCAATAGAGCACCTGTGGAGAGATCTCAAAACAGCAGTTTGGAAAAGGAACCCTTCCAATCTGAGAGAACCAGAGCAGTTGGCGAAAGAAGAGTGGTCTAAAACTCCAGTAGAGAAGTGTAAGAAACTCATGATTGTTACAGGAAGCGATTGATTTTCAGTATTTTTTTCCAAGGGATATGCTACCAAATATTAAATGAGGGTGCCAAAAAATAATTTGGGTATAGCGTTGTATGACTAAGTAATCGTCATTCAAAGTGTGAAGCCTCGTACACACGATCGGGTTTCCCGGCTGACTTTTTACCGCCAGGAAACCCAATGGGAAATCCGAGAACCTGCTCGGTTCAGTCTTTCCCCTACACATGGCAGGAAAACTGTGATGGAGCTTTGGCCGGGAATCCAGACTGTGTGTATGCTCCATCGCAGTTTTTCCCATAGGAAAACTGTCAAAAACCACCGGACAAAAGTCCGCCGGATTTCCCGTTTGGAAAAAAAATAACTGGTTCTCTTGGCCGGGATTCACACATGGCCGTGATTCCATGGCCGGGATTCCTGGCCAAAAGCTCTCCTCAAAGTTTTCCCGTCGGGAAAACTGATCGTGTGTACGAGGCTTGACAGTAACGAAAACTGAAAAATGGCCTGGACTGATAGGGGGTGAAACAGTTTGGTTTTCAGGTAGTTAAACAATCTTTTGAGCTAGCTAAAACTAGCTCTTCTGGCCGTCTTTTCACTATTCACTATTTGCACATTTCATACTGTGAAGAATCTATTCCATATGTGGAAAGGTAAACCTCTTTTCCTCCAGGCCCAATGAGTGTCCCAATGTCCTTACAGTGAACGACTTTGCACCAAGTTCACTATATAGACTATCTATATATTTATACAATGAGACATTATTCTCCACTTAAGCTCCTTTACACAAGGAAGAATACATTTAGTTAAGTGAACATTTCCTCATAGCTGAAGTTCTCCATGCCACTTATCAGTTTATCTGTCCTTTCTCCACTTTCACAAAATCGTGTAAAGTAGGAACATCTTAAGGTTATTTTTCACAAATTATTCTCAGTGCTAAAATATATCTACTCAGGTATACATCACTGGTGTTCAGCAACAGTAGATGGGTGATTTAGTTTCCAGTGTTGGTTTCCCCTGGTGAAATTGGTAGGCGATAATCAGCAGGCAATAATATTTTCGACTTTTGGGTTATATTTTTTTTTTTTTAATGGGGGGGGGGGGCTCCATTAAAAGTATGTATGTTTGGGGGGCTGAGTAATTAATGCTGATGGCTGCCTAATCCAGGAGCTGCACTCCAGACCTCAAAGATACCTGCAATCTGCAGCATACACCGGAATCCTTCTGACCTGCTCTGCTCCTGGGCAACATCCCTACGTAGCATAAAGCATGTCTAAGGGCAAAAACAGTGGGAAAGGTCCAAGAAGACTAATGGGCTTTTTCCCCAGGCCAGAAACAGAAAGCAGGTAAGGGGACACAGGCATGCAGACAGCAGACCTTCCCCCAGAGACACAGCCTGAAGGGAGATTAGTGCTTTCAGCTGCAAATGATGAGAACATCATAGACCCTTCCTACCCTGTGAAGGAAATGACAAAGCACCCTGCTTTATCACATCTACAATTGCCCTGCACTAAAGCTCCTGTATGTTAAAAGCAATCTATTTTACAAATTAAGCAATGAAATGAAATTAAACAAAAGCTAATATCACTTCATAAGTAAAGCCAACAGGATTTACAATCTACTGTTTCTCATATGCATAGCTGAGGCTATAGGCGTGCGCACAGGGTGTGCCTGGGCACACCTTAATCACCCCATGTGCGTTAGCATTATCCAAGAGCAGCACCAGGTGGGTGGTTAGGGATGCCAATGACCAGTGTCAATTCCCCCAATATATTAAAGGCTAGGTTCAACTTTAGGAACATGTTACACCCGTATTTAGGGTGTACCGTAATATGCTCCCAATCAACTGTCTCCCGTCATCAGAGCCTCCTTCCTGTGACAGTAGGTGCCGTACATGTGTTTGAACTTTGTGGTGCACACCCTAATGCAATAGGCTGCGCACACCTATGGCTCAGGTTGCAGAATGCAGTGACCACATTGAAAGAAAAATGAGTGACTACAGTGCCTTGCAACAGTATTCACCCCCTGTGGCTTTTTACCTATTTTGTTACATTACAGCCTTTAGTTCAATGTTTTTTCTTAATCTGAATTATATGTGATGAATCAGAACATAATAGTCTAAGCTGGTGAAGTAAAATTAGAAAAAATATATAGGTACATAAAACTACTTTTCAGAAATAAAAAAATTATAATTGGCTTGTGCGTATGTATTCACCTCCTTTGTTATGAAGCTCATAAAAAGCTCTGGTGCAGCCAAATACCTTAATGCCGCGTACACACAGTCATTTTTTTGTCTTGTAAAAACTTCATTTTAAAAAACGACGTTGCCTACACACCATAGTTTTTTCAAAATGCTCTAGCAAAACGCGGTTACGTACGACGGCACTCTGTTCCATTCAAGCTCGCGTCATAACTTGCTTCTAAACATGCGCGGGTTTAAAAACGTTGTTTTAGCTCACACACGATCATTTTTTATGACACAAAAAACGACATTTTGAAAAACGACATAAAAAATTGAAGCATGTTCGAATTTTTTTTTGGTAGTTTTTTAGAAGACAAAAAACAACATAAAGCCCACACACAATCATTTTAACCTCTTGACCACCGCCCCATGTCAAAAAGACATCCTCTTTTTAAAGTTGAATATCTCGATAACGGCAGCAGCTGCTGCCACAACCGAGATATTCATCTTTTCAGGGGACGGTGGTGTACACGATAACGGCAGTCTCCGCGGCGGATTCGCCGCGAGATCGCCGTTATCGGTGGCGGGAGAGGGCCCCCCCCCCTCCCGCCGCTCTCCCGCGCCCTCCGCCGCTTACCGGAGCCGTCGGCAGCGGCGGAGGGGATCGGATGTGTCCGGCAGCTGAGCGGGGACGGGACTGAAGGAGAAATCTCCTTCACCCGTCCTCATAGCTCTGCTGGGCGGAAGTGACGTCAAAACGTCAGTCCCGCCCAGCCTCTTAAAGAAACATTTTTTTTTTTGTCATTTGAAAAAATGACTTTTTTTTTTTTTTTTTTATTTAAGTCTAATTATGAGATCTGAGGTCTTTTTGACCCAGATCTCATATTTAAGAGGACCTTGTCATGCTTTTTTTCTATTACAAGGGATGTTTACATTCCTTGTAATAGGAATAAAAGTGATCAATTTTTTTTTTTTTTTTTTTTCAGTGTAAAAAATTATAAAACTAAATAAAAATAAATAAGAAAACCCCAAAAAAATTTTTTAAAGCGCCCCGTCCCGGCGAGCTCGCGCGCAGAAGCAAACGCATACGCGAGTAGCGCCCGCATATGAAAACGGTATTCAAACCACACAAGTGAGTATCGCCGCGATCGTTAGAGTGAGAGCAATAATTCTAGCCCTAGACCTACTCTGCAACTCAAAAAATGCAACCTGTAGAATTTTTTAAAACGTCGCCTATCGAGATTTTTAAGGGTAAAAGTTTGACGCCATGCCACGAGCGGGCGCAATTTTTAAGCGTGACATGTTGGTATCATTTTACTCGGCGTAACATTATCTTTCACAATATATAAAAAAATTGAGCAAAATGTATTGTTGTCTTATTTTTTAATTCGAAAAAGTGATTTTTATCCAAAAAAAGTGCGCTTGTAAGACCGCTGCGCAAATACGGTGTGACAAAAAGTATTGCAATGACTGCCATTTTATTCCCTAGGATGTCTGCTAAAAAAAAATATATAATGTTTGGGGCTTCTGATTAATTTTCTAGCAAAAAAATTGTGATTTTCACATGAAGGAGAGAAGTGCCAGAATTCACCTGGTGGGCAAGTGGTTAAATTACGTTTTTTAAAGCGTTGTTTTATTTCATCACAAAAAACGACCGCGTGTACGCTGCATTAGAAGTCATATAATTAGTGAAATGATGTCCACCTGTGTGCAATCTAAGTGTCACATGATCTGTCATTGCATATACACACCTTTTTGAAAGCCCCCAGAGGCAGCAACACCTAAGCAAGAAGCACCACTAACCAAACACTGCCACGAAGACCAAGGAACTCTCCAAACAAGTAAGGGACAATGTTGTTGAGAAGTACAAGTCAGGGTTAGGTTATAAAAAAAATATCCAAATCTTTGATGATTCCTAGGAGCACCATCAAATCTATCATAACCAAATTGAAAGAACATGGCACAACAGCAAACCTGCCAAGAGATGGCCACACACCAAAACCCATGGACCGGGCAAGGAGGGCATTAATCAGAAAAGCAAGCACAATGTAACAGCACTGGGAGAAACGGGAGTGAATCACAACTGCGTATACAAGGACCTCAATGCGCTTCTGTATGCGACAACTCAGTATTGGCCCCAGGCGTCACTCCTAGCAACAGAAGTTTGGGGGGTCTCTACATCATGTTCTTGTCACATAAAGAAGGGCGCATTACAACATGCGACCAGACCTTAGCGATTAAAATATATTTTAGCTTCAAGGATTATATTCCAATACACCTCTACATGTGCGTGATTATCGGTAAGGGACCCCAGGCATCGCTCCTAGCAACAGGAGTTTGGAGGCTCTCTAAATCATATCACCTGCAGCATGCAGGGATGTATTAGGTTACTAAGGGAGATGCCACGAAATATAATTAACCCTTAGCCAAGAATTTTTTTAAGGAGAACAAGTTCAAACTATTAGGCCGAGGCCTATAAGACATTTGTACTTATGCCAAGCTCGTATTAATTGAGAGTTGTAGTAACAACTGGGTACTTTTATACCATATGTAGTATAATAAGGTAGTAGCACCCTCGTATACGTAGTAAAGTAGCTTAGGTAATCACAGTTACATACTTGAGGTAATTCCTAGGAAGATATTAGTATTGCATAAGAGAGGCAGTATAGCTCAGTTATGTATTGTGCATAGATGAGGTATTTATAGTTGCAAACATTAGATACACATAGCATTGGTACGTTGTAGGTTGCTGAGCCTTTAAGTTACTGTTTAACAAGCAGGGTTTTAGCATAGTAACATCTCCCATATAATATGTTGATAAGCAGAAGGCATATTTAGTAACACTATTGTAGCAGTTGAAACACTAGCAGTAGATCTTCTATAGGACTTCAAGTGTAGCAAAGGTTACTTATCCGTTTGTAGCTTCTTTAGATAGGAGACAGAGTTCTCATGAAGGAGGATAGTTGCCAAGTTCCCTGTAGTTGGTTTTCAGAAGGTTGTATTTCAGAGAAGACATCAGCAGCAAAGGAGTAGTGGTTCCAGGAATGGTGTTGCAGCATAGGGAACTGGAGAAGCGGCATGTTTAACAAAGCTGCAGTGCTGACAAGCTACAGCTCAGACTACTGCTGCTACCACGACTGACATACAGCTGGCAATAATAGAACAACACCTGTATCTCCTATGCATGCCCTTATAGGCAGGAGATCAGGTGTAATACATTGCAGTCAGATTTAAAATGGAGCACCGTATAAGACGCACTTCCGGGTTCCAAGCTGGAACGCATCATGGTGTCGGGCGATGACGTTATCGCCCGAGCGCAGTATGCACTCCATCCTGGAACACTGTAAAGTGTTATACAAATTAATGTGTGTGTGCATATAACCACATACATATACAAGTACAAAAAATGGGTGGGGAAAGTCCAAAAAAGGGGGAGTGACACTAATATACCAGTAAACAATATTGTTGAATAGTCATTAATCGAGGGCACAGTGCTGAAGAGGTCCAGGTACAACAAAATCCAACCATGTAGGGGTGCAGTTCATCAATACTTTATCCAATCAATAACGTTGTGAAGTGAAAAATGTTGAAAAACACAACAACAATAAAAAAAAAAAAAAAAATATAAAAATAGAAATAAAAATAAATATAAAAATAAAAATAAAAATAAGAATAAGGGTCAAAGTATTTCAGAAGAAGGAGGCCTTGTATCCAAAAAGGGTGAAAGATAGAGAGTGAGCCGTAACCAAGATCTCATATATGCACCTCTAGTGATCCCAGCAGCTCACCTCTAATCTGGCAAGCTGGATTAAATCAGCCTGATCCTGATGGGTGTGGTCCGTTGTTGAATATCACATACGGGTCTCCATAAAGTGTATTACATGAAAAAGTAAAAGGAGTAGAAACCAAATGGTGTGATAACGTCACAGAGAGGGATAGCAATGTCTTCTGATTTAAACCAGTGGAGATGCACTCACATGTGGGTAAAAAAACTGGGGCTCTTATCTACGAACGCCGAGCTCGTCAGTCCCTCCTTCCTCTCCCTTACTGATTCTCCAGGGTTAGGAGTCCCGTGTCCCCAATGGTTCACGAGTCGGCTCTTGTTATGTATGAGGATCTCGGTGGTGTATGTGGGGTAAGAGAGAAGGACAAGCCTGATCGTGTGATATCATCAACAATAAACAAAAACCCCCCAGGAATGCCCAGGTAGTAATGCACTCACATGAACAATATAACATAAAAGACCTTCCTCCACGAGTGCGGACTCGCAATAAATCTGTGCCTCCAACACTTCCCCTCTATCTGTGGCTCAGTCCGGACACTCAGATGTGGCAGTCATACATGGGGGGAAGTGGAATGGACAACCACAGCGTAGCCCAGTCAGACGTGAAAAGTTTATTATAAAAGCACTTAAAAACTCACATTTAAAATCGAAATTGCTGCATCAATCCGACGAGTGGCGAACTCGTATATCCAGTGGTCGGATGCTGGAGTGTGTCAAGCCCTCCAATCCCGACGCGTATCGTCAACATGTGACTTCATCAGGGGATGATGTAGGGGACACACTAACAGATATTTATAGTCTGTGAAATTGGGCGGCCATTTTGTAGAAGCCCATGTATCTCAATGGGGACAGAGATTATTTCAACCAACCTGCGCCATGTTGTTGGTTATATTCAATACTGTCCACATACAGGGAACCCGACGAATGCATCCACAGTATTGTCAGTCCCTACAGTGCAGGCAGGCGGATGGTGTGCCAAGGGCACAAAGAACCTATTACCAATGAAATATACAGAACGGGAAAGAGAATTAGGAACTCGAAAAGATAAGGAGAGGGGGGGTGGGGGGGAACGGAGGACAAGGGAATCCCCCTGGTGGCAGAGAATGGTATTGGAAACTGAAAACACAGACTGGGACGTAAGAGGCACTCGTAACAGAGCAAGCTCTCTTCAGTGCATGTTGCCAATAATTAGAAGACCTGGAAAGAGCATCTGGGGGACATATAGATATATATAATCCTGGAAGTGAGACGGTATACCATAGACAAAAGGATCCAAGCGGAAATATCCACAGGGCACAGGTGTCTATCTGTAAGGTATAAAGAGGCAGACATCTCTCTTCTCATCTGTTGCCACAGATAGATCAGTAATAGGGGTATACATACTTGGGATGTAGAATACCCAGCAGTCTGGATAATGTTAGTCCACTGGTGAAAAAAAAATATATATAAAAATAAAAATAAAACAATAAAAATAAAAATAAAAATAAAATTAATATTAATTTTTATTGTTTTATTTTTATTTTTATATATATTTTTTTTTCACCAGTGGACTAACATTATCCAGACTGCTGGGTATTCTACATCCCAAGTATGTATACCCCTATTACTGATCTATCTGTGGCAACAGATGAGAAGAGAGATGTCTGCCTCTTTATACCTTACAGATAGACACCTGTGCCCTGTGGATATTTCCGCTTGGATCCTTTTGTCTATGGTATACCGTCTCACTTCCAGGATTATATATATCTATATGTCCCCCAGATGCTCTTTCCATGTCTTCTAATTATTGGCAACATGCACTGAAGAGAGCTTGCTCTGTTACGAGTGCCTCTTACGTCCCAGTCTGTGTTTTCAGTTTCCAATACCATTCTCTGCCACCAGGGGGATTCCCTTGTCCTCCGTTCCCCCCCACCCCCCCTCTCCTTATCTTTTCGAGTTCCTAATTCTCTTTCCCGTTCTGTATATTTCATTGGTAATAGGTTCTTTGTGCCCTTGGCACACCATCCGCCTGCCTGCACTGTAGGGACTGACAATACTGTGGATGCATTCGTCGGGTTCCCTGTATGTGGACAGTATTGAATATAACCAACAACATGGCGCAGGTGGGTTGAAATAATCTCTGTCCCCATTGAGATACATGGGCTTCTACAAAATGGCCGCCCAATTTCACAGACTATAAATATCTGTTAGTGTGTCCCCTACATCATCCCCTGATGAAGTCACATGTTGACGATACGCGTCGGGATTGGAGGGCTTGACACACTCCAGCATCCGACCACTGGATATACAAGTTCGCCACTCGTCGGATTGATGCAGCAATTTCGATTTTAAATGTGAGTTTTTAAGTGCTTTTATAATAAACTTTTCACGTCTGACTGGGCTACGCTGTGGTTGTCCATTCCACTTCCCCCCATGTATGACTGCCACATCTGAGTGTCCGGACTGAGCCACAGATAGAGGGGAAGTGTTGGAGGCACAGATTTATTGCGAGTCCGCACTCGTGGAGGAAGGTCTTTTATGTTATATTGTTCATGTGAGTGCATTACTACCTGGGCATTCCTGGGGGGTTTTTGTTTATTGTTGATGATATCACACGATCAGGCTTGTCCTTCTCTCTTACCCCACATACACCACCGAGATCCTCATACATAACAAGAGCCGACTCGTGAACCATTGGGGACACGGGACTCCTAACCCTGGAGAATCAGTAAGGGAGAGGAAGGAGGGACTGACGAGCTCGGCGTTCGTGGATAAGAGCCCCAGTTTTTTTACCCACATGTGAGTGCATCTCCACTGGTTTAAATCAGAAGACATTGCTATCCCTCTCTGTGACGTTATCACACCATTTGGTTTCTACTCCTTTTACTTTTTCATGTAATACACTTTATGGAGACCCGTATGTGATATTCAACAACGGACCACACCCATCAGGATCAGGCTGATTTAATCCAGCTTGCCAGATTAGAGGTGAGCTGCTGGGATCACTAGAGGTGCATATATGAGATCTTGGTTACGGCTCACTCTCTATCTTTCACCCTTTTTGGATACAAGGCCTCCTTCTTCTGAAATACTTTGACCCTTATTCTTATTTTTATTTTTATTTTTATATTTATTTTTATTTCTATTTTTATATATTTTTTTTTTTTATTGTTGTTGTGTTTTTCAACATTTTTCACTTCACAACGTTATTGATTGGATAAAGTATTGATGAACTGCACCCCTACATGGTTGGATTTTGTTGTACCTGGACCTCTTCAGCACTGTGCCCTCGATTAATGACTATTCAACAATATTGTTTACTGGTATATTAGTGTCACTCCCCCTTTTTTGGACTTTCCCCACCCATTTTTTGTACTTGTATATGTATGTGGTTATATGCACACACACATTAATTTGTATAACACTTTACAGCGCAAATATTTCACTTGTTACAATTATCACTTTTTGTCTATCGAGGTAGACCTCTTTTTTATTTGCAGCAGTATCCCCACTTTTCAATTGTCCCCTCACTCTAGACAGCGCAGGAGTTCACTTCACCTATACCATCCTGGAACACACTACGGCGCTGAAGCACCCACAGAGAGAGAGGAGTAGTGGCACCACGGCGCCTGTTGCACACAGAGACCTACGGTAACCCTGGAGGAGCTGCAAAGTTCCACAGCAGAGACTGGAGTATCTGTACATAGAACGACCATAAGCCATACGCTCCATAGAGTTGGGCTTTATGGCAGAGTGGCCAGAAGAAAGGCATTACTTTCAGCAAAAAACTAAATGGCACATTTTGAGTTTGCGAAAAGGCATGTGGGAGACTCCCAAAATGTATGGAGGAAGGTGCTTTGGTCTGATGAGACTAAAATGTAACTTTTTGGCCATCAAAGAAAACACTATGTCTAGCGCAAACCCAACACATCACCCAAAGAACACCATCCCCACAGTGAAACATGGTGGTGGCAGCATCATGTTGTGGGGATGTTTTTCAGCAGTCGGGACTGGGAAACTGGTCAGAGTTAAGGGAAAGATGGATGGTGCTAAATACAGGGATATTCTTGAGCAAAACTTGTACCACTCTGTGTGTGATTTGAGGCTAGGATGGAGGTTCACCTTCCATTAGGACAATGACCCCAAACACACTGCTAAAGCAACACTTGAGGAATTGGAAGAAAATCCCAATGGTAAGATGTGGCAAGCCCATAGGTACTTATCCAAAGCGACTTGGAGCTGTGATAGCCACAAATGGTGGCTCTACAAAGTATTGACTTTAGGGAGGTGAATAGTTATGCACATTGACTTTTTCTGTTATTTTGTCCTATTTGTTGTTTTCTTCACAATAATAATGAAAAAAAAACATCTTCAAATTCGTGGGCATGTTCTGTAAATTAAATGATGCAAATCCCCAAACAATCCATGTTATTTCATACCTTCCCTATCTGCTAATCATATTACCAATTACATGGGGGTCAGGTGACTAGGATACCTCTCAGACCTCTGAGTTTTATGCCCCCACCCACATCATGAAATGAGTATGTCAAGTACACCAATAATGTTAATTTCTTTGTTATAGGTTGTCCTTATACCTTGATATTTATTTCCTTAATTATGGTATCTCCTTCTCTCTCATAAAATTACTCCATTAATGATTCCTACTGCTACTTATGTTTACTTTGGAAACAAAATTGGCAATAATGTTTTGTTGTGCTTCATGAAGATACTTCTAAACGTCATTCTCTCCTTTCATAATGATTAAAAACACATCTATTAATGCTAAAGGACTTAAACAATCCATATGATTGCTCATTCCTTTGGAGGGAAGCTGTGAAATTACAAAGTGATATCTTATGTATACAAGAGACTAAAGCCTCGTACACACGATCGGATATCTGATGGAATCTAATCTGATGGATTTTTTCGTCGGATATGCGATGAAGCTGACTCTCATCAGTCTTGCCTACACACCATCAGTCAAAAATCCGATCGTGTCCAAATGCGGTGACGTACAGTACAACACTACGACAAGCCAAAAAAAATTAAGTTCAATGCTTCCAAGCATACGTTGACTAGATTCTGAACATGCATGGATTTTTGACCGATGGAGTTCCATACAGACGATCGTATTTTTCTATCGTTTTTTTATCCATAGGATAGGATTTTTTTTCACCGATGGAAAACAAACCAATGCGGCCCACACACGATCAGTTTGTCCGATGAAAACAGTCAATACGTGTTATCACTCTAAACCCAATTTGCCCACAATTTTTTTGCTAACTATGGAAATAAAAGGAAATGGGGAATGATCGCTTTTGAAAATACAATACAATTTTTAACCTTTCAACTCCTATTCAGATCCCAACGGTAGATACAACATTTTATTAGCCAATCTTATTGTAAGTTCATTACCCTGGTCAACCTGTGTGCCCCAAGTGAACACCAGAAATCCTTTTTAAAAAAAAATTTTAATACAATTCATCAGCTCTGTTAAGGATATCTAGGGTGATTTCAACAAAATCATTGACAAAAACCTGTCCTACCAACAAATCCTGTAAACAACCCACCTCTCTACCTCCTTTTTTAGAATCTGATGATCTTTATGATGCTTGGAGGTGTCTACATAGCACTGAAAAATACATTACCCAATTTTCTCACAACCACAACAATCTTACTTCAGAATTCCAGGGAAGATTTTGGCATGATTACTTGGTTAGATTATGCCCCAATATCTATTGAGAGTTTTCCATTTTCTTATTACACTTTATTTTGGATTCTTACTTCATCCTTATTGACTAACCCACATTTTAAGGAACAACTCAGTAAGGAGCTGTTATCTTTATTTCAATTAAATTCCCCTGATGTTGATAACACCATAGTTTGGAACACGCATGAAGTGTTTATTTGAGGTTTGTTTTATTATATTTGATGTGTATGTAAATAATAAGAAAACCTGAGAGACTTCTGAACTTTTAGCCCAAATGTGTACCCTTGAAAAACAACATAATAAAAAAGCTTAGCCTATCTCTGATCAAACACAATTTTCTATTTAAATGCTTATGTCTCACTGCTTACTCAGAAGTCAATAAAGCAGGAGCTTTTGTGGATAACACTTTTGGGAGTAAGCAGGCAAAAGTTAAATATATTTTCTTAAAGATCCACAAAATGGCCATGTTTCTAACCGTTTAGGCATTGCTAACTCATTTAAAGATGTTGAGGCATTTATAATCATAATCCCTAAACCTGGGAAACCACATACCGACCCTGATAATTTTCATTATATCTTAAATGCTAACATAAAAATGTTTGCCATACTTTTAGCAAATAGACTCCTGACAATTATTCCCCAACTGATCCATCTTGACCAGATGAGCTTTATACCTGGGCAATAGGTCCCTGATGGAACCAGGTGTTTTGTTGATTTAATCCACTGGAATGACCACCACTGGATACA
This sequence comes from Rana temporaria, assembly GCF_905171775.1. Classification (NCBI taxonomy): domain Eukaryota; kingdom Metazoa; phylum Chordata; class Amphibia; order Anura; family Ranidae; genus Rana; species Rana temporaria. The sequence continues at coordinate 272,346,483 of NC_053493.1, forward strand.
TTCTCTGCATCTTTCATTAGATGCAGAGTCGGTGTTCAATAGAGTCCTCGGGGGCTTCTCTCAAACAAGTACTAATCAAATTTTGTCTTACTGGTTCACTTGGTTTAGCGATACTTGCACTTTACATCAACTCCAATGCAAATTTTTGGACCCCAGGAATGTGTTTTGATTCACTTACCATAAAAAAAACAGAACAAGACAGGAGTGCCCTCTTTCCCTTATCACATTTGCATTACTTACTGAATCACCAATACTTAGTGAACCCGTCTATTCCCTCATGTCTGAAAATCTCAGGCCTGAAGGGCTATATGGAAAACAAAATGGGTCTTTACATGGCTGACATTTTAGTTCTAATCTTATAACCGCACTTTCTGCCCTGCAAAACATTCTTGCATCCTTTGAGAAGTGTTTGCTTTATAAAGTCAATGATTCCAAATCATGTATTTTACACATTCACCTCTTGTCCCAACCTTAAAACTCTTCTTTTTTATGGACATCTAACTTTCAGCATAACTAATTAGGAATTAACTTGACATTCCCCTGGAAAAAAAAGTTTTTAATGCCAACTATTCTGTATTACTACATACAATTTCAGAGCTTAGTAAGGAACCGACCCACCCATTTAAAATAGTCTTATCCAAAATGTTTATACTTCCACATGTATTATACGTATTTAGGTCTCTCCCTATTTCAGTTTCTCTACTGTTTGGCAGGAAACTTCAAAGACTGCTACATGATTTTATCTGGGGAAACGAAAAACCTTGGATCTGTATAAATGTCAGAATGTCCCTGACATGGCAAAATATCAAGGCCATCTCAGACGTTGGTGAACGCCAATGCCCAATAAATACTGGTTACACACAGAAAGATTTGCTGTCTCCTTGTAACTTACCACCTTATTAGAAAGCTACCACTATAACCCTTAAATTTACAAGATCATACTTTTACACTAAAAGTGCGGCCTTATGAACATGGCAATCAATATCTAGTATCTCCTGTCTAAATCATTCCTTAATCTACAACCTCATACTTCTAAAATCTTTGACTTTAGTGTTGTCTGATCTGGACTTACATAACTGGGAACTAGCTGGGATCTATTCATTAAGTCAACTCTGACTCAACTATTAAACCCTTTGAAGACCTAAAGACATAAAGACTTTTACAAGTATCTCCTTATTAGACATTCATTATCCCTAACTCCATTCAGTCATGACCCCCTCCTTGAAAACCTTCTATTGATTTATGCCATCCCCAAACAGAACTAAAAAGGTATATCTTCTTTCTACTTCATCCTCTCCAATTAAGTGCATCAAGATAAACTCAGAGCAATAATAAAATAGGAATTATTTTTTTTTCTGGAAAATTCAATGCAATATGGCATCCTGGGGCTTTTCTATTACACCACTGGTGTATGTAATAACCCCAGAAGTGTAATTTCCTCCTTGTGTCATTGGCTCAGTGATTTTCCCAGAAGTCTTTATTAAGATACAAGTACAATTTTAGGTACCCCCTGCAATAGGAAATTCAGTTTTGGCAAGATCCTCCCCAGGGGTTAAGTACCTTTAGGGGTTTTGCCACAGTAGATGTTCTCATAAGAATACTGAGAATGTACCAGATGATTATAGGGAATCAGACCCCCCGCCCATTTAGAATCAGTCTGCAAATGGCATTATAAAACAAATAGCTATTTCTTCAGTGCAAAACAGTGTGGGAATCTTCTACAATGTTTGTTAACCACCTCAATACCGAACATTTTCACCCCCTTCCTGCCCAGGCCATTTTTAGATTTTCAGCTCTGTCACACTTTGACTGACAATTACTCACACAACACAGTACCCAATTGAAAGTTTTATATTTTTTTTGAGAGTGATATACAGAAGATGGTGGCATTTGATCACCACTGGGTTTTTTTATTTTATTTTGCTATATAAACAAAAAACTCCTGAGTATGGTGATACCACATGTGTTAGACTTTTTCAGTATTTGGACTGATTATATACCAGACATTGTATTTTGTGTATCACACAAATCACCAATTGTATCAAAACCAATGCACTTGAATGGTCGCCTCTATACCAGTGTACAGGGAATATAGCCTAGTGTAGCGTTACTGTACCTATAGCGATCCTTGTTCCTATAAGCCAAGAAATCCTAGCCTACTGGTACGTGGCTTCCCCCAGGAATATTATGCTCACTGCCCAGGGAGTACAGGAGCCTAAAGACAGGAAAAACAAAAAATTTTGTGGTACCAGGAGTGCTGTTATCTGCAGGGGATGGCTGGGACGGGTGTCTCACAGGAACGTAGTCAGCAGGATATACTGTACAGATTGGTCTAGGCAACAGGAAGAAACGTGGTCTATAAACAGTCCATAGTTAGTACATGCTGCAATGTTAGCTTTGCAGAAATGATACCACTGATTGTAACTTGTCACAATCAGCAGGCATACAGCCTGCTGATTGTGACAAGTTAATAGGTTTAGCAGAAAAGGTTACCAAAATTTCCTGTGTTTCTGTGACCAGAAACATGGGATCAGAGCTGAAGACAATCCAGCACTGAGGCCAGGCAGACTCTCAGTTTAAATAGACTGCTGGGTGCCACAATTTGTGAATGTGTTTGCACACACAGGTGCACAATTGCTCATCCATGTGCGCATTCCAGTCCTTGCTAGTCTTGCAAGGTTTCTATGCTTTTGATTCTGCACATGCGCATAAGAATGGATACCTGCTGCACAGGAATTAGCACAAGCTGTATGAGATCCCTGACAGTGGTGCTGCATGTCCAAGGGGGGGGGGTGCATGCAAAGCGTGTCATTTTGTAATAGGCCAGGCAGGAATGGTTCAAACACTTGCAATTTATACTGATCACCCAGAGAACAGAATTGCACATTAAGGTTTAAATGGTACATAAGCTCCCTATAATATATAACTAATATAAAAGTTCTGTGTCAAAAATAATGAAGAGACTTACCAAAATGATGAATGTTATTAGCATCTGAAAAAGTGATCACTTTCATCTCAGAAACAAATTACAGTAATTAGTTTTAATACGTTGAATTGATTTTGTATAACTGATGATAAAATGTTAATTTCCCAATAAATATCATTTGATATGGTTGACTGCCACCATAAAACTGCATTTGATTGTTAGAAAATATTGTTTAAAATAATTGTCGCTCAAAGTTTATTTGCATGTTTTTGATATTTACTCATCTTAGAAATTCAGTTCATTACTTTCTCACATGAGAGGATTAATTAAGTTGAAAATACTTTCTGAATTCCTTAATGATAATGCTAGTAATTATCTTTTGCTGAGACAAATGATAGCTCCAAGCATTGATAGCATATTTCTCATTTATTTTAACATTAAAAGTGTATTTTTAATTCTACATGTGTTACATTGAGAAAGACTGACTGTAATAAAAGTCATAAACTTAGGTGACTAACTGCAAGTAACTACAGTTATCCCTGTCCTACAAATTACAGTTAAAAATAATTGATTTTGGAAACTTAAGTGTAACTGTAGGCAAAATCAAAATTGACATACAGTATGTCCTAACTTCATGGCAGCGTACGCATGGGTACACTCAAACCCCTTTCCTATCTCTTTGGACCTCTCTTTTATAAATATTGAGGCTGATCCAGTCCATGTGTTCCTGTTTTTGTCCTCCTCACCAAGTATGACTGAGAAAGATATGCAAGAAGCTTACCTTACCTGGCTGCAGTGAACTTTTGGCCATTCACCTGTTGCTCCCGAGGTGCAGATTCTGATGTATGGATTGCATTTGGGATTGCAATCTTGCTTAATTTAGGTCTGTTTCCAAGGGTTACACCATAAAAATATATATATCAAGGGCGCTCCGGATGTTAGGACCTAGCAAATATAGTCTGCTTTGGAAGGGGTAGAAATCTTCATAAACTTCAGGCTGTGCTCAGAGAGACAAAGCGATCTCTAATGATAAACAGATAAACAGAAAAAAAGGCGCCTCTAAGTGCAAAATAAAAACTTTTTAATATCCCCAAAAGGATTAAAAACACAAGATAGAGGATTAGAAGGAGCATGTAATGATGCCATTGGCTGAGGAACGAACCAATTAGCATTTGTGAAACACGTCCCATTCTGATGACTTACTTCCTGCTTGTGTTCTATGCTGGTTGTCGTCCCGCTTCCGCTGACGTAATTTCCGGGATTGTACTCCATATTGACACAGACGGCGTTATTCCTAGAGCCTGCAGTGCCCACCGGCTGTTTTTCCTGGATCCTATACTGGAAGTTATACATACTGGGGACCTTCCTGTAATCGGAACATCACCTGGACACACTTATTACATGCTCCTTCTCATGCTCTATCTTGTAAGAGTTTTAATCCTTTTGGGAGGTATTAAAAAGTTTTAATTCTGCACTTAGAGGCGCCTTTTTTTCTGTTTAAGGGTTACACCATGGCTGTGCAGCTTGCTAGCATGTTGATTCTGCCTGATTTTAATGTCCTTGTGTTTGCCTCTGAGAACCCAAGTTCTGCATCTGATTTTTTAAGGCTACTTTCACACTGGGGCGGGGGTGGGGGTGGGGGGTTAGTGTAGCTTTACCGTTGTTATAGTGGTGCTTTTCGTCCACTAGCGGGGCACATTTAACCCCTGCTATTGGCCGAATAAAGGGTTAAAAGCGCCTAGCAAAGCATGCAGGCCAAATCCCTTTGCAGGTGTTTCAGCAGGGGCGGTGGAGGAGAGGTGTATACAGAGCTCCTGCACCGCCCCAAAGATGCTGCTTGCAGGACTTGTTTTCCTGTCCTGCAAGCACACCGCCCCTGTGTGAAAGCACTTAGGCTTTCACACTGGGAGGCTTGAGAGGCGCTCAAGCACAAGCACTTTACAAGCACAATCTTTAATGCTAAAATACCTGAAAAGCACCTCAGTGTGGCCTAAGTGATACTTTGCTGGATCTAAAGGAGCCCCTCATGGTGGGTGCAATGCTCTCTGAGTGACAATTTATTATTATCATATTTTGAGACAAATCAAGCTTTCTTTTGGTGGTATTTAATGACCACTGGGTCTTTTTATTCTTTGCTGTGTACGTAATTTTTTTTTGAAAAAAAACACGCTTTTCTTAGTTTTTGTTATAAAAGATTGCAAATAAATAATCTTTCTTCATAAATATAGGCCAAAATGTATTGTAACCCTACTGTGTATATTATTTAGTCTGTATGAAAGTTATATATTCTACAAACTATAGTATATACAGTTGTGTGAAAGTATTTGCCCCCTTTCTGTTTTTTTTTTGCATATTTACACACTTAAATGACTCAGATCATCAAACAAATTTTATTATTACACAAAGATAACCCGAGTAAATACAAAAATGCAGTTTATATATGATAGTTTCATTTATTAAGACAAAAAAAACTGTCCAAACCTGCCTGGCTTTATGTGAAAAAGTAATTTCCCCCTAAGGCCGGGTACTAACGAGCAAACATGTACGGTGAAACCGGTCCGTCGGACCGTTTTCACCGTACATGCCTGCCAGAGGGCTTCTGTACGATGGTTGTACTAACCATCGTACAGAAGTCCGCGCGTAAACATTACGCGGGGCATGTCCGAGTCGTCGCCGCGATGATGACGCGGCGATGACGCAGCGACGTGGGCGGGCCTGCCATTTAAAGGCTTCCACGCATGCGTCTAAGTCATTCGACGCATGCGAGGGACAGGGGGCGTTCTGACATGTACGGTAGGTCTGTACTGACGACCGTACATGTCCGAGCGGGCAGGATTCCAGCGGACGGTTTTAAAACACGTCCAGGAATATTTGTCTGCTGGGAAAAGGCCCGGCGGGCAAATGTTTGCTGGAATTCGGCCCGCTCGCGCCTACACACGACCGAACATGTATGCTGAAACTGGCCCGCAGACCAGTTTCAGCATACATGTTTGGTCGTGTGTACGGGGCCTTAAACTAATAACTGGTTGTGCCACCCTTGGCGGCAAAAACCTGCAATCAAGCATTTGCGATAACTGGTAATGAGTCTTTCACATTGCTCAGGATCAATTTTGGCACACTCTTCTTTGCAGAATTGTTTAAATTTATCCACATTGGACGGTTTTCCAGCATGAATGGCCTGTGTAAGGTCGTGATACAGCATCTGAATTGGATGCTGTATTTGGGCTTTGACTAGGCTACTCCAAAACCTAAATTTTGCTTTATTTGAACCATTTGGAGGTGGACTTGCTGTTGTGTTTCAGATCATTGTCCTGCTGCATAACCTAAGTGCACTTATGCTTGAGGTCACAAACTGATGGCCGGACATTCTCCTTTAGGATTTTCTTGTAGTGCTTAGAATTCATAGTTCCATAAATTAGGGTAATTCGTCCAGGTCCTGAAGTTGCAAAGCAGCCCCAGACCATCACGCTACCACCATCATGTCTGACTGTTGGTATAATGTTCTTGTTATGAAATGCTGTATTAGTTTTATGCCAGATGTAACGGGACACACAGCTTCAAAAAAGTAACATTTTTGTCTCATCAGTCCACAGAATATTTGCTTAAAAGTCTTGGGGATAATCAAAATGTTTTTTGGTAAATCTGAGATGAGACTTTGTGTTTTTTTGGTCAGCAGTGGCTTTGGCCTTGGAACTCTCACATGGATGCCATTTTTGCCCAGTCTCTTTCTTATTGTTGAATCATGAACATGTTGTTCTGGGTTCCTTCATGACCTCCTGGATGAGTTGTCCTCTTGCTCTTGGAGTTATTTTTGTAGGCTGGCCACTCTTGGGAAGGTTCACTACTGTTCAAAGTTATCTCCATTTGTGGATAAGGGCTATGTGAAAAAAATGGGGGGAAAAACTGCGCTAATAAAATAGTGAAAGAACCCGTAACTCAAACTGGAAAGTGTTGGCTAATGAACCAAATGTAAAGCTGCACCTTACTGTGTGACATTAAACAGTAAGGCCCCGTACTCACGACCAAACATGTCTGCTGAAACTGGTCCGCGGACCAGTTTCAGCAGACATGTTTGGCCGTGTGTAGGCCCGATCGGACCTTTTTTGGGGCGGATCGGACAGGTTTCCAGCGGACAACTGTTTCCTGGACTTGCTTTAAAACAGTCCGCTGGAAACCTGTCCGCCCGGACATGTACGGTTGTCTGTACAGACCTACCGTACATGTCCTGCCGCCCGCCATCCCTCGCATGCGTCGAATGACTTCGACGCATGCGTGGAAGCCTTTTAAAGGCAGGCCGCCCACGTCGCCGCGTCATTGTCGCGGCGACACCGCGTCATCGACGCGGCGACACCGCGGACACGCCCCGCGTATTGTTTACGCGCGGACCTCTGTTCGATGGTGTGTACGGCCATCGAACAGAAGTCCCCGGGCAGTCCCCGGGCAGACATGTCCGATGAAACGGTCCGCGGACCGGTTTCATCGGACATGTTTGATCGTGAGTACTCGGCCTTAAACAAATATGAGAAAAAAAAACAAGTTGCGCTAAACATTATAAACAATTGGTGAGACCAATTTTATTGGTTATATGATCGTAACATGATTGTCAAGCTCTATTTGACCATATGACACACTTTTAATTTTTGGTCTCACCAATTGTTTATAATGTTTAGCGCAACTTGTTTTTTTCCATATGGATAATGGCTATCCCTGTGGTTCACTGGAGTTCCAAAGCCTTAGACATGGCTTTTTAACCCTTCCTAGACCGATACATGTTTGTTTCTAATCTGGTTTTGATTTTTTTTTTAGATTGTGGCATGATGCGTCATCTGTTAGCATTCTTCACTTTGTCAGACAGCTGCTATTTAGGTGTTTTCTTGATTCAACAGTTCTGGCAGTAATTAGACTTGGGTGTGACAAGTGAAATTTAACTTGGCTTTCCAAACAATTGTGGTTAATCACAGTTCATTCATGAGTCTGCATGGATGGGGGCAATTACTTTTTCACCTAGGGCCAGGCAGATTTGAACAGTTTTTTTCTCTTAAATTAAATAATAATTTAAAAACAACATCTTGGATTTACTTAGGTTATCTATGTGTAATATTATTATTTTTTTGATGTTCTGAATCATTTAAGTGTGATAAATATGCAAACAAATTTAAATCAGGAAGGCTATGCCTTTCGAGTATGGGGGATACCATATGTTTGAGACTATTTCACAGCCTAGATGCATATATGATCCCAAAATCCAAGGAGCACATTTGTGCTTTCAAGAAGCATAAATTATGTATACCGTATTTATCAGTGTATACCACGCACTTTCAAAATCAGGGGGAACCCGTTGGTGCGTGATATACGCCGATACCCGCTTCCCGCGCTGTGTTTGAATGCCGCCGCCGACATATACCGAGCGCAGTACACTCGGGTACACTTGGCCAGGCTCGGCTCCCCTCACGGTCACGTCCTGTGCTGCCTCCTAGCCTTTGTGCGAGAGGAGCCGAGCATGGCCAAGCGTGCCCGAGTGTACTGCGCTCGGTATATGTCAGCGGCGGCGTTCAAACACAGCGCGGGAAGCTGGGATCGACTCAAAAACAGCGCGGGAGAAGCGGGGAGGAGACCACCAGACGGACAAGGCCGCCGACAGACGCCAGGCAAGACACAGACGAGAAGCATTCAAACTGTAAGTATTTTATTTTTTTCCTGAAATTTCCCTTCCAGGTTGGGGGTGCGTGCTATACGCCGGGGCGCGCTATATGAAGATAAATACGGTAAATAACACATCTAATTTCCTGACTACCTATTATATTTTAGGAGACCCCGGAGCATCAGGACAGAAGAAACACCCACAAAATGACCACATTTTGGAAAGCAAACACTCCAAGGTATGTTCTAAAAGGCAAAGAGTTTTTTGAAAGAATTTTTTTTGCACACGTTTTTGGAAATTGCAGGAAAAAAAAAAACATTTTACAATTTCTGCTGCTCCTTTTGGGTGTGGTGATGCAACAGGTGTGAGACTTTTTCACAGCCTAGTCACAAGGAGGGGCCCCACATCCAGGGATCAACTTAAGGCTCTCTAGGGGCACAAATTAGGCATCTAATTTACTGACCACCTCACATTTTTGGAGTCCCTTGAGCTCCAGGAGAGTGGAAACACCCATAGCATGACCACATTTTGGAAAGCAAAAAACCCCAAGGGTCAGGAAGTTTGAAAAATGTATTAAGTCAGCAACATTGTTTGTATAATCGATCATTATATGACAGTGCCTCCAATATAACATAAATTATTAAATATAATTACACTGACCAAGTTAATTTTTACCTTGTGCTCTGTGCAGATATTTGTAAGCACAATGAAATTAGGTGAAAGTATGGACTATGGAACCAGATAAATAAATACAAATGCATTTACAATTGAGTCACTAACAATCACATATAGCAGCAGGATTAATTGTATGAAGTACACACTTGGGCCCAGATTCTCAAAGGAGATACGATGGCGTATCTCCAGATACGCCGTCGTATCTCTGAGTCTGAGCCGTCGTATGTATGCGCCTTATTCTTAGAATCAGTTAAGCATAGATTTGTATTAGATCCGACCGGCGTAAGTCTCTTACGCCGTTGGATCTTAACTGCATATTTAAGCTGGCTGCTAGGGGCGTGTACGCTGATTTACGCCTAGAAATATGTAAATCAGCTAGATACGCGAATTCACGAACGTACGCCCGGCCAACGAAGTACAGATACGCCGTTTACGTTAGGCTTTTCCCGGCGTAAAGTTACCCCTGCTATATGAGGCGTACATGGGTGTACCAATGTTAAGTATGGACGTCGTTCCCACGTCAAATTTTGAAAATTTTACGTCGTTTGCGTAAGTCGTCCGTGAATGGGGCTGGACGTAATTTACTTTCACGTCGAAACCAATATGTCCTTGCGGTGTACTTTGGAGCAATGCACACTGGGATATGTCCACGGACGGCGCATGCGCCGTTCGTAAAAAGTGTAATTTACGTGGGGTCACATAACATTTACATAACACACGCCCACATCTTCCACATTTGAATTAGGCAGGCTTACGCCGGCCTATTTACGCTACGCCGCCGCAACTTACAGAGCGAGTGCTTTGAGAATACTGCACTTGCCCGTCTAAGTTGCGGAGGCGTAACGTAAATAGGATATGTTACGCCCGATCAAAGATACGCCGCTGTACGTGAATCCGGGCCTTGAAATTTATATTTCACAATGAAATACTGTATTTATTGGCGTATAACACTCACTTTTTTACCCTGAAAATAGAGGGTAAACTGTGCATGCGTGTTATACGCAGGGGGCTATGGAAAGTTTTTTTCCTGAAACTTCCCTCTTAAAGTTAGGGTGCGTGTTATACACCTGTGCGTGTTATACGCTGATAAATATGGTACTCAATTTGCACAGCTATAATATTGATTTGCCTGGGAATCAGAGTGCGTTGAATAATTTACTGTCTACTCATAGCTATCATAACTTACTATCACTAATCTAACTAACCTAGCATGTCCACATTTATTAGACCATCCCCTTTGCTTCCATTTAGCAGAATAAAGGGGCAGAGTCTATCCACAAGCTGTGGAAATACAGTTTAGATCTTTAGTTATTTAGGGCCAGATTCACGTAGAGCGGCGCATATTTAGATCGGCGTAACGCATGTCTATTACGTTACGGCGGCTTAATTTTGTGACGTAAGTCCCGTATCCACAGAGTATTTGCGCCCAAATTTGCACCAGCGTAATGTAAATTCCGAGGCATAAGGCGGGGTAATTGAAAGTGGGAAGGAAGTGGGCGTGCTCCATGGAAATGAGCCGTGACCCCATGCAAATGAAGGGCTGGCCGTACTGCGCATGCGCGCACGAATCTGCACCTCACTGGGCATGCTCAGAACTCGGCGCGACGCAATCAGTGAGATAGGAAATAGGCCAAGCATACTTAGTGAGATACGCCCTGTGTATAAATAGCCCCACACAAACGCCCTTCCATTGCAAAAGTACATCCCTGTGTTCCCTTTCCTAAAGCAAGGTGCTTTTGCTCTGTTGTTTGTTGGTGTTTGTTGGTGAGTGTAGTATTGTTAGATTAAAGATTTATAGAAGTAGGAGATTGAAGTAGGTGTTTGTTTTTTCTGACTGTTTTTTGTGTTTGTTTTTTCTGTGTTTGTTTTTGATTTTGTATTAGCTGTCTGCTTGTGTTGTTTGATTTTGGTGTCTGGTTTTTGCTGTTTGATTTTTGGGTGTGTTTGTTCTGTGTCTTTTTGTGTGTGTTTGTTCTGTGTGTATTTGTGTCTGTTTGTTCTGTTTGATTTTTGTGTGTGTGTTTGGTGTTGAGTGTTGGGTGTTATGGCACCAAAGAGAAGAAAGCTGAACTTCTCGGTGCGTGAGAAGCACTTACTTGCTAGGGCCATCACCCGATTTGGGTGATATTTACATGGCCCTGAGAGCCGGGACACCCCCCCCCGGCCAGGAAGAGGGCGATCATCCAGCAGATTACGGATGAGATCAATGCGGAGGGGGGGAGACGAGGACCCCCAGTGGGATCTCTAAGAAGATCAATGACCTGAGGAGCCTGGTCCGTGACAAGCTGGCCAATATAACTGCCCATGCCAGGGGCACTGGAGGAGGCCCACCCTGCACCCTAAGGTGGACTGAGGAGGAGCGTGCGGTGGCCCAGTGCTTCCATAGCCAGCAAGTGGTGGGCCTGCCTGGCTTTGACTCCGAGGAGGGCGTGAGGACAGGTACGTTTTTTTTTTCTATCTGGCGAGTAGCATGTGGGGGTGGGGGAAGGGAATATGGGCCAAGTGTGTGGATCCCCCAACCTGTGAATGTTTTGTGTCATCCACAGATGGCCAGGAGATTGCTGGGCCATCAGGACAGTCTGCACCATCCCCAGGACTTAAGGCTGCTGAAGAGCCCCAAGAAAGCCAGGAGTCCCCAGGGCAGGGGAGTGGCCACACCTCACCTCAGGAGGAGGTTGAGGGGGAGGAGGATGAGGGGGAGGAGGATGAGGGGGGGGAGGATGAGGGGGGGGAGGATGAGGGGGGGAGGTCGTGGATGATCAGATGGACATTGCCAGGGAAATCCTTGTGTGTTTGCAGGAGGATCCCCTTGTGGCTGCCCCTGAGGCTGGCAGCAGTCAGGCCTCCATCAGGGGTAGCCCCTCCCACTCCTCCCCCAACAGGGCTCCCCCCACAAGGGTCTCTCTCTCCCCTCCTCCCAAGCCACAAGCCTCAGCTTCAGGCAGGAAGGCCACCCAGAAGACCAGGGGGGTGGCCGAGTTCCTGCCTGCAAATCTGCAGAGGGACCAGGCCCGACAGACCCAACATCTGGGTCAGGTCAGCCGGACTTTGGCCCAGATGGAGGACAGCCTGGGCTCCATTAAGGAGTCGGTGAGTGATGTGGGCACAAACTCGTTGGCGTACATCAATTGTTTCAACGACCTGCAGGCCGCCACAGCAGGCATGGCCCTGGAGGTGTCTGCCCTGACCCAGGCTGTCAACGCCAATACCCAGGCTGTCCAGGCCAATACGGCAGCCCTCACTCTGGGCCTGACCAGGATCGCTGTGGCCTTGAAAGGGCAGGCCAGCAGGTGACCAGGCTCCTCCTTCCCCTGCTCCCCCCATGAGTCTCCCCTGGTTGGCCGTGGCCGTGCCCGTGGCCGGCCCAGGCGTAGCTCATGCCACCATTGATCATTTGGGATGTTCTTTTGGTTTTGTTTTTTTATTTTTTTATGATTTTCTACTGTGATTTTGATTTGTTATATTTGTGTGAATGATGTATGAATGTGGGGGTGACATTCCTGATGAAAAAAGGGTGTCACCCTCAGTTTTGGTGGAGTAGGGATCCCCAGGACCAGGGAGAAGTGATCCCAGGTCCATGTGAATGGTGTATGAATGCACAGTGACATAATTGGAGCCGTGGTGTGGCGTTGCTGCTCCCTAATACCATGGGGGGTACTTGGGTCTAATCCAATTCGATGTGGTTGTGGGGTGTGTGTGCTAGGGACCACAGTGGGTGTGCATGCATGCATTCTCATTGTGCCATGATTAATGTGTGTGTTTACTGTGCAAAGATGCCTTCTGCGAGGCGTCTCCTGGCTGCTGTTCCCTCAGCAGACCGGGTAGAGTTGGTTAGGGGGGGAATGTCTGGTTGGGGGGTCAGGTCATCACGTATGTCAATCTCCAGGCCCCTTCTCACTGCGAAGTTGTGCAGCATGCAACATGCACCGATGATCTGGCACACAAAGTTTGGGGAATACAACAGGGTACCCCCAGACTTATCCAGGCATCGGAAACGGGACTTCAGGAGGCCAAAGGTGCGTTCCACCACTGCACGCGTACGTATGTGTGCAGCATTGTAGTTTTCCTCTCCTGGGGTTTGGGGGTTCCGGAATGGAGTCATGAGATGGGGTCCAAGTGCACCTGGAAGGGAAAAGACAGGAGGATGTTAGTCATGCATGTGCCCCTCGTGATGTCTGCATCATGGGGGGACAGTCATGCCTGACACCCATGTCACTCACCAACCAGCCAGCTGTCCTTGTACACGTTCTGTTCAAATTCTCTTGGGATGTTGCTTTGATGGAATATGAAGCTGTCATGGCTGGATCCTGGGTGTTTGGCACGGACATGCCATATGAGGTATTGGGCATCGACTATCACCTGTACATTGATTGAATGCCAATGCTTCCGATTGCGGTACGTGTGCGCTGTCTCACGGGGGGCTGTAGTGCCACATGTGTGCAATCAATGGCCCCCACGGTGCGTGGGAATCTGGCAATTCTATAGAAATCTGTCATTGTCTTCAGCCGCAGGTCCTCCTGGGTGGGTTTGATGATTTGGTTGGCCATGCGTCTCAGGATTGCAGGGACAACCTGGTGCACACATCTGCTAATGGAGGATTGTGCCATCCCTGCCACCACTCCACTTGTGCGCTGTAAAGAGCCAGTGGCAAGGAAATGGAGTGTTGCTATCACCTTGACCAGTGGCTCCAGTGCATGTGAGCGGTGTGTTGGGCTGGTGATGTCATCTTCCAGGGTTCTGGTTAATTCCATGATGGCTTCAGGGGTGAATCTGAAGTTGCGATACACCTCAGAAGCAGCCATGCCAAAGACATCTAGGCGTCTGCGGTATATCCTCTCCTGTGCCCTCCTCCTCCTCCTCTGTTCCCTCCTCCTTCTGCGTGCCTCTAAAGTCACTAGTATAGCTATGAGCATGGATGCCCCAGGCATGTTGGCATACAGATTGTTGTCCTGCAAGTGTGTGTGCTAAGCTCGTCCCTAATGGTGTTGCTTTAGCTTACCTGCACACGTCTGGTGTAAACTTAAGGCAGCTTTTATAAGGTGTAACACGGCGTAGCCTGCGCTGCACAAGCGTACTTTTGTGGATCGCCGTATCTCCCTCATTTGCATATTTGACTAGCAAATCAATGGTGCGTCTAGCGTATTTTGCGCTCCAAGATGCGCCGGTGTAATAGTTTTAAGTCAGATGGAAAAAAATGGTTTTCAGGCGTATCTCGTTTTGAGGATACGGCGCATAGATACGCATGGTGCATTTTTCAATTACGCAGCGCATCTCTAGATACGCCGGCGTAAGTGCTTTGAGAATCTGGCTCTTAATCCCTAGGTGTTATGATACCGTGAGCAGAATATCACATCAAACAAGCAAAAATCTATTATGCAAATAAGGCAATATATCTAGGTCAGTTGCATTCAGGAGTAAGATGGAATTTCTAAATAATAATAAAATTATACTTTACCCAAGTGGTATTGGTGTTGAGTTAAGCGCCATACCCTGGTAGGACCTTCAAGGAGATTGATCAAGTGTCTCAAGATGAGAGGACGAACTGCACAAGTGTGTGCTTATAAGGAGGATGATGCAGATTACGATTCAAGATGGTAATGGAGCTGGAAATTAAGATGAATTAAGATAGATGATGATCTGCCACAAGATGGATCAAAATAGTTCAAGACAGGAGATCCATTTTCACGCAGAGCTTTTATTCCCAACCGGTCCATAACTACAGTATCTCCCAGAGGGTATAATTTGGAGTATTTACCCCACCTCTGATTGGAGGGTACTATTACTAACAAATTATTTGCACAGCTAATAGATGAATCCATCCACCAGATGGCACTCCAAGACTAGAAATCCCTATATTAGGTTTTATGGGAATAAAATTTGATTGAAACCTGCACTGAGAGGAATAAAGGTGTAGAATTAGGTGTTCCAAGCACATGCGGGCAATCTGCTAACGGTACACCTAAATCTGATTGTAGCAGGCAAATTTCCCTACCCCAGTTGCTAAACCCTCTAAAGAAATTTGGCCCCAGCCATCCACATGTTCAGCGGCTGAATGCTAATTTGGCTAAATTGCTAGCACTGCAACTGCTGCCTTTTCAGCTGGTAGACTCTGCCCCTTTCGAGAATTTGTGGAATGTGTGGTACCTCAGTGGCAGGTTCCCAAACGTCATTTTTTTCTCGGAAGGCCATTCCGGCTCTCTACCGACATGTGGAAGGCAATGTCTTGGCCTTGTTGGACAGGGAAGTCAGCGGTAAGGTGCTTATTACTGCTGACTCATGGTCCAGCAGGCATGGACAGGGATGTTACCTTTCTTTCATGGCACACTGGGTAACTCTGCTTGCAGCTGGAAAGGATGCAGGACAGAGTTCAGTATTGTTGGAGCTTGTTCCACCACTACGCCTCCAAAATGCTAGTGGTGATTGAATTGGTCTGCTTTGGGGACAGGAGCCACACTGGGGCAGATATTCTGTCAGCTCTGCAGAGGCAGGCTCAGAGGTGGTTGACGCCATGCCAGCTTAAGCCAGGAATAACATTCACAGGGAATGAAACCTGCCCACCAATCCCCTCATTTGTGAGGTGGAACTCAACGTTGGCAATGCTGCAGCGGTTTCGCATGCAGGGGAGGGCCATCAATAAGTACCTGTGAGTAGGGATGAGCCGAACACCCCCCTGCTCGGGGTGTTCGGCTCACACACCAAATGTTCGCGTGAACTTTAGAACCCCGTTAAAGTCTATGGGACACGAACATTTGAAATCTAAAGTGCTAATTTTAAAGGCTAATATGCAAGTTATTGTCCTAAAAGCATTTGGGGACCTGGGTCCTGTCCCAGGGGACATGTATCAATGCAAAAAAAGTTTTAAAAACGGCTGTTTTTTCGGGAGCAGTGAATTTAATAATGCTAAAAGTTAAACATTAAAAGTGAAATATTCCTTTAAATTTCGTACCTAGGGGAGGTGTAAAGTTAGCATGTGAAATATCGCATGTTTCTCGTACATAGAACTGTCCCTGCACAAAGTGTCATTTCTGAAAGGAAAAAAAGTCTTTTAAAACCGGACTTGTGGCTATAATAAATTGTCGGCTCTGGCAATTCAGAGCGAATTCATTCATAAAAAAAAAAATAGCGTGGGTGTCCCCCCAAATTCCATTACCAGGCCCTTCAGGTCTGGAATGGATATTAAGGGGAACCCCGCCGTCAATTTAAAAAAAAATGACATGTGGTTCCCCCCAAATATCCATTCCAGACCCTTCAGGTCTGGTGTGGATTTTAAGGGGAACTCCACCCCAAATTAAAAAAAAAATGGCATGGAGTTCCCCAAAAATTCACACCAGACCCCTTATCTGAGCATGTTAACCTGGCCGGCCGCATAAAAGAGGGGGGACAGAGTGCGCCCCCCCTCTCCTGAACTGTACCAGGCCACATGCCCTCAACATGTGGAGGATGTCCCCATGTTGATGGGGACAAGGGCCTCATCCCCACAACCCTTGCCCGGTGGTTGTGGGGGTCTGCGGGCGTGGGGCTTATCAGAATCTGGAAGACCCCTTTAACAAAGGGGACCCCCACATCCTGCCCCCCCTATGTGAATTAGTAATGGGGTACATTGTACCCCTACCATTTTACGAAGGAAGTGTAAATAGTTGGAAAAAACACACACACACACACCGTAGAAAAAAGTCCTTTATTAATAAAAAAAAAAGAAAAAAAATCCAGCGGTGGTAATCCACTCGGTCCCAGCTCCCTGCTCCAACGTTGTCTGTATCCAGCGACGGTTGATCTCCGGTCCAGCGATGAGAAGATCCATCCATCCAGAGCGCAGCCACGCTGACCTCCTCTCTCCGCTGGAAACAGCCCAGCGAATGACGCGCTGTAGCTTTGACATTTCTTATATAGGGGAGGCGAGCCACCCGTCACGTGACCCCGTCCCCTCTGACGCACCCTTTGCTGTGTCACTGGGGAAGCCCAGCAAGGGGGAAGACTGGGCTTCCCCAGTGACGTAGCAGAGGGTGCATCTGTCCCCCCCTCTTTTCTGCGGCCGGCCAGGTTAACGTGCTCGGATAAGGGGTCTGGTGTGAATTTTTGGGGGAACTCCACGCCATCTTTTTTTTTACATTTGGGGTGGAGTTCCCCTTAAAATCCACACCATACCTGAAGGGTCTGGAATGGATATTTGGGGGGAAAACCCCACGTCATTTTTTTTTAAATTGACGGCAGGGCTCCCCTTAATATCCATTCCAGACCTGAAGGGCCTGGTAATGGAATTTGGGGGGACCCCCACGCTATTTCTTTTTTTATGAATGAATTCTCTCTGAATTGCTAGAGTCGACAATTCATTATTGCCGCAAGTCCGGTTTTAAAAGACTTTTTTTCCTTTCAGAAATGACACTTTGTGCAGGGACAGTTCTATGTACGGGAAACATGCAATATTTCACATGCTAACTTTATACCCCCCCTAGGTACGAAATTTTAAGTAATATTATACTTTTATTGTTTCACTTTTAGCATTATTAAATTCACTGCTCCCGAAAAAAATGCAGTTTTTAAAACTTTTTTTTGCATTGATAGATGTCCCCTGGGACAGGACCCAGGTCCCCAAACACTTTTCAGGACAATAACTTGCATATTAGCCTTTAAAATTAGCACTTTAGATTTCAAATGTTCGAGTCCCATAGACTTTAATAGGGTTATAAAGTTTTTAAAACTTTTTTTTTGCATTGATACATGTCCCCTGGGACAGGACCCAGGTCCCTAAACACTTTTTAGGACAATAAATTGCATATTAGCATTTAAAATTAGCACTTTAGATTTCTCCCATAGACTTTAACAGGGTGTTCCGCGGCTTTTCGAATTTGCCGCAAACACCCCTAATTGTTCGTTGTTCGCCGAACAGGCGAACAGGCAATGTTCGAGTCGAACATGAGTTCGACTCGAACTCGAAGCTCATCCCTACCTGTGAGTATGGCACCAGGACAGGATAAGGGGAGCTTGGCTTTTTTTTTTTCACCAAAGTGGCTACTGATCAAGGATGCATGTCACCTTTTGAGGAGGCCATGAGGATGGTGAGCAGTGACAATGCATGCATCAGTGATACTGTCCCCCTTGTCTTCGTGGAATAATGGACAGGGCACTTGAGGCAGAACAGTGGGAGGAAGAGGAGGACTTCCTTACCTCTCAAGGCCCCCTTTATCCAGATAGTATTCCTTCGGCCCCGCCAAACACACAGGAGGAAGACGAGGAGGAGGATTGTGTCAGCATGGACTTGGAGGATAACACTCAGCAGTAGTATTTAAGGGATCATTTTTCGTCCCCAGAAACCCAAGGAGTTGTACGTGGCTGGGAGGAGGTAGTTGCGGATCATGTGATCCTTAGTGACCCAGAGGACTGGCTGGCAACCCTTCTTGATCCACGTTACAAGGGTAAGGTTGCAGAACTCATCCTGCCTTTGCAGAGGGAGCAGAGGATGAAACATCTTCAGGAGGCCTTGGAGAAAGGTTTGCACAATGCATTTCTAGACCCTGGGAGGTTACAATTTACTGGTGTTGGACAAAAACATGTTGCTGAGGCTTTGATCAGTCAGAGAAAGAGCAGTGGAGAAGGTGGCCGGCTGACCGATGCCTTCAGGCAATTTTTCAGTCCTCAGCGCCAAGGTCTGTGTTCAAGCAACCATCTCCAGCATCTGCATTACATGATGCAGGAATATCTTGGGGCAAGAGCAGACTAGACATGTGCACAGAAATTTTTTTTTTTGTTCTGTTTCGTATCGTTCCGTAGGTTCGTTTCCGTTCGTTTTTCGTAAGACAAATTTTTTTTGTATTCCGATCGTTTCGTATTTTCATTACCGTTTTATTTTCGTACATGCGGGATGGTTCGCTATTCTGTTTAATTCATGTTCGTTACTTGTTAGACAATAATTTTCGTGAATTTTCGTCAATGATTTGCATTCTGTGTTTTGGATTCCTTTTTCTGTTCGTGTTTTCGGTCGTGTGTTCGTGTTTTCGGTCGTGTGTTCATATGACATCTATGACAATTTGTTGTGGATGTCATGTGGACATGCGACTGAAGATACGAACAGAAAAAGGATTTTCCTAATTTTGTACTTTCGTAAATATATTGCGGGGATTCGCGGCACTTTCAACACGCGGCTCATCCATATTAACGATTGTTAAGCCCCATACACTTGGTCAGACTTTTTTAACAACAAACATAAAAACGATCGTTTTCCGTTCGTTCTCAGAAAATTTGTTTGTTTTTAAACTCCATCAGAAAACCATTTTTGGGTTCAAAAGTCTGACCAACTGATCTCCCTTCAGATGAAAATCCACAGAAAAGTTTATTTGGCTTTACTGTACTACTCAGCACAAAAGAGAAGCTGCTTCACTAACTACACTCACTGCCCATTCAAAAAAACGAAAATGACATCTATAATAAAAGATTTCTATTCTGTATTTTGGGTCCTTTTTCTTTTGGTGTTTTCGGTTGTGTGTTCGTGTGACATCTGTGGCAAAAGATTTGCATTCTTTTGAATCCAAAATACAAACAGAAAAAGGAATTCAAAATACAGGGTGCGGGTCTTTTGTTGTGGATGTCGTGTGAACATACGACTGAGGATACGAGCAGAGAGGGGATTCAAACAGGATACAGAATACAAATCTTTTGTTATAGATGTAATTTTTGTTCTTTTGCCGTTTTCGTTTTGTCGTATTTTCGTCAGATCGTACGTTCGTATTTGCGGTTGTTCGTTATGCGGCTCATTCGTAATCCTGTCGTTTTCGTATTTTGGTGCTTTATTTTTTTCGTATGTACACATTATTCTGCGGGTACGAAAATGAACATTTTCGTATGAAAATAACATTCGTACGAACGGGAATGCACATATCTAGAGCAGACCTGGAGACCTTTCCAAAAGAGCATCCACTGGGTTACTGGGTCTTGAGGATGGACCACTGGCCAGAGCTTTCTCAATATGCAATTGAGCTATTGTACTGTCCTGCATCCAGCGTTTGTTATGAACACACATTCAGTGCTGCTGGAGGGTTTTTAACGGATCATAGAGTACATCTGTCCACAGACTCCGTTGATGGGCTCACATTCATAAAAATGAATCAGTCTTGGATCAGAAGCTATCAAGCACCTGATGCTGATGTAACCAATTGAATTTTCTATGGATGTGGGATCCCCTGAAGACTGCCTATGCTGAGTGACTATCCTATTATGCTGAGTGACTATCCTATTCCTCCTCAATCTTGATGATGCTAGTTTCTAAGACATTTTTTGGTTTAGGGCACTGCCACCACTGCCTAAGGCCCAATTGTTCTTCCCCTGTTAAACAGGGGCATGTAATTACAATTTTTGATCTAATATTTCACAGCAGGGTCCATTCCTGCACCCAACAAGAGTAACTGTGAGGACTTACAGTGTTCTGGCACCACCAAAACCAAAGACCTAATTTTTCTGCAGAGTATATAGGGTAGGCCGTATAGTGTATATATACTGCTGTTCAGAGTATATAGGGCCTGGGGGACCTCTGCGCCTTTTTTTTGGCTTCGGGGTTCCCCTTAATATCCATACCAGACCCAATGGGCCTGATAATGGACTGGGGGGTCGGAACCCATGCCATTTTTCTCGATTATTTTCCTCTATATTGCCCGGACCTGACAATACATTACAGCCGCTAGCAGTTTTAAATTACTTATTTTCGTTTAGAAATGTAATTTTGCTGTGGGACTGTTCTAAACACGGGAAAAATGCCCCACTTTACAGGCATACTATAGACACCCCTAGGCATGAAATTTAAAGGAATATTTAATTATTATTGTTTTACTTTAATACATGCCCCTGGGGCAGGACCCACGTCCCCAAACTCTTTTTATGGCAATAACTTGCATATTAGCCTTTAAAATTAGCACTTCTTATGTTTCACGTTTGTTTCCCATAGACTTTAACGGTGTTTGCGTGCTCAAACAAACTTTTTGCCTGTTCGCATGTTCTGCTGTGAACCGAACCAGGGGGTGTTCGGCTCATCCCTAATGCCGTGTACAGACGACCAAACATGTACGATGAAACCGGTTCGCCGGACCGTTTTCACCGTACATGTCTGCCCGGGGATTTCTGTATGGTGGCTGTACTCACCATCATACAGAAATCCGCGCGTAAACAATACGCGGGGCGTGGCCGCGGCATCGCCGCGACGACGTGGGCGGCCCTGCCAGTTCAATGCTTCAATCATTCGACGCATGCGAGGGATGGCGGGCGCTCGGACATGTACGGTAGGTCTGTACAGACGACCGAACATGTCCGAGCGGACAGGATTCCAGCGGGCTGTTTTAAAACAAGTCCAGTAAAATTTGCCCGCTGGAAAAAGGCCCGGCTGGCAAATGTATGCTGGAATCCTGTCCGCTCAGGCCTACACACGACCGAACATGTCTGCTGAAACTGGTCCGCGGACCAGTTTCTGCAGACATGTTCGGTCGTGTGTACGGCTCAATTTAAGCACTGCAACACAACTGATAGGCTCCCAGTCCTGTTCCTCCCTCTTCTAGTCTGAGCTCTGTTTAAATTGGTTTTGCAAGAGAATGATACCAAGAGAAATGTAGGTACTTACACTGCTTGCATTAAAAAAAAAATACATTTAACATTAATAAATAGATAAATAGCCCCATTAATTTGTGACTTTTATATGCAGCTTTAACTGGGTGGGGGAGGGAGGAGGGAGTTACAATTGCTAGGTAATAGGATCCAATCATGTGAGCCTTTTTTTTTTTTTGTTTCAAGTAACTCACAACTTAACCAAATAATGGGCCAGATTCACAAAATAGATACGACGACGTATCTCCTGATACGCCATCGTATCTCTGTTTTAGGGGCTTCCTAACTATGCGACTGATTCATAGAATCAGTTAAGCATAGTTTGCCCTAAGATCCGACAGGTGTAATTGAATTACACTGTCGGATCTTAGGATGCAATACCTCGGCCGCCGCTGGGGGGAGTTTGCGCCGTAAACCAGCGTCGGGTATGCAAATTAGTACTTACGGCGATCCATGAAGGTTTTTCGCGTTCGCTACGTCGCTGCTAGTCTAGTTTCCCGTCGCAAAGTTAGTCGTCGTTTTTGCTGCCCTAACTTTACACAGCCCATGTTAAAGTATGGCTGTCATTCCCGCATCGAAATTCAACATTTTTTTTTTCTTGCGCAAGACGTCCGGGAATACGAAAGTACGCTACGCACGTCGCCGTTCGAAAAAATGACGTCACTTCGCGCAAAGCACGGCGGGAAATTTAAAAGTGAGCATGCGCAGTAGGTCCGGCGCAGGAGCGCGCCTAATTTAAATGGCACACGCCCCTTTGAATTACGCAGGCTTACGCCGGAGGCCGCCGGCGTAGGTTTTCATTGCAAGTGCTTTGTGAATCAGGCACTTGCGATGAAAACTTGCGGCGGTGTACGTTACGCCGCCGCACTTCTACGTGAATCTGGCCCAATGTTCCTAGTTTGAATATAGGCTATTAGGTAGATTCAGAAAGAGTTAGGCCGGCTTAACGCCGACTTATGTTTAAGTGTATTCTCAAACAGAGATACGCTTAAACGGAGGCCGCCGGCGTAGGTTTTCATTGCAAGTGCTTTGTGAATCAGGCACTTGCGATGAAAACTTGCGGCGGTGTACGTTACGCCGCCGCACTTCTACGTGAATCTGGCCCAATGTTCCTAGATTGAATATAGGCTATTAGGTAGATTCAGAAAGAGTTAGGCCGGCTTAACGCCGACTTATGTTTAAGTGTATTCTCAAACAGAGATACGCTTAAACATATCTAAGATAGGACGGCTTGCGCCGTCCTATCTTAGGGTGCAATATTGAGGCTGGCCGCTAGGTGGCGCTTCCATTGAGGTCGGCGTAGAATATGTAAATTAGTAGATACGCCGATTCACGAACGTACGCCCGGCCGCCGCAGTACATTTACGCCATTTCCGTAAGGCATTATCAGGCCTAAAGTTATTCCATCTAATAGATGGAATAGTAATGTTAAAGTATGGCCGCCGTTCTCGCTTCGAAATTCGAAATTTTTACGTTGTTTGCGTAAGTCGTCCGTGAATAGGGATCTACGTTGTTTACGTCCACGTCGAAATCAATAGGCCCGTGCGGCGTACTTAGCCGCAATGCACACTGGGAAATGTAGGCGCCCGACGCATGCGCAGTTTAAAAAAAAATTCAAAAACGTAAGGTCAAGCCCCATTGACATAAAACACGCCTCCTTAGACACATTTGAATTAGGCGCCCTTACGCCTGCCCGCTTTAGGCTACACCGCCGTAACTTAGCAGGCAAGTACTTTGAGAATCAAGTACTTGCCTAGCTAACTTACTGCGGCGTAGCCTAAACACGCTAGCTATGCCGCAGCAAGTTTATTCCACTCTACCTGAATCTACCTATATATCTATTTTTACCAGTCATTGATTGATTCAAATATATATTTAATATAAATATGGATTTATTTAATATAAATATGGATTTATTTAATATAAATATGGATTTGAGTACTTCAAATAGTAGTTTTTAAAAGGTTGTTATCTGCCTGGAGTTTAGACTTAATGATTTACTATTTGAAGATTTATAAGAAACCGAAAAAGAATATAAGGTAAAGAAATGTAAAGCCAAAATGTGCACTTTATTTCTGGTGGATATAGGCAATCTTCATGTTTAAACCAAGTAAGCATTCCATTAAGATGCATTTACTAGCAATATCAGAGAACTCTTTGCAAGGATACCAAATTATGATGAGAATGTATGAGATTAAAGTAAATAAACTTCAAGGATTCATTGATTGAAGATGTGTGCTAAGTAATGTAATGCAACCTTTTATCTTATTTAGTTGATTGAAGATGTATGCAGACAGTGGAACTAGTATCCAAAAAAAGAACTGTACAAGTTTTCCTCACAACTTTCAGAAATATTAACATACCATAAATTAAAAAAACTTCTTTATAACATATGGCATAGTAAGATATACAAATACAATCTAGCAAAGTATAATGTGGTTATATGGTGGTTTATATTAGTTTGTGAAAGTTTGTGAAATGTTTCTTCAACTTTGTTACTATACCTAAACTATCATGCTATAAAAAAAAATATTATAAGATGGGGCTAAGTTGGCCACATACTCCCTGGAATTCCTAATAGACATGTGCGGTTTGTTTAGTTCCAAATTAATCTTCAGATAAATTTTCGTTATTCGGAGATTCAGATTTACAAAGATTCAGAATTACAAAATAAACAACTATAAAAATACAAAAACGTATAAAAACATAAGAAGCTGCGCTAATAATAAATGATCAAATAAACTAATACAATTGAATGCAATCAATGAGTGGGGTATAATTGACACAAACAAATTATAGTCTCTTTTAGCAAACTTTTAATAGGAGGAATGTAGATTGGAACACCCTGTGATAGGATCTTCAATAATTTAAAAGACACTCTGAATCCACCACCACATAGAGTGCAGGTTTACCAGCTGTACAATCTGTCAGAGCTTGTAGCTAATACCCAGCCAGGGCCTTTGGTCTTCCCGACACCTCTGGTGGCTCATGAGCCGAGTGTTCCTGGAGACTTGGCGTTTAACCCAGCAGTCAGCAAACAGGCACAAAATTGACCTTGGTGGGGGATTACACCAGTAAAAAGAAATAAAAAAGATTTGCCATTGGTAAAACCAGGTGGGGTTTATTGTACAAAGTCTGTGCAAATAGTAGGAACAAGCCCGTGCAAGCGGAATGTGAGAACAGTGCGGTTACGTCATATAAACAAATTTTACCGAATACTTTGGATAACAAAACAAAATTCATCCGAATTTTGGAAATTCGGACTGAAATTCTAATCAAATTTTACATCAAACTTCAGTTGAATTCGAACTATACACATATTGCTGGAATTAAAGACTGTGGCCCAGATTATAAAAGGGCTTACGACGGCGCAACGCAATGTACGCCGTCGTAAGTCCTAATCTGGGCCTTCGTATCTATGCGACTGATTCTTAGAATCAGTTACGCATAGATATCCATTAGATCCGACAGGCGTAAGGCTCTTAGGCCCCATACACACGAGAGGATTTATCCACGGATACGGTCCAGCGGACCGTATCCGCGGATAAATCCTCTCGAGGATTTGCGTGGATTTAAATGCGATGGAGTGTACTCACCATCGAATCGAAATCCGCGCCGAAATCCTCTAGCGATGACGTGTCGCGCCGTCGCCGCGATTGTGACGCGGCGACGTGCGCGACGCTGTCATATAAGGAATTCCACGCATGCGTCTAATCATTACGACGCATGCAGGGATCCCTTCAGACGGATGGTTTCGGTGAGTCTGTACAGACCAGCGGATCCATCCGTTGGGATGGATTCCAGCGGATAGATTTGATAGCATGTCATCAAATATTTATCCGCTGGAAATCCATCCCAGGGGATAAATATCCGCGGAAACATATCCGCTGGAGTGTACACACCATAGGATCTATCCGCTGAAACCCATTCGCTGGGATTTTTCAGCGGATGGATTCTATCGTGTGTATGGGGCCTTACGCTGTCGGATCATAAATGCAATTTTTTTTTTGCTGCTAGGTGTCGCCTCCGTTGTTTTCCCTGTCGAGTATGCAAATTAGCTAAATACGCGAATTCCCGAACGTACGCGCAGTCGATGCAGTGAAGTTACGACGTTTACGTTAGTTTTGCGTGGCGTAAAGTTGCCCCTGCTATATGAGGGGCAACCAATGTTAAGTATGGCCATCGTTCCCGCGTCGAAATTTTAAAATTTACGTCGTTTGCGTAAGTCGTCTGTGAATGGGGCTGGACGCCATTTACGTTCACGTCGAAACCAATGACGTCCTTACGACGTCATTTGGAGCAATGCACCCTGGGATATTTTCCTGACGGCACATGCGCAGTACGTTTGGCGCAGGAACGCGCTTAATTTAAATGCTCCACGCCCCCTACCCGGCTAATTTGAATTAGGCGGGCTTGCGCCAGGTGATTTGCGCTACGCCGCCGCAACTTTACAGGCAAGTTCTTTGTGAATAAAGCACTTGCCTGTAAAACTTGCGGCGGCGTAACGTAAATCTGATACGCTACACCCGCACAGTTTTACGCTCATCTACGAGAATCTGGGCCTGTGTGTGTTATTAGAGTACCATTTCAAAATAATGCTGTTTTTATTAACCCCAAAGGTGATTTAAAGAGTCAAATGTTTTTGATTCGACAAATTCGAAATGTATCAATTAGAAAACAATCTGTAAATTTGAACAGAATATGAAAAATTCCGAATACGAATTCCAAATACGAATTGAACGAATCAACTGAATTTAACTAAACTAAAATAACAGATTAACAAATCGAAACAAAACTAATTTTTTTGGTCATGCACATGTCTAATTCTTAAAGCGGTAGTTCACCCCCCCCCCCCCCCCACATTTTACCATCGAGACAGGCATTGTAGCGCGAGCTACAGTATGCCTGTCCCGATTTTTTTAACCCCGTACTCACCTTGTAGTCGTCCATCGTAGATTTCGGCTCCCGCGGGGAATGGGCGTGCCTATGGAGAGGGAGGATGATTGACGGCCGGCCCTGGCACGTCACTCTCCCCGAAGACAGCCGGAGTAGGTCTCGGCTCTTCACGGCGCCTGCGCACAGGCTATGCGCACGTGTCGTGAAGACCAAGCCTATTTCGGCTATTTCCGGAGAAGCGTGACGCGCCAGAGCCGGCCGTCAATCATCCTCCGTCTCCATAGGCACGCCCATTCCCCGGTATCTTCGATGGACGACTACAAGGTGAGTACGGGGGTAAAAAATTCGGGACAGGCATACTGTAGCTCGCGCTACAATGCCTGATTTTAAGGTAAAAGAATTTTTTTTTTTTTTTTCCCGTCGATAGGGTGAACCCCCGCTTTAAAGACTGGTGCTGACAATTTGCAAAACTGTCTTTAATGTGTTCTAAAAGTTCACATAGCTTTCTTGTACAGGTGGTCCCCGACTTACAAATTGAGGGAGATAACAGGAAGAGAGGAAATCTACCCCTAGGAAGGGAAATTCTCTCCTGTAAGAGTTAATATGGGAAAAAGGTGTCTCCACTGATGCTTTATCACCAATCCTTGTTTCCCTAATAACCCCAAATTTTCAAAATACAATTGTCATTGGGACAGAAAGTGAGGTGAAATGTTCTGAACAGGGGCACAGACAGGAAAATAAATGTTACAGGGGTGATAACCCTTCCCTATGCTATCCAAATAGCTTAAAAATAAATTTTGTGGCTGGAGCTACACTTAAAAAAGTTCCAAATTGAAAACAGATTCAACTTAAGAACAAACCTACAGACCCTTTCTTGTTTGTAACCCGGGGACCGCCTGTACTTGACTTTGGCTCATGCTGTGCCACTTTTAGAATGCATGAGAGACACCTTTGCAAAATCTGTTTGTGCCAGTTTCTCTCTCTGTACACCTAAAGAGAGTTGGTTCTAATTAACTCTACTTTTGCAAGATACAAGCTGTCTGTATTTTACTTTGAATTGATTGTACCACAATGTAAAAGTGGTGCATCTTATAACTATCCGCATTTGGTGCATCAGTCACTGTCGGAACTAAAAATGTCACAAATGTTTCATGAATTTGGTGCAAAATATTAACAAGAGGGATTAACAACAGAAATTTGGCACAGTAGCTTGATTGAATGTCCATCACTGTGTTCTCAGTTTGTACAATCTACAAGATTTAACAGAAAAGGAAGCAGTAGATATTGTACAGTTGACTTTAGGTATCCACACTCATAAGAGAAAACTGCATACTGCTGAAAAAGCCTTTAAGGTCAGGATTTAACAGAACTCTGGGTAAATTGCTAAATATATATATATATATATATATATATATATATATATATATATATATATATATATATATATATAGGTGTATATATATATATGTGTATGTATATATATATATATATATATATATATATATATGTATATATCTATATATATATAAATATAAATATATATATATATATATATATATATATATATATATATATATGAGGGCTTTGTCAGGGGATTTTTTAAGACTAGACCGTCTCAGTGAAAGGCTCTGAGGAAATAGAACAAAAATAGTTTAACAATTACATACATTTCATAGAATACAATATACTTTTTAAACAATGATTTACATCATATATAGTTTGGCTAGGACATGTGGCGAGGCATCAGGAACCATGGTCCCACAGGGTTAGGTCCAAAAGATCCGTGCCTCCTCCCATAGAACCCCCAAAAGAATGCCCCTACACATAGTGCAGTCTGGCATTTATATCCCTATAGGGCAGACTAGATGAAGGACCTACCCTTTGCTCCCCATGCAGCCCAATGAGGTGTCCCCTCAGGGTGGGTGCAGATCCAGTGACCCAAAGCAGCGGCTAAAGGTGGACAGTAAAACAAGTCACAATGAGGAAAAAGCCACATACCACATAATGCGAAAAGATTCAATAAATACAGTATTGATATTAATCACAATATATAACACAACATAGGGAGTGGGTTTAGGACCTACCTCAGGGGAATGATAATTAAAAGAGGAGAAAAATTGCAGGGACACTGGACTAACAACAGTTAGTGTGTGTCTAAAAGAAAAAGAAAAAATATATTAAGGTCACTAATCAAGATGGAATACAAGGACTAATAGCAGCACCTGTCTATTTACAGGTGTTTGATGGAAAACCCAAGGGTTTATAGGGATGAAAGGGCAAAACTTACAAATCAATTCCAGGTGACCTGGTTGCAGGGCAGAGTCAGGGTTGGAATTATGCAGTAGGTAGCAGCAATAGCACCAAAGTATGCCAATATACAGAATGGAAAAGTATTCCTTGAAAGAAAAGGAAGAGGAAATGAATAATGCCAGTGCTGTCTCAAGGGGATGCCAAAGACAGCAGCAGTATGGATGAAAGTTTTCAAAGAAACGAGGCTTACCGCACAAAAAACGAATCGATCTTTTGGACCTAACCCTGTTCCTGATGCCTCGCCACATGTCCTAGCCAAACTATATATGATGTAAATCATTGTTTAAAAAGTATATTGTATTCTATGAAATGTATGTAATTGTTAAACTATTTTTGTTCTATTTCTTCAGAGCCTATATATAATTTCAACTGGAGCTTTTTTCCAGCTATAACATTAATATCCCTGTCCACCCAGCTCTAAAATTTACACAGCCAACCCGGTGATCTGACTTTTCTCTGCTGCAGAAATGTAATCCCTCTCTTTTGGGCCCCTCAACTATACATTTGAAAGTGGCTTATTATATTTGCTCAGTAAGTGAAAAAATACCCAATGATCCTGCTAGAAATCCAGTAAGCTGGTAAGTGTCTGTGCTTCTTGTCCCTGCAGTTTTAAAAAGAAGTATTGGGATTTGTTTTTCTATTTGAATCATAGTTACCTAGGTGGATGCAGCATCGGACCGATGCAGCATCTATCCCCCGCTGTCTCTAACACTGAGAACCGAGCAATCAAGCACTGCCAATCGCTCGGTTTTCACAGCTTCGTAAGCATAGAGCTGGTGACCATCAGTCACCGACTCTCTGCTCTGCCCCCCTTACTCACTGTAGCACTGGGCTATGGAGGGGTGGGAGGGGAGTGGCCAGCTCAGGCTCTTAGTGACTCGCTGAGATTCTAAGCCCTGTGCCATCCCAGGCATGTGGGCGGATCGGGACAAAATGGTTGCCATCTTTCCCGAGCCTGGACTGGCTCTGTGATGTCAGCCGACAGTAGGCTTCAGCCAGCTGTCTGCTGAAAACTGGTGATAGGAGTGCAGAAAAAAATGCACTCTTGTGATTCACTGGAAAAGTACAGCAAAATGAGCTTTGGCTGTACTTCTCCTTTAAAGGTTGTCATTATTCCCAGCTAACTCCAAAAAAAATTGTCAAAATCACAGCACAAGGTTGTACAAGTGTGAAAGAGGCCTAAAGGGATTTTTTTAGCTAAATATCAGCTTTAAACAAAGCAAAACCATAGCCAATATATGGTATTCCTCCACGATATGATGTAACAACTAACTGAACTCCCCTCTCTAGCTTGAAATCGGCTGTCCTCCCCAACTGGCTGCAAACTGTACTTTTCAATACTGACTGCATGATATCTACTGGAATATCATATAATAGCAAAAGACACAAAATAATGCCTTTTAAAGTCACAATATTCATTCATGTCTAAGTAAAAGCAAATATTCCTAAAAATTGCGTTATCTAATATATGAAATTACAGCAAGCCAGAGTTGTTTACAAGAAACACAACTGAAATGTCATTGACCCCTGATGACACTGGTGCATCAATACTGCAAATCTATTTAAACAAATGGCAAAAATGTAAGTCTTTGAAATGCAGCAAAAAGAAAATATGATTAACCGCTTTCTAAATGTTGTTCTGCACTCCCTCTGTGCCTCTCAATTTTCCCAGAACCACCAGATAATAATTACCAAACATATTTTCTAAATATATTGTTAATAAAATCTCACCTAAAATAGCCCTTTGATGCACTGACCTGCATTAACCACTTGCCGACCGACTCACGCTGATATATGTCGGCAGAATAGCACCGCTGCGCAAACCGACGTACCCATACGTCACTCTCGCATGCCCCCACCGTGCCTGCGGTAATGGGATTTGTTGCATAACCGATCAGTATTCAGGTCCTGGACCTGCTGATCAGTTCTGGCAAATTAAATGCTTCCCCTGCCTGTGAATTGTAAACGCAGTCAGAGGAAGTGTTGTTATCTCCCCTTGTGGAATCCTTTTTTGTTCCAGAGAGAGTAGAGAGGACAACCAAACGTGAGTTGCACCAACACTACACTGACACAGTACATGTAGGCACACATTTCATCCCCCGATCACCCCCCAATCGTCCCCTCAGTTAATCCCTTCACTCCGTGTCACTGTGTCACCAAGTGCAGTTTTCAGATTTCTCACTGATCACTGCATTGGTTTCACTTGTGACACTAATCAGTGTTAGGGCAGTTAGTAGTAGGCCCAGGTAGCTTTAGGGTACACCTCATTAACCCCCTAATAAAGGTTTAACCCCTTGATCACCTCCCAGTTAACCCTTTCACACCCTGTCACCAGTGTCACTAATATAGTGTACAGATCTCTTTTCTGATCGCGGTATGAGTGTCACAGGTGATGTGTCATGGATATGCAGTAGTCTGTCAGCTTACCTGTTCTCCATCTGTTCATTAAAGGCCTGACCCTGTTCTGGTTCCCTTTTTATCACTTCCTAATCCTGTATGGCCCCACCCAGGCCATCCCAGGAAGTCTATATTAACTGTTGCACTGCAGGTCTGCTTTGCTGTTCAACAGTGTAGTTTGCTAAGTTCCTGTTTGCAGTGTGCTACGATCATCTTCCTGTGTACCGTTTTGGCTTGTTCCTGACTTCTGCTGTTTGCCTGTGCCCCTGACCATTTGCCTGTCCCACGGTTATCCTTGTCTGCCTGTTGCCCTGGCCTTGGCCTACCCATCACCACCATTTGTCCTGCTGGCTGCTTCCCCTCTCTCCCTGCGGAGTGTGACCTAGGTAATCTCGGGGGTCGTGACTTGGATCCAGTTGCGGCCAAGGCCATCCTCACCATCAGAGGCTCTGGTGAATACAAAACTGGGTCTTAGACTCCGCGCCCTGGGTGATCTTAGGTTCACGCTTCCTCTCTGCTAGCAGTAGTCGGCTATAGGGTTCACTACCCTGTGGTGCATCCCTGACCTCAACGGGGTCGCTAGTCAGCCAGTTAGTTGGTTAGTTTCACCGTCAATCTTTTATAACGTCAGGGTACCCCCATATATCACGAATAAAGGTTTTAACCCCTGATTGTCCCCTAGCTAACCTTTTCACCCCTTGTCACCAGTGATCACCGTATTAGTGTTATGGGTGACGCTGGTTAGTTTGTTTTTATAGCGTCGGGTACCTGCCGTATATTACCTAATAAAGGTTTAAACGCCTGATCACCCAGTGGGTGACATCAGTTAGGTTTTAGCATCAGTTAGGGTCAGCGTAAATCCCAGGAAACGTCAGACTAGTGCCAGTAGTGTTAACACCCATGCACGCACCATACACCTCCCTTACTAGTATAGTGTCTGAACGGATCAATATCTGTGATCAGAACTATATTGGCATCCCCAGTAGTTTAGGGTTCTAAAAAACAGAGTTAGTGGGATCAGCCAAGATACCTACTAGCACGCCAAGCTCAGCCCACTCGAATGCAGTATCAATTGATCACTGTCACTTACAAAACACAACACACATGACTGCAGCGTTTTCAAAGTCAGTTCTGATCCCTGCGAACAGTTTTTTTGGTAGCGATTGAATCAGTTGCTGACAATCAGGTGCTCTTTTGTCTGTGAGTCGCACTAGTTGTACCTATAAATTTAGAGGCCAAAATGTCCAAACAGAGGTAAACTAGTGAAGAGGACTACACATTGCTGAGCATGACAGATGAGAGCGAAGGGGAAGCCTCCTCACTGAAAGATTTAGGCTCAGTATACGAACCAGTAGAGAGCAGCGGCACCCTGACAGATAGCTCTAAAGACTGAGTAGTGGTCCCTGCTAAGGTCAGGCATACCCCACCCCGTTCTTCTGTTGTTGAGGTACAAGAACCACAGGTCTCTCATATGGAGCAGAGAGCCAGTACTAGTGCAGCTCTTACTTCTGGTGAACTGGCAAGCACCAGCGGCCTAGTACACCCTGCTCGTACATCCAGCACTGCAGTATCACGTGGTGACGTGGCAAGTCCCATAAGTGTAGTTCAAGCTGGTGTGGTGGCTAACACATGTAGTGTCCCAGAGCCACCAAGATGACAAAGACAAGCCCGTTGAGCCCGTAGTGCCCTTCCTGCAGAATATGCCAACCCTGATTGGCAGTCCACCACTTCTGCAGCACCCGTACTTCCCCCATTCACTGGCCAACCCAGAATTCAGGTGTGAACCTGGTTACATTCGGCTCCACAAAATTTGGCTCCTCGTAAACCACTTTATCCAATAGTTTGCTTGTTTATTCCCCATCAAGTTTTCTGCATTGATGAGTCCCTAATTACATTTTATGGCCACTTGTCTTTCAAACAGTATCTTCCCAGGAAGCGTGCCAGATATGGGGTCACCTGGGCTTTCCCCAATGGCTTGTAGAATTCCAACTTAGACGGGGGAGAGAGCCTGCTTGAAGTGTAATGATTTGCTTGCAGTGAAGTGCCGGGATAATCAGAATGTTTTCGTTCTGTCCTCCCTTCACGCAGATATGACAGTCCAAATTCCAACAGCCACTGGTGTTGTTGAGAAACCCCTCTGTGTCTACGAATACAACCTTAACATGGAAGGGGTGGACCTCAAAGACCAGTTGATGGCGCTGTACTTAAATGCCCGTAAGGCCAGACGCTGGTACATAAAAGTGTCTGTATACCTATTTCAATTGGCTCTGCTGAATGCTTATGTGCTATTCAAAGCATCAGAACCAACTGGGTCCTTCCTTAAATTCCAGGAAGAGTTTGTCACAGTCCTTCTGTTTCCAGATGGTGCTGTACCCCAACTTCCCAATGCAAATGCGGTGAGTCAGCTGCATAGGAGGCAATTTCCTTAAGTCCTCCGTTGTACTCCTACCCAACGAGCACCACAAACAAGATGTTGTGTCTGTAGCAAGAGCCGATATAGGCATGAGGCCCGCTATTATTGTCCCTCCTGTCCTGGCCAACCTGGTCTCTGCATCGGTGAATGTTCCCAACGCTACCACACAATGGTGGAGTATTAGCATAGGGTAAAGCACAGCACAGTCTAGGGTACACTTTCACAGGGTCTCCAAAGATGTTTGCTCTCACAATACGTAAATAAGCGACTCCAGTACTGTAGGAGGTGATTTCATTAGAAGTGCGTGGATGCAAGGCAGTATTCTAATGGTGGGCATACCTACCAATCAATCTCTTTTTTCGTTCAGCCCAAAGGCTGCATGAAAAAAAAGAACATTACAATTAGGGATGAGCTCCGCGTTCGATTCGAACGTATGTTCGAATCGAACATCGGTCGTTCGATCGTTCGTCGAAAATCGAACAAAACGGGTCGTTCGCGCCAAATTCGAATGACACTAAACGTCCCATAATTCACTGGGGCGTTGAGCGCTGATGATTGGCCAAGCATGCTGTATGTCCCGCATGCTTGCCCAATCACAGCGCTCAAAAAACGAAGAGCCATAATTGGCCAAAGCCAGGGTGGCTTTGGCCAATTATGGCTCAGGGGGATTAGTACACGCCCCCCACTATAAAAGGCAGCCTGCACGGCTGCCTAGTGTAGTGTGTTGGCGGTTCTAGAGAAGATCAGTCAGTCAGACAGAGAGAGATAGAGAGATAGAGACACAGTGTCTTAACTAGATAGATAGATAGATAGAAAGATAGATAGAGTAGGAAGTGTGGTCAGTATAGTTAAAAGTACAGTTTGTAGAGAATATATTCACATCCTTAGGCGTTGTCAATATATTTATAAACTGTACAGCTCAGCTAGTTTATCTATCAGGCAGGAGATTGTTCTACATGCAGCGCTCTAACGTGTTGTATTGCCTGCATTAGGGATTTACTTTAAATATAATTATTCTGTGTTATTTAACGTGTGCTAGTTAATTGCACACACAGACGCATTACCTGTTACTGCACGTGTGCAATTTATTTGCACAGAAGCGCAGTCGCTGTTAATGCAACTGGGCTATTGAATTGCACAGAAACGCAGTCGCTATTACTGCGTGCGTGCTGTTTAATAGCAACTAAAGGCAGTTGGTGTCACTGCGTGCGTGCTGTTAAATCGCATTTGACCGCAGTTGCTATTACTGCGTGCGTGCTGTTTAATAGCAACTAAAGGCAGTTGGTGTCACTGCGTGCGTGCTGTTAAATCGCATTTGACCGCAGTCGCTATTACTGCGTGCGTGCTGTTTAATAGCAACTAAAGGCAGTTGGTGTCACTGCGTGCGTGCTGTTAAATCGCATTTGACCGCAGTCGCTATTACTGCGTGCGTGCTGTTTAATAGCAACTAAAGGCAGTTGGTGTCACTGCGTGCGTGCTGTTAAATCGCATTTGACCGCAGTCGCTATTACTGCGTGCGTGCTGTTTAATAGCAACTAAAGGCAGTTGGTGTCACTGCGTGCGTGCTGTTAAATCGCATTTGACCGCAGTCGCTATTACTGCGTGTGTGCTGTTTAATAGCAACTAAAGGCAGTTGGTGTCACTGCGTGCGTGCTGTTAAATCGCATTTGACCGCAGTCGCTATTACTGCGTGCGTGCTGTTTAATAGCAACTAAAGGCAGTTGGTGTCACTGCGTGCGTGCAGTTAAATCGCATTTGACCGCAGTCGCTATTACTGCGTGCGTGCTGTTTAATAGCAACTAAAGGCAGTTGGTGTCACTGCGTGCGTGCAGTTAAATCGCATTTGACCGCAGTCGCTATTACTGCGTGCGTGCTGTTTAATAGCAACTAAAGGCAGTTGGTGTCACTGCGTGCGTGCTGTTAAATCGCATTTGACCGCAGTCGCTATTACTGCGTGCGTGCTGTTTAATAGCAACTAAAGGCAGTTGGTGTCACTGCGTGCGTGCTGTTAAATCGCATTTGACCGCAGTCGCTATTACTGCGTGCGTGCTGTTTAATAGCAACTAAAGGCAGTTGGTGTCACTGCGTGCGTGCTGTTAAATCGCATTTGACCGCAGTCGCTATTACTGCGTGCGTGCTGTTTAATAGCAACTAAAGGCAGTTGGTGTCACTGCGTGCGTGCTGTTAAATCGCATTTGACCGCAGTCGCTATTACTGCGTGCGTGCTGTTTAATAGCAACTAAAGGCAGTTGGTGTCACTGCGTGCGTGCTGTTAAATCGCATTTGACCGCAGTCGCTATTACTGCGTGCGTGCTGTTTAATAGCAACTAAAGGCAGTTGGTGTCACTGCGTGCATGCTGTTAAATCGCATTTGACCGCAGTCGCTATTACTGCGTGCGTGCTGTTTAATAGCAACTAAAGGCAGTTGGTGTCACTGCGTGCGTGCTGTTAAATCCCATTTGACCGCAGTCGCTATTACTGCGTGCGTGCTGTTTAATAGCAACTAAAGGCAGTTGGTGTCACTGCGTGCGTGCTGTTAAATCGCATTTGACCGCAGTCGCTATTACTGCGTGCATGCTGTTTAATAGCAACTAAAGGCAGTTGGTGTCACTGCGTGCGTGCTGTTAAATCGCATTTGACCGCAGTTGCTATTACTGCGTGCGTGCTGTTTAATAGTAACTAAAGGCAGTTGGTGTCACTGCGTGCGTTCTGTTAAATCGCATTTGACCGCAGTCGCTATTACTGCGTGCGTGCTGTTTAATAGCAACTAAAGGCAGTTGGTGTCACTGCGTGCGTGCTGTTAAATCGCATTTGACCGCAGTCGCTATTACTGCGTGCGTGCTGTTTAATAGCAACTAAAGGCAGTTGGTGTCACTGCGTGCGTGCTGTTAAATCGCATTTGACCGCAGTCGCTATTACTGCGTGCGTGCTGTTTAATAGCAACTAAAGGCAGTTGGTGTCACTGCGTGCGTGCTGTTAAATCGCATTTGACCGCAGTCGCTATTACTGCGTGCGTGCTGTTTAATAGCAACTAAAGGCAGTTGGTGTCACTGCGTGCGTGCAGTTAAATCGCATTTGACCGCAGTCGCTATTACTGCGTGCGTGCTGTTTAATAGCAACTAAAGGCAGTTGGTGTCACTGCGTGCGTGCAGTTAAATCGCATTTGACCGCAGTCGCTATTACTGCGTGCGTGCTGTTTAATAGCAACTAAAGGCAGTTGGTGTCACTGCGTGCGTGCTG
Organism: Rana temporaria; assembly: GCF_905171775.1. Classification (NCBI taxonomy): domain Eukaryota; kingdom Metazoa; phylum Chordata; class Amphibia; order Anura; family Ranidae; genus Rana; species Rana temporaria. Next base: position 272,383,563 of record NC_053493.1, read on the forward strand.
TTAAATCGCATTTGACCGCAGTCGCTATTACTGCGTGCGTGCTGTTTAATAGCAACTAAAGGCAGTTGGTGTCACTGCGTGCGTGCTGTTAAATCGCATTTGACCGCAGTCGCTATTACTGCGTGCGTGCTGTTTAATAGCAACTAAAGGCAGTTGGTGTCACTGCGTGCGTGCTGTTAAATCGCATTTGACCGCAGTCGCTATTACTGCGTGCGTGCTGTTTAATAGCAACTAAAGGCAGTTGGTGTCACTGCGTGCGTGCTGTTAAATCGCATTTGACCGCAGTCGCTATTACTGCATGCGTGCTGTTTAATAGCAACTAAAGGCAGTTGGTGTCACTGCGTGCGTGCTGTTAAATCGCATTTGACCGCAGTCGCTATTACTGCGTGCGTGCTGTTTAATAGCAACTAAAGGCAGTTGGTGTCACTGCGGCTATTTTGTTACTTTACACTTGAGCCAAGCCGCTCTTACTGTGTGGTTGCTGTTTAATACCATCTGAAAGCAGTTGGTGTGACAGCGACTATTTTGTTACTTTACACTTGAACCAAGTCGCTCTTACTGTGTGATTGCTGTTTAATACCATCTGAACGCAGTCGGTGTGACAGCGACTATTTTGTTACTTTACACTTGAGCCAAGTCGCTCTTACTGTGTGGTTGCTGTTTAATACCATCTGAACGCAGTCGGTGTGACAGCGACTATTTTGTTACTTTACACTTGAGCCAAGTCGCTCTTACTGTGTGGTTGCTGTTTAATACCATCTGAACGCAGTTGGTGTGACAGCGACTATTTTGTTACTTTACACTTGAACCAAGTCGCTCTTACTGTGTGATTGCTGTTTAATACCATCTGAACGCAGTCGGTGTGACAGCGACTATTTTGTTACTTTACACTTGAGCCAAGTCGCTCTTACTGTGTGGTTGCTGTTTAATACCATCTGAACGCAGTTGGTGTGACAGCGACTATTTTGTTACTTTACACTTGAACCAAGTCGCTCTTACTGTGTGATTGCTGTTTAATACCATCTGAACGCAGTCGGCGTGACAGCGACTATTTTGTTAATTTACACTTGAACCAAGTCGCTCTTACTGTGTGATTGCTGTTTAATACCATCTGAACGCAGTCGGTGTGACAGCGACTATTTTGTTACTTTACACTTGAGCCAAGTCGCTCTTACTGTGTGGTTGCTGTTTAATACCATCTGAACGCAGTCGGTGTGACAGCGACTATTTTGTTACTTTACACTTGAGCCAAGTCGCTCTAAGGCCCCATACTCACGAGCAAACATGTCTGCTGAAACTGGCCCGCAGGCCAGTTTCAGCAGACATGTTTGGTCGTGTGTGGGCGCGAGCGGGCCGAATTCCAGCAAACATTTGCCCGCCGGGCCTTTTCCCAGCAGACAAATATTCCTGGACTTGTTTTAAAACAGTCCGCTGGAATTCAGCCCGCTCGGACATGTACGGTCGTCAGTACAGACCTACCGTACATGTCCAGGCGCCCGCCGTCCCTCGCATGCGTCGAATGACTTCGACGCATGCGTGGAAGCATTTTAAAGGCGGGCCGCCCACGTCGCCGCGTCATTGTCGCGGCGACACCGCGTCATCGACGCGGCGACACCGCGGACACGCCCCGCGTATTGTTTACGCGCGGACTTCTGTACGATGGTGTGTACAACCATCGTACAGAAGCCCTCTGGCAGACATGTATGGTGAAAACGGTCCGACGGACCGCTTTCACCATACATGTTTGTCCGTGTGTACCCGGCCTTACTGTGTGGTTGCTGTTTAATACCATCTGAACGCAGTTGGTGTGACAGCGACTATTTTGTTACATAACACCTGAACGCATAACTATGGCTGGAAGGACAAAGAGAGGCAGAGAGTCACGAGGGCAAGCAGGCTCTGCATCTAGAGGTAACGCTGGTGATGGATGTGGTGCATCCTCTTCAGCACGTGGCCGTGGCCGCTCGTCCTTCTTTTCGGGAGCTGGCCGTGTTGAGCCTCAACATGCTGAGAAATTAGTTGAGTGGATGACCAAGCCGTCCTCATCCTCCTCATCCTCTCTCACACAGACTGATTATAGTTTGTCTGGCAAAGCAGCTGCCATGGCGTCCTCTACCCTCTGCACAATGGGATCACACAATCCTTCCCTAGTCCCACCGTGTCCTCCTGAGGAGTCCCCCGAACTGTTTCAACACAGTGTTGGGTACATGCTAGCTGAAGATGCACAGCGTTTTGAAGACTCCGATGACGGAACACTGATAGAGGAAGGCATTGATGTGAGCCCAGGGAGAGGGGGTGGCCGAGAGGGACAACAATCTGGGAGTGATGTTCCCCCAGCTGGAGCATACTGCCAGGTTGTCGCCAGTGATGATGAGGAGGGAGGGGATGATGAGGTCATTGACTCTACCTGGGTGCCTGGTAGGAGAGAGGAGGAGGAGGAAGAGGACGAGGCACAGGCACATCTTCAAAGAGGCAGGAAGCCCTCCAGGGGTCAGCTTAAGGGCAGTACACCAACTGCATTACGTGGCGCTGCTGTGTCTCAACGGTACAGCAAAAGTTCTTTGGTGTGGGCCTTTTTTGAAACCTGTCCATCAGATGCTACCTTTGCTGTTTGCAACATATGTCTCAAGCGTATCTCGCGTGGCCAAAACATCACCCGCTTGGGCACCACATGCTTGTCCAGACATATGTCGACCTGCCATGCAGCTCGTTGGCAGGCATACCAGAAAGACCCACACCAAAGACCAAAGCGGTCCTCCCCTTGCCCTTCTGTGACCTCAAACCCCACTAGACCCCTAGTCCTCTCTGCAGCCTGCACCGAAGGTGTAGAAATAGGTGTGTCACAACGTAGTAGTGGTAGTACATCCGGCCAATCTACTGATATTACCAGACAAATTTCCCTGCCCCAGCTGCTGCAGCGCCGAAAGAAGTACGCTCCCAGCCATCCACATGCCCAGCGGTTGAATGCTAGCTTAGCAAAATTGCTAGCACTTCAACTGCTACCTTTTCAGTTGGTAGATTCTGCCCCCTTCCGTGAGTTTGTGGAATGTGCAGTACCTCAGTGGCAAGTACCCAAACGCCACTTTTTTTCACGGAAGGCGATTCCGGCTCTCTACCGGCATGTGGAAGGCAATGTCCATACCTCGCTGGACAGGGCGGTCAGTGGTAAGGTGCATCTTACCGCTGACTCATGGTCCAGCAGGCATGGACAGGGACGTTACCTGTCTTTTACGGCCCATTGGGTGACTCTGCTGGCAGCTGGGAAGGACGCAGGTCAAGGCACAGTAGTTTTGGAGGTTGTTCCACCACCACGCCTCCAAAACACTACAACTGCTTGTGACACACCTCTCTCCTCCACCCCCTCCTCTTCTTCTTCCTCTGTGGCCTCTTCCTGTGGTGATGTTGGCTCAGAACCAGCCGTGCTCCGTAGGCGTACGACGGGCTACGCAGGAATGCAGGCCAAGAGATGCCATGCGGTCCTAGAGCTGGTGTGCTTGGGAGACAGGAGCCACACTGGGGAAGAGGTTCTTTCAGCTCTGCAGGGGCAGGCTCAGAGGTGGTTGACGCCACGCCAGCTGAAGCCTGGAATGGTGGTCAGCGATAATGGCACCAACCTCCTCTCTGCCCTGCGACGTGGAAAACTCACCCATGTGCCCTGTTTTGCGCATGTTCTCAATTTGGTGGTGCAGCGGTTCTTGGGCAGGTACCCTGGCTTACAGGATGTCCTGAGGCAGGCCAGGAAAGTCTGTGTGCATTTCCGGAGGTCATATAATGCCACTGCTCGGCTGACAGACCTCCAGAGGGAATACAACCTGCCCAAGAACCGCCTAATCTGTGACATGCCCACCAGATGGAACTCTACGTTGGCCATGCTGCAGCGGCTGCACACGCAGCAGAGGGCCATCAATGAGTACCTGTGCCAATATGGCAGCAGAACTGGCTCAGGGGAGCTTGGGTTTTTTTCACCACGCCAGTGGGCCTTGATCAGGGATGCATGCACTGTCCTGTCACCATTTGAGGAGGCCACGAGGATGGTGAGCAGTGACAGTGCATGCATCAGTGAGACTGTCCCGCTTATTCACATGTTGGAGCACACCCTACGTGGAATAATGGACAGGGCCCTTGAGGCAGAACAGAGGGAGGAAGAGGAGGACTTCCTTACCTCTCAAGGCCCCCTTTATCCAGACACTGTTCCTGCTTGCCCACCTGGAACACAGGAAGAGGAGGAGGAGGATGAGGAAGAGGAGGAGGAGGAGGATTGTATCAGCAGCATGGAGGTGGAGCCTAGCACTCAGCATCAACAGCAGCAGTCTTCAAGGGATCATTTACAGTCCCAAGGAACACGTGGACTTTTACGTGGCTGGGATGAGGTGGCTGAGGATCCTGTCGTCCTCAGTGACCCAGAGGACTGTGCCCCGAATGCCTCTGCAAACCTACGCTGCATGGCCTCCCTGATTCTGCAAAGCCTGCGTAAGGATCCTCGTGTACGTGCTATCAAGGAGAGGGATCATTACTGGCTGGCAACTCTCCTTGATCCACGTTACAAGAGTAAGGTAACGGATCTTATGTTGCCATCGCAGAGGGAGCAGAAGATGAAACTACTGCGGGAGGCCTTGCAGAAGGGTCTGTGCAATGCGTTCCCAGAACCGGGGGGATTACCAAAACCTGGCCCTGGACAACGTCTTGCTGAGGCTTCGGTGAGTCAGAGAAGGAGCGGTGGAGAAGGTGGCCGTCTGACCGATGCGTTCAGACAATTTTTTAGTCCGCAGCCCCAAGGTCTGACCGGTTCCAGCAACCATCGCCAGCGTCTGGTTTACATGGTCCGGGAATACCTAGCGGCAAGATCCGACTTGGACACCTTCCCCACGGAAAATCCTCTGGCTTACTGGGTCTTGAGGATGGATCACTGGCCAGAGCTTGCACAGTACGCAATTGAGCTACTGGCTTGCCCTGCATCCAGTGTTCTTTCAGAACGTACATTCAGTGCTGCTGGAGGCTTTGTGACCGATCACAGGGTACGCCTCTCCACCGACTCTGTTGATCGACTGACCTTCATCAAAATGAATCAGGCTTGGATCAACACCGGCTACCAAGCACCTGATGCTGATGTTACTGAATAAGAATTTTGTGTTGAAATATCAGATCCCTTTGAGACTGCTGATGCTGAGTGACTGTCCTGTTGTGCTGCTGATGGAATATCCTTCTCCTCCTCACTTTTCATGCTGTTAGCTAGTAAGAAATTTTGTTTTTCTGTGCTCCGCCACCAGTGCCTAAGGCCTAATTTTTCTGCCCCTGTTTAACAGGGGCGCCTAATAACAATTTTTGATGCAATACTTTGCACGTGGCCTAAGGCCTAATTTTTGTGCCCCTGTGTAACAGGGGCGTCTAATAACAATTTTTGATGCAATACTTTGCACGTGGCTCCTTGTTGCGCTCCAATTACAGATATTGGGAGGGGTTGCAGTGTTATGTTGCGCCTAATAACAATTTTGGATGCAATACTTTGCACGTGGCCTAAGGCCTAAGGCCTAATTTTTCTGCCCCTGTGTAACAGGGGTGTCTAATAACAATTTTTGATGCAATACTTTGCACGTGGCTCCTTGTTGCGCTCCAATTACAGATATTGGGAGGGGTTGCAGTGTTATGTTGCGCCTAATAACAATTTTGGATGCAATACTTTGCACGTGGCCTAAGGCCTAAGGCCTAATTTTTCTGCCCCTGTGTAACAGGGGTGTCTAATAACAATTTTTGATGCAATACTTTGCATGTGGCCTAAGGCCTAAGGCACAATTTTTGTGCCCCTGTGTAACAGGGGCGTCTAATAACAATTTTTGATGCAATACTTTGCACGTGGCCTAAGGCACAATTTTTGTGCCCCTGTGTAACAGGGGCGCCTAATAACAATTTTTGATGCAATACTTTGCACGTGGCTCCTTGTTGCGCTCCAATTACAGATATTGGGAGGGGTTGCAGTGTTATGTTGCGCCTACGGACACATTTTTATGGCCCTGTGTAACAAGGGCGCCTAATAACAATTTTTGATGCAATACTTTGCACGTGGCTCCTTGTTGCGCTCCAATTACAGATATTGGGAGGGGTTGCAGTGTTATGTTGTGCCTACGGACACATTTTTATGCCCCTGTGTAACAAGGGCGCCTAATAACAATTTTTGATGCAATACTTTGCACGTGGCTCTTTGTTGCGCTACAATTACAGATATTGGGAGGGGTTGCAGTGTTATGTTGCGCCTACGGACACATTTTTATGCCCCTGTGTAACAGGGGCACCTAATAACAATTTTTGATGCAATACTTTGCACGTGGCTCTTTGTTGCGCTACAATTACAGATATTGGGAGGGGTTGCAGTGTTATGTTGCGCCTACGGACACATTTTTATGCCCCTGTGTAACAAGGGCGCCTAATAACAATTTTTGATGCAATACTTTGCACGTGGCTCTTTGTTGCGCTACAATTACAGATATTGGGAGGGGTTGCAGTGTTATGTTGCGCCTACGGACACATTTTTATGCCCCTGTGTAACAGGGGCACCTAATAACAATTTTTGATGCAATACTTTGCACGTGGCTCCTTGTTGCGCTCCAATTACAGATATTGGGAGGGGTTGCAGTGTTATGTTGCGCCTACGGACACATTTTTATGCCCCTGTGTAACAAGGGCGCCTAATAACAATTTTTGATGCAATACTTTGCACGTGGCTCTTTGTTGCGCTACAATTACAGATATTGGGAGGGGTTGCAGTGTTATGTTGCGCCTACGGACACATTTTTATGCCCCTGTGTAACAGGGGCACCTAATAACAATTTTTGATGCAATACTTTGCACGTGGCTCCTTGTTGCGCTCCAATTACAGATATTGGGAGGGGTTGCAGTGTTATGTTGCGCCTACGGACACATTTTTATGCCCCTGTGTAACAAGGGCGCCTAATAACAATTTTTGATGCAATACTTTGCACGTGGCTCTTTGTTGCGCTACAATTACAGATATTGGGAGGGGTTGCAGTGTTATGTTGCGCCTACGGACACATTTTTATGCCCCTGTGTAACAAGGGCGCCTAATAACAATTTTTGATGCAATACTTTGCACGTGGCTCTTTGTTGCGCTACAATTACAGTATGTTTGAGGGGTGCCCTTTTTTCTACAATTTTGCTTTCCCAAAAAGATAATGCCACCCCCCCACCACCCCTAAAATAATCGAGATATTGTTCCCACACAGCACGTGCGCAACCAGTATTAAATTACTTTGTTCTTATAATAATTTAATGTTGTGCAGGGACATTTCTAAACATGTGCCACTACTAGAGACACACAGCAGGTGTGATATTTGAAGGAATTTTTCATTTTTTTTTTTCACTTTAAACATCATTAAAATCGCTGCTCCGCAAAAACGTCCGTTTTTAAAATATTTTTTTCGATTGATACATGTTCCCTGGGGCAAGACCCGGGTTCTGAAAGACGTTTACCAACATTAAATTGAATATTGGTCTTTAAAATGATCGTTTTTGAATTCGAACGTTCGAGTCCCATAGACTTCAATGGGGTTCTAAATGTTCACGCGAACCCGCGGTCTGTTCGAACGTTCTGATGCGAACCGAACCCGGGTATGTTCGGCTCATCCCTAATTACAATATATGCACAACAAGGTCGAGCAACATACTGGTATGTTGCTGGACTTTGAGTACCAGAATGATGCCTGCAGGTTTGGGTATCATCTTGGTATCGTTCTTTTCAGCCAGTGGTCAGCTTTCATGTAAAAGCAATCCTAGCATCTAATTAGCTGCTAGACTGCTTTTACAAGCAGTGGGAGGGAACGCCCCCCTCCCACCATCTTCCACGATTTTCTTTGGCTCTCCTGTCCCACCAGGGAACCTGAGAATGCAGCCGGTGGTTCCACCATCTGACCATAGAGCTGATCAAATTCCAGAATAGCTCCAATCATCTCTATGGCCTAAGAAACCAGAAGCTACAACCATTTCATGACTTTAGTTTTACCTGATATAAACAGCGCCATTGGGAAATTGGGAAAGCATCTTATCGCACCAATCTTGGTGTGGTCCGGTGCTTTGAGGGCAGAGAAGAGATCTAGAGTGTGATAGACCCCAATTTTTGTTAAAAAGAGTACCTGTCACTACCTATTGCTATCATAGAGGATATTTACATTTCCTGTGATAACAATAAAAATGATTAAAAAAAGCACTCCAGCGTCGGTCTCGTGCCATGCATGTGAGGTATCACCACGAATGTCAGATTGAGGGCAGTCATTTTAGCAGTAGACCTCCTCTGTAAATCTAAAGTGGTAACCTGTAAAGGCTTTTAAAGGCTTTTAAAAAGTATGTAGTTTGTCACTAGGGATGAGCCGAACACCCCCCCTGTTCAGTTCGCACCAGAACTTGCGAACACTAGGGATGAGCTTTGAGTTCGAGTTCGGCGAACAACGAACAATTAGGGGTGTTCGCGGCAAATTCGAAAAGCCGCGGAACACCCTGTTAAAGTCTATGGGAGAAATCTAAAGTGTTAATTTTAAAGGCTAATATGCAATTTATTGTCCTAAAAAGTGTTTGGGGACCTGGGTCCTGTCCCAGGAAACCTGTATCAATGCAAAAAAAAGTATTAAAAATGGCTGTTTTTTCAGGAGCAGTGAATTTAATAATGCTAAAAGTGAAACAATAAAAGTGTAATATTACTTTAAATTTCATACCTAGGGGGGGTGTAAAGTCAGCATGTGAAAAAGCGCATGTTTCCCGTACATAGAACTGTCCCTGCACAAAGTGTCATTTCTGAAAGAAAAAAAGGCATTTAAAACCGGCTTTGCGGCTCTAATGAATTGTCGGCTCTGGCAATTCAGAGATGATTCATTCATAAAAAATAAAAATAAAAAAGCTGGGGGTCCCCCCAAATTCCATTAACAGGCCCTTCAGGTCTGATATGCATATTAAGGGGAACCCCGCCATCAATTTAAAAAAAAAATGAGGTGGGGTTCCCCCCAAATATCCATACCAGACCCTCAGGTCTGGTGTGGATTTTAAGGGGAACTCCACCCCAAATAAAAAAAAAATGGCGTGGAGTTCCCTCAAAAATCCACACCAGACCCTTATCCAAGCACGTTAACCTGGCCGGCCGCAGAAAAGAGGGGGGGACAGAGTGCGGCCCCCCCTCTCCTGAACAGCACCAGGCCACATGCCCTCAACATGGGGAGGATGTCCCCATGTTGATGGGGACAAGGGCCTCATCCCCACAACCCTTGCCCGGTGGTTGTGGGGGTCTGCGGGCGTGGGGCTTATCAGAATCTGGAAGACCCCCTTAACAAAGGGGACCCCCAGATCCTGGCCCCCCCCCTATGTGAATTGGTAATGGGGTATAATGTAGTTAAAAAAAAACACACAGACACCGTAGAAAAAAATCCTTTTTTAATAAAAAAAAATAATCCAGCGATGTGAATCCACTCTCGGCCCGGCCCCCCAGTCCAACGTGGTCTTCTATCCAGCGACGGATGATCTCTCCAGCGACGGGTGATCAGCGGCCCGGTCCAGCGATGAGAAGATCCATCCGTTCAGAGCACAGCAGGCAGCTCCTCTCTCCGCTGGACACAGCCCAGCGGAATGTCGCGCTGGAGCTGTGACATTTCTTATATAGGGGAAGCGGCCACCCATCACGTGACCCCGCCCCCTCTGACGCACCCTCGTACGTCACTGGGAAAGACCGGGAAAGACCTTTTTGGGAGCCTAGCCATGTACAGGACACCGAAAACAAATCCCTGCCTTCAAGATTTTTGAGGGCGTAAAATCGTGATTTCACTTCCTTACTACCTATCACAGTTTCAGAGTTCATGCAATGCCAAGATAGCACAAAACCCCCCAAATGACCCTATTTTGGAAAGTAGACACCCCAAGCTTTGTGCCGAGAGGCATGTTGAGTTCATGCAATATTTTATATTTTGCCACAAGTTTTTGGTGGTGCAGTGAGTAGCACTTTCGCCTAGCAGCAAAAAGGTTCGCTGGTTCGAATCCCAACCACGACACCATCTGCCAGGAGTTTGCATGTTCTCCCTGTGTCTGCGTGGGTTTCCTCCGGGTACTCCGGTTTCCTCCCACTCTCCAAAGACATGCTGGTAGGTAAATTGGATCTCGTCCAAAATTGGCCCAGTATATATGTATATATATGTGTGTATGACTGTGTGTCCCCAGCGTGTCATGATCCTACGGGGTAAAAATGACCGCACCAGCCAAGCAGATACTGGCTGGAAAAAGCGCCCAGAGGCGATTCAGTTCGCATGCGTTGCGCTATACAAGTCATTCATTCATTCATTCATTCACACCCCAAAATACATTCTGCTGCTTCTCCTGCGTACGGGCATACCGCATATGTGGGACTTTTTGGGAGCCTAGTCACGTACAGGACCCCGAAAACCCATTACCACCTTCAGGATTTCTAAGGGCGTAAAATGGTGATTTTACTCCTCACTAGGGATGAGCTGAACACCCCCAGGTGAAATAGATTGACCCCTGATACAACCTCAGGGCTAACCCCATTTCTGCCGTTGACCAAAATCATAATAGTGAAATGTGCAGACCAGACAAAAATCTACAGCATCACCTTTCAGCGTTCAGCCAGCAAAGAGACCAATCCCACTTCATTGGTCCTTTTTAAAAACAACATGACATCACACACACAAGCATATTTGATTGGTTCAGTCTATACATTTCAGACCCTTATTACACGCCCCCCCATGACGTCTGTTCTTTGCACACGGCACACATTTCACAGCACATGTAGTCTTCATGTAATACAGGGATCCCCATTGAAGGCCACAGGGGCAACATTCTCTTCAAACCCATATACGCTCATACAGAGGGAGAGAAGGAGGAGGAGGGGTCCTTGTGCAAGTCCATATTTGGAAACAGTTCTCTTGTCACGAGACACAAAGTTCCTTCAGTGAAATCAGGACTAGTGTTGAGCAGAATATGCCATATTCGATTTCGCGATATATCTCGAATATATATTCGAATATTCGAGATATATTCGCTAAATTCGAATATTCGTGATATTTTATCGAAATTAATTGATTGCGATTTTTCGCTATTGCGAATGCGAAAATAATTGCGATTTTTTTGATAACTGCGGTAGGAGCGCTCTGATTGGCTTAGAATATTCGTGATATTTTATCGAAATATCGCAACATGCGAATGCGATATTTATTGCGGAATTTCGAGATATGCTGGAGGAGCGCTCTGATTGGCTCAGAATATTCGTGATATTTTATCGAAATATCGCAACATGCGAATGCGATATTTATTGCGGAATTTCGAGATATGCTGGAGGAGCGCTCTGATTGGCTCAGAATATTCGTGATATTTTATCGAAATATCGCAACATGCGAATGCGATATTTATTGCGGAATTTCGAGATATGCTGGAGGAGCGCTCTGATTGGCTCAGAATATTCGTGATATTTTATCGAAATATCGCAACATGCAAATGCGATATTTATTGCGCAATTTCGAGATATGCTGGAGGAGCGCTCTGATTGGCTCAGAATATTCCTGATATGTTATCGAAATATCGCAACATGCGAATGCGAAATTGATTGCAGATATTTCGAAAACTGCTGTAGCAGCACTCTGAAATCGAATATGTATGATATTTTAACCAAAATACATATTGCGATTGCGATTTTTCGATCGCGCATGCGCAATTGCGCGAACAACACGCGACCATTTCCTGGAGCCTTGCCAGTTTCCAACTTATGATCGCAGCGCAATCACACAGCAACATGGTTGGAAGCAATTTCACTAAGTCTGAGGAAAAGTTGCTGATTTGTGTAAGTATTTTGACCACTGTTTTTTCATCATCTTCAACTGCATTTTAGTCTAGTTTAAAAGTTAGTATATATGATCAGATATTAGTATTTCACAAAAAATGTGTCTCCTGCTTTTACAAAACTACAAGTCCCAGCCCAGCACAGCATTTTAGTCTAGTTTAAAAGTTAGTATATATGATCAGATATTAGTATTTCACAAAAAATGTGTCTCCTGCTTTTACAAAACTACAAGTCCCAGCATGCCTGGACAGCTGCAGACACCCTGGTTGGCAAATGTGTATTTAGGCACTTTTCCTTGTTATTTAGCATAATGAATTTAAAAATTTTTTGGACATAGGACGTATGTGAACGTCCTGACTTCAGTGTCCTCAAGGCCCAAGGACGTTCGAATACATATTGCCCTTTAGATGTTGCAGAACTACAACTTCCAGCATGCCTGGGAATGCTGGCACTTCTAGTATTGTAAGTTCTGCAGGCCCCCATTTTTCAGGCCTTTATGCACGGGTCTCTAAACTGTGGCACCCTAGATGCAGCAAAAGTAAAATTCTTAGCATGCACTGACAGACCGTGGCTGATGGGAGTAGTAGTTTTGCAACAGCTGGAGGTGGACTGGTCTTGAAACCCAGAGTTAGGTAACAAACCCGTAGTGTTTTGCAACCATTCTGCCTCCAGCTGTTTTTTTCCTGTTGAAAAGCCTGTGGCGTGCAAAACACAACCCAAAAACTCCACCCGGTGCAAGGAAAAATTTGCACACACCTAAAGAGTGACATCACAAAAAACTGCGGCGGTTGCATACGTCAGTGGTCCTCCGAAAAGGTCCCGTCTCTGACCCCCCGGGGCGTTAGGCTCCTGACAGGGAAAAGAGTTACTGTGGTCCATACAGCCGAAGCCATATGGACCCATCTCGGTCCAAGCAGCGCAATCAACACGCGAACAACACGCGACCATTTCCTGGAGCCTTGCCAGTTTCCAACTTATGATCGCAGCGCAATCACACAGCAACATGGTTGGAAGCAATTTCACTAAGTCTGAGGAAAAGTTGCTGATTTGTGTAAGTATTTTGACCACTGTTTTTTCATCATCTTCAACTGCATTTTAGTCTAGTTTAAAAGTTAGTATATATGATCAGATATTAGTATTTCACAAAAAATGTGTCTCCTGCTTTTACAAAACTACAAGTCCCAGCCCAGCACAGCATTTTAGTCTAGTTTAAAAGTTAGTATATATGATCAGATATTAGTATTTCACAAAAAATGTGTCTCCTGCTTTTACAAAACTACAAGTCCCAGCATGCCTGGACAGCTGCAGACACCCTGGTTGGCAAATGTGTATTTAGGCACTTTTCCTTGTTATTTAGCATAATGAATTTAAAAATTTTTTGGACATAGGACGTATGTGAACGTCCTGACTTCAGTGTCCTCAAGGCCCAAGGACGTTCGAATACATATTGCCCTTTAGATGTTGCAGAACTACAACTTCCAGCATGCCTGGGAATGCTGGCACTTCTAGTATTGTAAGTTCTGCAGGCCCCCATTTTTCAGGCCTTTATGCACGGGTCTCTAAACTGTGGCACCCTAGATGCAGCAAAAGTAAAATTCTTAGCATGCACTGACAGACCGTGGCTGATGGGAGTAGTAGTTTTGCAACAGCTGGAGGTGGACTGGTCTTGAAACCCAGAGTTAGGTAACAAACCCGTAGTGTTTTGCAACCATTCTGCCTCCAGCTGTTTTTTTCCTGTTGAAAAGCCTGTGGCGTGCAAAACACAACCCAAAAACTCCACCTGGATGCAGTGAAAAATGTGCACACACCTAAAGAGTGACATCACAAAAAACTGCGACGGGTACATACGTCAGTGGCCCTCCGAAAAGGTCCCGTCTCTGACCCCCGGGCGTTAGGCTCCTGACAGGGAAAAGAGTTAGCAATGCATATCTCCCCTATACGTGTATCCTGTGTTGTTAATAATATATTCATAATTATGCAAATGATAATGGCTGCTATATTTATGCAAAAAAGGTGGCAACCGAAATGGCAGGATATAAAATCTTTCATGTTACCCCTGTCATTGATTAATAAGGCGAGAATGCTTCCAATTGTTGAATAGCATACATTTACGTCATATATCCATAAGGCTGTCAACAGAAGTATTACAATATACTTTGTTCTTCATCTTGCAGAAGTTCCTGGAAACAGGATACGATAAGCTGCGGAGGCAGCCAGAGAAAAGGGCTGTGGTCAGCGCCCTAATCGCTGACTTTGGCGGCCAACACGACCACAATGCAATTGTCAAGAAGTGGTCTGACCTGAAGAGGCGCCAAATGAATCAGGTCAGACGTCTTCGGGCTAAATATCATCCAGGTAAGTTATTGTTGACAGTTATGTTTTTTTTTTTAAAAAGTGTATTTTGTGCGTGAACTCGAAAGAGAGAGGAGCCGGCCTGCAGGAGTTGGGAGGCCTCCCCCAGAGACAATCTGCCACCTTTCTCCATGCCCCGGTTGGCAATGGCGGGTGTGAGGGGGTCCTCCCAACCCAACCTCGCATAGCACACCCACCAGGGGCGGGGCTGAGACCACCAAACGCAATTCACAGGTAGCCGAGAGCGGGATCCGAACCCCTAGCTGCAGAGGTGAATCACTTGTCAGTGCAGTGGCAATCGCGTGGAGCTACCGCAGCTCCTTTGGTGACAGTTATGTAAGGTCATATGTAATTCATGTAAGGTCAGATGTTGTTAACCAAGATGCCATGTTGTGCTAACATATATCAGCACCAGCCAAGGTATTCATAGTACTGTTGAAAAAAGACATGGGACAGCAGACAGGAACACAGAAGTTATGTGGGAACATAATTTTCCCATTGCTTTGCATGGGACTTTAAAGAAAAACCCCGACCATGGCAAGTGGGGGTGGGTAAGGTTTAAACCACCTATCCTATGTTTGTGGCTGACATATAAGTAACCTGTGTGCCAAGTTTCATATAAATATCTTTAGCCGTTTGTACGTGATGCTGGAACATACATACATACATACATACATACATACATTTATGCACACACACACGTTGAGTTTTATATATATAGATTACCACTAAATTCCTGTGTTAGGAGTGGGGTTGTTATAGTAATCCCGTGTGCTCCATCAGGCCCTTTTTTTAACATGAGATGGTCTGAACAAAACAAAGGAGACAAAAACAGCTCATTTTAACATGGTTGCATCCCAGCTCACGCTCAGTCCCCTGTAGTGCCCACAAGACCCTTTAATATAACATTGTCCCATTGGTTAACTGTCTATATAAATCAATTTGTATTCATATACAATACAGCAGAGTACACAGAATTTGCATACGTCATTAGAAAACATTTTTATAATATATGAACATTGTGTTATTATAGGAGCTCCAATGCCAGTTGTCCACGCCAAGCGCAGAAGGCGCCAGGCCGATGAGGAGGAGGAGGAGGATGCGGCAGAGGAGGATGCGGCAGAGGAGGAGATGGATGAAGAGGAGCAGCCAGGGCCCTCCCACTCCCCAACCCCAGCTCCTGCTGAGGAGCAAGCTGAGGAGCTTCCCCCCCCCCACCACCCCAACTTCTCAAGCAGAAGAGCAGGAGGAAGAGAGCGGTCCTGTGAGCCTCGTTCAGGAAGGTAAATATGTGCACAATGATTAATAACATTTCAACAATAAAATGTAGATATAAAAATGGACAACATATAAAGCGCACCTGTCAGATTGTAGAACCATAATATGGTATTGATGCTAGAAGTATACAGGTAGTGCATAATTATTAGGCAAGTTGTATTTTGAGGATTCATTTTATTATTGAACAACAACCATGTTCTCAATGAACCCCAAAAACTCATTAATATCAAAGCTGAATTTTTTTGGAAGTAGTTTTTAGTTTGTTTTTAGTGTTAGTTATTTTCGGGGGATATCTGTGTGTGCAGGTGACTACTATTACTGTGCAGAATTTTTAGGCAACTTAACCAAAAAATAAATATATACCCATTTCAATGATTTATTTTTAAAAGTGAAACCAATATAACATCTCAACATTCACAAATACACATTTCTGACATTTAAAAACAAAACAAAAACAAATCAGTGACCAATATAGCCACCTTTCTTTGCAAGGACACTCAAAAGCCTGACATCCATGGATTCTGTCAGTGTTTTGATCTGTTCACCATCAACATTGCGTGCAGCAGCAACCACAGCCTCCCAGACACTGTTCAGAGAGGTGTACTGTTTTCCCTCCTTGTAAATCCCACATTTGATGATGGACCACAGGTTCTCAATGGGGTTCAGATCAGGTGAACAAGGAGGCCATGTCATTACTTTTTTTTATTTAATACCCTTTCTTGCCAGCCACGCTGTGGAGTACTTTGACACGTGTGATGGAGCATTGTCCTGCATGAAAATCATGTTTTTCTTGAAGGGTGGTGACTTTTTCCTGTACCACTGCTTGAAGAAGGTCTCTTCCATAATCTGGCAGTAGGACTGGGAGTTGAGCTTGACTCCATCCTCAATCCGAAAAGGCCCCACAAGCTCATCTTTGATGATACCAGCCCAAACCAGTACTCCACCACCACCTTGCTGGCGTCTGAGTCGGACTGGAGCTCCCTGCCCTTTACCAATCCAGCCACGGGCTCTTCCATCTGGCCCATCAAGACTCACTCTCATTTCAGCAGTCCATAAAACCTTAGAAAAATCTTTCTTGAGATATTTATTGGCACAGTCTTGACGTTGCAGCTTGTGTGTCTTGTTCAGTGGTCATCGTCTTTCAGCCTTTCTTACCTTGGCCATGTCTCTGGGTATTGCACACCTTGTGCTTTTGGGCACCCCAGTGATGTTGCAGCTCTGAAATATGGCCAATCTTGTGGCAAGTGGCATCTTGGCAGCTGCACGCTTAACTTTTCTCAGTTCATGGGCAGTTATTTTGCACCTTTGTTTTTCCACACGCTTCTTTTGTTTGATGATCACGCTTCAGAAGCTTTGCAACTTTAAGAGTGCTGCATCCCTCTGCTAGATATCTCTCTATTTTGGACTTTTCAGAGTCTGTCAAATCCTTCTTTTGGCCCATTTTGACAAAGAAAAGGAAATTGACTAATAATTATGCACACCTGATATAGAGTGTTGATGTCATTAGACCACACACCTTCTCATTACAGAGATGTACA
This sequence comes from Rana temporaria, assembly GCF_905171775.1. Taxonomy (NCBI): domain Eukaryota; kingdom Metazoa; phylum Chordata; class Amphibia; order Anura; family Ranidae; genus Rana; species Rana temporaria. Next base: position 272,400,567 of record NC_053493.1, read on the forward strand.
TTACCTAATATGCCTAATCTGTAGTAGGCTTTCGAGCCTATACAACTTGGAGTAAGACAACATGTATAAAGAGGATGATGTGGTCCAAATACTCATTTGCCTAATAATTCTGCACTCCCGGGATGTGTTAGACACATAACAAGTGTATACACATGATAATGATTGATTAATAAGCAAAAAAAATTTTTTATTTATTTGGTAACGTTATTTTAAATCCAAATTTTTTTTTTATTATATCCTAACAGTATCAAGAAAGATGATGAGGCAGAACGCGCTCATAAAGACAACCCACCAGAGGATCCAGGCAAATCAGCGCCAGATCCGCTACCTTATTCAACAAAATGTGCTGCTAGAGCAGCAGCAATTAAAAAATATAGAGAAGATGGAGCGCCTTCAGAAGCTCAATCAGAGTTATATCTGAAATTATGTTTTTATTAATAAATATTATTTTTTGGAAATGTTTAATTTCTTTTTGAGATAGATTTGTAGGTTTTTCAACACATCTAACTTCACATCAAACAAATCAACATCAACACATTTAACTTCATAATAAGCAAAAACATTTTATACTATTATTTTATTTAACAGTAACCTAGGACAAACTAAAGCACACGACACAGACACGACGAACACAAAATAAACTGTTGAAAAATGAACATAACAAAAGCAACAATATATATATATATACAAAGAGAGAGAGAGGGAGAGCAAGAAAGAGAGAGAATGCAGATGAGCTCTTGCAGACAGCCCAATGGTTGCAGTATAAATGCCGCAAAACAGGGTTTAACATAAGGTTCATTGTTATAGTTACACTTGCTGTTTAGATCCGGTCTGGTAGCTTGTAGCGGAGGCTGTTGGTGGATCCGCTGTGCCAGAGAGGTCATGAAGCTTTACTCAGCATGGAGGCAGCAGCAGGAGTATTAAAATATAATATAACTAGACAATGCATTTCCTGAGGAAAATGCGAGTGGGAATGCTGAATAGCTTAATTGGTGAGCCCCTTGCCAAAGACATTCACCATAACCACTACACTATCTTTAGGACACACAGCTTCTTTCTCTATCTGCAAAGTATAGAGTATGCTGACTTCCTGGTCGCCCCTCCCCCCTCAATAGGTTTCCCCTCCCCCCCAGGTCAGTGAGGAGGAATATTGCACTGAGGTCAGGAAAGTGATTTATGGAAAGAAATAACATTACAAACGCTTTTAATTCACAGATCTAATACATGATTTAAGCCTCCAAACAAAGCTTAATAAATCCTCAAACGTACATGCAATTGATACAACGACTACACCGTTTCAAATACACGGCCCTTGTAAACGCATCGATATGAAATTTATGTAGATAAACTTAAAAATGTGGCCATGTCTGCGATTTAGAAAAGAGCGTCTTTGTGAGTTCTGCAGCAACATTTTTTAGATAATTTAACATGAGAGTCTATGAGACATAATTTCTGGCTGTTGCTCCAATAACTAAAACTAAAATACGTATCGCAGAATTGATCACATTGCCATAAACCAGACAAGCATAGCTACGTTTTGATATAAAAATTGTGTATGAAAAGTAGATCTTGTGGGCGTGAGACCAATTTGTTTCCCCTTTTTGTAAAGATATTTTTAATTACAAAGATCTCCAATGTTAAGGTCACATGACAGACTCTAAATCCCCTCCATAGGATTACATTATAACCTATCGCATTTTTGTGAAAAATTCGCAAAACGTAAATTGCGTTTTCACCAAAAAATTGTAAACGATAACGATCTGAAAAGTCATAGCCGGATAGCTAAATATTTTGTGATCGCTTTACAGTTTTTTCAGTGTCTGTAAGTGAAAGTATGAAGTAGCTGAAACTTTTGGCAGGGCATGTGAATTCAAAGGGGAAAAGGATGTTCTCATTGACTTCAATGTTAAAAAAAGGGTCTAAAAGCTTAAAATGTATAAAAGTGTAAAAAGTAGGAAAAAACTTGAAGAAGTCCCATCATTTGCTGAAAGAGACGAACATTTTTACAGTTGAATGGTCTCAATAGCTGAAAGTATGCCGAAGTTACGCAGAACCAAAAAACGTAAGGAATAATAAGATTACTAAATTTACGGATATCAATACTGGAAATGTTTATTAATGCATTCACACTAATTAAGATTAATACATTTATGGGTATCCATACTAGGAATGCTTATTAAAGCATTCCCACTAAGTATCACACAGGCACGATTTACAAGCAGTAGTGGTAATAGTAATACATAGCATAAAAACACTTGGGGAATACTTTACAGCATCAGTAGTGGTCATAGTAGTCAATAGTGTACCAAAAAATTGGGACACAGGTGTCTTGACTGAGCTGTAATAGTAGTAGTAGACATTGACAATACAGTGTCAAATCACTCGGGCAAGAGGTGCCATGATGAACAGCAGTCTTAATAAGAGTATATAGGGTGTGAAATAACTGCTGACATAGGTGTCTTGACTGGGCAGCAGAAGCAGCAGTAGTAGTATTAACAGTAGTAGTTGATACAGAGTCATATCACATGGGCAGGAGGTGCCATGATGTACAGCAGTCTTAATAAGAGTATATAGGGTGTGAAATAACTGCTGACATAGGTGTCTTAACTGGGCAGCAGCAGCAGCAGAAGCAGCAGTAGTAGTATTAACAGTAGTACTTGATACAGAGTCATATCACATGGACAGGAGGTGCCATGATAAACAGCAGTAGGAATAAGAGTATATAGAGTGTGAAATAACTGCTGACATAGGTGTATTGACTGGGCGGCAGCAGCAGCAGAAGCAGTAGTAGTAGTATTAACAGTAGTAGTTGATACAGAGTCATATCACATGGGCAGGAGGTGCCATGATGAACAGCAGTAGGAATAAGAGTATATAGAGTGTTAAACAACTGCTGACATAGGTGTATTGACTGGGCGGCAGCAGCAGCTGAAGCAGCAGTAGTAGTATTAACAGTAGTACTTGATACAGAGTCATATCACATGGGCAGGAGTTGCCATGATGTACAGCAGTCTTAATAAGAGTATATAGGGTGTGAAATAACTGCTGACATAGGTGTCTTGACTGGGCAGCAGCAGCAGCAGAAGCAGCAGTAGTAGTATTAACAGTAGTACTTGATACAGAGTCATATCACATGGACAGGAGGTGCCATGATAAACAGCAGTAGGAATAAGAGTATATAGAGTGTGAAATAACTGCTGACATAGGTGTATTGACTGGGCGGCAGCAGCAGCAGAAGCAGCAGTAGTAGTATTAACAGTAGTACTTGATACAGAGTCATATCACATGGGCAGGAGGTGCCATGATGAACAGCAGTAGGAATAGGAGTATATAGAGTGTTAAACAACTGCTGACATAGGTGTATTGACTGGGCGGCAGCAGCAGCAGAAGCAGCAGTAGTAGTATTAACAGTAGTACTTGATACAGAGTCATATCACATGGGCAGGAGGTGCCATGATGAACAGCAGTAGGAATAGGAGTATATAGAGTGTTAAACAACTGCTGACATAGGTGTCTTGACTGGGCAGCAGCAGCAGAAGCAGCAGTAGTAGTATTAACAGTAGTAGTTGATACAGAGTCATATCACATGGGCAGGAGGTGCCATGATGAACAGCAGTAGGAATAAGAGTATATAGAGTGTTAAACAACTGCTGACATAGGTGTATTGACTGGGCGGCAGCAGCAGCTGAAGCAGCAGTAGTAGTATTAACAGTAGTACTTGATACAGAGTCATATCACATGGGCAGGAGTTGCCATGATGTACAGCAGTCTTAATAAGAGTATATAGAGTGTGAAATAACTGCTGACATAGGTGTATTGACTGGGCGGCAGCAGCAGCAGAAGCAGTATTAGTAGTATTAACAGTAGTAGTTGATACAGAGTCATATCACATGGGCAGGAGTTGCCATGATGTACAGCAGTCTTAATAAGAGTATATAGAGTGTGAAATAACTGCTGACATAGGTGTATTGACTGGGCGGCAGCAGCAGCAGAAGCAGCAGTAGTAGTATTAACAGTAGTAGTTGATACAGAGTCATATCACATGGGCAGGAGTTGCCATGATGTACAGCAGTCTTAATAAGAGTATATAGAGTGTGAAATAACTGCTGACATAGGTGTATTGACTGGGCGGCAGCAGCAGCAGAAGCAGTAGTAGTAGTATTAACAGTAGTAGTTGATACAGAGTCATATCACATGGGCAGGAGGTGCCATGATGAACAGCAGTAGGAATAAGAGTATATAGAGTGTTAAACAACTGCTGACATAGGTGTATTGACTGGGCGGCAGCAGCAGCAGAAGCAGCAGTAGTAGTATTAACAGTAGTAGTTGATACAGAGTCATATCACATGGGCAGGAGGTGCCATGATGAACAGCAGTAGGAATAGGAGTATATAGAGTGTCAAATAACTGCTGACATAGGTGTCTTGACTGGGCAGCAGCAGCAGAAGCAGCAGTAGTTGTATTAACAGTAGTAGTTGATACAGAGTCATATCACATGGGCAGGAGTTGCCATGATGTACAGCAGTCTTAATAAGAGTATATAGAGTGTGAAATAACTGCTGACATAGGTGTATTGACTGGGCGGCAGCAGCAGCAGAAGCAGCAGTAGTAATATTAACAGTAGTAGTTGATACAGAGTCATATCACATGGGCAGGAGTTGCCATGATGTACAGCAGTCTTAATAAGAGTATATAGAGTGTGAAATAACTGCTGACATAGGTGTATTGACTGGGCGGCAGCAGCAGCAGAAGCAGCAGTAGTAGTATTAACAGTAGTAGTTGATACAGAGTCATATCACATGGGCAGGAGTTGCCATGATGTACAGCAGTCTTAATAAGAGTATATAGAGTGTGAAATAACTGCTGACATAGGTGTATTGACTGGGCGGCAGCAGCAGCAGAAGCAGTAGTAGTAGTATTAACAGTAGTAGTTGATACAGAGTCATATCACATGGGCAGGAGGTGCCATGATGAACAGCAGTAGGAATAAGAGTATATAGAGTGTTAAACAACTGCTGACATAGGTGTATTGACTGGGCGGCAGCAGCAGCAGAAGCAGCAGTAGTAGTATTAACAGTAGTAGTTGATACAGAGTCATATCACATGGGCAGGAGGTGCCATGATGAACAGCAGTAGGAATAAGAGTATATAGAGTGTTAAACAACTGCTGACATAGGTGTATTGACTGGGCGGCAGCAGCAGCTGAAGCAGCAGTAGTAGTATTAACAGTAGTACTTGATACAGAGTCATATCACATGGGCAGGAGTTGCCATGATGTACAGCAGTCTTAATAAGAGTATATAGAGTGTGAAATAACTGCTGACATAGGTGTATTGACTGGGCGGCAGCAGCAGCAGAAGCAGTATTAGTAGTATTAACAGTAGTAGTTGATACAGAGTCATATCACATGGGCAGGAGTTGCCATGATGTACAGCAGTCTTAATAAGAGTATATAGAGTGTGAAATAACTGCTGACATAGGTGTATTGACTGGGCGGCAGCAGCAGCAGAAGCAGCAGTAGTAGTATTAACAGTAGTAGTTGATACAGAGTCATATCACATGGGCAGGAGTTGCCATGATGTACAGCAGTCTTAATAAGAGTATATAGAGTGTGAAATAACTGCTGACATAGGTGTATTGACTGGGCGGCAGCAGCAGCAGAAGCAGTAGTAGTAGTATTAACAGTAGTAGTTGATACAGAGTCATATCACATGGGCAGGAGGTGCCATGATGAACAGCAGTAGGAATAAGAGTATATAGAGTGTTAAACAACTGCTGACATAGGTGTATTGACTGGGCGGCAGCAGCAGCAGAAGCAGCAGTAGTAGTATTAACAGTAGTAGTTGATACAGAGTCATATCACATGGGCAGGAGGTGCCATGATGAACAGCAGTAGGAATAGGAGTATATAGAGTGTCAAATAACTGCTGACATAGGTGTCTTGACTGGGCAGCAGCAGCAGAAGCAGCAGTAGTTGTATTAACAGTAGTAGTTGATACAGAGTCATATCACATGGGCAGGAGTTGCCATGATGTACAGCAGTCTTAATAAGAGTATATAGAGTGTGAAATAACTGCTGACATAGGTGTATTGACTGGGCGGCAGCAGCAGCAGAAGCAGCAGTAGTAATATTAACAGTAGTAGTTGATACAGAGTCATATCACATGGGCAGGAGTTGCCATGATGTACAGCAGTCTTAATAAGAGTATATAGAGTGTGAAATAACTGCTGACATAGGTGTATTGACTGGGCGGCAGCAGCAGCAGAAGCAGCAGTAGTAGTATTAACAGTAGTAGTTGATACAGAGTCATATCACATGGGCAGGAGTTGCCATGATGTACAGCAGTCTTAATAAGAGTATATAGAGTGTGAAATAACTGCTGACATAGGTGTATTGACTGGGCGGCAGCAGCAGCAGAAGCAGTAGTAGTAGTATTAACAGTAGTAGTTGATACAGAGTCATATCACATGGGCAGGAGGTGCCATGATGAACAGCAGTAGGAATAAGAGTATATAGAGTGTTAAACAACTGCTGACATAGGTGTATTGACTGGGCGGCAGCAGCAGCAGAAGCAGCAGTAGTAGTATTAACAGTAGTAGTTGATACAGAGTCATATCACATGGGCAGGAGGTGCCATGATGAACAGCAGTAGGAATAAGAGTATATAGAGTGTTAAACAACTGCTGACATAGGTGTATTGACTGGGCGGCAGCAGCAGCAGAAGCAGCAGTAGTAGTATTAACAGTAGTAGTTGATACAGAGTCATATCACATGGGCAGGAGGTGCCATGATGATCAGCAGTAGGAATAAGAGTATATAGAGTGTTAAACAACTGCTGACATAGGTGTATTGACTGGGCGGCAGCAGCAGCAGAAGCAGCAGTAGTAGTATTAACAGTAGTAGTTGATACAGAGTCATATCACATGGGCAGGAGGTGCCATGATGAACAGCAGTAGGAATAGGAGTATATAGAGTGTCAAATAACTGCTGACATAGGTGTATTGACTGGGCGGCAGCAGCAGCAGCAGAAGCAGCAGTAGTAGTATTAACAGTAGTAGTTGATACAGAGTCATATCACATGGGCAGGAGGTGCCATGATGAACAGCATTATTAATAAGAGTATATAGGGTGTGAAATAACTGCTGACATAATTGTCTTGACTGATCCAGAGGAGTCATGGGAGAAAATCATGTGGTCAGATGAGACTATAATATAACTTTTTGATCATAATTTCACTAACCGTGTTCGGAGGAAGAATAATGATGAGTACCATGCCAAGAACGCCATCCCTAATGTGAAGCATGGGGGTGGTAGCATCATGCTTTGGTGGTGTTTTTCTGCACATGGGACAGGGTGACTGCACTGTATTAAGGAGAGGATGACCGGGGCCATGTATTGCAAGATTTTGGGCAACAACCTCCTTCCCTGAGTTAGAGCTTTGAAGATGGGTCGAGGCTGGGTCTTCCAACATGACAATGACCCAAAGCACACAGCCAGGATAACCAAGGATTGGCTCTGTAAGGAGCATATCAAGGTTCTGGCGTGGCCTAGCCAGTCTCCAGACCTAAACCCAATAGAGAATCTTTGGAGGGAGCTCAAACTCCGTGTTTCTCAGCGAGAGCCCAGAAACATGACTGATGTAGAGAAGATCTGTGTGGAGGAGTGGGCCAAAATCCCTCCTCCAGTGTGTGCAAAGCTGGTGTAAAACTACAAGAAAGGTTTGACCGCTGTAATTGCAAAGAAAGCCTACTGTACCAAATATTAACATTGATTTTCTCTGATGTTAAAATAGTTATATTCAGCACTGTATATACATCAGGTCCGGGGCTTCATCAGGGAATGCATGGCAAGGGACCCTTCAGCGCCCTGAACCGACGACGGGTGCCAGAAAGTCACCGCCGATCCAGGACTCATTCATCTTTATGAATGTGAGTCTGTCCACGGAGTCTGTGGACAGACGGGTCCTCTTGTCCGTGACCACCCCACCTGCCGCGCTGAATGTCCGCTCAGATAGTACGCTGGAGGGGGGGCAAGACAATAACTCCAGCGCATACTGAGCGAGCTCGCGGCAGGTGTCCAATCTGGCAACCCAGTACTCCATGGGGTCGTCGGTGCTCATACTGTCAGAAGCACCGACGGACGCCATGTAGTCTGCCACCATGTGGGCCAGCCGCTGGTGGTGACTGCTGCTGCTGCTGGTGCTGGTACTGGGTCGCTCGGTTTGGAAGAACATCCTCATCTCTTCCATTAGGTCCCCTGCTCGGCTGCAGCTGGGTGCAGCCACCTGCTGGGTGAGATGAGGGGGGACAACTGGAGGCCGGGGAGTTGCCTGCTCCAACCGTCTGACAATGGCTGCCTGCAGTTCCTCCATCCGGTGCTGCCTCCGGCTGGCTGGGATGAACTGCTCCAGTTTCCCCTTGCACCTGGGATCCAAAAGGGTGGCCATCCAGAAATCATCCCTCGTCTTGATGGTCTTAACCCGGGGGTCCCTCCTGAGGCATCTCAGCATGTGGGCAGCCATGGGGAAGAGCACAGCCCGCTGTGACTCCTCAATGCTGGCCAGGTGAATGAGGTGCGACTCTTCATCCCTGAGGCGCTGCTGGTCAAACTCAGACATGCCCAACCCCCGGACTATCGGTGCCCCCAACACCGGCTCTCCCTCCTGACCAGGCCCTGACTCCGGGACGACACCAGCAACCACCTCCTCCTCCTCTTCATCATCATCCTCCTCCTCCTCCTCCTCGTCCTGGCCCTGGTCTCGGTGGAGCATTGCTGACTCCTCCTGCTCCACCAAGGCACTCTCCCCAGCCTCGAGCAGGCGATCTAGTGTCCTCTCCAGCATGAACAGTATTGGCAGCACGCTATTGAGGCCGATTTGCTCACTGCTGACCATCTTGGTCGCCTGCTCGAAGGAGGACAACACTTGGCAGACCTGGTTTATCTGCCCCCACTGCGCACAGGCGATGAAAGGGAGTTGTGGTGAAGCCCTCTCAGTGCCTAGTTCCATCAGGTACTCCCTCACCGCCCTTTGCTGCTCCCACAACCTCTTCAGCATGTGGAGGGTGGAGTTCCACCGCGTCACACTGTCCACAATCAGCCTGTGAAGGGGCAGATTGTACTTCCGCTGCAATTTGGACAGGGACGCGGTAGCGGTTGGGGAGCGCCTGAAGTGGCTGGCAATCCTACGCGCCTTTGCCACAATGTCACTCAACCCTGGATAAGTGCGCAGGAACTTCTGCACCACCAGGTTGAGGACATGTGCCAGACAGGGCACGTGGGTCAGACTGCCAGCACTAAGGGCGGCGAGTAGGTTGCTGCCGTTATCGCAGACAACCATACCTGCCTGGAGCCTTCGGGGTGTCAGCCACTTCTGGACCTGAGCCTGAAGTGCTTTCAGCACTTCTTCTCCAGTGTGTCTCCGGTCCCCTAAACTAACAAGCTGGAGCACGGCCTGACAGCGCACGTGCCCCACACTTGAGTAGCTACGGGGGCGCTTGCTGGGAGGCTCAGCAGCTGCGGAGACAGTGGCTTGAGGGAGACCAGCAGTTCTCCCCTGGACACCCCGGGGCGGCACCACAAGATCGGTTGCCGCCGATCCCTCACCGACGCCTCGGAGGGAAACCCAATGGGCCGTGAAGCTGATGTAGCGCCCCTGCCCATGCCTGCTGGTCCAGCCATCCATTGTCAGATGAACCCTGTCGCTGACAGCGTGATCCAGCGACAGGGTTACATTCTGCACAATGTGCTGGTGTAGGGCAGGGACACCAGTCCTGGCAAAGAAATGGCGGCTGGGGACACGCCATTGGGGTTGGGCCTGCTCCAACATCTGCCTGAAGGGGTTGCTGTCAACTATGTTGAAGGGCAGCAGATGTTGGGCAATAACCCTTGCCAGGAGCCCATTGAGGGAACGCACACGTCGGTCTCCAGGGGGGAAGGGATTGGTGCGGTCAAAGGCGTCTGAAATCGACGCCTGGCGCCGGACGGCAGTGCGGGACACAGACGCGGAGGGTGCTGTGGAAGTAGAGGTCTGGCTGCCGGTACCAGTACCTCTACTAGAGGGAGCGGGGGGGCATGACCTGCTGGAAAGAGATGAAGATGTGGCAGGGGCTGCTGTACCCTGCTCACTTGTGGTGGTGGCGCTGCTACCACCACCACGCTTCATCTCGTCATACACCGCCCAGTGGTTTATCCTCAGGTGCTGGTTCAGGGCTGTGGTACCCACCCGAGCCAAACACTTCCCTCTCTTCACCCTCACTTTACAAATCCGGCAGATGGCCACGGTAGGGTTGTCTGCCACCAGGGTAAAGTAATTCCAGACAGGTGACTTCAGCACCGCCCTCCTGTCAGATGGGGTGATGCTTACTTGCACCTGCTGGGACTCGGTGCGCACAGGTGGAGCTGCCTGCTGCTGCTGCTGCTGCTGCTGCTCCTCCTCCTGACACCTCCTGCTGCCATCACCAGTGGAGACCCTGACGATGGTCTCCCTGGTGGTGACCTGGCGCACCGTTTCACCAGGGTGCCTACCTTCCCCGTCGTCACTGACGTAGTGAGCCGACGCGTCAGATGGCAACCATGATGGGTCACCCTCTTCGCCCCCAGAGATGTCAGACCAAGGGCTGAAATGTGTTGGTCTGAGGGAACCACCTGACATGGAGCCTCTAGCCTGGCTCCGCTGTCCCCTCACCCACGCCTGGGTCTGACTAGGTGCTGCTATTTCCTGCACCAAAACAGCAGCACCAGTTTGAAGGGATGTCTCTGGGATACTGCCAGCAGGTATCCCATCCTCCTCATCCATCCCTTCAAAAAGGTCCTGACCATCAGGACAGAGCTGGAGGTCTGCCTGATGCATGGCCTCCCCCAAGAGATCCCTCTCACTGTCGCTGTCGAACAGTAAGATGCTGGACTCTTGGGGGCTGGGGGGGGGGGGGTAGTACAGGCACCGGTGTAATGGTGGTACTACTGTGAGTCGGGACCGACGACTCAGTGGCACTGCTGTGCCCCATGTAGTCCACCACTACTTGAGCCTGAGATGGCAATATCGGGCGGCTGCCCGATGGGAAGAACTCCCGGATCAGGCGTACTCCCCTTGCACCCGATCCTCTACCACTAGTAGGGGCACGAGAGGTACCCCGTGCTGGCAGCGATCCAGCACTGGGAGTAACTCCCCTACCCCTGCTGCCACGGCCACGGATGCCGCTCATTATTGCTGATATGTGTGTGGGGGGGGTAAACTTTATTGGGGGGGGGAAATGTGAACAAAATGTGTTTTTGTGTATTTTTTACAAGACAGGCACGCAGACAAAGACGTACACAGACAGCTACTAAACTATAAGAAAAGTAGTACACCAGACAAGGACTACAAAATTAAAGAAAAAAAAAAAGCACTAAACAAACACTAACTTTTTTTTTTTTTTTTTTTTTAAACACAAAACACAGACACTAAACACACACTAAGCTAAGCTAGATGAAATAAATGTACACTAACAGTGTGTACACTTACTACACAAAATTTAACTAAACTGAACACAAAACTTAGCTTTTATAAAAGCTCTTTAGGAAAAACTAAACAAAATGTGAACTGAGATGCCTATCAAATATCACTGAACAGCGAACCTGCAAGATCTAACAGTAACACAAGATGAACAAAACTTAGCTTTTAGAAAAGCTCTTTTAGAAAGCTCAGCAAAATGTGTTCTGAAATCTCTAGCAAATATCACTGAACAGCGAGGATTGCAGGATCAAACAGTAACACAAATGAAAAAAACAGCACAAAACAGCACAAAACGTAGCTTTGAAAAAAGCTCTTGGGTCTATTGCTTTGAAAAAAGCAGTTGATATACTGGAAAAGATCCACTGGAATCACTAAATAGCAATGCTGGTGATGATCTAAATCAATCAAGAACAAAGACACAGGAAACCAGGAACACAGAAACAGCCTCCACACTCTATAGCCAGCTTCTGAATCTGCAATGAAATGGTGCTGGGAGTGAGCTTATATAATGTCCATGCAGGCAGGTTCCTATTGGTTGCTAACCTGTGACGAGTGTGGAAGGAGAACTCTGATTGGCTCTGATGCAAAAGGGCGGAGCAAATAATCGCGCAATATTCCTATTGCCGAATATTCGCATTGCGAATATTCGGCAATATAAAATGATCGCTTCAGCTACTCGGCCCAATGGCTCTAATCATACCAGCAATGCTTTCAGACGTCTATGGAGATCACTAGGATGTGATCTGTTTTAAAAATGAAACTGTAAAAATCGCTCTGATGCGGAAGATCGGGGCGAGGAAAGTAATCGCGCGATATTGCGTTTGCCGAATAATCGCATTGCGATCTTTCTGGAAAATTCAATGAACGCTTCAGCTACTCGGCCCAGGGTCTCTAATGATACCAGCAATGCTTTTAGACGTCGATGGAGATATCTAGGATGTGATCTGGTTCAAAAAAAAAATTGTAAAAAATCGAATATTCGGAATTGCGAATATTCACCGCGAATTTCGAAATATAGCGCGATTTCTCGAATATGCTATATTCGAGTCGAATATTCGCAATGCGAATATTCGTGAGCAACACTAATCAGGACAGGGGGGGTTGAACACATCCGGAGCATGGGGGGAAAATGGCAGCTGAATAACTCTCCGTTGTCTCCTTTTCAATGCTGAATTGTACTGTGTCTTTAAAATATTATCTGTTTCTTCATGTAAGGATAATAACAATATTGTAGTATATACCCATACATAATAACTCCATATATTTTATATAGATCAAGCAATAAAAGGAAATAAAACAAATAAACAATATAATGGAGGAAAGGCAACATTTGAGTAGCTCAGGAGAAAAGCAACATAACACAAAAATATTCATTTTAGTACATCCATCACAGTCCCCCCTTAAAATGACTATTTTACCAGTATGTCCTCAAGTAACATTTTACATACACCCCCCTTGTTCGCTAGGGCCATATGTTTTACAAAGTAATTTGTGCAGTGGCCCCTAATTGTTCAGTTAAACCTTGGAGTGCATCCCTGTTTATAGTTAATGAACCTCTGTTGCCCATAGCAAACATAATTAATCCAATCTACATTACCATTGGAACCCTCTTTATCCCCATTACTAAATTAAATGTCATAAAGCATCAGTTTCACCAAATTACTGTATTTTCCTCTTACTATACTTTCAATCATAAGCATTTTAATTTTGCAGAAGAACATTAATTTTATATTGGGCTTTTCCCTAAATATTTTATTTCCTAAAGAAACTTATTCATATTGAATTACACTAGTTTTCAGAACCAATCATACAGTATGATCAACTGAACCACATGTGCCCTTGTCACACCATGACTGTTTAAACAAACATAGCAGCCCTTGGTTCAGTCTTCAGTATGGATGAACATACAGGAAGTTTCATTGTTCTTCTACATGGATCCAGTTATAAAAGCACAATATTCCTTTCCAATAAACACATTCGTCAATCCGAAGCCTGAAAAGTGACTTTTTGATTCACTGTGGCTCTATCACACTGCATCATCTGTTCATATTGTATCTATAATTACACTATTTTAACCAACCTTTCATTTTAGCATTCAGTTGTCACTAGACAAAGCTTAATCAAAGCTGCGTATACTGACACCTCCTATTCTCCTTGAAACAACACCCTTAAAGTAAGATGTTCTTCAAAACAAATGGTGCAAAAACCCACACTTTATTAAAATACCAATCATCATCCACATACACTTGTACAATGTAAATGTATGAGAGAGAGATCTCTATATTAAACAAAAATACATTTATGAACCTCATTCCACAAAAATGTTATTTCAAGGTTCACAGAAGGGAAAACTATCATAGCGTGTAACCTGATATGCATCTCTATGCTAGGAAAGAGAGCCTCTCTTTAAAGTGGAGGTTCACCCTCAAAAAACGTCACACGGAGTCGCGCCATCCTACCGACAGAATGCCGGTGGTTTGTTTTTTTTCTCAGCACATACCTCTTAATCCCGATTTTCACCTCACGGCAATCCCGCAGGAGTGGGCGTTCCCAAGCACTGCCTGTGATTGACAGGCTTCCGAACGGCGCATACTGCGTGTCACAGGTTGCCGAAAAAAACCAAATGTCGGTGCGGCTCTATACGGCGCCTGCGCACCGACGTTCGGGTTCTGTCGGCAACCTGTGACGCGCAGTATGTGCCGTTCGGAAGCCTGTCAATCACAGGCAGTGCTTGGAAACCCCCACTCCCGCGGGATTGCCGTGAGGTGAAAACCGAGATTAAGAGGTATGTGCTGAGAAAAAAAAAAAACACCGGCATTCTGTCGGTAGGATGGAGCGACTCCGTGTGATGTCAGAAATTTTTTTAAAGGGTGAACCTCCACTTTAATGACCTCTAAGGGAAAACATCTGTTCCCCACTGCTTCGAACAGATGTACAACCTTTATATATCATACACCATACAATGTGACTACAATCAAATTTTATCGATTTTCTAATTTTTAACCATTTGTACATCTGCCAAAAATCATGTACATTACATTATAATATGACATTTCTTGACTACAGCAGCGACAAAAGATCGTTTAGAAGACAAACTCTTGAAATTCACAGACTAGCTCCAGCCTAATGAACCATTAGGCTGGCCATTTTCACGAGAAACTCTTCTTCCCAACCAGAATCTCCACTTTTATCAGAAATATCACATTACAAAGACTTTTAACACTTGTTTGTTTTTATTTTGTTTTTACTATTTTTATATTTTTTTAGATTGAACATAACTTTCATATTTTAATATTTTTCTTGGGGAACCTTAAGCAAATTAGAACAATCTACCACCCCAATTTAACAACCAAACCCAAGTTTAGAATCTGTTGTAAACATTGCTCAATCCTCAGCTTATTATTAATTCTTGCAACCAGATCTATAGGATTTTCTGTTAAATACAAAATACCATGTTGTTTACCATTATCTGAATTTTAAACAGCTCTTTACACAATCTTAATCAATAATGTTCTCTTAAAACTTTGTTCTGATCCCATGTTTGTGCTTTGAATGACATATAATAACACATTCTCAGTTGTTTAGGCTAACATATTCATAAACTTTTACAGGCAATATTAAACTTAATTTTCTCATTAAAGAACTTCTTTACACTCTGACATTAATTAACTAATTATCCTATGGAATATAGGACTCAAAACCTGTAGTTACTTGGTCTCTTGCTTTAAACTCATCCGGGACCCCCCTTGGGACCCCTCTATATACTGTATATCAGGGCCTATATCACACATATATCAACTATATTCCAACCCACACGTATATGAAAAAAGATATATAGTTTCATTCTGATGTGGGTTGCACAGTCCATCATATCTCATCTCCAGAGAATGTTTTCGAAGGAACCTCTTATCCATCACCCAGGGAGTATACAGTGAATATCGGTACCTACATAAGAAATGCGAGAAAAACCCGTACACGGATATTTATAGTTAATTATTTTCCAAGAGCGGTCACATAATTTCTCAAAGTATCAGACTGTAATTGCAACTGTCATGGATTATAACAACTTAATCTAGAGACTGTCTCAAACAAGATTTCAAAGAGGATAATAAATGCTTCCCTCCCGGGGAGTACTGTACACTATGCTTGAGGGTGGTATGGCATATGAAAAAAAAGGTTAAATGTGGTATGTTAAACGTTTTAATGTGGTATCCAGAACCTTCATATTTCTTTTGTAACTGTAGCAGTGAACGCAAGGCCTTACTCACTCTCTACCACCCCAGTTACCCCATGGAGCCATCAACATACAAGGTGAGTCAAGGCATTGGGGTCAGGGCACACAGGACAGCAAATGAGCGGATTCTACCTTCATGAGTTCAGAACAATCATGTTCATCCAGGGTGGGAATAGGTAGGTCTGCATCATTCTCTTCCTTCCGTGCTTGTCCAACGACATGTCATGATTCCCCCCTTGGACAAGAGGAAGAAGAGAAGAAGGGCCGGTGGGCCGCAGAGCACAGAATCCCGTATGGGCAATGGGCAGCGGGCAGGAGAGGACACCATCTGCATTCACAGGGGATAGTGCAATACTGAGCACATGGGGTTGGGGCAGGTTGGAGCAAGGCCTCCAGCAGAGAACAGCATCCGGGCGGGGCCCATGCTTCCACAATAGCAGTGGTGTTGTTCAGCAGCTTAAACCTTGGGCATATCATCAGGGAAAGCAGCCGGGGCACATGGTCTTGAAGGGGCAATAACCGTTGGGCACCACATTATAACAGTATAACAGGCAACAGGCCATGTATGTATCATGTCGTGGGCCACATACCACCATCAGGGTAGGTAGGTAATGTAAGGCTGTCTCAGCTAAGGTGGCAGGGAAGGCAAAGGGAAGGTTGGCCTGGAACCCAGTGATATATAGATCACACAATCTAAGTGATAAACTGATACAAATCAGTAATGGCTAGTGACCATTTAACATCTAAATTAAGCGTAAGAAAATAAGCTTCAAAGATAAGCATTGTGAGTTACTAAAATTCCTTCTTATATATCAACATAACCAGATGCTTATGACATGAGAAAGTTAAAACTTAACATTACATTTATCTAACAAAGAAACAGTTGCATTTCATCAGCCTGTCTTAAAAAAAAAAAAACTTTTTCCCAATGCGTTATTACTATGGCTTTAAACGGTTAACCTAGCTTCTCCTAGAACCTTACAGACAGACAGAGAAATCTGATACTCCGGGCTTGTCAATAGTGTTTTTTTTTTGTAAAACCAAAGAGTCAGCGAAGCCACAGACAAGGAAGAGGAAAAGGGGGGGGGTGGGAGGTAAATCCCCGAGCCTGTTCAAAGCAGAATGGAGGTAGGGTGGTGGATGGGAATGAAAAAGGTAAAAAACGCGCATGATTCTGGGCTGCTTGCATCCCCCATAAAACATAAAAATGCATGTAAAAAAAACGCATAGCAGTGTATGACATGAACAAACAGTAAAACAATACACAGAATATGACTTTTTCAGCGATAACTTGAACACAAAGAGCTTCACTCCAAGCTCCTCTCGTCTGTATGGATGTAAATATTATATACACAAACATGCATTGAAATCCACTTCCCCTTTATATTAACACAGAAAGGACAAGGCATCTGTGACCATTACCACCCTCTCTAAATCGCACTCTGTGCAAAGAGAAGCCAATCCCAATATCACATATACGTATCTATAATAGTTAATGCACCATCTATTAATTTGGGTGTGCTTTTTTATACACATACAGAGTGTTAAGGCATCTGTAACACTCAGGCCCCGTACACACGACCGAACATGTCTGATGAAACTGGTCCGCAGACCAGTTTCAGCAGACATGTTCGGTCGTGTGTATGGCCGACCGGACAGGTTTCCAGCGGACATTTGTCCAGCCGACCGTTTTGCAGCGGAAAAATGTTTCTTAGCATGCTAAGAAACATGTCCGCTGGAAGCCTGTCC
Organism: Rana temporaria; assembly: GCF_905171775.1. Taxonomy (NCBI): domain Eukaryota; kingdom Metazoa; phylum Chordata; class Amphibia; order Anura; family Ranidae; genus Rana; species Rana temporaria. The sequence goes on from NC_053493.1 coordinate 272,418,042, forward strand.
ATCGGACATGTTCGGTCGCCTGTACAGACTCACCGTACATATCCGATCGGCCGCCATCCCTCGCATGCGTCGAATCACTTCGACGCATGCGTGGAAGCATTGAACTTCCAGGGCCGCGCACGTCGCGGCGACAGCGCGGCCTCGTCACCGCGTATCGTGTACGCACGGATTTCTGTCTGATGGTGTGTACAACCATCAGATAGAAATCTCCGGGCGGACATGTCCGCTGAAAACGGTCCGGAGGACGGTTTTCAGCAAACAGTCCGTCCGTCTGTACGAGGCCTCACGGTTCACCCTCTCTACTACGCTGTTACCAGATAAGGAAACTGTGCCACCCCCTTGCCATACAGATAATCGCCGAAATAGCCCCATTCAAAGTAACATAAAACGTCATCCCGGCAGAAACAGGGATGACGAGTCCTCTTTAAAAGATACTTTACTCAAGAATTACCTGTCTTTGGTCGGGAAAGTGCAGCACACACGCCAAGAGAATGAAGGGCGGCTGCGCGGAAGTGGACTGCAGCAAGAAGCACAAAAGAAACGTTTCTTACCGCATCCATGAAGGTGATCAGCCTCTGTCCGCACAGACGCACCCCACCGACATCTCGGGGTGCTGCGTCTCCCCAAAAAATCAAAGTACACGCTGGGCGCCAAAATGAAATAGATTGACCCCTGATACAACCTCAGGGCTAACCCCATTTCTGCCGTTGACCAAAATCATAATAGTGAAATGTGCAGACTAGACAAAAATCTACAGCCTCACCCAGGGCTGGCCCAAGACATTGTGCTGCCTGGGCCAAGGAATGAAATGCTGCCCTCCCCCCAAAAAAAAAAATCACGCCCAAAAGGCCTACACATTCATTATTTTATATCATAACTAAAATTTAATTGATCAGAAAATCTGATTAAAAATGCCATAAATCGATTCCCTATTTTGTAGATGCTATAAATTTTACACAAACCAATCAATATAAGTTGTGCCCCACCAGGCCGGCTCCCCATGGACAATGTGCCTGGCTGCTGAGTTCATCGCCCCATCCCTGCACTCAGTTTGGCAGATTGGCAGCAATGATTGGCACTGACAGGCGGCACTGGCACTCATTGGCACTAACAGGTAGCACTGTTTGGCAGCATTTAGTGGCACTAATTGGCAGCACTGATAGGTGCATGGGCATTGATTGGCGGCACTGGTAGGTGGCACTGATTGGAAACACTGGCACTGATAGGTGGCATTGGTTGGCACTGATATTAGGTGGCACTGATTGGAAACACTAATTGGCACTGACAGAGGAGAGGAAGTTTCACACTGAGCTGATATTGACCGTTAGTGAAACTGTGTGTGACACCTTCATGTAACCAGGGCTGCTGTTAGAAATCACGGGGTCCCGTACAGTCTGCCTGACACAAACAACAGAATTCCTACTAAATCTAAAAGCTAAGAAAGTGTATTGAGAATAAAGCTTTATGTGTGAATGAGGTATTGGGGCTCATTCAAAGGGGTACTGTGGCTTGTACAATGTGAATCAGTGGTTTGTTTATGTGGCTGGAGCCACCTGGAGCTGTGTGCAGGCAGCGAATGTTACACTATGGGTGACAGGTGTGTGAGTGTAGGTGTATGGCTGCAAAGTGTGACCACTCCCCTACAATTGCACACCTGTCAAATTTGGACCTGTGGCTGTGTTCATACAACCACTGCGTCCCTAACAGGCAGCTTCAGCTGTGTAAACAATTTACTCATTCACAAGGCCAGAATACATGGATGAAGAAGTCCTTAGGGCTCATTTACACACAAGTTTGGGGGGTGGTAAAAACCCATGGTTGGGCAGTGTTTTTACTGCCTGCAAAACTGCTACCCCCTTTAGCAGTGGAGGCAGTGGCTAGGGGTATACACATGCCACGACATTCGATGCTGTGCTTCACAGCCATAGCAGAAATGATATCCTTGTCGAAAAAGTCAAGTGAACAGTGCTGCTCTGCAAGTGTCCTGCAACAGCATGCAAAGCACATGATTGCAGTGTGCTAGTGTGGGGTTAAAACAGGCAGTGAGGAGGCAATATGCCTCTGCACCATCTGTTAAAAGCTCTCTGAAGAGCAATCCAAATGTTGACAGCTCTTCAGATATTAAAGTACATGTGAATGGCCCTTCATTTTTTGTTAATCATGTTTTAGAATTTAAATGTTTTATTTTTTTTCAATTGTATTTATTCTTCTGTGAGCATTTGTGATACTGCTGGAAAGCGCTACCCTTGTGATCTGCTGTGGGTGCTTTACGCCACCTGTAAAGCAGATTGCAAACACCACCAAAAAGTTTTTTCTGTGTTCTGGTGTGAATTAAAGCCCATTTAAAATGAATGGACTCCAAAATCGCACCGCATGGGAATGCTGACAACAACCACACCCCTTCCTTTCGGTACAAATCTCCCCTCAAGACCATACCTCCCAAATCCCCACACAGTACAGATCTCCCCCCACAATCCTAAACTCCCCTCAGCACAAACCACCCCCCCAGACCCATCTCAGTACAGACCTTCTATTAGGGACCATGGTGGGCATAGGGACATAATAAAAAAAATGGAAAATGTAGAAGGAGCTCCTGCACTTGCATCCTACCTTTATTAAAGCCAGCAACCATATTAGTGCACTTCAGCCAGGTACAAGGGGCTGGGCAGACCCTGTGAACTAGAAGCAGCCCCCCCTTCTCCCCACCAACCTCGTGTTGTGTAATCAGATGGTCAGGAACTGCAGCCGATTGGAAGGTATGACACTGTCCTTTGATTGCTTCAGAGGCTCCTAGTCCCAGATGTTTGCAGCCTCAAGGTGTCTGATTACACAGTCACTTAACAAAACAGAGCACCGAGGAGACTATGAACTAGCAGACTGACACTGGTCTGTCTATCCTCCTCACTACATCTCTGCCTGGATTCCACATATAGACTGTCAGAAACACTGTAACAAGTATGTCTCCATGCTTCCTCTCAGTGTTCAAGATTGCAGCGCCCAAATGTCTGCCTGTTGTAACATGGAATTTCAGAGTGTCAGCAGCTCGGCATAGGCAGTGCAGAGAGAGATCATCAGCATTCAAAATTCAGCGGTGATTTGGGGTGGGCGGGACCCAGCAGCAATCGAACACCAGCCAATGATTGTCCTGCTTAAGGAAGGGGGTGGGGCCACATACACATAGCGGCCCGCCCAGAACCCATTCCATTGGCTGGTGTCTGATAGCTGCTGTTGGGTCCCACCCACCCAGGTCCCACCCACCCCGACATCTGCTGGTCTCTTCAGTTATTTTACATGTCATTTTCACGATGATCTCGGGAGATAGCCGAGATGGCTGCCGCCCCTCTTAAAATGCCGCCTGGGACCATGGGACCACTGGGTCCCATGGTAGGGCCGGCTCTAGCCTCACCATTCAGCGTTCAGCCAGCAAAGAGACCAAACCCACTTTTTAAAAACAACATGACATCACACACACAAGCATAGTGACTAAGTGAAACTCCTGCGCTGTGTTGGATAAACGGGGAAGGGAAGGAGGTGATGGGGGACCAAGAAGTGGATGTGGACACTGCAGCAAACAAAAAAAAAGTCTGTCCAATGAAGACAGTAGGTAATGATGAAAAAAGTGTAAGTGTCTGCGCTGTGAATTATACTAGTGAATGAGTGAGCGAAGGGAAGGGAGGGGGGGGGAAGGAGTGGGGGAATGTGGACCTGGGGAATGGAAAACTTTACAAACAAAATAGAAGGGACCTGGACGGTAATCAATAGGTGCAGTCCTGACTGGACTGTGTTAAAAGTCCATGGTGTGAATACTCCAGTGAGAAACCATATGCATAATAAAAAAGTGTATATAAAAAATATAAAAAAATAAAACTGAAAATGAAAATAAGATTTGATATAGTCCCGGATTAGTCCAAGCAAACAAAAAAAACACAATTCCAGGTGAAGTTAATGAAATAGGTGAATGATTAAAAGTGAAAAACAGAATCCAAATTCAAGTGGGTGGAGGTGTGCAGTCTAATCGAATCCACAAAACGTGCAGCCCACACCATAAGTGATCCTGTCAGCTTACCTCCCAGCTGTCACTTAGAGCCAAAATCAATTACCAATACTCCAGATTCCTGTTAGGTGGGTGTCTCTCTGTTAGATCTCGGTGGTTGGTCATACATATAGGAAGAAGAAATATATAATGTAACCTGGTCCTCCTGCCACATATAAGGAAAAGGTTTTGCCAAGATGGGTAAGTATACACTTACACTACTTACACAATGTGTAAGGAAAGGGTGCCTATCTCCACGAGCGCCGAGCTCGTCTCTTTAGCTTCTCTCCGCCACAGCTCTTATCCCTCAATATCCTCTGAGCCGATTGCTCATAGTATGGTGGAAGAAACCGGGGAGGGAGAAGTAAGAGAGCGGGGGGGCACATCGCGTAAAACGGTACAACAAATGTTTAATAAAAGCACAAAAATAATGATAAAAAACTCACATAGAGCAGTGATAGAACGGTCGCAAATCCACGAGCGCCGCGCTCGTCTGCCGTCCGTCTGGTGCTGCTCCCGATTGGTGCTCTGGTGCTCTGGTGTCCCGACACGTGTTCGTCACACACAAGCATATTTGATTGATTCAGTCTATACATTTCAGCCCCTTATTACACGCCCCCCCATGACCTCTGTTCTTTGCACACGGCACACATTCCACAGCAAATGTAGTCTTCGTGTAATACAGGGATCCCCATTGAAGCCCACAGGGGCAACATTCTCTTCAATCAACCATACAATATAGCAACTGTTCCTTTGTTGTCATATCAATTTCACCGTCTTTCACTATACATTGGCAAATAAGACTATTCAAACTGTGAAGTTCTCTTCTGCCATAGTCAGATAACCTAAGGCTATACTCTCATTTCCCTCCCCTCTCTTCCCTTCAGTATTTTATGGGTTTAAGTCTTCCAGGGACCTCCACACGAATATCCATGCCTTACTTTGCATATTTGTTATTAAATTACATACGATGAATCATCGTGGCATGGCTACCCGTGTATAGATCCTTGGCGTCCGGACGATTTTATAAGTGTTTTATTTGTAGTGTGTTTTTGTTTGTTGTCTACATGTTGCCACATCTGGAGATTATATGACGCAGTAATCTCTGGATGTTATCAAGTTACGTGTGTCCCAACTATTACCTCCCATTGAGGAGTTTAATGTATTTTTCTATTCATTAATAAATAATAATACTTTTTTAAACTATCCTTGCATTATACGCTGTGTCACTCATTTGGTCCTCTGGTTCTTGTCAGTCTTGTCAAGGACAACCCATTTTTTTAGATATATCCTGTACGCGGCTAGACTGCCAAAAAGTCCCACACAATTTTTTTGTCGTATTCCGAAACTTATGGCAAAATATAAAATATTCCATGGATTCAACATGCCTCTTAGCAAATAGCTTGGGGTGACTTTTACAGGGTGTTCCACGGCTTTTCGAATTTGCTGCGAACGCCCCAAATTGTTCGCTGTTTGCCGAACAGGCAATGTTGAGCTTGAGTTTGACTCAAACTCGAAGCTCATCCCTAGTGATGACAGATCATGTGAAACTTAGATTGCACACAGGTGGACATAATTTTACTAATTATGTGACTTCTGAAGGTAATTTGTTGCATCAGAGCTTCATAACAATGGGGTGAATACATACGCTCTGGCCAATTATCCGTTTTTTATTTCTGAAAAATAGTTTTATGAATCAATTTTTCAAATTTTATTTCACCAACTTAGACTATTGATTTCTGATCAATCACATATAATTCAGGTTAAAAACACATTAAACTAAAGGCGGTAATGTAACAAAATGGGAAAAAAGCCAAGGGGGGGGGGTGAATAATTTTGCAAGGCACTGTATGTCAAGTGTGTATGACATTAAGACCCATGTTCTCTGCTGCCATTACATGGTGGGCAAAATGTTAAACGGACACTTACATTTAAAAAAAAACTGGGATCCCTGGATCGCCTGCCTGACGGGGATAGCTTTGTCAGATCTGATGCTAGCCTCTTAGTGCCCTAGGAGAGACTCGCCGTTTCTTCCCTTTTCTTCTTCCTTCATCCCTTTCTTCTTTATTTTCCTGCCACTTTCTCTTCTTCCTAATTATTAAGCTTTTTCCTACTCATTTAACCCTTTGAAAGTTTGAGGAGCGACGTAGCACCAAGGTCAGCGACCATTGGTCCCACTCCCCGTCTGAGGGCTGTGTATGCAAGCATAAAGACCAGCTACTGTGATCAATTCATGGCTGGGGTGACCCCTCATCTTCCATAAGGATGTCCCCAGGTATGCAGTTTCTCTTCAGAGGATGTATTTCTTGTTATTAGGAATAACATCACAGCCCAAAATTACATCATACCAGTTCCTTAGCGGCAAATCTTGGATGTTACTAATTTGTTCATGTACCGGTACTTTTCAATACTGTATTGTATGGTTTTATATCTGTCTGGTTTATAACCCTAAGAAAAATTATTGGAAAAGAGACAGACACTTAGAAAGTTTGCAGAAAAGTTGTAGTAGGGTTGTGCAAAAATACATTATCAAAATGTGTTTAGATTTGTAGAATTTGTTAAAAGCAAAGCTACAACTTAACCATGGTCTTCTTGACTTATGAGAACTTATATGAGTAGCTTTTATTATATTATTAACTTGTGTATTATATATCATAGAGCAATCTGGCTGGTTAAATTGCTATCTATTTATTTATGCTACATGTGTACTCTAAACCAACAAATCTTTGAGATACATTTTAGACACAGGACTAGAAAACAATGAACTGACTGCTTCTGCCAACTATCAGAATTTTTACATTTTTAATATGGCATTGTGCATATATACAGCAATTATACAAGCTGTGTGTATTTTTCTGTGTTTCTAAAGGATCTAATTTTAAAATATATATAAAAAAAGTGGGCGTTAAAGGCTCTCATTATAGCCAAAAGTGTTGGTTCTGCCTTTTCTTTTGACTGGTGCAGAAATTCATTGTGCAATCACTTGCATTCCTGATTACTAACACCCCCTTCCCTCTATATTGTTGTAGATCACGGACCAACAACCACTTTTATATTAAATAGTCTATTTTAAAATCAGTGAATGTGACCTTCATCAAACATTCTCTAGTGGGAAATCAATGTAATTTAGAACACATGCACCTGGAGGATTTAACTGCAGAGAATGTTTGTTGAATGTCAGGCCTCGTACTCACGACCAAACATGTCTGCTGAAACTGGTCCGCGGACCAGTTTCAGCGGACATGTTCGTTCGTGTGTAGGCAGTAACGTACAGAATTCCAGCAAACAATCGTCGGCCAGACCGTTTTCCAACGAACAACTGTTTCCTGGTCTTGCTTTAAAACAGTCTGCTGGAATCGTGTCCGTCAGACATGTTCGGTCGTCTGTACACAAAAGCAGCGTACAAAAACCCTGCGCATGCTCAGTCCAAATGAGGAGACGGGAGCGCTCGTTCAGGTAAAACTCGCGTTTCTTTGGGATATGGCACATTCGTCATTAGAAACCTTTTATTCTAGCAAGAGAACAATGTCTTAAAAAGGCGCACTAAACCACATTTTAAAGCCTCGTTTTATTAATTCTTCTCTTGCTAGAATAACCCCGTTCTCTTGCTGATGCAATTTCAATAGAGTTGTCCCATACTGAAATGTCACATTTCTTGCTTGTGATGTAATCCTTTAATAATGTTTTCTATGCCAGACGTGTGTTTTGGTTGGTGGTCCTCCATAATTTAGAGTAGTCATTTTTGTAAAGGAATGTGCATTTTTTTAATTTATTTTTTTGTTTATAGTTATGTCACCATTTAAACTATTTTTTTTTTACATGTTTTTTTAATTTTTTTTTTTTTTTTTGGTGTTTCATTAGAGAATATTAAACCATGTTGGCACACCAAATGTCCCCCCCCCCCCCAAGGAGTGTGTCCTTTGTAAATTACCCATTGTATATTTATTAAAGGTTTGCTGCCTAATAATCCCCACAGTATATCAAACAATAGACATGTTTTCAAATGAAAGCAAAAAGCCTTTTATTCAGGCAAATGTCATCACAAAAAATAAAAAGAACGGCAGCACTAGAATAGATAGCAAACTATATGCAAACTTGCATTTCCAACATGGTGAAGGATAAACTTCCAAGCCTCAGGAGCCAAACACAAAAATATGAAGCAGCAGCACACAAACAAAGGAACCCAAACTGTGGTAGTACAAACAAGATGTCCTTTATGTGGAAGGAAATGGAAGGCAGAAAATCAACGTTTCCTCCTCTTTCCAGCCTTCCCTCCAGGCAGCCTTCCAGCGGATCGAACACGGGGTCTTGCAGGTGGGGTTGATGTGGCAGCAGGAGGATGGTGTTCCGCAAGCCGGGCCGGGTCACATAGCCCAGTGTCTGGGGTCAGCAGGCCCCTCTGCATCCACCAAAGGACCTGGTTCATCAGGGCCTTTGCCAGTCTTCTCTGGTCCTCCTCCCCTTCATTTAAATCATGGGCCAATGAGGCACTGAAGGCCTCTGTGGGGTTGAGGGGGGCCCTCATGATGGCGCTTGCCTCCTGGATCATGCGGAGGCTTGCCTCCTCCACAGGCCTCAACTGCCTCCTTCGGCCTGATGGCCTCACCTGGGGGGGAGAAGACTGGCTGGTGGTGGTTCTCCTGGCCGGGTGGACCTGCTGCAGGCCACTGGGCCCAGCCTCCTCCTGGCTGCCACTGACCCCGGCCTCCTCCTGGCTGCCACTGACCCCGGCCTCCTCCTGGCTGACACTGACCCCGGCCTCCTCCTGGCTGCCACTGACCCCGGCCTCCTCCTGGCTGACAGACACCTGAGGATCTGCCACCTCCTGGCTGATCTCTTCTTCCTGTGTGGAAAAAAAAAGAATTTTTTTACAATTTCGCTAAATAAAACCACACTCATTTTCATGTTTTTCGTTCAGTATTTTCTGTTCATTATTACTTGAATACACTCTACTTCTGACCCCTGCAGTTGTCATCCCTGACACCTATTTGTCTGTACACCTTTTTGTTTGCTTTTTCCCAGCTTGGTTTTTTTTTTACAATATCTAATCATTAATCCACCAAGAATTATTTACGCCATAAATATAGAGGAAACTACTATACCTCCTCATCGAAGGGTGGCAGATCTGCATCTCTGTCAGCCAGGCCCTCTTCCTCCGACTCTGCAGGGCTGTGGTCATCTGGGGAATGTCCGCTGGAAGGTAGCATGGAGGAAAGGTTGGAAGAAAGACTGGACATCGTTTTCCTGCCTTCCATTTCGTCCCGCAAAAAAGCCATCTGTTTATAATACCACAGTTTGGGTTCCTTTGCTTGTCTTGCTGCTGCTCCCGATTTTTGGCTTTTATTAGCTTTGTATGCTCTCCTGTATGTGCTTCTGAGGTTGGCAAGTTTATCCTTCACCATGTTGGCAGTGCATCCTGGCACCCAAGTTTGCATATAATTTGCTAGCTCTTCTAGTGCTGCCGCTCGTACCTCTTTATTGCAATATAAAGAGTGCTTTGAATTCCACAGGATGGGCGTGTCCTGGTATTTTTGAAGTAAGGCCTCTATAGATTCCTTGCTTTGTAGGAGGTCCATTGTAATTTTTGAAAAATTATATTTCTTTTTGAGTCTAGATTACAAAAACATAAACCACAGAAAAATAAATATTCCAAAGGATCAGCGTTGACCTTGATCCAATATGTGTCTTCAAATTTATTACCTATATCTAATTCCAAACACAGTCTCTCTTGTTTAAACAATGATTGGCAGCTCGGCCGCATTGCTTGTACCAAACATTGATTTGCTAGATGCAGAGCCATTGTTCACATTGCAGTAAATATTTTAAATATATTAAATTAAACAATGCTTACAAATGACAGTTTTCATCTAGGCACTCTTTCATGTGTAAATCTCATGCCCCTGACAATGGATGACATAAAAGACACTTCCTAATGACCTCTGTACAACCAACACTTGAACAATACTTTGCCTGATCTGAATACACCATTCAAAAACTTGTCAATGAGGTACAGCATTGTTCACATCTCTATTTTGTGAGGTGTCCAAAAGCATTTGGATACCAAAATAACATTGTGGTACCCCATAGACAGAATAGCTTAAAAAGGGTGCAACCAACAGCCCAAACCCCCATCCCATGTGTCTACATTTTCAAGGCCTCTGCTGATCACATTTTTAATTTCCTTACCTTCCTGTCTCTCGCTCCTCGTTTCTCACGCTCGCCTAATTACCGCGTAAGATGCGTAATCACGGCGTAAACCTTTTAAACACTCCGCGTATTTATGAAACCCCGCCCTCGTCACCTTTGCGAGGCCCCTAATCAATGAGTTTAGGAAATATGGCGTTAACTGTGTATGTTCTGGATGCGCTCGAAGATTCTCCGCGTAACGGACGTAAACACGTTGTTTGCATTCTCTACACTCCGCGTATGTATTAAACGCCGCCCTCTTCTCCGCCCATGGCGTAAGAATTCATCTTTTCCACGCCCATAATCTCTGTGGGAAAGGAAAGATGGCGATGTCACACGAGCGGGCACGATGCTCTCATGCCACAAGTGAAGGGACAGAGGCAGGGACGTCCCGATCAAGGAAAAGAAGATATAAAGCCACTAATATGCGGTTCCAGGAAATGGTGGAGTTAGTTTACATCATGCGAAAAAAGGACTATGATGGTGAATTAGGGCCATACAAGACCCCTAACCGCCGAAAGGCACATATTATGGACAAGGTGGCGAGGAGAATGCAGAGGATGTTTGGGATCACCAGGTCCAAGGAACAGCTGAGGAAACGATGGTCAGACTTAAAATTGAGGGAGCCACATCAGATGAAGAAAATACTTAAAATTCTGCGTAAAAGTAAGTAAATATATATTGGGGTTGGGGGGGGGGGGGGTGGTGATTGTCTGCAATAATGTGTTGCCATGTATATTTCACCATCTGCCTCCTTGGCCTGCTTGTAATTTTAAAGACATGTTGTCATTTATTTTTTAGAACATAAATAACTACATATTTACAAACAGTGTTCTTAGTAAACAACGTAACATCACATAGTTTATCAGAAAGGCTCGGTTATTCCAGGAACAACACACCTGGACATGGCTCACTGGCCAAAAACTTTGTTTGTAAACATTGTGTAAAAAGCTAGTTCTAGAAAAAAAAAGTATGAGAATGGGAAAGGCAAACAGGATTCATTCTAAAAACAGTGGTAATAAAGCAGATGTTTTCACATCTGCAATGCAGAGCACCTGTGTCTCCCCAAATCAAAAATGGGTTTTGGTAGGGTCTCCCAGAAATACAGTTTAGGGGGGACATCCATGTGTGTCACTTTGCTAAAAAGGGGCAGGATCAGAGCTTGCCATATAGAAGTAATTGCAAAATGTAGGTTTGGTGAAAGATAAAAGTAACTAAATGAAAGCATCTTCTAAGCAATGTGTGCGATTTATGCTCTCCAATATCTGTGTGCTGATGAGTCTACATTTTTTTTGGTTTATTTCAGGGGAAAGAAGTCGCCAGCATTTGGAGGAGGCAGAGAGGGCCAGACAAGGCCAAAATCTGCCATCTCAACATGTGGAGGAGGAGGAGGATGTGGAAGGAGAAGAGGATGTGGAAGGAGAGGAGGATGTGGAAGGAGAGGAGGATGTGGAAGGAGAGGAGAATGTGGAAGGAGAAGAGGATGTGGAAGGAGAGGAGGATGTGGAAGGAGAGGAGGAAGGAAGAAAGGAGGAAGGAAGAGAGGAGGAAGAAGTAATTTTGGACTTAGAAGTCATAGCAGATGAAGGGCAAGTGGCGGAAGAACAATTTGGCGAATTGAAAGAAGGTGGATTGATGGATGAAGGAGGAGTCCAAGATGATGGGGAAGTGGTGGAAGAAGGAGGAGTGATTGAAGATGATGGGGAGGTGGTGGAAGAAGGAGGAGTGATAGAAGATGTCGAAGAGGTGGAAAGGAGAAGCCCATCAGGTCAGTGTCACCCTAGCTTGATTCAAAAAAACATATGTAGATAGGCCTCATTGAAAAATAATGTTGTAAATGCCATTTTTTTTTTTTGTTTTAGGGGAGGAGGATGGTGTGCCAATATTTTCACGTGCAAGTGCTGCTATAATTATTCAGCAGGTAATGGAGTGCAGCACTGAATTGCACAATATGCGTGAAAGGATGTTTCTCATGGAACAGAATGTAACAAATGTCCTTTTGGAATGCAGCACGGAAATGGACAATATGCGGCAAAGAATGATGGTCATCGAATCTAATTTTAAGAACATTATTGACATGATGGGCCGTGTCAAAGACTGAAACACCCCCCGCCCATCCCCCGCCCCCACAAACATTTTTACAGTTTGAATAATGAATACGCCAAAATTTGAAGATACACACACAGTGTGCCAACATGTGCTATCTGCCATCACAGAATATCTAATGTCTGTGCTTTGTGGGTCCAACCCCCTCCTCCATCCTCAAGTAGTTGAGAGGAAGGGTTTGCTCCCACAAAACACAGACATTGATCACCCATGATGTCAGATAGCACATGTGGCCATTTGTCTGTTGAACCAATGACATTTGGCGAGTTTGCACTGAATGTGTGTATCTTCCAATTTTGGCGTGTTCCAGTGTGAAAGCACACCATGACTGACTGCTGTTGTGAGTTTTTATATTTTTGGAATTGGATTTTGTTACTTTTTGACCATGTTGAACATTTTGGGATACTATAAAGTTTAGACCATAAAGAATAAACAACGCCAAAAATTTTTAAAAATATATATATAGAATTATAAATCTCTCTAATCACTGAATTTAGTGAAGTAGAGATTTGACTCCAAATTCTCACCTAAAAATTTACTTTTAGAAAAACACACCAAAAACAAAAAAAATGGTTAAAAAATTATTGTTTTTTGTGCATAAAAAATATGCCCAAAAAAAAAATTAAGGCGGTAAACACCCCACCAAATATAATCTATATATATATATATATATATGTAAACAATAAATCTAACTATATTTGAGAAAAAAAAAAGTGAACTTGTTAATAAATGTATAATCTGCATAATATTTTTGGTTGAATTACCTGAAAAAAAAAAAAAGTTTAAAAAAATTTTGAAGACTCCTAAGTACAAAAGCAGGGAGTAATGAAAAAAATATAAAATTATTTTTGGGGTCATGAACAAGCAAAAATTAAAAAACTTGACCTCAACATTTACAAATGGAGTTGCTTCTTATTTCTAGACTCAATACCCTGTTTGTAGATGAGTGAATACTGTGCAAAATGTGGTTAGTTACTAAAAGTGGAGAAATCAATTATGCATTACAATTGAAGAAGTTAGTTAGAGAACCAGGAAGACAGAAAAAGAGAAAAAGCATTAATGACAAACAACTGTATAAAGTCCAATGGTCTAATTATTTATTATTTTTTAGAATATTCCTTTCTTTGGGGGCCGAATTAGAAAGAAATATGATCTGGCATAGCAATGGCCCCCCGACCCATGAAGTACTCAACATATTTGTCGCGTACCTCACGAGCTGATTGGGGGGCCAAGCCAGCGCGACCAGTGTCCAGCCCGGGAAGGGGATCTGAGGGTAGTCTTGCCTCAGAACCGATGTCGGGTAGGTACGTCTGGGAGTGCCTGCGTAAAAAGTTGTGCAAAATGCAGCAGGCAAATACAACGGTGTCCAATTTATATTCCGCCAGATGTATCGATGTCCTGAACAGGCGGAACCGGTTGGTGAGTATCCCAAAGGCATTCTCGACTACCCTCCGAGCCCTGGCCAACCGAAAATTAAACACACTCCTCTCTGAGGTGAGGGTCCTCTGGGGAAAAGGCCGCATGAGGTGAGGACCAAGCCCGAAAGCCTCGTCCGCTAGGAACACAAACGGAAGTCCTTCCACATTATCTTCATCTGGTGGCAATGCCAGACCACCAGCTTGGAGACGATCATAGAAATCAGTCCGTGCGAACACTCCCCCATCAGACATCCGGCCGTTCTTCCCCACGTCCACATATAGAAACTCATACTGTGCCGACACCACCGCCATCAACACAATACTATGATAACCCTTGTAATTATAATAGTACGACCCCGAGCGGGGTGGGGGCACAATGCGGACGTGTTTCCCATCTATTGCTCCACCGCAGTTTGGAAAATCACACCGCTGGGCAAATTGGGAAGCCACAGACTGCCATTCCTGTGGTGTGGAGGGTAGCTGTGGGGACAAACAAAATTAGAGATTTAGTACTTTGTAACAAATACATCCTACAAGCATCCTTGTGACAGTTCACAGTATTAAAATTGCATTAGAAAAATGTGCATGGAGAATTTGGGAAATGAAATATATAGGGCCACTTCATTAAGAGACTCCACAGCCCTCTGATGGGGACAATAAAAGTTTGAAGGGGGGGGGGGGGACACAAAAACCAAAAAGTCCTGTTTGAAAAAATGGCAAGGTGGGTTTGTCCCTAGGATAGCATGCTGGACAGGTTAATATTGGGTAAGGGACAAATATGCAGGTAGGCCAAGAATAAAACATGTAAAGCTGATATCAACATGCATAGGGAGAAAAGGTAACGTTAGTTAAACACACAGCATATCTGGGAAAATAAAAATAAAGTTAGTTGGCCACATTATTAGAGCCAGGAAACTTGCCTTATATACTCCTCATGCATAACTTTGATGATGGCAGCACACGTGTCCGGTATGATGACCCCAAGCGCCTGCGGAGAGATGCCTGTCGAGAACTTGAGGTCCTGCAGGCTCCTCCCAGTCGCCAGGTACCGCAACGTGGCAATAAGCCTCTGCTCGGCCGTGATGGCTTGGCGCATCACAGTGTCCTGCCTCGTGATATAGGGGGACAGAAGATCCAGCAGACGGTTGAATACGGGGTCCGTCATGCGGAGAAAATTCCTAAAGTCATTAGGATTATTCTCCTGGAGTTCCCTAAGCAGAGGCATATGTGAGAACTGGTCACGCTGGCGCAACCAATTCTTGGTCCAGAAACGCCTCCGCCCCCTGTTTCTGGCCAAAGTACTGGACAAATGAACATATCCAGCAGCCATCCCATAAACAGCACCAACTCGCGAAAATTGACGCTGCTGCTCCATCATGGCTTCAAACCGGCCGGCTGGTCAGTCAAGAACACACTGAAACAGAAAGCACTCGCAAATCCAGCACTACCTGCGACAAACGCGTGACAAACAGATACGAGCGCACAGGATGCAACTGCTAAAGCAGAAACAACCTGCTTGCCTATAGCCGAATGACAACTACGTTACCGCAAGCACACGCACTGAACCCGTGAATACACGCTGTCAAAGCCTGGAGACCGAGAAGCGCGAATCAGCTCTAACCAAACCTTCACTAACACGAGCAAACACGTAACTAGCAAAAGAGGAACAGAGGGCGGCGCCATTAACTTTGGTCTTCCCCTTTATAGTGACGTCGTACGTAGTTTACGTGCACGCGTTCCGGTACGACGGGAATTTGGTCCGCTGGTGTGTACACGCCAGCGGAACAAAACACAAATCAGCCTTGTACGCCGGAAACTGTCGGGCAGACAGTTTCCAGCGCACAGATCCGGTCGTGAGTACAAGGCCTCAGAGTTACTGCTTTATAAATATGTATTTAAGTGTCATGTTCACAAGCATGCAACAACTAGCATACCAGTGAATGATAATGATAATACGTGCTTTGTGTCTGCACTAATTAATCAATATTCACTCATGGCTAATGGCAAATTAATTAAATTTAATATAGTATAATAATGAAGGAATTTAGCTTGGTTGATTAATTGGTGCATTCACACTTTTTAAGCCCCAATGCATACACTTTAGATCTTGGATCAGCCCTAAGGCATGTATTTCGGACCTTATGCCCACCACAATGCATGCACTTCAGACCTCAGATCAGCCCCAATGTTTAAACTTCAAGTCAGTAGCACTACCATTATAACATGGATCTTACCTATTGCTCACTTCTGTAACACGCCTGTTTCCTTTACTAATTACAGGCGCTTTCATGCTGGAGCGCATATGGCGCTTGTGCGATTATGTCATCGCCCGGCGCCGCTCTAACGTGGAACGTGGAAGTGCGCCGTACACGGTGCCCTGCTTGAATTTACTGCAATGCACTGCAGCTGATCTCCTGCCTATAAAGGCATGCAAGGGAGATACAGCTGGCGTTCTATTATTATCAGCCTTAGGCTGTCAGCCGTAGACTCAAGCCTAGCCTGTCAGCTCAGCCATGCTGCTGCCTTTGCTCCCTTTGCCAGAACACCGCTCCAGGAAACAACTACTATGTTGCTGCTAATACTTCCTACAACAACTGTTTTTTATATGTGTATGTAGTGTCACCGGCGCAAAAATTGTGTTTTTTCATCAAATTACTATATCTGCTGCAGTTACTGTGAACACCTCCAGGAGGTATGATAATATAGGAAATATATATTTGTATATGCTGCACATATACTACTGCGCTGATTCAGTGCAAAATTTACTTTTGACCCCTATAAATATAACACTTTCAATCTCTTTACAAACATAAATCATTTAAATATGCAATAACACCAACGTGCTCAAAACGTGCCCCGCGATATGCACATATCACATTGTGATAGTCCATTCACGGTTACTGCCTGGCATAATAACATAAGTAACCCACAACAAATATGGCGGTAGGCGCACATCCGGTACTAACACGAGAGAAAATGGCGGTACATCTACATCCGGTAAAACGTAATTGGTTAATATATACTATAAATATCAACGAGAAGTAAACGCCCACAGCTTCCTGATGACGCATGCGTACATGCGAAACACGTAGAGACCTATGGGAACTTTCTTCACGACCGGAAATACGTCACACGTCACCTCCATGGCACTTTTGCGTACTGAACAGCGCACAATCGAGGCGTGGAACGCACGCCGAAGAGCCATAGCAGTAACGCTGAACAGACTAGTGCCGGTTAGGCACTTGGAAATGTGAGTGAAAAATCTTTTTATGTTTATAAATAAACCTGCCTACTTTTACATTCTACACCATATGGAGTTGTTTCTTTTGGTGTAAGGAAAGCAGTTGGAGGCTGGTGTGGATGCAAAAGTTTTTTCCTGCATGTTGATCTAGCATACATCTAAAAGGAGAGACGGAAATATTGGCACAAAATTGAGGAGACACACACCTGGATACTGATTACAGGCTATATACCTACCCTTATCTGGTGAGAGTTTAGCACATAAGAGGTGGTGGTATCACACGGAGGGTGAAAAAGTCACGGAATTTCAGTCAAGAATATTGGCACTATACACATATTTTTTTGGAAACGTCTTTTTGGAAATTTTCTCTGGAACTTTGAACATTGGACTTTTCTTTGTGCATGTTTTCATTGGTTTAATTATCCGTGATTGCATATCACGGGGCATGTTTTGAGCACGTTGGTGTTATTGCATATTTAAATGATTTATGTTTGTAAAGAGATTGAAAGTGTTATATTTATAGGGGTCAAAAGTAAATTTTGCACTGAATCAGCACAGTAGTATATGTGCAGTTCTTACAACAACTGCATTGCTGGGAACTACGTTCGTGCCATGAACATCTTGCACCAAGGACATTTCATCTATTGCATAGATATCTACAAATGGATAAGTAGTCATTCCTTCACTTGTAGTTCTATAGGAAGATCGAATGGTAAAGATTGATCAATTACAATTGTAGTATTACAAATACTGTGTGGATATTACTATATCTTCTGGGTGATACTAAAGTGCTAAAGCTTATTGCAAAGGAGTATCTAAAAGGCACAGCTACCTCTAAATCATTATAGCAATAATTACCTCATGTATGTTACTCAAATTACCTGAGCTATATTGCCTCTCATATGTGTGCATTGTTACATCTATAATTACAGCTCATGTCTACAACTATATTTACCTGCGCTATATTGCCTCTCATATGCAATAGTTTATATCTACAATATTCACCTCAAGTATGTTACTTTAATTACCTGAGCTATACTGCCTCTCATATTATATCTACAAATAAATACCTCAAGTATGCTACTATAATTACCTGAGCTATATTGCTTCTCATACGCAAGTACTATTACTCAAGTAAAGTACCTGTCATATGCAGGTAATAGTTGTCACTACAACTTCTATTACTACAAGCCCGACATAAGTATAAATCCTTATAGGCTAATTGTTTGAACATGTTCGCTCTAACTTTTCTATGCTAGGGGGTTGATGCTATTTCGTAGCATCTTCCCTAGTGGCCTAATACTTCTCTACATACCAAGGTGATATGATGTAGAGAACCCCCAGACTCCTGTTACGAGGAGAGACGCCTGGGGTCCCTTACTGATAATCACCTGCATGTAGTGGTGTATTGGGATATTCTCCTTGAACTAATTTTAAACGATATACTCTGGTCGCATGCTGTAATGCGTCCATGCTTAGTAGCTCAATGCCTTTCTTTATGTGACACAGAGATGATGTATAGATCCCCCAAACTCCTGTTGTGAGGAGTGATGCCTGGGGCCTAATACTGAGTTGTCACATAGAGAATCGCATTGAAGTCCTTGCTAACCGCAGTTGTGGTTCATTCCGTTCACCAGTGCTGTTACAACTTCCCAGGCACCATAATCAATAATAATACAGGCTGAGGTTATCTGAGGAAGGGTGTTGCAGATCTTGACTTTTCCTGTAAGATCAAATTTGTTTTAGGCCTTCTCCAGCCTCTGAGACCTAATGAAATAAGCAACCACACTAATACAATACTTCAGATACCAGGATGGTTATACAAGAAAAGTTGAGCTTTGTATATAAACATTAGCTGTTTATAACTCTGGATCCACACACTTGTTCTCACATGCTTTTTTCACTTAGGATACTTTTTGCTTTTACATTTTCATTGTATTCTCAATATGTATTCCATTTGTCAGTTATACTTTACAACAGTGGTTCTCAACCTGGGGGTCGGGACCCCCTCTGGCGTCGAATTATGATTTGCCAGGGGTCACCAAACCCTGGACTGTTCCTGAAGCACGCACCACTCTCCCAGCCTTTTCATGGCCGCCCACTCAGCCTATTCGCAGCTGCCCAGTTCACGGCATAGATGGGGGTGGAGAATAGAGGTTAGCTGACTGGTGAGGAATGTGAAGTGGGAGGGGCTGGAGGAGACCCTATCTCCTGATTTCAATATAGGGGGTCACTGCTGCCAGACAACACAAAGCCAGAGACACAGTGAGAAACATTGCCTGTGATTATATTTGCCATTCAAAGTCCCCACTACAGTTCTCAGATCAGCAGATGACCTTGATCAAGAACACCTAAATGGGCTGATCAGAACTCCCCCAGCACTGCTAGTATTCCCATTCCCCCCACCCTCCCACCAAGAAGTAAGAGAAGGAATAAAAATAGAGAATACATGGAAGGTAGAGGATAGAGGGGGAGGAACAAAGAAAAAGGGAGAGAAAAAACAAGAAACACGGCTAGAGAGAGAGAGAGAGATGGGGAAAAAAACAAGAAATTAGGATAGAGAGAGATAAAAGGGAAAGAAAGGAGAACAAAGAGGAAGAGTGGTACATCCTAAAATGTGGAGAGGAGGGGACTAAATGTCCGTGGGTTAGGGGTGCAAACTACTTGCCTTGCCTTGGGTGCTGACAAAAACCCACGCTACGAAAATAATTTTACTGTTAGGGGTCCCCACAACTTGGGAAATGTTATCAAGGGGTCACGGCACTTGAAGGGTTGAGAACCACTGCTTTACAAAGATGATGCTATATGGTCCCTTTCTGGACTCGATTCCAGAAACTGGAAATTACTATTAGACTTAGTCTAGGGTCTATTTGTGGTATTTTAGCTACTCTTTACTCAAAGGCCATCAATATGTGTTGTGCCCCCCCCCTGACCCCTGGCATCATGGAGGGCTAACATTTCACCTCAGAGTGCTGGTTCTTAGGCATAGTGGGTATGGATGGTAGCAGAAAAGATGGGTGCCAGTCACTTTCAGGATAAAGAAAAGTGAATTTATTGCTCACAACAATAAAATGTAGGGAGAGAGGGATAGGGCCCAGGACACCCTAGGACAGTAGGCAAACAGATCAGCAGGCTCCAAAAACAAACAGCAAGGTAGATAGCAATATAGAACAAGGGCATCGTGAAGGGTTTCCCTTGGATGAGTACCTCTTGACGCTTTCACAGCCTTTACACAGTCTCAGAACGCCATCCCTTTCCTCATTCCTCCAGGAAACAAACAGGCTTTCTCTGACAGAGCCTCAAGCACATGGCCAGGCCTTGAACTCCACATCTAATCCAACACAGTGTTGTGTTTCTCACACATCCATACCAGACCGAGGTCTGGGTGGAAGGACCCCAATCACCTGACTTCCTCCAAATATATACTCTCTCCCAGCATGCTTAACCTATTGACCACTGGGCACTTAAACCCCCTTCCTAACCAGATCAATTTTCAGCTTTCGGTGCTCTCACAATTTGAATGACAATTACTCAGTCATACAACATTGTACCCATATGACATTTTTGTCCTTTTTTTCACACAAATAGAGATTTATTTTGGTGATATTTAATCACCGTTGTTTTTTTTTATTTTTTGCGCTATAAAAGGAAAAAAGACTGAAAATTCTGTAAAAAAAATAATAATTTTTCTTGTTTCTGTTGTAAAATTTAGAAAATTAGTAATTTTTCTTCATAAATTTTGGCCAAAATTTATACTGCTACATATCTTTGGTAAAAATAAGTACAAATTGGTGCATATTATTTGGTCTAAGTGACAGTTATAGAGTCCACAAGCTATGGTGCCAATATCTGAAAATTGATCACACCTGAAGTACTAACGGCCTATCTCATTTCTTGAGACCCTAACATGCCAGAAAAGTACAAATACCCCCCAAATGACCCCTTTTTGGAAAGAAGACATTCGAAGGTATTTAGAAAGAGGCATCGTGAGTTTTTTGAAGTTGTAATTTTTACCCCACAATTCTTTGCAAAATCAAGATGTTTTTTTCACAAAATTTTCATATTAGCAGGTTATTTCTCACACACAGCATATGCATTCCACAAATTACACCCCAAAACACATTATGCTATTTCTGCCAAGTATGGCGATACCACATGTGTGAGACTTTTACACAGTGTGGCCACATACAGAGGCCCAACATGCAGGGAGCACCCAGGCCAATTCTGACATTTCTCTCCTACGTGTAAATATCATCATTTAGTTGCTAGAAAATTACATAGAACCACAGAATATTGTATATCCTTTTTTAGAAAAGACCCTAGAGAATACAATGGCGGTCATTACAACTTTTTTTCTCACACGGTATTTGCGCAGCAATTTTTCGAACACGTTAAAAAAACTGTTTTGTGCTTAAAAAAAACAAAACAGTAAAGTTAGCCCAATGTTTTTGCATACTATGAAAGATGAAGTTATGCCGAGTAAATCGATACCCAACATGTCACCCTTCAAAATTGCACACGCTCATGGAATTGCGCCAGACTTCGCTACTTAAAAATCCCCATAGGCGACACTTTAAATATTTTTACTGGTTACATGTTTTGAGTTATGGAGGAGGTCTAGGGCCAAAATTATTGCTCCCGCTCTAACGTTCACAGCGATACCTCACATGTGTAGCTAGAACACCGTTTTCATATGTCGGCGGGAATTACGTATGCGTTCGCTTCTGCATGCGAGCACACGGGGACAGGGGCACTTTAAAAAAATAAAATAAAAAATGTATTGTTCGTTTTACTTTATTTATTTTAGTTTGACACTTTTTTCCCCAAAAATAAATTTTTTGGTCACTTTTATTCCTATTATAAGGAATGTAAACATCCCTTGTAATAGGAATATAGCATGACAGGTCCTCTTTACAGTGAGATGTCGGGTCAATAAGACCCCACATCTCATCTCTATGCTGGGAAGCCTAAAATAATAAAAAAAATTATCCTGGCTTTGATCGTAGCAGTGAGTCGGTAGAAGCACCGGAGGGTGGCGGGAGGGGGAGACGTATTGCGGGGTATTGCGGAGTATTGCAGGGTATTGCACAGGGTATTGCAGAGTATTGCACAGGGTATTGCGGAGTATTGCACAGGGTATTGCGGAGTATTGCACAGGGTATTGCAGAGTATTGCACAGGGTATTGCAGAGTATTGCACAGGGTATTACACAGGCAGAGGCGGCTCTAGGCTTTGTGAGGCCTTAGGCAAAATTTAGACACGACGCCCCACTCACGCCCATAATGGATAAAAAAAATTCAAGCAAGTAAAAATGGCTGCAGAAAGATGTGTGGATCTAGCACACAGGCGATCAGCACCACTTCCAGGGCACCCTCCTCACCCATCAGATATATGAAGCCAATACATCATCTGGGACCCAGCAAGGTGACAACCCCTATAGGATTTTCCCCTGTGCCTTGGA
This sequence comes from Rana temporaria, assembly GCF_905171775.1. Classification (NCBI taxonomy): domain Eukaryota; kingdom Metazoa; phylum Chordata; class Amphibia; order Anura; family Ranidae; genus Rana; species Rana temporaria. The sequence continues at coordinate 272,440,487 of NC_053493.1, forward strand.
AGAATGGGAAGGGGGTGTCCCTGAATCATTCCACATCCACAGAGGAAGGAGAGTGGGGGGGGTCCCAGTGCAGAGAGAGAGACGGGGGAGGGAGAGAGAGAGTGTGTAAGGGAGGGAGAGTGAGAGGAAGAGAGAGGGAGAGAGAGAGAGAGGGAGAGAGAGAGAGAGAGAGAGAGGGAGAGAGAGTAAGAGAGAGTGAGAGGGAGAGAGAGGGAGGGGGAGAGGAAGAGAGAGAGGGGGAGAACAAAAGCGGGAGGGGGAGAGGAAAGAGGGAGGAGGGGGCAGAGGGAGGAAGAGAGAGAGGGGAGAGAGAGGGAGAGAGAGGGAGGGAGGGAGGGAGAGGGGTAGAGAGAGAGGAAGAGAGAAAAAGGGAGAGAGGGGGAGAGAGGGAGGGAGACCGAGAGAGAGAGGGAGGGGGGAGAGAGATCTCTAGCCCAATCCCTGTCTGCAGCCCCTCCTGTGTACCAGTCTGCAGTGCCTGTCATGCCAGCAGGATGTTCATTACGTCCAGTCGCAGGCAGGGTCCATTCCCATTCTGGGTGGGCACAGCATCCTGCTCCTTCCAGAGGACCTGTTTTCTGTGCAATGGAGTGGTCCCTGGTCCCCTTTATCTTCCACCCTTCGTCGTTTTCCGGCCCCAGTCAGCCTGTCCTCCAGTCCTGGAAGGTTTTAAGAGCTCTTCTCCCTCCAGAACTATCGATCCTTGCAAGCCTCACTGCTCAATTTGCCCACCAGGCCCGGACTGGGACAAAAAATAGACTGAGCAGCCCATGATAGCGGTCCCTTCCCTGCTCCCCAGCCTGAGACACCCCTGCAGCAGCTGGAGGGAAAAGAGGGGGGAATCTAGAAGAACTGCCCAGGGGTGAGGGGGTCAGAAAAGAGAACAGGGGTGGCGGAGAGCAGTCAGCCAGGCAGCAGCAGGCTCCAGGAGGGGATCCTCCACCGGAGCTTCTCCTATCCAGGCAGACTGGCCGACTGGCTCCTCGATGATTGCGGCGCCAGCTCTGGCAGGTTACAGGTCCATCCTGGAGAGGAGATTAGGGAGTTGCATGGCCAATAAACCTGCGGACATTATCCGTGCTCTGCACATGGCAGAGATCCACAGAGCGCAGAAGAAGAGGAGGAGCCGGAGGAAGGGAGTACCTCCTAGTCACCAAATGACCCAGGCAGTGCTCAGCCACTCAACCCGCCCCTGGCCAGAGAAAACTATCCGCGGGTCCAGCATTAAGGACGGCCCTGGGATTCTGCGAACACCTACGGGGGACATTCCCTGACACTGCTACACATGTGTAAGGCAGATTAGGCGGCCCAAAGCCCTGGCAGTGCAAGGCCTTAGGCGGGTGCCTAATCTGCCTAATTAGAGAGCCGCCTCTGTGCACAGGGTATTGCAGAGAATTGCACAGGGTATTGCAGAGTATTGCACAGGGTATTGCAGAGATTTGCACAGGTTATTGCAGAGAATTGCACAGGGTATTGCAGAGTATTGCACAGGGTTTTGCAGAGTATTGCACAGGGTTTTGCAGAGGTTATTGCAGAGTATTGCACAGGGATGGCTGGGCATGGAGGGATGGATGGCTGGATCTGTGACTGCAATTGTCACAGATCCAGCCCACAGCACTGCAGCTGCCATCCGATCCCTCCCCCTCTCCTCTCACACTGTACCGATCGGTACAGAGAGGAGGGAGGTTTGTTTACAAGTGATCACTCCGTCATTTGACGGAGTGATCACGTGGTAAACGTCCGTTATCAGCGGCAATTTACCGCGATTCGTGATGCGCCGGGTCTTCTAGAGAGGGAGCAAGATTCTGGGAGGACAGCCATAGACGTCCTCCCAGAATAACTTGACCGCGATGTAGACATATTTTGTCTATAGCGCAGTCATCAAGTGGTTAATGACCTGAAACTCCTACTAATTGGCTGACAGAGTAATACATATTCATAACTCAGTCTCACTGCAGCTCATCAAACTAATGGCAAAGGCAACAGCACCACCTATTGACAGAAAAGGGAGGAAACAGTTATACCAGACTTATAAGAAAACCCAAATGATCACAAAGACTACAAATTTGCCAGGTTAGTTACCACCTAGCACAGCTAAATTTACTAGTAGTCTCTGTTTAATACAATGGTGCTACACATATAGTTAGTCTAGTTGACAAAAGTCCATCTAGTTCAACCAATACACATGCATGAAACCTGTTAGGCTTTAGGTCATTGAGTTCAGGTTAGGGTTATTAGATGACATGTGATGTACTGACTGAATACTAAAGGTACAGCACCATTTTTGTATTTAGGTGACCCCGGCATTGTAAAAGTTAACATTTTGATCATTATATCTTCACAGAATATTTTTATTTATTGAAAAGTTTAGATTTATCTGTGTATGAAAAATATTTTACGCTCTTCAGCTACAAAAGGCTGCTGGAGCACTCTTAGGGGCCTCTAGAGAGCTTGTTCTCTGCCTTTTAGCACATACAGCTGTGAAATTGTTGCTTTTATATTTAAACTAAAGAGCTTGTAGCGTTGAAGATTTTGCTGAAGTCACTACAAGTTATATCTTACACAGCACAGCAGATACAAATGGGTTTCATAATTAGTTTAGCTTATTGCATGTCACCCTAACAAATACATTTAGAGGATATGTGTAATATGTGAGGATAAAGTGTAACTTTTCAAGTGAAAAAATATTTCTTCGAGGTCAACCATTAACATAGTACCATAAAGATTTTAGATAGCTCAGATGGAGATCCATTTTGATTCCTGTTCTACAGATATAAGAACAGGCATTTTTAGAGCAGCTTCTGAAATGAGAGCTATATAAGGCCTGCCTTTGCACATGATCAATGTCAATGTTTCATTAAGAAGAAATGCAAACTGCCATACTGTACAATATAAATCAAACATTGTCATTCAATAAAATATATAGTGAACATAGTAACACATTTACAAAAAAGTGCTAGTGCATAATTTTTATATGGTCCAAGTGTTTCCAGTGGATGAAGTGACTCTCCAAGGTGAGTAATAATAAAACAGTTGTTTGTAGGTATTCCACCACCAATAAAAAAGAGAGGATTACCAGATATGTTGAACCCAACTAGGCATAAGCCCAATGAGTCAACAGAGCTTGTGGTGTAGCACACCCAGGGGAAGAAAGTATATCAGCATACACAGCTTTCAATGTAGACATATGAGGCAGAAGACCGTCACAATATTGTTGCCAGTGGGCTTCATCCAAGGATGCAGTGACACAAAGGCAATTCATCCAAATTATAAATCTGTAGAAGGAGAGAAAATAGGCAACATAGTGTGATACCATTTCAACAAGAAATATTTATTGTATAAGTAAAAATGGACACTTTTAATATGCTTTTAATATCTTGAGAAGATATTAACAGCATGTAGATGATTAAGTCAATTTTATGACGAAACATGTCGGGGCTTGGCTACAGATTGGACCTTTGATCACTTGAACCAACGTGAGAGGCCTCCGCATGTTACATCTCGCTAAGTGACCAGCGATTTTAATTTGTTTTTCTACCAACGTGGGTTACCGGTACAGCGCAGATGGAGTGGTGAGAAACATCCGGTTGTTTACATAGATCCGTCGTGACCGTAGTTCATCAGCCATACGAATATTGAAGAAGTTCTGCTTTGTTTTGATTCACGAGTTTGATTTCAATTATTTTTGTGAGTGCAACTGTTGCAGATTTTATGTGGTGTGTTATTAAACCTTTTTTACGGTATCACACTATTATATGCTTTTTTCATTATTTATGAGGATCTCATCTATCACATGGTTGGATTTGTAAGTTTACTTAATGGTTTGATAAACTTTACATGCATTTGTGCCGAAACACGAGAGTGTCAGGCAACTCGTTCTGGTGAGTGGCCAATTTTTATTGGTGGAGCATTGACTTTGCACATCGGGTGTGGTGGAAGATTTCTTTGAAGATTTCACATTTGAGAAAGAGCAAGAAAAGTTTTTTTCCTCGTTTTTTTCAACACTCATGAACTGTTTTTGCTTTTGAACACTTTATTTATTCACAGGTTCTTTTCATTTGTCTATTTATTTATTTATTTATTTACCTAAACCATTTTGGTTCACTTGTGTGGGTCATACACACATTAGCGCTGTTTATATATGATTTATATTTAAATTTCACTTTCACAGAGCCCATTCCGTTTCGTGCTAAAAAGGCATCCTCCTAGATATGGCTGCATTCGTTTTCTTTTTTGGGCTTTCTTTTCTTTATTTTTACCTGGTGATCCAACCAGTTGTTTTTGAACACAACAAGCTCTCCTGCAAATGTATCAGAGTGTTGAGAAAAACCATTTAACACTGACAAGGGTGCTTAAAATGATCACCTTTTTTTTATTCATGAAAAATTGTTAAGAAAAAAAATGTTGCCGTAAATGCTAGCAAATTACACACTGGAGTTTCACTTTAATTTGCTAGTGTATCTAAAGCTACTATTACATCTAACATCCCCCCCCATCTCCAGACAGACAATGCTGCTGTCCAAAGATGTCCTTGTGCTCCTCCATCTAGAGTGGGGGCACTCTAATACAGAAGGTGTGTTAGGCCTTGTACACACGACCGAACATGTACGCTGAAACTGGTCCGTCGGACCAGTTTCCGTGGACATGTCCAACCATGTGTAGGGCCTACCGGACATTTTTCCTGCCTAGCGGACAGGTTTCCAGCGGACAAAATTTCTTAGCATGCTAAGAAACTTGTCCGGTGGAAACCTGTCCGTCGGACATGTCCGATGGTCAGTACGACTCATCGGACATGTCCGCTGGCCCGAAATCCCATGCATGCGTCGAAGTGATTCGACGCATGCGTGGAAGCATTGAACTTCCTGGTGCGCGCACGTCGCCGCATCATCGTCGCCGCCACGTCGCCGCCACGTCACCACGTATTCTGTCCACGGGGAATTTGGTCTGATGGTGTGTACACACATCAGACCAAATGATCCCAGCAGACATGTCCGATGAAAACGGTCCGCGGGCCGTTTTCATCGGACATGTCTGGCCGTGTGTACAAGGCCTTACTGGGCAATAAATAAACAAAAATTCCCAGCTCACTTACCTGCCAGTAAAAACATATAATGCAATGCTCATAATCAGTGTATGTCCTTTGCAGGTTTGTGAAAAAATCCACAATGGATGCTCTGGCTTTGATGCTCTCTCTCACACCAGTACAGACATAAATTCAAAGAAAAAAGCCGGCAACTCCAAACGTCCCTGATGCTTCTTTATTGGTGCATAAAAAGTGAGTAAAAATATACACTTACCAGCCAGCCTGCAACAAACCAAATTGACCCTGCCTAACAGCAAAAACACTGCACAGAGCAGGTAAGTATAACACAACATGTTTGTTATAAAAAAAAATAATAAAAAGAAGAGCTGAACCTTTAATGTCACTATAAGCTTTAAATGTGTTAGGTATATTAAATATATTTATAATCATGCTATCATTATCAAATGTTATATCAAGTATATGAAAGGCGACGATATGCCCTTTAACTACTCTCTGCCTAATAGTACCATTATGATATAGCAGGAGAGTTCACTAATTTAGCATGAATAGGCTCTCTTTAACCGACAAAGTCTTTTAAGAATTTTATCACGCATAATACAAATGATCCCATTTGACTAATAAAGAATTGTTGTATTACCTTTAATAGCACAAAATGCTACAGTAGCTGCTAAGAGTTTTAAAATGCAACAAAACTAAACATTACAATAAAATAACAAATAAGCTCATAGATGTGCCAGTTTCATAAGGAACTGAATAAATTCAAATAATTTGAAGCCATTTTCTAAGCTCAAGTACAATAGTGATTAAATAGACTTGTTGTGGAATGTAAAAATGGAGACACGCTGAGCTTGATGAGCGAAGCTGTTGTTGTGAGACCCTAACAAATTAACCTCCTGTAGAGAGTCCTCCTATGTTCATGTGCCATATTCATTTAATTTGCAAGCATGTGCAATTCAAAGTAATTTAGGAAAGTTTATGGATGAACAGTGAAATCAACGCAAATATGCCCAAACACATGTAATTAAATAAAAAAATGTTAATGATCTGTTGTCTCTCAATGAAGGGGAACACTTCATCTATTTCCGTTACTCTGTATCATCAGAGTGAAGCAGGCTTTAGCAGCATTTCTAATGGCTCCAGCTTATTAAATAATGTCTGGTAATTGACCAAAGGGGAACAATCATCTAATTTTAGAAAACAACCTTTATTCCAGTTGCCATTAAATAAAAACAAGTGCAGTAAATGTGAAATATAATATGAACACATTCTTGCCATTTCAGTCCAATATATTGATGAAATATGAATATTTAATTTGTGAATTTGCCTTCCTAGGTTGCAAACCTTCATTGAATAAGGCTATTAAATTAAATCATAAGTACAATTTAAAACAATGTTGATTATTCTTTTCTCTAATTCCCATTCTTTAACCCTCCCTCTACCCCATGCATACTTACTTTTATACAGCATTTGTTTAGATATGTCCCAAAAATCTTCTGTGCATGGGCAATGCATTCTAGACTTTTATGGACATTGTCCTAGAAATGGAAGAAAGGATACATCTGAGGAATCAGAAAGGTAAAAAAGATAATTGTACTATGCTTTTTAAACTTGTCTATATATATTTATTTTAGAATATTTTAACCCCTTAACAAATCCTAACACCAGCACACACCTAAAACTGTACATATCGTACAAAGCTGTACAACTACTTGATGTACCCAGGGGAATTATACATTGTTTTTTTTACAGGACAAAGTGGGCTTTCATTTGATGGTAAATTGTGAAGCCTCGCACACATGGCTGGTTTTACCACTGCGAGGAGAGCCTTTGGCCCGTGAATCCCGGCCGAAAAAAACTGCCCAAAAAATGCCAGACAAAAAAAGAGAACCCGCTCTCTTTTGCCCAGTGTTTTTTGGCATTTTTCTATGGGAAAAACTGCGATGGATCATACACATGGCCGGGATTCCCGACCAAAGCTCCATTGCAGTTTTCCTGTCGGACTTCTGATTGGAACTTTTCCCATCGGAAATCACGCACGTGTGTATGGGGCATGATGGACATTTCCTGATATTTTTTATAAAAGTACAACTGGCACAAAATAGTAAAAAAAAAATTATATATATAGTTTTACCATAACCTATTACCAAATAACAACCCAAAATAAATTCTCTTGCTCCTGACTATAGTAGTAATACCCCATATGTGTGTTGTTGTTTGTAAAAAAAGTAAGAATAGATGCACAGCCTAAAATATTGCAAAACACAGTGCAAAAAATAAAGATTTTTTTTTTAAATATTCTGAAATAAAAGAAAAACAGTCCATAGGGAACAACAAAGTCCAATTAAGATGAAAAGGAAAAGTCCAATTATGAACAGCTCCTAAAGCTTGGTGGTGATACAGGAAGCAAAGATACAAATCTTCCTCCTTGTAACAGCTACAGTGAACGGGAGTGAACAACAACTGCGGTTTAAGGAAAGGATTCAATGTACCTCCCTATGTTATGTGAGATTTCAGCATTGGACCCCAGGCGTCACTCCAATCAGATGAACAGGAGTTTGGGGGGTCACTACATCATCTCTCTCACATATAGGCATGCGTTGAGCTACTAAGGGCGGAGGTATTACAACATGCGTCCAACCGCTAGCATAGAAGATTACAATAAAGATCAACGAGCACAACTGCATTAAAGATTCCAATGCACTTCTCTTATGTAAGTGATTATCACTACCAGGCGTCAAATCACTGTAACATAAAGGAATGCATTGGGCTACTAAGGGAGCAGGTATGAAAATACCTTCGAGCCTTAGCATGAAAAAGTTAGAGCGAACATGTTCAGCATCTTAGGGCGGAAGCCCGTATACAAGTAAAAACATATGTCAAGCACGTAGCATATGAGAATACTGTATGCAATAGCAATTTACTTAAGAAAGACAACTTTAGCGTAATCAAATTGAAAGTGTATGTCCCTTTAAGATATTCCTTAGCGGTCAGCTGAAGACACAGCAAATAATCCCAAGCAGCAGGATAGCATTAGATAAGCCAATTTTAAATACTTTACTTCTAAAGGCTATATGTGAAGCGGGTAATTGTAATAGTACTGATTCGATTTGCAGGGATGAGTGTTTCCCAGAGTATTGCAGCAGCAATGGGATTCTTCTATGGAGGATCTTCTGCAGGAAGATATCTTTAAGGTGTCCCCAGCTTTGACAATATGTATGGCAGCCTGGATCCAGTGTGGCATAGTCTGCAGCTTAGGGATGGATGGTACCTGTAGTTCCATAGCAGCCAAGCCGGCTACGGCTGACAATAATAGAGCGGCGATTGAGTGCAAGCTGAATGCCTTTATAGGTAGCAGACAGGTGCACATGGAAAACGCCGGTGATGTAACAGGCGCACTTCCACGTTCCACGGTGGAACGTACGCAGCGCCAGGCGATGACGTCATCGCGCGTTCGCCGTATGCGTTCCAGCGTGGAACGCAATACGGCGCAGAGAGCGCCTGTCACACTCCTTTGTTTCCAAGCTGCAAACACAGGATACTAAAAGTGCAAAGTGGCCCCTTACCAGATAGGTTGGATCTCTATAACTGAGATCTTATGGGCTCAGTATCAAAAGATATCCTCCTGGTAATAGCAGCGATCTGGTCAACGTTCCATCACAGAATCCATTGGTCAGCTGGGTGTGTGTTTAGCAAAGAATCCTTCACTGTCTCAGTGCAAATGGAGTGGTTCATGCAGCAATACAGGGGACCGTATTTATGAAGAGGAAAGATAAAAAACACTTCATGGTGCAGTACTTTGGTAAAAAAGTGTACCCTTCAATCGAATAGCTGGGCAACTGACATCAAACAAAGTTTTAAAGTGTAGGTTAAAAAACAGACATTCACACAGCCGTGGCTCAGACTAACACAGCTGTGGGTGTGGTGACACCAGGATCTTTGGCTCTGCCCGGCGCTGTGTTTCTCCGTATGGGGTGTCTACTGGTGGTAGAGTACTTGGAATGGTCAGAGGTAGGGAGTGGGGTCCCCCAAGGTTCTGTGCTGGGACCAATCCTATTTAATTTGTTCATAAACGACCTGGAGGGGGGGTAAACAGTTCAATCTCTGTATTTGCGATACTAAGCTAAACAGGGCAATAACTTCTTTGCAGGATGTGGAAAGCTTGCAAAAAGATCTGAACAAATTATTGGTGTGGGCAACTAAAGGTCAAATGAGATTTATTGTAAAAAAAATTAAAATAATGCATTTGGGTGGCAAAAATGCAGTCTATACACTGGGGGGAGAACCTCTAGGGGATTCTAGAATGGAAAAGGACCTCCGGGAATGATGCGGCGGGAGCCAGTGACAGCTCTTATGTAGGTGAGGGCGGGGCCACCCGTCACATGACCCCATCTGACGCAAGAGAAAACTCAGGCTTTCCCAGTGACTTGCAGGTGACACTTTGTGCAGGGACAGTTCTAAGTACGGTAAAACAAGCGCTACTTCACAGGCATACTATACACCCCCCAGGTACGAAATTTAAAGAAATATTTCACTTTTATTGTTTCACTTTAAGCATTATTAAAATCACTGCTCCCGTTAAAGAAAAAAATGCATTGATACATGTCCCCTGGGGCAGGACCCAGGTCTCCAAACACTTTTTAGGACAATAACTTGCATATTAGCCTTTAAAATTAGCACTTTAGATTTCAAACGTTCGAGTCCCATAGACTTCAATGGGGTTATAAAATTTCACACAAACTTTTGGTCTGTTCGCAGGTTCTGGTGCGAACCAAATGGGGGGGTTCAGCTCATCCCTAGTGCTTAATGGCTTAAAGAACAACATCCTCCTTTGACATCAGGATCTCTGTCCCTCTCTACCCTGCCCCTATCTATCAGTTGTATTTACTGAATATTTTACAAAGCAGGACAAATTGAGCCTCTGCAGCTCTAATAGTATTTAGGTAATTGGGGTTTAGGGTGATACCATTTATTGACTAACTGAATATATTGTAGTGCAAGCTTTCAGAGGCGTGCTGGCCTCTTCTTCAGGCATTATGAACCGATAACTTGAAAATGCATTTTATCCGTGTGCCTTGGTTACTTGCATGATAAACTATTTGGTTTGTCAATATATGTTATTACCCTAAATCCAAACTCCTACTGTTGTCAATGGCTAACACGGCACAGCACTCTGCTGTTATTTAGGGAATAGAAATGGCAGTATGATGTAATGACAGGAGTGTACTGTTAGCAGCATGACAAGCACTTAAAGTCTTCAACAAGAACATTACTAGACTAGTCATAAACATATTATGAAAATACCAGAAAATGATCCTCTAAAATCCAGTCACATGATTTTGCTGTCATGCATCCTATTTCAAAAGTTGTAACCTAGCAGGAGGGATTCCCCAAGAAGATAATTGTATGATATATTCACAATGTGTGCTTTTAAGCAAAGATTTTATTGCATGTGCTGTGCGGTTTACTACTGTCTTTTACCTCTATTCTGATGTTTTGTCCTCTAGTTTAATTGTTCATGTAGTAATAGTATGATATATTCACAATGTGTGCTTTTAAGCAAAGATTTTATTGCATGTGCTGTGCGATTTACTACTGTCTTTTACCTCTATTCTGATGTTTTGTCCTCTAGTTTAATTGTTCGCTGAGGAAAGACACATAAGCGAAGAGACAAGAATGCTGCGAACCCCAAGATTGAATCGTGTAGAAAAAGGAATTTAGCCCACGGGGCTTTGGACAGCAAAGGTATAAAAGTGTAACAAATGTAATATAATAAAACATGGTTTATTTTATGGTTGTCAATAACATACATTTTAAATGCAATAACAATTAAAAGAAAACCCTTTACGGATCTGGTGATACAATACATATTCCACAATATTGGACAAATGTATACAACATTGCTTTATGCTGTGTGATGTGCGTTCCCCGACGCGTTTCAACCTCTAAGTGGTCTCTTCAGGGGGATGCCAATGGAGCACTCTTATACTATTTTTATATTAAGTACCTTAATATACACATCAATTCCTGACCATTATTCATTGACTAGTTACCCCTTCGGGTCATCAATGAGTAGATCTAATTCAATAAAGAAGAAAAAAGGAAAAAATGTTTTTTTTTTTTTTTTTTTTTTTCTCAGATAAGATTACAAACCTGCTGCCAGTCCCTCTTTTTTATATACGTGCCTTACCCACAGATAATCCTACACTTTAGCACAATATGCTATGATTTAATATTTCGAATTCTCTTCAATTACACAGGGCTAACCCATTGGGGGCACTCTGCAGGCACCGGCTCCCCTGATCCTCGGAGGGCGTCCCCTCTGTGCCCCCGGGTGGGGGGGGTTTCCGCGGTCCCATGGGGGTTCCCGGCAAGGTGGTGGGGGGCGGTGGAGTGTTCCACATTCCCACCCCCCCTTTTTCTGCTCAGGTGCGGCCGGGGGTTCTCGAGCTTTGCCTTGCCGGCGGCGTTCTGCGATCATCCCCGTATGGCCATGGCGTGCGCGGCTCGCCATGACGTCATGCAGCTTGCGACGGGGGTGACGACAGTGGTCGGGGTCCCCCGACCTTCCGGAGCGCCGAGGGAGCCGCACCAGGGCCGCTCGTGTAGCGGCCCTTACGTCATCTCCGTGATCTATGGGGAAGCCTGGAGCCAACATGTGTTTAGCCCCCACTCATGGCCACGCCCACTGGCATAAAAAAGATAGTCTGCCTGTGAGTCAAGTTTTGATTCCAGGCAGCTGAGCATGGACAGCAGTGTTAAGCCCCCATTCATGGCCACGCCCACTGGCATATAAAAGACAGTCTGCCTGTGAGTCAAGTCTTGATTCCAGGCAGCTGAGCATGGACAGCAGTTCATTCCTTTTATCTCCTCCAACATTGGAAGCCTGGGTCTTCCCTGCACTGTCTGCAGCCTAGATCTGAATACTCAACAACAAGCTCTACAAGCCCACAATTTACCTACTCATATCCATTTAATCCCTTATCAGGTAACAGCACCCTTTTATTAGTACACTCCTATGTTGATTTTTCAACTTTCACTCCCCCCTTCTTTTTGTTTTCTTGTTTATTTATTTATTTTTATTTTATTTTTTATTTTCATATATTTCCAACATTTTTACTATCACCATATGTAGCCACATATTCTTTGATGGTCCACATAACATACACATTGTAATGTGTCTCACACATCCCCACCCATGGACACGCACTCTTTACCAGACTAATAAAGTCTCTTAATCACTTTTGTCTGCCAATGGAGCACTCTTATACTATTTTTATATTAAGTACCTTAATATACACATCAATTCCTGACCATTATTCATTGACTAGTTACCCCTTCGGGTCATCAATGAGTAGATCTAATTCAATAAAGAAGAAAAAAGGAAAAAATGTTGTTTTTTTTTTTTTTTTTTTTCTCAGATAAGATTACAAACCTGCTGCCAGTCCCTCTTTTTTATATACATGCCTTACCCACAGATAATCCTACACTTTAGCACAATATGCTATGATTTAATATTTCTAATTCTCTTCAATTACACAGGGCTAACCCATTGGGGGCACTCTGCAGGCACCGGCTCCCCTGATCCTCGGAGGGCGTCCACTGTGCGGCTCCTTGCAACCCCCCTGGGGTCTGTTTTGGTTTCCCTCTCCCCCATGGGGTTGTGGATGGCGCTCCCTTCGGATTTTCTAACGGCTCTGCAGACCTCTGGTCATTACAAAACCCACTTCATTCGTTAACGGTAAACCTTATTCTTGGGTCAATTTATGTGATTTATATTTATACTTTTTTGATCGCAAATTTATGTTATGTATATTTTTGTAGAATCAACCATCCCCCTGAAGAGACCACTTAGAGGTCGAAACGCATCGGGGAACGCACATCACACAGCATAAAGCAATGTTGTATACATTTGTCCAATATTGTGGAATATGTATTGTATCACCAGATCCGTAAAGGGTTTTCTTTTAATTGTTATTGCATTTAAAATGTATGTTATTGACAACCATAAAATAAACCATGTTTTATTATATTACATTTGTTACACTTTTATACCTTTGCTGTCCAAAGCCCCGTGGGGCAAATTCCTTTTTCTAGTTTAATTGTTCTTGTAGTAATAGTTATTCTAGTGTAAAACAACATATCATTTTATTTCCTATTTCAATTTATAGAGTGTATTGTACATAGAGTGTACATAGAGTGTATTGTATTTTAGACTTAAAATTGTATTTATTTAACCTCCCTGGCGGTATGATTCTGTCTGGAATTACGTACCAAAAGCGGTACAATTATTTTGCAAGGAAATTTGGAGTTTTATACTGTAGGCCTGCAATTCTTAGGAATAACTGACCAAACAAGAGTCTAGTAGGCATCCCGGGTATGAATTTTTTTTAAAAACAAAATTATAAATTATAATATAATAAATAATTATAAATAATTATAACAAATAATAATATAATTATAATAAAAAATATTCAATAACGTAATCAACTCAAAATCACTGAAATTTGCTCAGTTGCAGAATTGTCGCTGTCATTACTTTTATTTTTTTATGACGAATTTCCCCACAAATCGCTATCGCACAATTCTGCAAGTGATTATAATTTATTATCGCTGTTTTCTAGCTGCTCTAAAACCATTTTTGACATAAAGGGACACTTTTGGTTGCTATGGACAATCTACAGTTTGCGGTCAGAAAGAACAGTTTTTATTATATAAAAGAACATGTAGGGCACTGGGCAGACCACTAGGGACAAGGGGTGTGTGTATTTTTTACATACAGTACTGTAATCTATAAGATTACAGTATACTGTATGTAATGTGTTTGTTTACTTTTTTGAATTTGGCTCCGTTCTCTGCCCCCGTGTGTCGTAACGTCGCAGGGAACGGAGATCGGTGGCACACGGGGACACTGTGAATCGAGCGAGGTCCCGCTCGCTCACACAGCGGGGATGCATCGCAGGATCCAGGGACAAGGTAAGTAACTTGTCTGTGGATGCTGCGAAAGGTAAGCCGCGCCACTACACGCTCTGCACATCTACCCCGAGCGTGACTCGGGGATACCGATCCTAGCATAGAAAAACAAACCCGAGTCACGCTCGGGGATACTGCTAAGGGGGTTAAAGGGGTTCTAAAGTCAGAAGTTTTTTTTTATCATAATGCATTCTATGAATTACGATAAAAAAATGTTCTGTGTGCAGCAGCCCCCCTCAGTCCCCTTAATACTTAGAGCGATGTTGCACAAGTGTCTCTGCTGTCCAGGACTCCCCATATTGGCTGAGATATCAACGAGGTGCAATTGTCTCCCATTGATGTCAATCAAAGTCAATGAGCCAATAAGGAGATAACACTGAATTGACACACAGAGCTCCAGCTCAGCATGGGTGCCCCCATAGCAAGCTGCTTGCTGTGGAGGCACTCTACAGAAGGAAGGGGTCAGAAGCACCAGTGGGGGACCCGAGCAGAGGAGGTGCTGGCCTGCTCTGTGCAAAACCACTGCACAGAACAGGTAAGTGTGACATGCATGTTTTCAAACAACAAAAAACTAGACTTTAGTATCACTTTAAATACATTTTTCCCTATTCGCTGCCAGGCAGGCATTCTTTTATCATGCTTCACATTTTTTACTTACAGCTTCCAACCATACTGAAACAGACCAGCAGAACAAAATGATGGCTCCGCTGATTTTTTTAGTTATACATTTTATTGTGAATTTAAACATAACAGAAATCATGCTGGTAAATTCAATATTAGCAGTTGGCAAGAAACAGGTAGACAAATTGTATACAAATACAATTTAAATTGCAGCGCTTATAGTGACAACCAGAAATTCATACAAGTCAGCTATTATTTTAAAATTGAAAAGAGATGAAATAGAAATAATGGTCCCAGATATGTCTTTATATATAAAAAGTCAAATAGACATGTAGATTAAAATCTCATTGGCATAGGTTAGATTAGAACACCATCTCTAGGGGGCCTGATACCAACTCCAAGTCAAGGAACTGCCGCAAAATGTATCGCCACATTGTTAGCATCAATAAGAAGGAACCCGATCTCCCTATTGGTCGACACTGCTGCACAGTACACCCTGACAGTACTCCTAGGGTATGCTTCCTGGCTTTGGACCATATTTCTAACAGAATTGGACCTTTAATTTACAAATATATGGGAGAATCCTCCAAGATTTCATATTATGCCCAATATGGCTTTGTACAAAATCATATAATGTATGTTATCTATCCATGCTTTTGTAACAGGAGCTTTACTGTGGTAACAGGTGCTTTCGCTCGCGCAATGACTTCATTGCCCGGCGCCTGGAAAGCGGAAGTGCGCCGCAGTTCGGCGCTTCTTTTCAAATCAGTGCTGATGCACTGCACTTGCTCCTTGCCTATAAAGGCAATCACTATTCATAGTAACAGCGTTCTAATATTGTCAGCCGTACCAGCTACGCTACAAGAAGAGGCAACATTATGGACAGCTAGCAAAAGACCTTGACTGCGTCCAGCCTGCCATCCCTGCGGACAACCTGAGTTCTGCCTTGTTGATGCCCTACACTACGGAGTCCCTTGCTGCCAAACACTGAAGCCCTGCAAACGGATAAGTAGCCATTGTATCACTTGTAGTTCTACAGAAAGATCTGCTGTATACTTTTCACCTAAAACAATTGCTGTTATTTATTATGGCTTGTGGCTATTAACATACTACTTGGGATAGACTGTTGTGCCTATAGCTCATTGCTAAGGAATATCTTAAAGGGATATTTACTTTCAAATTACCTCAGCTATAATTGCCTCTCATATGCAACTATTGTTACCTGAGCTATTATTGCCTCTCATATGCAACTATTAGTTGTCGCTACAACTCCTATTTACTACGTGTACTCTCAAATTACCTGAGCTATAATTGCCTCCCAGATGCAACTATTAGTTGTCTCTACAACTCCTATTTACTACAAGTACTCTCAAAGTACCTGTGCTATAATTGCCTCCCAGATGCAACTATTAGTTGTCGCTACAACTCCTATTTACTATGTGTACTCTCAAAGTACCTGAGCTGTAATTGCCTCTCATATGTAATTATTAGTTGTCTCAACAATGCCTATTTACTACGTGCTTGACATAAGTATAACCTGTTTATGGGCCTATGCCCTAAGTTGCGGAACATGTTCGCTTAAACTTTTCTATGCTAAGGGTTGACGTATTTCATACCTTCTCCCTTAGTGGCCTAATGCACGAGGCTAAGTAATACTGATAATCACTTGCATACAGTTGTGAATTGGAATCTTTTAGTGCATACTATAATTTTAAACGCTAAGCTCTTGTCGCATGTTGTAACACGTCCAAGCTCAGTAGCTCAACGCCTATCTCCCCTTTTTGCGATTCGGCACTGCATCGATTTAACTAACAATTGCGTAGTCGTGCGATGTGGCTCGCAAACAAAATTGGCGTCCTTTTTTTTCCCACAAATAGAGCTTTCTTTTGGTGGCATTTGATCACCTCTGCGGTTTTTATTTTCTGCGCTATAAACCAAAATAGAGCGACAATTTTGAAAAAAAAATGAATATTTTTTACTTTTTGCTGTAATAAATATCCTCAAAAATATATAAAAAATATATAAAAATTTAAATATTTTTTTACTAGTAATGGCAGCGATCAGTGATTTTTTCGGTACTGCAACCTTATGGTGGACACTTCGGACACGTTTGACACATTTTTGGGACCATTGGCATTTTTATAGCGATCAGTGCTATAAAAATGCATTGATTACTATATAAATTTCACTGGCAAGGAAGGGGTTAACACTAGGGGGCGAGGAAGGGGTTAATTATGGTTCCTGTGTGCGTGTTCTAACTGAAGGGGGGTGGGACTAACTAGGGGAAAAGACAGATCGCTGTTCATACATTGTATGAACATATAATCCGTAATTTCTCCCCCTGACAGGACCGGGAGCTGCGTGTTTACACACACAGCTCCCGGTTCTCGCTCTGTAATGAGCGATCGCAGGTGCCCGGCGGTGATCGCGGCTGCCTGGCACGTGCGTCGGCACCAGGGGCGAGCGGGGGGTGCACGCGCGCCTGCGCTCGCGCCCCTATTGGCTAAAATGCGAGATGACGTATAGCTACGTGATTTCTTGCAACCGAGCCAACCTGCCCCTGGCGGCTGGTCGGCTAGTGGTTAACATTAGGGAACATCTGAACGCTTTCGCTATTAATTGTGACGAGCTCACTATGTTGTCGCCCTGTGTTTTTATTTTCTCAATATGTTTACTGGCCCTAGACTCTCTCAATGCATTCGCTAGCATCTTACTGGGTTTATTGCCAAATTCATAATAGGCCCTTCTACATCTGCTCAACTTAGCTTTCGCCTTATCCATCAGTAGTAGATTTAAATTCTCTCTTAGGGACATCAATCTCTCCTCATTTCTTGTTTTCTGCGCTTTCTTATGTACATTTTCCGCTATTTTAATCTCTCTCAGTATGGTATCTAACTTAACCCCGAGTTTCCTCTTCCTGTGGGCTCCCATAGAAATAAGCACTCCCCTCAGGTAGCATTTGTGTGCTTCCCATTTACAAAGAGGAGAAGTTTCATCATCCCTATTTCTTTCAAAAAATAAGTCTAATTCCTGACTTATCTTCTCCTCGTACTCTGGGTCTTTAATTAGAGACTCATTGACCCTCCAATTCCATTCTCTAGGTCCTGAAACTCCCCAGTCAATGAGACAACTAACTGGGGCATGGTCCGAAATTGTAATTGAACCAATCGAAGTTTCCCTTAGGTTCAGCAAAACCGCTCGATCTAGAAAAATGTAATCGATCCGTGTGTAGGTTTTATGTTTATGGGAGTAAAAGCTATAGTCTCTTTCATGGGCGTGTTGGGACCTCCAGCTATCCACTAGCTGCAAGTCGTACAGCATATTTCTTACTTGTCTCAGTTTGGAGTTGGATATGCCGTATGCCCCCCTGGAAGAATCCAGGCTGGGGTCCAATAGCAAATTCATATCTCCTCCTAATATCAAAACTCCTTCTTTGTTTTCTTTTATCTTTTCCGCGAATTTACCCAAAGTAGTGACCGGGTCATCATTAGGAAGATAAATATTTACAAGTGTGACCTTTTGTTCGTTAATTGTCCCTTTTATCAAAAGGAACCTTCCTTCTTCATCTGTCACCACTTTAGATTCATTCCAGATTAAGTCTTTGGCTAATAGAATTGCTACCCCATTTGCTTTTGAAGATTGTGAGGCCCCTATGTAAGCCACTGGGAATCTCTGGTTCTTCAATTTTGGAGTCTTATCTTTTCTTATCTTATCTTATCTTATCTTTTCTGAAATGCGTTAATAGCGAAAGCGTTCAGAGAATATTATATGGGCTTGTACCAACTTGACAACCAACCCGCAGTAGAGAAAATACAGAATAGAGAGGAGAGAGTAAGAGAATACTTAATGAAGTCAGCAATGCCTAAAATCCCAAATGAAAGTATAGGAAGTCTGGAGAGCCCAATTATAGTAAAAGAATGTCAGGAGGTAATAAAGGAAATGAAACCAGGAAAATCACCTGGACCTGACGGATATACGCTTCTATACTATAAAACCTTTCAAGAGAAATTAATATCTAAATTTCTTGAGGCCTTCAATTCATTGAAAGAAGGACATCAGATGAGAAGAGAAACACTAGGGGCCCATATAGCTGTTATTCCAAAGGAAGGGAAAGACCCCATGGTGTGTGCGAGCTATCAACCGATATCTTTGTTGAATGTTGACTTAAAAATATTCTCAAAGATAATCGCCAATAGACTAGCAATACATATTCCACCGCTCATACACTCGGATCAGGTAGGCTTTGTCCCCGGAAGAGAAGGGAGGGAGAACACGCAAAGAGTTCTAAGTACCATCTACTTGGCCCAATTCCATCATAAACCATTAGCACTCATTTCAACTGATGCGGAGAAAGCCTTCAACAGGGTGGACTGGGGCTTTTTAAATGCTACATTAAAGTACATTGTATAATATAAATAGAGGGCGCTAGGCCCATACAAAATAAGTATAGTGCCGTGAATAAATATCTAGTTAACAATAAAATTGCAACATAAATAGCAAAAAATATAAAATGAAAAAATGAAAGTCCCAACAAATTGCAGTCAGCGCTGCACTTGAAACCACACACAGTGAATTCAAATATGATCAGATGCAAAATAAAATAAAACGATGAACAAAGTCCAGTTGTTATTTAACAGTGATTCTGTGAAAGAAAAAATGCCACCACCGCTTCTGAATAATTTTCAATTCCACCCAAGGTGCTTTAGAAAACGTTTTGCTCTTACCAGAGCTCGTTGACCCCTTTAGTGAAAAAGATGGTCAACTGAGCTTATGCAGGATTGTGCCTGCACACATGTAGATACGGACAGACCGCTTTGCAGATTCAGGAACCTCAAACGGGATTATATGCAAAAGAAGAGAAGCCAGGAAGCCCAATAGCGTGATACCGTTTAATTTAAAATTTTAAAACATACATAAAAAACAGCCAAATGGCTCCTTACATTAGGGGGTGCCCACCCGGCACTGAGGCTGCGGACCTGTCACCGCTCGAAGCAGTTGCTATACTGGGATTCGCTGGGGGATGAAAGCCGCCGCTAACATACCATCCAAACGATCTCTCCGACAGTCCAAAGCACGGGGGGTACGTCACGTGACCAAGCTGCCTCCGACGTACGTTTCGTTATGTTAACGTCATCAGGGGGCGTGCCTAGTCACAAAGCATGATGGTATATGTAGTAGGGAAAAACCGGTAATTGGTGGACTGAAACCAATTGCAAATACAGCCTCGGTCCCGTCATCCATTGAATACAACACCGTAGGTAAATAACATTACATTCCATTAGTAATATCGAATCAGAAATTAGAGATATGCACAAAATTTAGGATTAACAAACAACATTATTTCAAGAGTATTAAACCGCTGAAATACATATTGGATAGAGTGCAGATCTCGCATCCCTCCGGACGTGCGAATTGAATAATCAGTGACAAAAAAAACAAACCAATACTCAATATAAATTACCTCCAAAAAGACTAAATCGTGGTCACTGAAGTGACTAGTAATAAAAAATCAAATTATTTAAACCAAAAATATATAAGAATAAATGTAAATGCCGGACTCAAACAGGGTAGTAAGGAATATCTCACAATCATTGGTGATGTTACACAAATGTCACTAAATCCCTCCGGACGTATAATGTGAGTGAATAGAAATTATAAAAGTATTCAATATGATTGTACCATATCCAAAATATAAGATATGGGATAACCTTAGGCTTAATAATGATCTCCAAAAAGAATCTGACCATTAGACAAACCTAGCAGAATCCCAGAGTGCAAAAATAAAAATAAAAAATATATAAATAAAACAATTAATGGATATCTTGCAATCCCCAATTGTCGCTGGTGACTAAAAAAATTATATTTTATAAAAAATATATATATATATAAATGAAAATATATAAATATACCAAATGAGGAAGATGGAGATGAATCTAGGAGGGTATAAAACTAGAGACTAGAAAAAAAGAAGAGAACACTCAATCATCGGTCAGAAAACAATTGAGGTCCAACTCAACATTAAGTCCCAAAGGTTGCATGGTACGTAATCTGTGTACCCATTTCATTTCGTTCTGGGAAACACTCCGTACCATATGAGTACCCCGCCAGTTCCTTTCAATTTTGTCTATGCCATAAAAATTGCATAAACTAGGATCACTTCCGTGATGGCTCGCGAAATGTCTTGAGACACTATGATTAGGGAAACTTTTTCTAATATTTGTTAGGTGTTCATTAATGCGGATCTTAAGTTGGCGAGTGGTCCGGCCAACGTACTGTAAATGGCACGGGCATTCGAGCACATAAGTGACATGATCAGATCCACATGTGATTAGGGGTTTGATCTTAAAGGATTCACCTGTCACATTAGAACTGAACTCGGTTTTTTTCTTCTTGTCGCCAGGGTTACGTGTAGTTCTACACGCTTTACACCTTGTGCAATGGTGAAAACCTGATCCATCCAAAAAGGTCACCAATTTCTTTGGTGGATCAGGAACATTGGGGGCAATTTTGTTCCTGAGACCTGGAGCCCTCTTATAGATGAACTTGGGCACCTTTGGGATGGATGTGATCAGGTCTTTGTCCTTCATCAAAATATGCCAATGGCGTTTAAACACAGCTTCTACCTGTCGATATTGCCTGTGAAATCCAGTAATAAAAGGTACTTCATTTTTATACTCTTTTCTCGGTTTGGGGACCAATAGGGATTGTCTATCGAGAACTGCCACTTGGTTGTAAGCTTGATTTAGTGTAGTTTCAGAGTAACCTTTTTCTAAAAATCTAGTGGTTAGTATATTAGCCTGAGTCTCAAAATCATCATTATTATCACAGTTCCGTTTTAACCTCATATATTGCCCTTTCGGGACTGCTCCTATCCAGGAGGGATGGTGGCAGCTATGAGTGGGTACAAACCCATTCCGGTCCGTAGATTTAAAGTAGGTGAGCGTTTCAAATTTCAAGTCATTCTTTTTGATGGTAAGATCCAAATAGTTTACCAAAGTTTTACTGGTTTCAGCTACAAAAGTGAGTCCATAATTATTTAAATTCATTTGGGCTATAAATGTCTCGAGAGATTCCTCAGAACCTTCCCAAAAAAGAATAATATCGTCAATGTAGCGTTTATAAAAATGCAAGGATTCTGGTCGATTTGAAAAAATTGTCTCATGTTCCCACTTATTCAGAACAATATTCGCGACACTTGGAGCATATCTAGCTCCCATTGCTACACCGCCCACCTGATTAAAAAATTGATTATTGGCCCAAAAGTAATTATTTTTCATCGCTAGTTCAAGTCCCCTTATCAGGTAATTTATTTGTACCTTTTTTAGCTTAGAAAATTTACTTAGAGCCCATCGAAGGGCTGTTAGGGCATCAGTATGTTTGATATTTGTATATAGGGATTCAATATCCACAGTTGCCATGATGGTAATTTGGGTGGCTGGCAAAGTTTGAAGTGCCACTATCAGATCCCTACTGTCTTTTAAGTAAGATGGACTTGCTGAAACCAGTGGTTTAAAAAAACCATCAAAGTACTCTCCTAGACGGGAAAAAAGAGAACCTATTCCACTAATTATCGGTCGACCAGGAGGGTTAACCTTGTTTTTATGGATCTTAGGTAGAGTATATAAGACTGGAATTTTAGGTGCATGTAAAACAATGTAATCAGCCTCTTTCGGGTTTAAGATACCTCTTTCGAGTCCCTCATTAACCCAAACGATGAGCAGATTTTTAAGCTTAAACGTAGGGTCACCCCCAAGAAGCTGATAAGTATTGCTATCATCGAGTTGATTTTTCATTTCTTGATAATAGTACTCTTTAGTGAGAATTACAAGGCCTCCGCCCTTATCGGCTGGTCTAACCACTATATTTCTATTGGTTTCTAAAGTTTTAATCGCTTCCCGAAAATGTTTGGTGGATTTAGATGGAAGGACTGCTATTTCACGAATATCATCCTGGACTAAGGTACGAAAAACCTCAATATAGTGATTGGAACCATGACGAGGATTGAATACCGATTGATTCCTCAATCCACTATGTATAAATTTATCCGGTTTTGGTGATCCAGGTACCTGTGTATTTCCTGCAAAATGTTTTTTTATGTTAAGTTTCCTAATATGTTTTTATATATCAATAAAGACTTCAAATTTATTAATGTCCTTATTGGGTGCAAACTTGAGGCCCTGTTGTAGAACCTCCAATTCAGAATTGGAGAATTCTACTCCTGCCAAATTAAAAATACCCTCAGTTATTCCAACCTTTTTCTTTTTCTCTCTCCCTCTTCCTCGTCGTCCTCTCTTTCTAAATAATCCAGATGATGGACAGGTGATTTTGGGGGGATACGATAAGTATCTTTCCACCCCCTCCCGTCCCCCCCCCCCTGTTGTTGATTATAATAGGGTGCCGGCCTCCCCCGAAAATTCCCTCTATTTCACCATACACATTAAAGTACATTGGGCTAGGAGTTGGTATGCAGAATTGGATCGCAAGTCTCTACTCCTTCCCATCGGCTAGAGTGAAGGTGAATGAGGCATTATCGGATCCATTCCCAATCCGGAACGGGACCAGGCAAGGTTGCCCGCTCTCGCCAATCATTTTTATTCTAACACTGGAGCCACTGCTGAGGATAATACGATCAAATGCCGATATAAGAGGTTTTCAGATTAAAGGAACTGAATATAAAGTAGCGGCTTTTGCAGATGATCTGTTGTTCTCAGTAGTGGCCCCAGAACTATCACTTCCACCTTTGATGAAAGAGATTAGGGAATTTGGAACTCTCTCTAACTTCAAAGTAAATTACAGCAAGTCAGAGGCGATGGGGATAGAAATGAACAAACAAACACAAGACCAACTAACAGCTAACTTCACCTTTAAATGGACGGATTCCCATATAACCTATCTTGGGACAAAAATTTCAAAAAATTTAAATAGAATATTCGAGTTGAATTTTGTTCCGATGGCCAGGAAAATTAAATCGGACTTCACTAGATGGGAAAAGGAGACGTACTCATGGTTTGGGAGAATCAACATCCTAAAAATGAACGTGTTACCAAGACTACTTTATTTATTTCAAACACTACCGGTAAAGATCCCTGTGAGCTTTCTTAAGGAATTAAGAGCCAGGTTCGCAAAGTTTATATGGGCAGGTAAAATGGCGAGATTAAGGAGAGAAATTTTAACCTTGCCCAAGGAGAGGGGAGGAGTGGGCTTCCCGGACCCAATAGGTTACTACGACGCAGCTCACATGTCAAGGGTGGTCGAATGGTGCATTCAGGAGAAGCACAAACCGTGGATACTCTTAGAGCAAAAAATTACAAGCATCCCCCTAGAAGGAATGGCGTGGATACAAGAAGTAGACATACCAGGTGAGGTTAAGAAACACCCAACAATAGGGCCTACCCTGCGCGTCATGAAAAAACTAACCAGGAAAACGAAACTCTCGCCTCATCCAAGCCCACTTACTCCGGTCCTGGGAAACCCGAAATTTCAAATAGGGCTCCTAGATCCACATTTCAAGAGGTTAAAACGTTTAGGTTGGAGTAGAGTAATACACTTTGAGGGGGAGAGTCTAGGGGCAAGAAGAGAGGAAAGAGAAGAGGTTATTAAAAAAGAACTCGACTCACTTAGACAAAATCAACTAAAAACTGCCATTAGAGCAATAAATCCAATAAGGGGACCGCTAAGAGACCTTTCAGGATTTGAGGAAATGTGCCTGAAGGGAGATGAGATGAGACATGGTCTCTCTCTGATGTACAGTCTCTGGGTAGAAATGGGAGCACCAAACGACTTACCATTTTTACGAACCTGGGAAAGAGAGCTGGAAGTGGTGTTCTCCGAAAATCAGAGAACAAAAATTTTTAAATTTACGCATAAAGCATCATTGGCTACCAGATACCAAGAGGGGGGGTATAAAATCTTAACCAGATGGTATAAAACCCCTGTAGTACTAAACCGGATATTCCCGGAAGTTTCAGATAGGTGCTGGCGATGTGGCAAGGAGAAGGGTACTATGCTACATGTTTTTTGGTCATGTGTAAAGTTAAGGGACTTTTGGAAAATGGTCATGGACACAGTTAGTGACATCACAGAGGTGGACTTGGGAAGTAATCCGGCCACTTATCTTTTATTAGATATACCATTGTCCACGGCAAGGTTCAAGAGGTCCCTGATAAGACATTTTCTGGTGGCAGCAAGGGCATGTATTCCAATCTTATGGAAAAGTACCAATATCCCAAATAAGCCAGGGTGGCTTTGGCCAATTATGGCTCAGGGGGTTTAGTACACGCCCCACACTATAAAAGGCCACCTGCAGGTCAGCCTTGTGTAGTGTGTTGCGGTGGTTAAGAGAGGACAGAGAGAGTGTCATTTTTTGCAGGTAGATAGAGCAGGCAGGCAGGCAGGCTAGTCAGTTAATGTTAGAGTGTGTAGAGGATATATATACATCCCAGGTGTTGTACATATATTTATACACTATATAGAAATGTGGGGGTGCTCTCGCGCCTACCAAAAAACTTGAGATGAAAAAATAAATAAAATAGAATGATATAATATGATATATAATAATGCTGCTCAATCTAATAGTGTATAAAAGTGGATAAATACAATAAAATAGTGAAAGATAAAGTGACAAGCGCAATATTGAATGGCTGTGTATCAAAATTGTATGTCAGTGAATCAAACTGATCATTAGCTCAACATATAAACACAGTGCTAAAATATACATAAACAATAATGAAAACCTAATCAGCATGTAGCAAGTGAAAATCTGCACAAACAGCTGTGATGCTGTGAAAAGTCAGCAAATGAATAAAATCTCAATGAGTCCTGAGATATGTGGGCTAATAAATGCCTGAAATAATTAGTGCATAGATGAAATAAACCAATAAATGCAGTAAAAAAGTTCCATAAAACAGAAGTTCTTTAAAAAGGGTGATGTGGTATTTTCAGAGATCTTCCAATGTGGATCTTCAAAGATATGTGCTCACAAAGCGCTTACCTTCCCCAAGAAGTAATCAAGCCTTGATTATATGGATGTCCATAAGGAGTGCTGTTGAGTCTGCATCAGGGTATGGATGTCCAGGGCGTCCTGTATACTCCTGTATTGTCAGCTCCAGGCTTCTATTGGGTAACGGTGGTGCTCGGCATGGAGGAATAGAAAAGATTGCTTCCCATAGTGTAGTAAACAAGGACTGGTTTATTGTAAAAAACGCTACATTTACATATCAAAACAAAAGTGAAAACAAAAGGAAAACACAGCTGATCACAGCTTCCTCATGTGTTCCTATAATAAGCCCGTCCCTTACATGTTACGCCACGTCACGTGGCTTCATCAGAGGAGATGGATTGGTTGTTAGGCTTGTCTTTTATGCAAGAACACAGGAAATGATTCGGCGGCCATTTTGCCAGAGAATATGTCTCCGGACTGGCGGCGGCCATTTTAGCGGTGGGTTTGCATCAATATGACCGTGTCAATGGATCCAGAGCGCTGTGTATTCCCGGCGGCCATTTCTTTGTAGCTCCAATCTGGATAACAAAAAGTTGGCTCGTTCATGCCTGGGAGTAAGCAGCGGTGTGGATAATCTGAAACTAGCCATTGCTAAACCATCATGATATGGCTATTTAGTGTATAAACCACATATCATGCTGTTAAAGTAATTAGTGGATAATAAAAACAATACTTTATGATACAGAGTGAATCCAAATAAATATAGTCTATATATATGGATAGGACATCGTGGTATAACCATATAATATCGACTGTAAAATGCATAATAAAAATAATAATAATAATAATAATAATGCATAAATTAATAAACATATATGATAAAAATGGATAAGGGATAAAATATGTAAAATAGCAATAAATAATATGTATAAATATATTAAAAATTACTTAAGAAACAGTTTAAATCAAATTCTACATTCATACCATCAGGTACCATTGTTTGTAAGCTGTGTATCCATCTAGATTCTTTCTGGCTGATGGATCTTACCATGTGTGCCCCTCTCCATGGTTTTTTATATTTTTCTATGCCCCAGAAGGTGAGGTGTTTGGGGTCTTTATTGTGAAAAAGTGCAAAGTGCTTACTGACATTATGTTTCGGAAACCCATTTAAGATGTTTTGGATATGTTCTTTTATTCTAACCATGAGTGGTCTTTTTGTTCGGCCTACGTATTGTAAATTACAAGTGCATTGTAATACATAGACTACTCCTTCTGTATGACAACTAATAAAATCATTGATGGTGAATTTTTGGCCGGTTTTGGTACAAATGAAGTCTTCCCTTTTCTTTTGTGTTTTTTTGGAAAGTCTACATGCATAGCAGTATTTGCATGGTACAAACCCTTTACTTGTGAAAAAGGTATAACCACTTTTTGGTGGAGGTACTACCACATTTTTGACAATCAAGTCTCTCAGGGTCGGAGCTCTTTTATAGACTATATTTGGTCTATCCGGTAATATACTTTTTAGATTTCTATCACTTCTTAGAATGTGCCAGTGTTTCTTTATCAGTTTTTCCACTTCTCGGTGCTGGATGTTGTAGTCTAAAACGATAAATGGAGCCTCATTCTTATGTTGTTTTATTTTTGGTCCTTGTAGCAAAGTGCTTCTATCCATTTTGGATACCTTCTCAATTTGTTTTTTAATAAAATTGTCTGTGTAACCCTTCTCCTTGAATCTATTTCCAATAAATGTGGCTTGTTTTTCATAGTCATCTTGGTGTGTGCAGTTTCTTTTAAGTCTTGTTAGTTGTCCCTTAGGTAAATTAAAAAGCCATGATTTGTGATGACAACTTTTTATGGACAAATAACTATTGGTGTCGATGTTCTTGAAGTGCGTTTTTGTCACCAATTTATTGTCTACAATTGAAATATCCAAATCTAGAAAATTGACCATAGTATCACGTGAGTGTGATATTTTTGTCATTTTGATTTAATTTAGATAAAAACGTTTCTAGTGCAGGTTGAGTTCCATTCCACACTATGAGTATATCATCAATATACCTTTTATACAGTGTTAGTTCCATTGGTATATCTGAGTATATTGATCCTTCCTCCCATTGTGCCATAAAGGCATTGGCCACACTTGGGGCAAATTTAGCTCCCATCGCAATGCCTGTTGTCTGCCTATAATACGTCTGGTCATGCCAGAAGTAATTATGTTTCAGGCAGAAGTCTATGCATTTTATCAAGAACTTTCTTTGTTTGCATATTAGGGTGGTGAATCCTCTCAATAGCCATTTTGTGGCACTTATTGCCTGATGGTGTTGTACTATGGTGTAGAGCGACGAAACGTCTGCCGTGGCTATAAACGTCCTGCCTTTTAACACTGGGGTATCTTTTATAATCAAGGCTTGATTACTTCTTGGGGAAGGTAAGCGCTTTGTGAGCACATATCTTTGAAGATCCACATTGGAAGATCTCTGAAAATACCACATCACCCTTTTTAAAGAACTTCTGTTTTATGGAACTTTTTTACTGCATTTATTGGTTTATTTCATCTATGCACTAATTATTTCAGGCATTTATTAGCCCACATATCTCAGGACTCATTGAGATTTTATATTTATACACTGTATAGTTTAGCTCTTTAGGAGTCCTGAAAAAAACGACCCTTTTTAAAACTTTTTTTCCATTAATACATGTTCCCTGGGGCAAGACCCAGGTTCTCAAAGACGTTTTCACAAGCATACTATAGACACCCAGCAGGTACAATATTTAACCACTTCAATACCAGCCCATTTTCATATGACGTCCACAAAGGACCTCTACCGCTCCGGGTGGACGTCATATGACGTCCTGGGCTTTGTGGGGGTATATCTGAATGATGCCTGCAGCTAGAGGCATAATTCAGCTATCCTTCTCTTCTGCCGGCGATTCTGTGCAACATAAGAATGATCATAGTGGCGGTTCCGCCGCTTGATCATTCTTATAGGCGGCGGGAGGGGACAACCCCCCCTCCCGCCGCCATCCGGTGCTTCTCCGGGCTCTCCCGTGCCATCGGGGGCCCGGAGAACTAATCGGCCGGCGCAGGCAGGAAGCATAGAGATGACTGGTGACCAGATGGTCACCAGTCATCTCTATGACCGTCGGAGGACCCGGGCGCGATGTGATGACGTCACGCCCGGGTCCCCGTAAGTAAACAAAGCCGCGATTGCGGCTGCTAAGCAACAGTAATCATGAGATCGGTGATTTTTTTTTCACTGATTTCATGCTTTCCAGCCTGGAGGAGAGATGTGGGGTCTTATTGACCCCGCATCTCTCCATAAAGAGTACCTGTCACACACATTCCTATTACAAGGGATGTTTACATTCCTTGTAATAGGAATAAAAGTGATAATAAAAATAATAAAATAAAAAAAAAAGTGTAAAAAAAGAAATAAATATGTAAAAAAAAAAAAAAAGAAATACAATTTTTTTTTTTAACGCCCCTGTCCCCAGTAGCTCGCGCACAGAAGGGAACGCACACGCAAGTCCCGCCGACATATGTAAACGCCGTTTAAACCACATATGTGAGGTATCGCCGCGTGCATTAGAGTGCCAGCAACAATTCTAGCACTAGATCTCCTCTGTAAATCTAAACTGGTAACCTGTAAAAAATTTCAAAGCGTTGTCTATGGAGATTTTTAAGTACCGAAGTTTGGCGCCATT
Organism: Rana temporaria; assembly: GCF_905171775.1. Classification (NCBI taxonomy): domain Eukaryota; kingdom Metazoa; phylum Chordata; class Amphibia; order Anura; family Ranidae; genus Rana; species Rana temporaria. The sequence goes on from NC_053493.1 coordinate 272,469,769, forward strand.
CAATGAGTGTGCGCAATTTTAAAGCATGACATGTTAGGTATCTATTTACTCGGTGTAACATCATCTTTCATATTTTACAAAAAAATTGGGCTAACTTTACTGTTTACTGTTATTTTTTTAATTCATGAAACATTTTTTTTTCAAAAAAAAGGCGTTTAAAAAAATTATTGCGCAAATACCGTGCAAGATAAAACGTTTCAATGACCATCATTTTATTCCCTAGGGTGTCTGCTAAAAAAACATATATAATGTTTGGGGGTTCTGCGTAATTTTCTAGCAAAAAAATATGATTTGTACATGTAGGAGAGAAGTGCCAGAATAGGCCTGGTATGGATGTGTGTATAAAAGCCCTGTATGGAAGTGGTTGAAGGAATTTTTTTTTATATATTTAAGCATCATTAAAATCACTGCTCCTGAAAAAACAACAGTTTTAAAACTTTTTTTCCATTGATACATGTTCCCTGGGGCAAGACCTGGGTTCTCAAAGACATTTTACAACAATAACTTGCATATTAGGCTTTAAAATGAGCACTTTTGAATTCGAACGTTCGAGTCCCATAGACGTCAATGGGGTTCTAAAAGTTTGCACGAACGTTCGGTCCGTTCGAAGGTTCTGGTGCGAACCGAACGGGGGGTGTTCGGCTCATCCCTAGTTAACATCAATGACAGCTTTAAGTCTTTTGTGGTATTTGTGGATGAGGCTCTTTATCTTCTCAGATGGTAAAGCTGCCCATTCCTCTTGGCAAAAAGCCTCCAGTTCCTGTAATTATTGGGCTGTCTTGCATTAACTGCACGTTTTGAGATCTCCTCAGAGTGGCTCAATGATATTGAGGTCAGGAGGAGAGTTGAGCGAACGGTACGGTACAGACTTTGGGTTTTTCCCGAACCCGGACCCGAACCCGAATAATTGCTGAAAGTTCGGGTCCGGGTTCGGAGTTCGGGGGAAAAAAAACGCGCAGAGGTCCCCCCAAATTCAATAACCAGACCCTTTAGGTCTGGTATGAATATTTAGGGGAACCCCGCCGTCAATTTAAAAAAAAATTACGTGGGGTTCCCCCTAAATATCCATAACCAGACCCGTTATCCAAGCACATTGACCTGGCCGGCCGCAGAAAAGAGGGGGGGACAGAGTGCGGCCCCCCTCTCCTGAACTGCACCAGGCCACATGCCCTCAACATTGGGAGGGTGCTTTGGGGTGCCCCCCAAAGCACCTTGTCCCCGTGTTGATGGGGACAAGGGTCTCATCCCCACAACCCTTGCCCTTTGGTTGTGGGGGTATGCGGGCAGGGTCTTATCAGAATCTGGAAGACCCCTTTAACAAAGGGGACCCCCAGATCCTGCCCCCCCTGTGTGAAATGGTAATGGGGTACACTGTACCCCTACCATTTCATGAAGGAAGTGTAAATTATTGTAAAAAAAACACACACACCGTAGAAAAAAGTCCTTTATTAATAAAAAAAAAAAGAAAAAAACTCCAGCGGTGATAATCCACTCGTTCCCGGCCTTCATGCTCTAACGTTGTCCTGATCCAGCGACGGGTGCGGGTGATCTCCAGCGATGAGAAGATCCAGCGACGGGTGCTACCTCCTACATTGTTGGTGTTGCACACATAGGATTTGGGAAAGCTGGCTCTCCTTTGCGTGCAATCATCGATTTTCTTTTTCCCCTGTGGAATCTGCTCTTCTGGGGCACTGGAACCGATTGTTATATTTCATTGAGTTCCTTTATTTTATATTTATTTTTTATATTTATTCTTATTTTCTGAACTTTTACGGACTTTTAATGATGAATTGGAGTTTACATTATGTCACAGTCACTTATATATTGTCACATTGTTTTTTATTTTTTTGAAATCATGTCACAATTCTTACTTTTTGATAGCGCTGCACTTTATATATATATGTATTGATTGTTTTGTGTGTTTGTCTATTGGCCCATGCTAGCAGCTGTTTTTATCATTATATTGCAGATATATTGCATTTTTTCTAACAACCTAAGAGACCCAAGCACTGGGAGCATTTCCGGAAGACATATAGGGCCAGATTCACGTAGAATTCCGGCGGTGTAACGTATTGCATTTACGTTACACCGCCGCAAGTTTTATGGGCAAGTGCTTGATTCACAAAGCACTTGCCTGTAAAATTGCGGCGGCGTAGCGTAAATCCGTCCGGCGCAAGCCCGCCTAATTCAAATGGGGCGTGTATCATTTAAATTAGGCCCGTTCCCATGCCGAACGAACTGCGCATGCTCCATTTTGAAATTTCCCGCCGTGCTTTGCGCGAACTGACGTCGCACCAACGTCATTTTTTGAACGTCGACGTGAGTTACGTCCTTTCCTATTCATGGACGACTTACGTAAAAAAAAAAATTGAAATTCGACGCAGGAACGACGGCCATACTTTAACATGGCAAGTCTAAAGATAGGCCACGAAATACCAGCTTTAACTATACGCCGGGAAAAGCCGACTAGCGCCGACTTAAGAGAATGCGACGGCCGCGCGTACCTTCATGAATCGCAGTAAACAGCTAATTAGCGGAAAACGACGTGAACTCCACCCAGCGGGCGCCGAAGTATTACACCTACGATCCGAAGGCGTACAAAGCCGTACACCTGTCGGATCGAAGCCAGAAGCCGTCGTATCTTGGTTTGAGGATTCAAACTAAAGATACGACGTGGCAAATTTGAAAGTACGCCGGAGTATCAGCAGATACTCCGGCATACTTCTTCTCTGAATCTGGCCCATAGAGTTGACTATATACTGTTTGTGTATATATATATATATATATATATATGCAGAGCTTTTTGTCTCACAAAATAGGTGCAGGAACTCAACCATGACCCCGTTCAGATTTCACAAACAGTAGAAGGGTCTTAAAGGGGCATTAAATACCAGGATTGCATTACATACAGAGTGCAGAGTTTAGGGGGTTACACACAGAGTGCAGAGCTGTCACTTGTAAACACAGAAACCAGACTTCTGTGTTTACAAGTGATTGTGGTGAGCAGGCACCAAAGGGTTTGAGCCAGAGGTGGTGGAACTGAGTTCCCCCAAGTTCCCCCAGAAAAAAAGCCCTATATATATATATATATATATATATATATATATATATATATATATATTAGGGCTGTGCAAATTAACTTTTAATGAATTGATTAATCTTTAATTTTTTTGATCGATCAGAATCTTTTTGATCGATTAAACTTCTTTTGATTGGTACTCACCTCTCCGCCGGCTTCTGGGCCTTTAGGGAGTTCCGTAAGAGATCCAGTAACGTCACGGAAACCGGCGGGGCTTGCCGTGTCCATCTGAAGGGCTCCTTTGCTGTGCCTTCATATCTGCATGCCGGCGGGACCTTACTATCTGCCACACGCAAGGGCTGTTACACTTCCCTCTATCACTTCCCTCTATCAACCTGGGATTCTACAACCATCCACTGGGAGTTGTGATAGTTCCCTTCATGGGACATCTACATGCCGACGGACTGATGTTAACCTCTCCTCATCTGGATTTAGCAGTGGTATTGTTGTGCACATTTTTATACTAGTATCATACTTAGCTAAATGTTTTTTATGACTGCTTTTGGTACTGTTTGGTATTACTCACACCATTTTTACAGTGGCCTGGATTCAGAAAGAATTGCGCTCTATTTGCGGAGGCGCAGGGCAACGATTTTGCCCTGCGCCCCCGCAAATATTTTGCGCTGCCCTCGATTCACGGAGCAGTAGCCCGGCGTAAGCGCGCGCAATGTAAATGATCCCGCCGGGGCGGGAATTATTTAAATTAGGCGCGCTCCCGCGCCGAGCGTAGAGCGCATGCTCCGTCGGGAAACTTTCCCGACGTGCATTGCGGCAAATGACGTCGCAAGGACGTCATTTGCTTCAAAGTGAACTTGAATGGCGTCCAGCGCCATTCACGATTCACTTACGCAAACGACGTAAAATTCGAACGTTGCAACGCGGGAACGCCGGGTATAGTTTAGCATTGGCTGCCCCTGCTATTAGAAGGGGCAGCCTTACGCTAAACACGCCGTACGGAAACGACGTAAACGACGTAACTTGCGTACGCAGGGGGCGCGCAACATTGTGAATCGGCGTAAGTATGCAATTTGCATACTATACGCTGACCACAATGGGAACGCCCCCTAGCGGTCATCGCAAGAATGCAGCCTAAAATCTGCGTGGCATAAGAGCCTTATGCCACGCAGATTTTAGGCTGCAGTCGGCGTAACGAGTTCTCTGAATCAGGAAAACTCTTTACGCCGGCGCAAGTCAGCAATTGCGCTGCGTAACTATGGTTACGCAGGCGCAATTGCTTACTGAATCTGGGCCAGTTTATGTAGCTACATCGATTTTATCTCCAGTAAAATATTTATTTGGTTACCTACTTTTTTTTCAATCAGATACTTTTTTATTAAGGTTTCAACATACAAAACACATACATTACAAACATTTTACATAATATATTGCCCTGCCGTTTTCACATATCTTCAGAACCACATACATATCCCTACCGTACTTCTATATTCTCTAGCACTATATCGGGAGTGTTATGTCTAAATACAGAGAAAAAAAAAAGAGCCTTAAAATTACCCTTTCTGCTTATTTTCTTTTCCCCCTCCACTGCCCCTTATTCTCACCTGTTGATTCTACGTCGACTAATAGCTGCTTCATCTCTGTCTCCAGAGATTCTATCTTGCGTCAGCCGCAATGTTGCCAGTCCTGGGGTGTCCAGCCAGGGGCCCCATATATTCTCAAACTTCCCCAGTTTGCCCCGGTGTTTATACGTAAGTTGTTCCCTAACGAGAGAGTCATTTACCGATATTATCCACTCTGTGTGTGTAGGGGCGGTTACAGACAGCCATTTCCTAGCAATAAGCTTCCTGGCCAAAAATAGGGTCCTTAAAATAGCAGTAGAGGTGTCTGGCATGTACCTTTCTTCATCCAAGCACCCCAGCAAGCAACTTTTGGGGTCCATAGGAAGTTGTAGGTTCCATATGCTATTGACGGTGTCCACCACCGCCCCCCAATAGTGCTGCAATTTCGGACACCTCCAGAGCATGTGAATCAGGGTCCCATTGTCCACAAGACAGCGGGGGCAGAATGGATCGTCCCTTCTACGCCATTTATACAGCTTTTCAGGTGTACGATATGTACGATGAATAATGAAAAGCTGGGTTAGCTGCTGAGTTGATGACAGTGTCACCTTGAGAACATTACCTAGTATTGTATTCCACTCTTTATCATTAATATCTCCTATGTCCTCCATTTGGTTACCTACTTGAAGACTATACAAGTTTTAATGCTATTCCCATCGAGCGCTGCCTTTGTGTGTTTTTTGTATCCTGCTATTCATTTTTCCAGTTGTTGGTAGCTGCTCTGGGAATCAGCCTTGCAAGAGGAGATCAGCTAAAAGTAGTTGGATCTGTATGTGCGTTATAATTAATCGAAATTAGTCGACTAATCGATTAAAAAAAAAAGATTGATCGAACAGAAAAATTTTGATCAGTAACAGCGCTAATATATATATATATATATATATATATATATATATATATATATATATATATATATATATATTTATATATATATATATATATATATATATATATATATATATATATCCCGTGTGTGTGTGTGTATATATATATATATACGCTATATATATATATGTACTGTATGTGTCTGTGGTGTTTGTCCACTGTATAGAATCACAAATGTATTTAAGTGATTAATAAGTTGCATATCACTGGCTGGATGGTATTTCAAGGGTTTTACGTTTGGTTTACATATGTGGTAATATTAGTGAATTTGATTTGAAATTGCATTTACATCCTAATATAGTTATAGCGCTGCACTTTAGCAAAATAAAAAGTTTAGTTTAAATTTTAGTGCTGGAAGCTGAATTGGTCATTTATATTTGATAGGACAAGCATGAAAGGATCTAGTTTATCGAGATTTTAATAATACCATAATTATTGCCCTGGCAGAAGATTAATATTTTAAGTCATAATCCCTCTGTAAAGATTTGGAGGACATTGCTGTCTCGAAGCCTTGTATATTTATTTCAATTCTGACCTAAATAAATTTGGTGTTGATTGGGTATGAATAGCATCTTTCTAAACATGCTGAGTGCTAAATAAATATATCCCATAGTTTGTAGGACGCTATAACTTTTCCACAAACTAATCATTATACGCGTACTGGAATTTTATTTTACAGAAAATATGTAGCAGAATACATTTTGACCTAAATTGATGGAGAAATTCAATCTTTTACATTTTTTATTGGGTATGTTTTATAGCAGAAAGTAAAACATATAGCTTTTTTTTCAAAGCTCTAATTGTGGGTAAAAAAAGGACATGCATTTTATTTGGGTACATTGTCGCACGACCGCACAATTGTGAGTTAAAGTAACGCAGTGCCATATGGCAAAATATGGTCATGAAGGGGGGTAAATCTTCCAGAGCTGAAGTGGTTAAGCTTCAAAAAAGAAATCTGGGAGCTGATTTCTATGTAGATTCACACCCGGTTTTGCACTCTGCAATTTTTGTAAATGAACCCCATAAATAAACCCCCCCCCATGAAAACTGAAAATTATATGAAATACATTTTGATATTCAAAGCAAAGCAAAGTAAGGGCAAGTTATTCATGTGACATTTACTTACTTAAATTCATAATCTGAAAAAAAAAATATCCAACTATGTCCAGCCTTAGGCCTCGTACACACGACCGAGAATCTCGTCGTAAAAGAAACGTTGTTTTCCTCAACGAGTTTCTTGACAGGCTTGTCGAGAATCTTGTCAAGCTTTCTTTGCGTACACACTGTCAAGACAAATTCTCGTCGTTCTCAAACGCGGTGATGTACAACAAGTACGACGGCACTATAAAGAGGAAGTTCCATTCCATTGGCGCCACCCTTGGGGCTGCTTATGCTAATCACATGTTGCCGCGTGTTAGTAAAAGTTTGTTGAGAGACGATTCGCGCTTTTCAGTCTTCGTGCTTTCAGATCGTTTTCTGCGGTTCAGTTTGTGCTTGTGGGTTCGTATCTTTTGTCTTTCAGGGCGTGTGGTCAGGTCGTATTTGTTGTACAGTTCCTGTCCGTTCGTTTCTGTTTTTCAGGTCGTTCTTCATAGGACTTGCTGTTCTATTTATCTTCTTTACCAGAATAAATCATTTTGTTTTAAAGTTCATACTTGCCTATGTGTTTTTAATCAACCCAAAAATGTAGCTTGTGAGTAGGCAGGTTAACTTTAAAAAAATACAAAAGGTCTATTTATAAAGGGACAGATCAGATAACACAAAACAATAATGTTAAAATTGTAGTAACTTGACACAACAAAAATAAAAAATAAATCATAGAGATGACTAGAAATTAAATAATAATTAAAAATGCAGATCTGTATTTAAAAAAATAAAAAAAAAATCTTGATATATAAATTATTCAAAAATATTCATGAGATCAGCATGAAAAATGTTACAAAAAGTTAGTCAGAACTCTGTGTGAATATCAGCAGCAAAAGAAGTTCATTATTGTTCATTATTGTACCATTTTAAAGATGATTTAAATGCGCAGCATTTAAACGATGCAATAATTTTTACAGCGTGACGAATGTGCTATCTCCATTACGAACGCTACTTTTACCGAAGGTGCGCTCCCGTCTCATACTTTATTCTGAGCATGCGCGCGTTTCCAAGCATGCACACGAATGTGTTTCTCGTCGTAAACCAGCCTGACGAGAAACACGACGAGGAAATTGAGACTCCCGACGAGAAAAAAGAGAACAGTTTTCTCGATAAAAAACATACACACGACCGTTTTCATTGGCAAAAATGCTCTGCCAGCATTTTTCTTGATGGATTTTGTCGAGGAAAACGGTCGTGTGTACGAGGCCTTAGGCCGGGTACACACGAACAAACATGTACGGTGAAACCGGTCCGCCGGACCGTTTTCACCGTACATGCCTGCCAGAGGGCTTCTGTACGATGGTTGTACACACCATCATACAGAAGTCCGCGCGTAAACAATACGCGGGGCGTGTCCGCGTCGATGACGCGGAGACGTGGGCGGGCCTGCCATTTAAAGGCTTCCACGCATGCGTCGAAGTCATTCGACGCATGCGAGGGACGGCGGGCGCCTGGACATGTACGGTAGGTCTGTACTGACGACCGTACATGTCCGAGCGGGCAGGATTCCAGCGGACGGTTTTAAAACACGTCCAGGAATATTTGCCCGCTGGGAAAAGGCCCGGCGGGCAAATGTTTGCTGGAATTCGGCCCGCTCGCGCCTACACACGACCGAACATGTATGCTGAAACTGGCCCGCGGACATGTTTGGTCGTGTGTACGGGGCCTTAGTCTTCCAGGTTGAGTGACACTGGGTGGGACATCTTGTAGGGAATAAGCGGTACTGCAGGGTACAGCTCTGAATTTACAGCTTGGAAAAATGCTGATAATAGTATTTTTGTCCCAGCTTCTAGTAGCATTTTAGTAGCTTTTAGAAGCATTAAGCTTTTAGGAGCAGTTAGGAGTATTAGCATTTTATAAGCGTTTTTCCAGTACATGAAGAAAAAAAAAAAAGGTAAAAAAAAACTGTTAGCACAGGCTTTGATTTAACTTGAAAGCTAGAAACCAGTGTCTAAAAACGTCCGTTTAGCCACGTTTACATGCCGAGTTTAGCCACGTTTAGCTGCGTTTGCTTCTAGAAGCATTTGAATTTTTTTATTTTTAAATGACCAAAAATGAAAAACGCCTATAAATGAAATGCGGCTAAATGCCCACTTTAGAGAACCCTGGTTTATATTGACACTTCATAGCAGAGTTCTTCTTAACCACTTAAGAACCGTCTCACGTACATATACGTCATCACTTTAAAGATGAATATCCCGGTAACGGGGAGAGGTGGTAGTGTCATTGATCGTCTGTTCCCTGATATAGGGAAAGACAATCAATGATGTCACACGTCCAGCCCCACCCCCTACAGTTAGAAACACATATGAGGTCACACTTAACCCCTACAGCCCCCCCTAGTGGTAACTCCTAAACTGCAATTGTCATTTTCACAGTAAACAATGCATTTTTATAGCACTTTTTGCTGTGAAAATGACAATGGTCCCAAAAATGTGTCAAAAATGTCCGATGTGTCCGCCATAATGTCGCAGTCATGAAAAAAATCGCTGATCGCCGCCATTAGTAGTAAAAAAAAATATTAATAAAAATGCAATAAAACTATCCCCTATTTTGTAAACGCTATAAATTTTGCGCAAACCAATCGATAAAGGCTTATTGCGACTTTTTTTTACCAAAAATAGGTAGAAGAATACGAATCGACCTAAACTGAGGAAAAAAAATTTTTTTTTTATATATTTTGGGGGGATATTTATTATGGCAAAAAGTAAAAAATATTGATTTTTTTTCAAAATTGTCGCTCTATTTTTGTTTATAGCGCAAAAAATAAAAACTGCAGAGGTGATCAAATACCACCAAAAGAAATCTCTATTTGTGGGAAAAAGAGGATGCCAATTTTGTTTGTGAGCCACATGGCACGACTGTGCAATTGTCAGTTAAAGCGACCCAGTGCCAAATCGCAAAAAGAGGCAAGGTCCTTAACCTGCATAATGGTCCGGGTCTTAAGTGGTTAAAGGCACATTTTTTTGTTGTAATTTTTTTAAATTACAATTTTTATTTTTTTATTGCATTTTAGTCTAAATATGAGATCTGAGGTCTTTTTGACCCCAGATCTCATATTTAAGAGGACCTGTCAAGCTGTTTTATATTACAAGGGATGTTCACATTCCTTATAATAGGAATAAAAGTGACCAAAAAAAAAAAAAACTGTGTAAAAAGAAATAAAATCAAGTAAAATAAATAAGATTTTTGTTTTTTAAAGCTCCCCGTCCCGACGAGCTTGTACGCAGAAGCGAACGCATTAGTGAGTAGCGCCCGCATATGAAAACGGTGTTCAAACCGCACAAGTGAGGTATCGCCGCAATTGTTAGAGCGAGAGCAATAACTTTAGCCCTAGACCTCCTATTAAGGGTTATGTGGACAATCAAGATGGTCAAAAATGTGGCCAGTTAATGTCAATGGGTGGTTGATAAACGATTAAATTTTTTTAGGGATCAATTAAACTTTTGAGGTCTTTTGAGAGTCACTAGACCTGAAGGTGATATGATTTGCAGAAATACAGCGTTACCCAGGGTTCGATGGTCCACTGCCCGCAAGAGCCTTAAATTGTCTCTCTTTATCAGCTGACATTGTATATCAGTGTGCTTTGTTCACTTTCCCTGATGAGCTGTCGGTATTATTCTGCGATCTGGCCTGCCTTATTGCATTACAGCTGTACATTGTGAATACATCTCTCAGGAGAGAGCATTCTTTTTACCTCTGACACTTCTCTGATGTGATGAAGAAGGGAAGAGAATTTGATATACAGTACTCTGTATAGCCATGACGTGAGGGGAATCGAGAGCTCTTCCTGTGATTTTGCACAATATTACAAGGTCTGAGAGACCACAGCACTAGCCTAATGTTTATAGAAAAAAACTGAGAGCAGGAGAAATAAATATATATAGGGCCACCCTCAAAAATCACACTATAAATACGCATATATATTTTTATATTCTAAAAAAATATATTTGTATATGTTATATTAGTGTGTGTGTGTAATCAGATTTTGGCCTTCCTCTTTTCTTCCCATGCTCTCACTACAGGGTTGGTTTACTAAAGGCAAATACACTGTGCACATTGCAATTTGCAGCTGCACTCCGCAACTGAATTGCTCCAGAGCTTAGTAAATGAGGGGGAGCTCTGCTGACCTCCGATCATGTGCAAGCAAAAATGCTGTTTTCCTTTTTTTTTTTCATGCACGTGATTGAGTCTTTTTAGCAAAGTGAAGCTTTACCTTATTTACTAAGCTCTGAGGCAACTCCATTTGCAGAGTTCTTTCACTACTAAATGGAGAAGCAGGGATGGAGATTTTTAATACAAAGATCAGTCTGGTGCTTTCATGGTACCTTATTAAATTGCCTTTTTGTATTGAACGCAGTGGCCACTTCTTACTCAGTTGCATTGAGAAGCAGAGAATGTTCCATTCCTCAGCACAGCTAGAAAAAATGCCGGAAAGCCAAAATAATAATATATTATTAAGTGTTCTTGCATAGCAAGATCATTGTTATTATTATTATTATGCGACAACAGTTTGTCGCGTAACAGTTTGTGCAGTGCTTTACAATATCAAGGGAAATAGAACAATTAGGCTTCGTACACATGACCGGTTTCCTCGGCATAATCCATCAAGAAACTTGGTGGGAAACCGGTTGTGTGTACATTTTTTATCGAGGAAACTGTCGAGGAACTCGATGAGCAAAAAAGAGAGCAAGTTCTCTTTTTCCTCGACGGGAGTCTGAATTTGCTTGTCGTGTTCCTCGTCGGGCTGGTTTTCGACGCTTGCGCTTGCTCAGAATAAAGTATGAGACGGGAGTAAAAGCAGCATTTGTAATGGAGATAACACATTTTTCAAGCTGTAACAGACTGAAAAGTGCAAATCGTCTCTTAACAAACTTTTACTTAAAGTGGAGGTTCACCCTTTAAAAAAAATTCTGACATCACATGGAGTCGAGCCATCCTACCGACAGAATGCCAGTGTTTTTTTTTTCTCAGCACATACCTCGTTATCCTGATTTTCACCTCACGGCAATCCCGCGGGAGCATACTGCGCGTCACAGGTTGCCGAAAAAACCCGAACATCGGTGCGGCTCTATACGGCGCCTGCGCACCAACGTTCGGGTTCTGTCGGCAACCTGTGACGCGCAGTATGCGCCATTCGGAAGCCTGTCAATCACAGGCAGTGCTTGGGAACGCCCACTCCCGCGGGATTGCCGTGAGGTGAAAATCAGGATAACGAGGTATGTGCTTAGAAAAAAAAACACCGGTCTAGGATGTCGGTAGGATGCTCGACTCCGTCTAGGAGTCTAGGATGTCGGTAGGATGCTCGACTCCGTGTGATGTCAGAAATTTTTTTGAGGGTGAACCTCCACTTTAACACGCAAACACATGAGATTAGCAAAACCAGCCCCAAAACCAGCCCCAAGAGTTGTGCCAGTGGAATCGAACTTCCCCTGCCGTTGTATGTGTTGTATGTCACCGCGTTTCAGAACAAGGAGATTTTGTCTTGAAAGTGTGTACGCAAAGCAAGCCTGTTGAGTTCCTCGACAAGCCTAACAAGGAACTCGTCGAGGAAAACGATGTGTCTTTTCCGACGAGTTCCTCGGTCGTGTGTACGAGGCCTTACAATACAATAAAGCTAAAATAGCCCTAAAATAACCCTACTCATAACAGCTTACAATCTAAAAGGGTGGGGCAAGTGGTACAAAAGGTAAAAACTGTGAGGAATGAGCTGATGGAAGAATTACAATTCATTTGTTAGGTGGAGGGATAAGCTTCCCTGAGATGAGTTTTCAAGTTTTATCTAAAGGTGTCCAAGCTGTCACCTACTAGTTTCAAGTAGGTGACAGCTAGATAGATTGAGGTAGAGCGTTCCAAAGTAGGGTATAGGCTCTGGAGTAGTTCTAGAGATGAGCATGGGAGAAATAAACTATAGATCCAGGGTACAGGAGTGGAAAGGATGGTTTGGGTGATATTTTGAGACAAGACAGGTCATGTAGCTCAGGGCAGAGTTGTTAGTATTTTGAATTGAATTTGCTGGCCAATGGGAAGCCAGTGAAGCAATTGGCAGAGAGTGGTGGCAAACTGTGAGCGATTGGTAGGGCAGGTGGGATTGGCACCAACAATCATGATAGATCGACTCAAACTTTGATGGAGCACCATTGAGTAGTGGGCCATAGTAATAGAAGTGGCGCCATAGAACTGCACTTTTACAAAAAAAAACAGTCACTAAGTAGAAGTGTTGACACAGTATAAAAAAGAAAATTATTAATATTTAAATATAAAAATAATATCAATTATTATTATTACTTTTTTTATTAAAAATGTTTTATTTAAAGTGAAATTAACTTTTTGTAATACATGTTTAGGTGTCTAAAATGCAGTGTAATGAGAAACGACAGAATGCAAAGGTTAATGTGTTGTGTTTTTTTGCAGTGCATACTAGTACATTATGACGTAATCCTGTAGGGGGGCCCAATTAAATTTTTGTTTCAGCGGCGGTTTACTACCACTTTAGAATTTAAGGCATTAATTAAAATATGTACAATTGTAATATTATTGTCCGATGCCCATGTTTGCATCAATAGCAATACACAAGTGGGGTATGCCTGTATATAACATGGCCTATTTATCAACAAAAAACAGGCACCTTGTGATCTCTACAATCATCTGTGTTAGTGATTAAATGTAAATCTTTGTCCCTGTGCAGAACTTTGGGTCTTAATACCAGCCTGTACACTGTGCATCTTCTCCCTAAATAGACATTAAAGCATATGTAAACCCAAAAACAAAAATGTTAAATATTGCAGCTTACCTGTCCTTGGGCATGGTGGTTGCATAGCTTTTCTTTTTTCCTTTCTGGTTTTCACATTTTTTTCTAACATAACCACAAGAAGGGTGACAATGCTTACGTATTATACTATAGAAGAACAGTGTCTATGGAAGAGGCAGTTGTGTCTATGGAAGAGCTGTGTCTATAGAAGAGCAGTGTTATCACCCTAGGACAGGAAGTGTGTTAGGACTGCAGAACACTTCTGTTGTCATCTCCATAACGTAGAGGGAGGTGTCCTGTAATGCACAGACACAAACTTGAAAGAACTAGCTCAACTGCTTGTGATTTCAGAGCAGAAAAGGCACTGTGAAGTCTTCTTAAAGCAGGAGTTCACCCATTTATTTATTGTTTGATCTTTTCCCCTTGGATTCCTGCTTGTTTTGTCTAGGGGAATCGGCTAATTGTTTTAAAATATGAGCTGTACTTACCGTTTTCGAGATGCATCTTCTCCGTCGGCTTCCGGGTATGGGTCTTCGGGAGCGGGCGTTCCTTCTTTATTGACAGTCTTCCGAGAGGCTTCCGACGGTCGCATCAATCGCGTCACTATTAGCCGAAAGAAGACGAATGTCAGTGCGGCTCTATACTGCGCCTGCGCACCGACGGCTTCTTACGGAAAATCGTGACGCGATGGATGCGACCGTCGGAAGCCTCTTGGAAGACTGTCAATCAACATAGGAACGCCCAGACCCGCAGCCCATACCCGGAAGCGACGGAGACAGGGGCGGACTGACCATTCGGTGAGTCGGGCAGTTCCCGAGGGCCCGTGGGGAGGGGGGCCCGGCCGGGTTAGTCTGTCCCTGAAGGTGCCCGCAGCAGCGCTGATTATTGTGCACAATAAAAAAAAAAAAACTGTACCCCCGAGGAAGCAGTGCCATGGAACCATTGCCTGTGGCTGTGTGAGCAGCTCAGAGGTGTTTGTTGACTGGGATGAATGGCTCATCAGAGCCCTGAGCCGTGCGGGGATATTCAGAGACAGGCGCTCCAGCCACCTCTCCCCCTGCTCTCTCCTGGGGAATTCAGCTGAGGGGGCGGGGCCATAAGTCTGCCGTGGGTTACAGTCTGTGAAGGAGCCTCGAGGCAGAGAGCACTGCACATAGAGGAGAGCTGACTGAGTCAGCTTGGAATTTCCAAACGGCATCCATCCATCCACACTGATCTGCCTTGTGAAGCAGCAGGAGGTCAGTGTGATAATGAAATCACTGTAGTTACTGTGTCTTGTTCCAAGAGCCATGCTGAGTGTTACTGGTTCCTTCCTTCTTTCCCTGTGCTGTGTGCCTATATACCAGGTGGCAGGTGCTATTCACTAATCCACACTGATATCTGGTACACTGAATGCCACTCAATGCACTCAGTGTATAGATATCAGTGTTATATATAGGGAATAGCACTTAGCCCTGGTTTATATTGGAGCAATTTGCCATGCAATTTGACATGTCAAATCGCATGGTAATGGCACTACCTGAATCAGTGCGATGCCCCATTTGTGGCCCTGCACCGATTCCCAAAAGTAGTTTCTTTACAACTTTTGCTGACTTCGGGGTGCAATTTCCATCGACATCTGTGCAGCAACCCGCACAGATGTCTCTGAAATCGCCCGCCAAACTCACACTGAGTTTGCACATGAAATCGTGCAAGTTTAGCTGAACTTGCATGATTTAATTCCTGCTGTCAGTGTAAACCTGGGCGTAAGTGAGTGTTATTCCCTATATATACACATTACATAAAATCATTGAAATGTATACACTGAGTGCTTTTCCCTAAGTCCCCTTTCACACTGGGATATTTTTCATGCGCTTTTCGGCTAAAAATAGCACCTGTAAAGCACCTGAAAAATGTCTCCCCTGCAGTGTAAATGTGAAAGCCAGATACTTTCACACTGAGGCGATGCGCTGGCAGGACGTTAAAAAATGTCCTGCAAGCAGCATCTCTGCCCATTGAAATGCAGCGGCACTTTGCGGGTTGTTGTATCCCTTTTTCAGACACTAGTGGGGGTTAAAAGCGCCCCACTAGCGGCCGAATACCTCCACAAAAATTACGGTAAAGCGCCGCTAAAAATAGCGGCGCTTTACCGCTGCCGCCACCCCAGTGTGAAAGCAGCCTAATACTGTCATCTGTACACTAAGAATGCACCTTACATTGGTGATCAGTGGGAAGAATGTTCCTTACATTGGTGATCAGTGAGAAGAATGTCCCTTACATTGGTGATCAGTGGGAAGAATGTCCCTTACATTGGTGATCAGTGAGAAGAATGTCCCTTACATTGGTGATCAGTGGGAAGAATGCTCCTTACATTGGTGATCAGTGAGAAGAATGTCCCTTACATTGGTGATCAGTGGGAAGAATGTTCCTTACATTGGTGATCAGTGGGAAGAATGTTTCTTACATTGGTGATCAGTGAGAAGAATGTTCCTTACATTGGTGATCAGTGGGAAGAATGTTCCTTACATTGGTGATCAGTGAGAAGAATGTTCCTTACATTGGTGATCAGTGGGAAGAATGCTCCTTACATTGGTGATCAGTGGGAAGAATGTTTCTTACATTGGTGATCAGTGAGAAGAATGTTCCTTACATTGGTGGTCAGTGGGAAGAATGTTCCTTACATTGGTGATCAGTGAGAAGAATGTTCCTTACATTGGTGATCAGTGAGAAGAATGTCCCTTACATTGGTGATCAGTGAGAAGAATGTTCCTTACATTGGTGATCAGTGGGAAGAATGTCCCTTACATTGGTGATCAGTGAGAAGAATGTCCCTTACATTGGTGATCAGTGAGAAGAATGTTCCTTACATTGGTGATCAGTGAGAAGAATGTCCCTTACATTGGTGATCAGTGGGAAGAATGTTCCTTACATTGGTGATCAGTGAGAAGAATGCTCCTTACATTGGTGATCAGTGAGAAGAATTTAATTCCTATAATAAACATTTATTTTGAACATTGTGTAGAGAAATTCTTTGAACGCTTGCAATGTGGGCAGTGCAATGTGTAGGTGGGACTTTGTGTGGATGTAGCTTGAACGTGGGCGGGGACACAGGGGGCCCCATGATCTTCTTTTGCCCGGGGGCCCCATGAGCTGTCAGTCCGCCCCTGGACGGAGAAGATGCATCTCGTAAACGGTAAGTACGGCTCATATTTTAAAACATCTAGCCGATTCCCCTAGACAAAACGAGCATCCATCTAAGGGGAAAAAGTAATATATACGGGTGAACCTTCGCTTTAAACAGTTACAAGTTTATTCTCCTGCTTGTAAATGTGAGTGACAGGAAAAGGTTGCCAGTAAAAAATATGGCTGTAATGCTCATCTCTATACTGCGCATGCGCAGTTGCGGGCTGGAGCCAGCCGGGACTATCCGAGTGCCTGCTACAGTATGTTCAGGCGGGTTTGGCAGAGGTGGGGCAATGGTGCAAGGGAGTTGAGCGGCCAGAGCCTCATGCACGGGTCAGTGGGACAGGAGCTCTTTGGACTGGAATGAATGGACCACCTGGCATGGAGAGAGACTGTTACTGTGACTCAGGAGGGAACATGACGTGTCAGTGAGGTGTCATCATCATCTGTGCTGGTGCACACTGCTGTCGGTGTCACGGGTCAATTTTATGTGTGTGTGCTACCCATTCTAATCTTGCCCTCCTGAGTCCTATCCTTGAGCTACTTACTATATTGAAAATAAAATAAGAAATATGTTTTTCGCCTTAATATCTACCTTAAATAACATTGATAATTGCATATTGTTCTTGTTTGTAGCTTTAAAACTGAAATTTGCACTTAAAACTGTATTTTTTTTAACTTTTGGAAATGCCAGTAAAAACTTGGCTGTGCTAGTAAATTGTGGGTGTTGTGTCAGTAAATTTCAATCTGGTAGGTTGGCAACACTGATATACATACACTTTAAGCATGTGGCCTGCTGGTGTTAAATCCTGACTTTGTCACCCAGCTGTCAAATAAAAGAACCTTATTGGGCAGAGAGTACAGATACAGTAATTACAAGCTTAGCAAAGGGAGTGAGCAATTATAAAGCAATTACAGTAAGACAGTACCGCTGCCTACTTGGTTAGAGCTGGAGTTAATTACATCACAGAGAATAAAGCTGACAATCAACCTACGTAAATGCCTAAGCAAATATAAAAACCTTTATAAAACTACAAACTGTTTTTTTCATAATTCAGGGCTTTAATAAATGTATGCAAAAATGTATATAATAAACATGGGGCAATTAAAAAAATTCCTGTCTTGTGGTTCCAAACAACTCAGACTTGTAGAAATCAAATTAATTCTCCAGCTAGAGTTCCATAACATTATGTGGAGTATCTTCCATGCAGTCTTGATGGGGGTAGTGTAGAGGGCAGCGTAAAGTGCACAAAATAAACTATAAAAAGGATCACAAATCAATACAGTTACCTAAGAATGCTTAACCACTCGACTTCCTGGAAGATTTACCCCCCTTCATGACCAGGCCCTTTTTTTGCGATACGGCATTGCGTTACTTTAGTAAATATATTTATTTTTTTCCCACAAATACAGCTTTCTTTTGGGGGTATTTGATCACCTCTGCGTTTTTTACCGTCAATTTGGAAAAAAAAAACTTTTTTTTTTATTTCTGCTATAAAACATATAGGGCCAGATCCACGTACATCGGCGCATATATAGGTCGGCGTAGCGCATCTCATTTCCGCTATGCCGGCTCAACTCAGAGGCAAGCACCGTATCCTCATAGCATTTCCTTCCAACGTTGCGCCGGCGCAACGTAAATTCATAGGCGTAAGCCGGCGTAATTCTAAGTAGGAAGGAAGTGGGCGTGTTCCATTTAAATGAACCGTGACCCCATGCAAATGAAGGGCCGCACGAACGGCGCATGTGCCGTGACGCTGACTATGTCCCGCGCCCCTCTGCGCATGCTCAGAACTAGGCCCGGCGTAATCCCTGAGATACACCCAGGGCAATAATTACGCCCAGACATGCGCCTGTCGAGCGCAAAAGTACATCCGCTTGTTTCCCCCCCTGAAGCAAGGTACTTTTTGCTCTTTGGTTTTGAGCCATATCTTCTCAAGCTTCTGGGAAGAAGAGGAGGAAGCTTAACTTTTCGGACTAGGAGAAGGATGTCATCATCAGGGCCATGTCCCGCTATGATGTGTACCTCCATGGTGCAGAGAGTGGCAACACCACTAAGGCCAGGAAGGCGGAGATCCTGATGGAGATAGCGACAGAGGTCAATGCCCTGGGACATGAGGTGAGGACCTCCAACGACATCCTTAAAAAAATAAACGACCTGCGTCGCCTGTTCCGAGGTAAGCTGGCCAACATGAGGACTCATGCTAGTGGTACTGGAGGGGGACCAGCCAATACTCTTACGCTCACTCCTGATGAGCAGGTGGTTGCCCAGTGTCTCCACAGGCATCAAGTGGAGGGAGTGGAGGGCTTTGACTCCATTGAGGATGCCTTGAGGACAGGTAAGTGTGTTTTTTCTCCTATCTGGTGTGTAGCATGTGTGGGGGTGGAAGTGAACATGTGACAAGTGTGTGGCTCCACCAACATTTGAATGTTTTGTGTCATCCACAGATGTGCAGGAGAGAGCTGGGCCATATGCCAGTGGCCATTCCACACCATCCCCCGAACATCAGTCTGAGTCTGACCCCCTGGGAAGCCGTGAGTCATCGGTGGAGGGGAGTGGCCACACCTCTCCTCAGGAGGAGGTTGAGGAGGAGACGGTGACCAGTGACAATGTCATTTCCCTCTACTTGGAGGAGTCTCCCCCTTTGGCCGGGACCACTCAGACCTCCACCTCCATCAGGGGTAGCCCCTCAGGGTCCTCCCCCAACAGGTCTACCCCCTCAAGGGTCTCCCCTTCTCGATGGCCCCAAGCCTATCCTGGCCCCAGGAAGGCTAGCAGGAAGGCTAGGGGGTGTCTGAATTCCTCCCGGAAGATCTCCAGAGGGAACAGGCCAGCCAGACCTGCCATCTGGGTGAGGTTGCCGTCCAGATGCGGCGAGTGGCAGACAGCATGGCCTCCTCTGCCGACATTAATGAGAGTGTCCAGGATGTGAACGCCAACTGTGCTGATGTGGTCACCTGCCTGGGGGATCTGCATGCCACCACAGCAGGCCTCGTGGAAGAGGTCCACACCTGGCAGAGGCCGTCCGGGAAAACACTGCTGCCATCCAGGCGGAGGGGAGGCAGTCAAGGCTGCTGCAGGCCAAGTCCAATGCGGTCCTCACCCGCATCGCCCTGGCGTTGGAGGGCAGGCAGCCAGCCATTGAGAGATCAGGGGATGCTCCTCCTCCTCCTGATTTCCCCCCATGAGGCTCCCATGAGGAGCCGGGGCCGTGGCCGTGGCACCAGGCATGGGCCACGACAGCACAGATGAGTGCTGTTTTTTTTTTTGGTTTACTCAGGTTATGAGTTTTTTGGGTTTGTAGACCCAGCACACGGTGAGGAGTGCTGGCTACAGTGTGACTGGTGTGTGAATGTGGGGGTGACACTCCTGCCAGTAAGGGGTGTCACCCTGGCTCGTCGGAGAGAATTTATCCCCACGGCCGTGTGAATGTGGTATGAATGGACAGCGACATAATTGGAGCCTTGGTGTGGTTTTGCTGCTCCCAAGTCCTGCATGGTGGACTTGGGCTAATCCAATGTGATGTGGATGTGGTGTGTGTGAGCTAGGGACCACAGTGGTGTGCATGCGTGCATTCTCCTTGTGCCATGATAATTGTGTGTGTTTAACGTGCAAAGAAGCCTACCACGAGGCATCTCCTGACTGCTGTTCCCTCAGCAGACGGGGTAGCCTCGGTTAGGGGGTGACTGTGTACAGGGCCGCTTATAGAAATCACGGGGCCCCGTACAGCCTACCTGACGGGGCCCCCGTGCACAAATTTCCAAACAAAAATCCCCCTCCTAGCACAACCCCTTCTAAATTACCCCTCTGCCCCCCCCCCCAGTCTCTCCTCCCAGCACATATCCCCCCATTCTTCCTCCTGACACATATCGCCCTACCCAAATCACCATTACATTTGCCAACACAGCCATGAAGAGGTGTGCTGTGTTTTGTTCTCCCCTCCTGTCAGAAGAGTGCTGGTCTTTATAGTACATGAGACCGGATCGCTCTTACTGTAAATTGCATTGCACTGTACACACACACAGCTCCCCTATCTCCTCCAAAGGCTGCTCAGTGCTCACCTCCCAGCAGCAACTAATGTGGATAGGGGGCGGTGTGTGTACCAGGGGCGGATCCAGAGTCTAGTTTCGGTAGGGGCAATCCCGGAAAATAACGTGTTGCTTACAGAACTGTATTTAACATATTTAATGTCTCATACAGTCTCCTAACCTTGTTTACAACAGTGACACTGTTTTAAAGTGTTACATGCATCTGATCACAATGCCGTATCATATTTATTCCTACTGAGACACACAACCACTTTATCCCAATATGACATGCTGGTGCAGGTCCCTGAACGCACCCTGCATGCATTCTGGGACCCGCACGCATGACATATTGGGATATAGCGGCTGTGTGTCTCAGTAGAAATAAATGGGATGCCGGCATTGGGATGCATGTAACACTTTAAACATCCCCAAGCCAGTAAAAGACAGCTCTGCATGCTAGACACATGTCTGCAGCATGCCCTGTGTGAATAAAGCCTAAAGATTAATTTTTCTGTCATTCTATATAATCATTATTATCATGATAATCACACAATACAGGTGCTCAATGCACCTGTACTGTGTGATGATCATAATGATAATGATTGGTAATTGTAATATGGCACATGGAGGAGGTTAATGTACTCTCTGACCAGTGATAAATAATTAACCCCTTTGTGCTGCATTAGTGGCAATGTTTATAAACCCCTTCATGCTGTAGCATAAAAGGGGTTAATTAACACTGATGGTGCCAATGACTGTCATTAATGCAGCACACAAAGGGGTTAATTGCCACAGGTCAATAATACTTAGGTGAGTACATTAACCCCCTCCAGGCTCCATGTGCTATATTACAATTTGCATTGTAAATTATTTAACCCCCCCTCCCCCAAAGCATTAACCAGTCCATCTAAGACGGAGGTGTTAAAAACGGCATTGTTATGCAAATGAGCTATGTGAATACTCACTTGCAGACACTGAGCTCTGGCTGCAGGTCCTGACTCTTGCCAGCATCTTTTCTTCAATCCCGCGCTCCCCAGCCTCTGAATGATGACGTCAGACCAGCCGGGACTAGGAAGCTCCTGTCGGGTGGAGATCACTCCGCCTGACAGGGAAGTGAAGCAACACTCGCACCGTTCTGCTGCTACTCTGCAAGTGTGTGGCAGCGTTCCTGGTGTCACCGCAATCCCCACCCCTATAGTGACACTACTGGGCCCCTCTAAATAAACTGATGGGGCCAAGGGAATATATCTTAGGCCACCTGGGAGCCGGGGGAAGCAGAAAAATAGTCCCTTCAGATGATGCCTCGTAACGCTGTCATTCTCTTCTCCACCGATCCTCCTGCTGTCCGGGCCCCCTGTGTGCCCGGGCCCCGTACAGGAGGGCTGGTGGTCCCCCCCTATCAGCGGCCCTGACTGTGTAGCTCGGGGATCAGGTCCTCATGTATGTCAAGCTCCAGGCCCTTTCTCAAGGGCGAAGTTGTGCAGCATGTTGCATGCACCGATGATCTGGCACACAAAGTTTTGGGAATACAACAGGTTCCCCCCGGACTTATCCAGGCATCGGAAACGGGACTTCAGGATGCCAAATGTGCGTTCCACCACTGCACGGGTACGTGTGTGTGCATCATTGTATCTTCTCTCTCCTCTGGTTTGGGGATTCCGGAATAGAGTCATGAGAGTCACCTGGAAGGGAAAAGATAGGAGAATGTTGGCCATGCATGTGCCCCTCGTGATGTCTGCATCATGGGGTCGGACAGTCATGCCTGACACCCATGTCACTCACCAACCAGCCAGCTGTTCCCGTACACGTTCTGTTCAAATTCTGTTGAGATGTTGCTTTGACGCTATATGTAGCTGTCGTGGCTGGGCCCTGGGTGTTTGGCACGGACGTGCCATATGAGGCATTGGGCATCAGCTATCACCTGTACGTTGATGGAATGCCAATGCTTACGATTCCGGTATATGTGCTCTGTGTCACGGGAGGGCCGTAGTGCCACATGTGTGCAATCAATGGCCCCCACGGTGCGTGGGAATCTGGCAATTCTGAAGAAATCCGCCATTGCCTTCAGCCGCAGATGCTCCTGGGTGGGTCTGATGATGTGGTGGGACATGCGTCTGAGGATTGCGGGGACAACCTGGTGCACACATCTGCTCATGGAGGATTGTGCCATCCCAGCCACAACTCCACTTGTACGCTGGAATGAGCCAATGGCAAGGAAATGAAGTGTTGCCAGTACCTTGACCAGTGGCTCCACTGCTTGTGAGTGATCTGTCTTGCTGGTGATGTTATCTTGCAGGGTTGTGGCTATTTCCAGGATGGCATCAGGGCTGAATCTAAAGATGTGATACACCTCCGATTCCCCCATGCCAAAAGACGTTTAGGCACGGTCGGTATATCCTCTCCCGTGCCCTCCTCCTACGCGCCTGTGAAGCCAGTAGTATAACTATGACCATGGATGCCCCTGGCATGTTGGCATACAGAGTGTTGTCCTGCAAGTGTGGATGCTCAGCTCGTCCGTAACGGTGCTCTCCGGCTGACCTGTGCATGTCTGCTGCTGACTTACCCCTGCTTTATGAGGGGTGACTTTAGGCCGGACGTACAACTTACGCGCCCGCGTCGGGCGCACGTACGTTCGTGGATCACCGTATCTCCCTCATTTGCATATTTGAATAGGAAATCAATGGGAGCGCCAGATGCGTTTGGTGTAAATATGCGCCTACGATACGCCGGCGTAGGAAAGTTACGTCGGTCGGAAGAAGCCTATTTTCAGGCGTATCTAGTTCTGTGGATACGGCGCATAGTTACGCCGGCGTATATATACACTTACGCTGCGCATCTCGAGATACGCCGGCGTAAGTGCTTTGTGGATCCGGGCCAAACTATAAAAAAAAAAAAATTATTTTCTTCATGAATTTAGGCCAATATGAATTCTGCTACATATTTTTGGGTCAAAAAATCCCAACAAACGTATATTGATTTATTTGTGCAAAAGTTATAGCATCTACAAACTTTGGGATAGTTTTATTTTTTTTTATTTACAGTATTTATTTTTTACTAGGATTGGTGGTGATCAGTGACTTATAGCAGGACTGTGATATTGTGGCAGACATTCTGACATTAACTGACACTTTTGACACTTTGTGGGAACCAGTGACACTAATTCAGTGCTAAAAATATGCACTGTCACTGTACTAATGACACTGGCTGGGGAGGGGTTAACAAAGGTTAAATGTTTGTCTAACCAGTGTTTTACTAAACTGTGTTAGGTGCTTTTACTAGGGGAAGACATAAATCCTAGTCCCTGCTTTGCAGAGACACAGGATCCATGCCTTCTCTCCTGTCAGAACGGTAATCTGCCTTGTTTACATAGGCAGATTGCAGTTCTGTCTCTCTGGCTGATGATCTGCAGGTGCCGTTGGACAACGAGTCCACGGTACCTGCCGATGGGCTCCAACTGTGTGTAATCACAGTGGGAGCGAGCCGCCAGTGGGGCGCAAACGCATCCCCTACCCGTGTTAAAACTTGGCAGGAAAATTGCAATACACACATTATCATCGATAGACCTTCACAGAAGAAATCCGCCATTGCCTTCAGCCGCAGATGCTCCTGGGTGGGTCTGATGATGTGGTGGGACATGCGTCTGAGGATTGCGGGGACAACCTGGTGCACACATCTGCTCATGGAGGATTGTGCCATCCCAGCCACAACTCCACTTGTACGCTGGAATGAGCCACTGGCAAGGAAATGAAGTGTTGCCAGTACCTTGACCAGTGGCTCCACTGCTTGTGAGTGATCTGTCTTGCTGGTGATGTTATCTTGCAGGGTTGTGGCTATTTCCAGGATGGCATCAGGGCTGAATCTAAAGATGTGATACACCTCCGATTCCCCCATGCCAAAAGACGTTTAGGCACGGTCGGTATATCCTCTCCCGTGCCCTCCTCCTACGCGCCTGTGAAGCCAGTAGTATAACTATGACCATGGATGCCCCTGGCATGTTGGCATACAGAGTGTTGTCCTGCAAGTGTGGATGCTCAGCTCGTCCGTAACGGTGCTCTCCGGCTGACCTGTGCATGTCTGCTGCTGACTTACCCCTGCTTTATGAGGGGTGACTTTAGGCCGGACGTACAACTTACGCGACCGCGTCGGGCGCACGTACGTTGGTGGATCACCGTATCTCCCTCATTTGCATATTTGAATAGGAAATCAATGGGAGCGCCAGATGCGTTTGGCGTAAATATGCGCCTACGATACGCCGGCGTAGGAAAGTTACGTCGGTCGGAAGAAGCCTATTTTCAGGCGTATCTAGTTCTGTGGATACGGCGCATAGTTACGCCGGCGTATATATACACTTACGCTGCGCATCTCGAGATACGCCGGCGTAAGTGCTTTGTGGATCCGGGCCAAACTATAAAAAAAAAAAAATTATTTTCTTCATGAATTTAGGCCAATATGAATTCTGCTACATATTTTTGGGTCAAAAAATCCCAACAAACGTATATTGATTTATTTGTGCAAAAGTTATAGCATCTACAAACTTTGGGATAGTTTTATTTTTTTTTATTTACAGTATTTATTTTTTACTAGGATTGGTGGTGATCAGTGACTTATAGCAGGACTGTGATATTGTGGCAGACATTCTGACATTAACTGACACTTTTGACACTTTGTGGGAACCAGTGACACTAATTCAGTGCTAAAAATATGCACTGTCACTGTACTAATGACACTGGCTGGGGAGGGGTTAACAAAGGTTAAATGTTTGTCTAACCAGTGTTTTACTAAACTGTGTTAGGTGCTTTTACTAGGGGAAGACATAAATCCTAGTCCCTGCTTTGCAGAGACACAGGATCCATGCCTTCTCTCCTGTCAGAACGGTAATCTGCCTTGTTTACATAGGCAGATTGCAGTTCTGTCTCTCTGGCTGATGATCTGCAGGTGCCGTTGGACAACGAGTCCACGGTACCTGCCGATGGGCTCCAACTGTGTGTAATCACAGTGGGAGCGAGCCGCCAGTGGGGCGCAAACGCATCCCCTACCCGTGTTAAAACTTGGCAGGAAAACTGCAATACACACATTATCATCGATAGACCTTCACAGAAGAAATCCGCCATTGCCTTCAGCCGCAGATGCTCCTGGGTGGGTCTGATGATGTGGTGGGACATGCGTCTGAGGATTGCGGGGACAACCTGGTGCACACATCTGCTCATGGAGGATTGTGCCATCCCAGCCACAACTCCACTTGTACGCTGGAATGAGCCACTGGCAAGGAAATGAAGTGTTGCCAGTACCTTGACCAGTGGCTCCACTGCTTGTGAGTGATCTGTCTTGCTGGTGATGTTATCTTGCAGGGTTGTGGCTATTTCCAGGATGGCATCAGGGCTGAATCTAAAGATGTGATACACCTCCGATTCCCCCATGCCAAAAGACGTTTAGGCACGGTCGGTATATCCTCTCCCGTGCCCTCCTCCTACGCGCCTGTGAAGCCAGTAGTATAACTATGACCATGGATGCCCCTGGCATGTTGGCATACAGAGTGTTGTCCTGCAAGTGTGGATGCTCAGCTCGTCCGTAACGGTGCTCTCCGGCTGACCTGTGCATGTCTGCTGCTGACTTACCCCTGCTTTATGAGGGGTGACTTTAGGCCGGACGTACAACTTACGCGCCCGCGTCGGGCGCACGTACGTTCGTGGATCACCGTATCTCCCTCATTTGCATATTTGAATAGGAAATCAATGGGAGCGCCAGATGCGTTTGGCGTAAATATGCGCCTACGATACGCCGGCGTAGGAAAGTTACGTCGGTCGGAAGAAGCCTATTTTCAGGCGTATCTAGTTCTGTGGATACGGCGCATAGTTACGCCGGCGTATATATACACTTACGCTGCGCATCTCGAGATACGCCGGCGTAAGTGCTTTGTGGATCCGGGCCAAACTATAAAAAAAAAAAAATTATTTTCTTCATGAATTTAGGCCAATATGAATTCTGCTACATATTTTTGGGTCAAAAAATCCCAACAAACGTATATTGATTTATTTGTGCAAAAATTATAGCATCTACAAACTTTGGGATAGTTTTATTTTTTTTTATTTACAGTATTTATTTTTTACTAGGATTGGTGGTGATCAGTGACTTATAGCAGGACTGTGATATTGTGGCAGACATTCTGACATTAACTGACACTTTTGACACTTTGTGGGAACCAGTGACACTAATTCAGTGCTAAAAATATGCACTGTCACTGTACTAATGACACTGGCTGGGGAGGGGTTAACAAAGGTTAAATGTTTGTCTAACCAGTGTTTTACTAAACTGTGTTAGGTGCTTTTACTAGGGGAAGACATAAATCCTAGTCCCTGCTTTGCAGAGACACAGGATCCATGCCTTCTCTCCTGTCAGAACGGTAATCTGCCTTGTTTACATAGGCAGATTGCAGTTCTGTCTCTCTGGCTGATGATCTGCAGGTGCCGTTGGACAACGAGTCCACGGTACCTGCCGATGGGCTCCAACTGTGTGTAATCACAGTGGGAGCGAGCCGCCAGTGGGGCGCAAATGCATCCCCTACCCGTGTTAAAACTTGGCAGGAAAACTGCAATACACACATTATCATCGATAGACCTTCACACAATACAGGGTCAATTAGCACAACACAATGACAGATCCTTAGAAGCCATACTAGATTCATTTACATCACAACAGATGACATTAACACCTAACAGTGTGTGTTCCCACATTGAATGAGTCACTATTTTAATTAACCTGTTGAGTTCAGAATCAACAAACAGTAATTAGTTCTTTAACGATATCCTGGAATATATTGTGGATAATCATTACTGCCCCATCTTTGGTAGTCCAAGGTATTCTGAATGTCCATTATGTTCTGGCTCAATCTGTGCCCAAAAGTGACTCCCGTTACAGGGTGCATGCCAATCTTCCCTTTCCATTGCAGCCAGACTGTATGCTTGGTATAAGGGTGTCACATGTCTGACTGTAGAGCCCAAGATGACAAGGGTTTCCTCTTGCACAATTCCCACTGAAGCACTCTTGGTAGTGGAGACAAGAACTGCTAGGGCAGCGGAAGCGTGCAGGTGCTGGAAAGCTGGAACCCCAGATAGCAAGAATAACTTGCCATAATATGGTGGCAGAGTTGAATTGTAGGTCTTGTTAACTTGCTGCACATTTTCACTGGCAAGTTGTACACTTGCAGAGCACTTGAAGCACAAGTTCTAGTTAACACTTCTACAATTTGCAGCAAATTTGCGTGGCAACTTTCTAACACGAGCAAAATTACAGTGGTGCAAGCGCTCTGCAAGTCTACAGCATGAAAATTCAGCCACAGTGACCTCTGTGGTGGGATGACTATTGCACAACATAAGTGAACCAGAACTTGCAGCAGACTTGCAGAATGGTTGCAAAGAATGTTGATCTGAAATCATGCAATGTAGACTTGCTGCAATTGTGCAACAAACTTGCCTGGCAAGTCTAGCAATAGTTTTTCAAGTCATTTTCAAACTTGCAGCTTAGTTGCTTGATATCTGGGAACAGTAGGAAACGCAGGAGTCCTTCCAGTGGCTGTATGGGGTCAGGTCACAAGCTATGTTCAGGAGCAGCCAAGAAAACGGGTGCAGAGACAGGATCAAGTTCAAAGTTAATGAGCAGGCAGGAGTTAGCAATGTGCTGGCAGCAGGGTACCAAGTCAGGAGGCTGAATTAGAAGTCCAAGCTGTGGTCGATAACAAGGTGAACATCAAAGATAACAGGCAGGGTGATGCAAGAGAAGTGTCAGGCATAGCCAGGTTAGGGACAAGGCAAGCAGATTTTAAGGAACTTGGGATACAGGAACTAGAACTTAAGACAACCCAGCACTGAGGCTAATTTAAATAGGCCACTGAGTGCACCAATGCACTAATGTATGCACCACAGCGCATGCATGCTTAGACACTGCCCATGCACATAAATGAGCATGACAATGGGCACTTGCCACACGGGAGTTAGAACTTGCTGCATGAGAATTAGCACTTACTACACAAGATCCCTGACACAGGGTCAGGTATGGATTTGTATGAGAACAGCTAAATAGGGTTCACAAAAATGTTGTGTATTGTCAGCCCACAACAGGACCTAGAGTCTGAGTGCATTTCTGGCAGATCAATAGGTATTTTTCTATACTTTCAAGCTCTTTAAAGGAATAAAACATGAGGAAATGCTCATGTATTGCAACATGTATTGTAGATATGCTACATATATTAATAGGAAAAACCTTTAACAAAACCTTATCTGATTGTTACAAGATAACCAGCCATCTGAAACGGTTTGCAAAGTGTTCATGTACCTCCCCAGCTGTATCCTAGGTATAAAGCCAAGCCTTTATGTTTATGCGCTAAGTGACAGCAGCCGAGGCAATCGCTCGGTCCTCGGCTGCTTCCACCGCCATCCTCGGTGAGGGAATCAGGAAGTGAAGCCTTGTGGCTTCACTGCCCGATTCCCTACTGCACATGCGTGAGGATCGTGGCGCTCTGTCACTGGTCCCCGCTCTCTCCTGGGAACAGTAGACAGCGAGGGGGAGTGATGTCAGAGGCTGGATTCCCCGTGGGGATCAGACCCAGAAGTGGTGCAAATACCTGTCTCAGACAGGTATCTGCACCCCCCTCCCCCCTGAAAGGTGCCAAATGTGTCACCGGAGGGGGGGAGGGATCCAAAATGCGGAGGTTCACTTTTTGTGTGAACCTCCGCTTTAAGTGACGGTTCACACAGGGGCAACCTGACTTACAGCGCGACTTTGCAAGGCGACTTCAGTGCGACTTGGAGCAACTTACAACGTGACTTAAAGTTGTCTCCAGGACAGGCGACTTTGGTTGTGGCCAATCACAGAATAATCGCTAGATGGCGCTTCCATTGCGGCCGGCGTAGATTATGTAAATGAGGGGATACGCCGATTCACAAAACGTACGCCAGGCCTACACCATCGAATTACGTTGTTTCCGTAAGGGATAGGCCGCCTAAAGTTATTCCACCTATGAGGTGGAATAACAATGTTAAGTATGGCCGCCGTTCCCGCCGCGAGGTTCGAATTTTTTAGGTCGTTTGCGCAAGTCGTCCGAGAATCGGGATTTACGTTGTTTACGTACACGTCGAAATCAATAGGCCCGTACGGCGTACTTAGCCGCATTGCGCACTGGGAAATGTAGTCGCCCGGCGCATGCGCAGTGTCAAAAAACGTCAAAAAACATGAGGTCAAGCCTCATTTCCATACAACACGCCCCCTCCAAGTCATTTGAATTAGGCACCCTTACGCCCGCTCGTTTGAGGCTACGCCACCGTAGATTAGCAGGTAAGTGGTTTGAAAATCACTACTAGCCTAACTAATTTACGGCGGTGTAGCCTAAACAGGCTAGGCTAGGCCGTCCTAAATATAATCCTTTATACGTGAATCTACCTAATTGTGTTTGGACTACAAAAAAGCTGCTAGATTTTAAAGTTCCTGATATCAAATCTCACAGATGTATTAGAAAGATAAAAAGTGCAGCGCTACAAAAACTCAATGCATTGTACAAAATATATATATAAAAAAAGTATGTGCAACTACAACATCCATATACCAGTGATAAGAGAGTCCACTGACAGAACATTAAAGTGTATCACATAAACTCCCTAGGAAAATGTGAAATAACAAATGATCACATAAAGTCCATAAAATGTCAAATAACAAGTGATCTTCACAGTTTCTAGTAGACAATGCCCAATTGTTTAAAAAGTCATCCATGATGGCAATGAAACTCGTGAGACAGTGCGCCCCCTCCAGATATCACAAACTGCAGCTCCTTACCAGGATTCAATTGACCCCTGTAAATATAGATAGCCAAATAGTGTTTAAAGGGTTAAGGTCTCCCATCAACCTGCTGCATGTCTCCTCCGCTAAGCCAGTAAAGCCCCAATAACACGATCGGAATTTCCGATGGAAAAAGTCTGACTTTGTACAACGGAAATTCCGACCGTGTGCATGCCCCATTGGAGTTATTTTATCGGAAATTCCGATGAATTCCATCAGGCCCCGTACACACGACCGAGGAAATCGATGTGCCAAACACATCGAGTTCCTCGTCGAGTTCAGTGTGGAAGCCGCCGAGGAACTCGGCGGGCCGACTTTTCCCATCGACTAACGAGAAAATAGAGAACATGTTCTCTTTTCGGCCCGACAAGTTCCTCGTCGGCTTCCTCACTGAAAAGTGTACACACGACCGAGTTTCTCGCCAGAATCCAGCTCCGACCGAGTTTCTGGCTGAATTCTGCCGAGAAACTCGGTCGTGTGTACGGGGCCTCAGAGTTTAGATAGAGAACATGTTCTCTTTTACTCCAAAGGTCTGATCGTGTGTACGGGGCTTTAGGGGTATGCTGTCACCATGAGTTTAGTCCTGTCAAATGTTTTGCTCCCGATCTCATGCCAGACTTCAGATGTGCAGCTGCTTCCTCTGGTCCCAATTACAGGCAAGCGGAAACATGATTAATACAACATTGTCCATTTCCCCACATTTGCCTCTGATTTTCGGCTAGAAATGGGGTGCACTCGCGTTCTCTTCCAGTATTTGCATGACATTGTAGTTTAGTAACTAGTTAAATTCATTGGCCCAGATTCAGGTAGCAGATGCGCCTGCGTAACCATAGTTACGCAGCGCAATTGCTGACTTGCGCTGGCGTAACGAGTTCTCCTGATTCAGAGAACTCGTTACGCCGACTGCAGCCTAAAATCTGCGTGGCATAAGGCTCTTATGCCACGCAGATTTTAGGCTGCATTCTAGCGATGACCGCTAGGGGGCGCTCCCATTGTGATCTGTGTATAGTATGCAAATTGCATACTAACGCTGATTCACAACATTGCGCGAGCCCTGCGTACGCAAATTACATAGTTTGCGTACGTCGGGTTTCGCGTAAGGTTACACATCCTAATAGCAGGCGCAGCCAATGCTATAGGATACCCACGTTCCTGCGTCGCGATATTTAAAATCTACGTTGTTTGCGTAAGTGAATCGTGAATGGCGCTGGACGCCATTCACGTTCACTTTGAAGCAAATGACGTCCTTGCGACGTCATTTGCCGCAATGCATGCGCTTTACGATCAGCGCAGGAACGCGCCTAATTTAAATGATTCCCGCCCCCGGCGGGATCATTTACATTGCGCGCGCTTACGCCGGGCAATTTTGCCGGCGCGCCTCGCAATTTACGGAGCTACTGCTCCGTGAATCGAGGGCAGCGCAAAATATTTGCGTGGGCGCAGGGCAAAATCGTTGCCCTGTGCCTCCGCAAATAAAGCGCAAGTCGTACCTGAATCTGGGCCATTGTATTTTGTTGCTGAGATGTAACCAGATTGACCTGTTATTTTATTTTTTTTGGTCTTCCCTAAGTTTGGTTGGTTGGTTTCACCAGTTGCTTGGGGGAAGCTCTAAAAGGTGGAGTTGAAAGGTTAATCCCTTAGTTATGAATATTTATTATTCTTAGAGGTTTTGTGCCTTGTGTGCCTTGTAGAGATGATAAATGTTCATAACTAATGCTTCTCCCTGGGGAAAAGGCATGTGCAAAGAATTGCTGTCTAGGCCTGGCCTCAGCAGAATCCATGTGCCAAAGGTTCTGGAAACCAAGTTACGGTTGGACTGGATATCTGAAAAGGACTGAAGAGAAGATATGCTTGCTAAAGATTGTCACAGGTAAGCCAAATAGAAGATGCTGTCTCAACATTCTAAAAATAATTATTTGCCCCAAGGCTCAGGCCTCGTACACACGACCGGGTTTCTCTGCAAAAACCAGCAAGAAAACTGCTTCTTGCCGAGATTCCCGTTTGTGTGTATGAGGCATTCAGGTTTCTCGTCTGGAAATCTGGCCAGTATCCCGACGAGAAAAAAAGAGAACCTGCTCTCTTTTTTCTTGTCGGGATTCTTGTCGGCCTGTTTCCCGATGAGAAACCCGAGAGTGTCTATACTTACCTGTCGCCATGGAAACCTGCGCATGCTCGAAATGATTTTGACGCATGCGCGGTAGCTTCCACGGTATAGGTAGGGTGCAGCAAGATGGCGGCGACGGCATCGAATGTGACGAGCTCATGCTCGTCATACGCGATGATGTCACCGCGTTCTTTCCTTTAAAGAGAACCACGGGTTCTTTTGAAAAGAAAGTCAGTACACCTTGCCAAGAATCTCATCAGGGAAAAACGACAGGTTTTTCCTGACGAGATTCTCGGACGTGTATACGAGGCCTCGGAGTTGTTTTTTTTTGCTTACAGAGTAACAGAAGCCAGATTGGGGATCAAGGAAACTGTGGGGGTTATTTACTAAAGCTAAATGGTGCAAAATCTGGTGCAACTCTGCATTTATACTAATCAGCATCCAGGTTTTATTGCCAAAGTTTAATTAAACAAGCTGAAGTTAGAGGTTGATTGACTACCATGCACAGTTGCACCAGATTCTGAGTGTTCCAGTTTCAGTAAATCTCCCCCACTGTGACTGCCCTCAAAGGGTCAAAAATGTATCTGTTTTTTCTCTGTCTATAAGCATCTCTTTATCTCATGCATTTTTGGTCTTTTTCAAGCACTTTTTTGATTTTATTTGCATGCTTCATTATTATTTTTTTGCAGGAGGCTTTCAAACACAAAACCCTACTAAAGACGCACCAAAAATGCATGTGCATAAAAAAAGTCCCTGCACCTCTTCGAAAAGCACAGTGCAGGAATCTGCATAGATGTAAACAGGACCCATAGGAAACCGTGTCTTCTTGAAATGTGCTGATAAACTCACAGTTGTGAAGCTAGCCTAATGCCCTGTACACACGATCGGTCCATCCGATGAGAACGGTCTGATGGACCGTTTTCATCAGTTAACTGATGAAGCTGACTGATGGTCAGTCGTGCCTACACACCATCAGTTAAAAAACCGATCGTGTCAGAACGCGGTGACATAAAACACAACAACGTTCTGAAAAAAACGAAGTTCAATGCTTCCAAGCATGCGTCGACTTGATTCTGAGCATGCGTGGATTTTTAACCGATGGTCGTGCCTACAAACGATCGTTTTTTTTTCTATCGGTTAGGTATCCATCGGTTAAATTTAAAACAAGATTGAATTTTTTTAATCAATAGATAAATAACCGATGGGGCCTACACACGATCGGTTTGGTCTGATGAAAACGGTCCATCAGACCGTTTTCATTGGTTTGACCGATCGTGTGTACACGGCATTAGAGGTTGCTCTGAAGGGTCCTGCTGCTATTTCTGTCCTATTTCAGCATTTGTGTCCTAAAGTTTTTGTGCTATTGGGTATTCTGCACCACCATTTTTACCCCAGGTTTAAATATTTCTAAAATATTGTGCACAACCAGAACAGAGACTGCAACCTTTTTAAGACAAATCTTGAAAATATGTTTTTTTCTGACTACTCCAGCTCCTTCTGTCATACAGTGCAGTTAGTCGGGCTGAGAATTACTCAGCCATTCATAGGAAACCTTGTATTTTATTAATGAATACAAGGCTACAAGGCTACCTCTGATTGGCTGAGGTGGATGGATGACATCTAGATCCCCATCTCTGCCAATCAGAGGAAGCCTTGGGTTCATTGATGAAATAGAAGGCTTCCTGTGAATGGCTGAGAAGCGTTCAGCCTGATTTGATTTTGTCAGGCAGCAGATGGGAAGTGCCCATACCACTGCTGGTACACACAGTTTATACAGCACTGACAGCAGGTGTATCTGTTCAGGGTGTATCTGTTCATAAAGAACATTGTTCATTTGGGCTGTCTTTGCCCAAATGAACAATGAACTAGACTTCAAAGGTGTACATGTAACGCATGTTGTCTGGCACTATTTTATGTTGTTTGGTTTGTTAGGAACTGGTCTCTGACTTTCAATCTTTATTGATCATATTTTTTCACTAGAACATCTACATTTTTAATCTATTCTAACATAATATTCAGCCTTTGATTAAGATGCTGTACATGAAAATGTTTCTGTATACTTGTGTTTGTGTGAGATATTTATTTTTCTTTTGGGTTATTGAAATAAGATGCATGCAACTCCTGCCTTCATGTGGTATTTTTTGTACTGCTAGACCTTCTAAATTATGTATACGATCATACAGTTTTTCTCTAGCACAGTGGTTGACATTAAAAAATGAATTTTACAAGGTAGACTATTACTTTCTTTAGCATTGCATTGTGTTTTTATTTATTTTTTTAGACACATATTCAGTCCTCTTCCATTTACTTTTTTTTTTTTTATACAGTAGCTGCTAACAGGAGTGTATTGTAATTGAACAGCCAGTACAGAATTCACATCATGTTTTGTATATGTTTGAGCTGCTTCTGTTATTATGACTAACAACTGTTAATTGGGAAAATGGCAAACCAATGTGGCCATTTAATTCCTTAGCAACCAATTATCAATACTTCCTGTTCCTTGAAGGAACAATAACCAAGGTTTTTTATGTGCCAGTCAGCTCTCTATAAAATTATATTTAATGAATTGAACTTATACCCATCATATCTTTATCGCACCCACCTTTCACTAGCAGCCTTTATTTGATTCATCTCGATACTCCTCACTTATATATAACATCAGCACTCTCAGTCAGTCCAGGCTTGACCGGAAATAGAACAGTATGTGATTGAGCTGTTTGCTTGCCCTGCACCCAGTGCGCTGTCAGAGAGGACGTTTAGTGCAGGGAACAGTTTTGTGAAATATAGATAAATCCTTCTGTTCCCTGACACATTCGATGGCTCACAATTATAAAAACAAACCAGTCTTGACTCGGCAATGATTTTAAAACCCATTCAGCTGATGATAACTATTTTTATTTCAACTGACCACACAATGGTTATATCTTACATATTTACATCATTATCAGCTCCTGTCCTATCAGCTCCGATCATCATTGCTGGCCTGCTGACGAGATTCCTGGAAAGCCTTCTTGCTCGCCGAGTGTACATACGGGCCATTCAAAAGAACCACCTTTTGAATGGCAAGAACGCAGTGATGTCATCGACTACGACAAGCATACGCTCGTCACATTGGATGCCGTCGTCGCCATCTTGCTACACCCTACACTATGCCTTGGAAGCTACCGCGCTTGCGCCAAATTCTCATCAAGCATGCGCGGGTTTCCATGGAGGCAGGTAAGTATACAGACGCTCGGGTTTCTTGGCAGGAAAACACTGCCGATAATCACAACGACAAAGTAGAGAGCAGGTTCTCTATTTTTCTCGTCGAGAATCCAGGCAGTTTTCTCGATGAGAAACAGCTTTTTTGCAGAGAAAACCGTGCGTGTGTACGAGGCTTAAGTCCTGGAGAGCAGCCCTCATCCTTGGAAAGATTGCTCTCTTGAAATTACGTGTTTTTATCTTTCCTGTATGTATTTCTTGCTTACAGCCAACATCAAATGAAATCATGTTATGATCACTGCTACCCAGGTGTTCCTTTATTTAAACATTAGTAATAAGCTCTGCATGGTTTGAGATTACCAGGTCCAACAGAGCATCATTCCTAGTTGGGGCCTCAATAAACTGGACCATAAAATTGTCCTGTAAAAGGTTTGTACATTTTTGCCCTTTAACTGTCCCAGCAGTGCCATTACTCCAGTCAATTTCTTGGTAGTTAAAATCCCCCATTATTATCACCGTCTCAGCCCTTGCAGCCCTTTACATTAGGTTAAGTTATGTGTTCAATAGGTATACCTTACACCACTTTATAATGGGCATATAAGATATTATATCATAAGTAGGGATGAGCTTTATGTTCGGGTCGAACATGAGTTTTTTTGCTGTGATTTTTAAAAATTTTGACTCTTTTTTTGTGAAATGGTGGGGATACAATGTACGTTATTAATTCACATAGGGGGGTGGGATCTGGAGGTCCCCTTTCTTAAAGGGGGCTTCCAGATTCCAAAAAGCCCGGTTCGGGGGTTCCCCTTAATATTCATACCAGATTTAAAGGGCCTGGTAATGGACTAAGGGGTGAACCCATGTAATTTTTTTTTTTTTCAATTACTTTTATCTGAATTACCAGGACCCGACAATTAATAATAGCCACGAGTAGTTACTAATTACTTTTTGTTCTTTAGAAATGTAATTTTGCTCAGGGACTGTTCTAAACATGGGGAAAATGTGCCACTTTACAGGCATACTATAGACACCCCCCATGTACAAAATTTAAAGGAATATTTTACTTTTATTGTTTCACATTAAGCATTATTAAAATCACTGCTTTTTTTGCATTGATACATGCCCCCTGGGGCAAGACCCAGGTCCCCAAACACTTTATATGACAATAACTTGCATATTAACCTTTAAAATTAGCACTTTTGATTTTTCATGCTCGTGTCCCATAGATTTTAATGGTGTTTGCGTGTTCGAACATATTTTTTGCCTGTTTGCATGTTCTGCTGCGAACCGAACCGGGGGGGGGGGGGATGGGGGGGTGTTCGGCTCATCCCTAATCATATACCAAGTTATATACTGTATAATTAGAAATACATTCCCTATTTGGTCCAGAAGCAAAATGTATTGAGGCTATTTGACAGCCACTCAAGATCTTAAGGCCTGTACACATGATCAGAAAATCGTATGAAAAAATACCGCTTTTGTAAGCAATCGTACAATAATCTGATAATTAGTACACAGATTTCGAGAGCCGATCAGAACAATTAATGCAAAATTATCCAATAAGGCATGAAAAATTTCCTTGTACAACACCAAATCGTACACTTTGCCTTTAATCAGTAAAGACCTCTTCATTTTGGATATGAGATTAGCATGCAAAAAAAAAACACTGCAAAATGTTTTTAAAAAACAGCGTGGGGTCCTCCCCCCTACAAAATCCATACCAGACCAGACCCTTATCTGATCATGTGGTCTGGCAGGTCAGGAAAGGGGGAACGAGTGAGAGCCCCCCCTCCTGAACCATACCAGGATACATGCCCCCAACATGCGCTCCAAAGCACTATGTCCTTGTTGATGGGGACAAGGGCCTCTTCCCAACAACCCTGGGCTGTGGTTGTCGGGGTCAGCGGGTGGGGGGATTATCGGAATCTGGCAGCTCCCTTTAACAAGGGGGCCCCCAGATCATGACCCCCCTTCCTTAGTGAATGGGTATCGGGTACATCGTATCCCTACCCATTCACCAAAAAAAAGTTTTAAAAAGAAAGAAAGTCCTTTATGAAAAAGAAAAAAAAAATAGTGTCCCTTGTTGTCCATCATAATGCCCTCTGACCCAAAAAATAGAAAGATGGCAAAAAAATTGCTTCTTAAGAGGCTACGTACCACCTGCCCACTCTTCGCTTTGACAGCTCTTATATAGGCCTTCTGACGTCACATCACAAATTTGTATTCGGACTGAAACTAATTGCACATGTTTAACGATAATCTCATCATGTGTACCAAGCATTAGCAATATATTGTCTATTATTATAGCTCATGACATGTAAGGCCCTGTACACACGATCAGTCCAAACTGATGAAAACGGACTGAAGTTCAGTTTCATTGGTCCAAACCGACTGTGTGTAGGCCCCATCGGTCAGTTGTCCTTCGGTCCAAAAACAGAGAACTTGCTTTAAAGCAACCGATGGACGCCTGATCAATAGGTAAAAACCGATGGTTAGTACGCAAAAGCATTGGTTCCAAACCCGCGCATGCTCAGAATCAAGTCGACGCATGCTTGGAAGCATTGAACTTCATTTTTCTCTGCACGTCGTTGTGTTTTACGTCACCACGTTGGACTCAATTGGTTTTTGAACTGATGGTGTGTAGGCACATCAGACCATCAGTCAGCTTCATCGGTTAACCAATGAAACAGACCTTCAGTCCGTTTTCATCAGTTTGGACTGATCGTGTGTACAGGGCCTTACAGTTTTCATGACATGATCATAGCACGTTATAGTGTTGGAAATTTTATAGGCATGATGTGCAGTCGCAACCCTCTGCTAGTGCAGTTGCTCGAGAGCTTAGTAAATGAGGTAAAGGTTCTCTTCACCAAGAATACCCACTCACGTGCAAGGAACATTAACAAAAAAAAACAGCATTTTTGCTTGCACATAATTGGAGATTGGAAGTCAGCAGAGCTTTTGCTCATTTTCTAAGCTCTGGAGCAACTGCACTTGTGGAGTGCAACTGCAATTTGCAAAGTGCAGTCGATTTGCCTTTAGAAAATCAATCCCATGGTGTCTCATGTGCAAATAATGACTTGAATAATCAATGTAATGGTGTATTTCTGATGTCGCGTACACGCAATCGTTTTTTGGGTTCTAAAAAATTTAGTTTTTCAGGCTCTAGAAAAAATTTAGTTTTTTTTAACCCGATCATTAAAACGGCCTTGCCTACACACGATCGTAAAAAAAATGCTCTAGCAAAGCGCGTACAACATGTATGACGGCACTATAAAGGGGAAGTTCCCTTTGGGCTGCTTTAGCTGATTTTGTGTTAGTAAAAGACGATTCGCGCTTTTCAGTCTGTTACAGCATGATGAATGTGCTTACTCCAATACGAACGGTAGTTTTACCAGAACGAGCGATCTTGTCTCAAACCTTGCTTCTGAGCATGCGCAGATTTTAAACATCGTTAAAGCCCACACACGACCATTTTTTACAACCCCCAAAAAATAGAGCATGTTCAAATTTTTTTTGTGCCCGTTTTTCAGAACCCGAAAAATGCTCTGAAGCCAAAACACGATCGTTTTTAATCACATAAAAAAAATACGTAATTTTTTAGAACCCGAAAAACGATCGTGTTACTCGGCATAAGGCTTTTGTCAGTATGACATTTCCCTAGTTGCTTTGTGTCTCCCTTTTGGGTAAAGGTATGAAAGCCAATGGTTGAGGCATATTTGGCCCTTTCAATGTTGATGGTGGGTGGTCTGGCTCACCTACTGTACGTCCCTACCCCTGTGCTAGAAAGATACATTCCCATTAATTTTCATTTTCCTGTAGGTCATGTGACCTGCTATTGCAATATGTAGTATGGATGAGAGCAGAGTTTGGATAGAATCATAATCATATGTCTGCCTGAGCATGCATGGTACATCATGTGTGTGTGACTCTCTATGAGGCTGAGACTGTGCAATTTTAGAACTTTGTTGCTTGGTATGTAGTTAATTGTTTGCAGATTGCTGTTTGTTATGGGGGCTAGTTTACATCATTGATTATTGTATTGCAGTTGAATATGAGGGCTAGTTTACATGATTGATTTAGGAATGCGGTTTATCAGTGAGGCACCTGGGCACAATCATTGACCACTTGACCACTTTCTCTGATTAAAACATTCTTTATAAAGCTGTTCTGTGTCCGTAGGTATGTTTAAATATAGAATGGAATCATCAATTATGTTGTTTTAACGGGTGTAAGATACTTGCATTAATATGACACACTCTAGGAGTAATGCATATTATTTTTGTCTCTCTTTACAATTATTTATAGCTTTTTGGCATCAGATTTTATGATACCTGTAAAATATAATGAGGTTATTTCAAAACATTAGCTGCATGAAAGATATATTTTAGGCAAGGTAATTTTGTGAGTTACTTGTTTTATGTTTTTAGCTTTGAGTTATAACTAAAGGTAGCCATAGACGGATCAAATCTTGGCCAGTTCAGCAGTGACTGGCCTAGATTTAAACTTTCTATAGGCAGGTTGGTTGTACTGAAGTCAACTCATTGATCAATATCAGTACAACCAGCCTGTCGTTTTTTTTTGTCATGCCATAAGTTGCGCGGCGCAAGTGCTTACTTGCTCCGGTGTAACGAGTGCTCCTGATTCAGGAACCTCGTTACACCGACTGCAGCCTAGGATATGACAGACATAAGCCTCCTTATGCCTTCATATCTCAGGCTGCATTCTTGCGTTGGCCGCTAGGGGGCGCGGCCATTGTGATCGGCGTATAGTATGCAAATTGCATACTACCACCGATTCACAAAAGTTGCGCGGGCCCTGCGCACGTAAGGTACAGAGTTTCCGTACGGTGACTTTAGCGCAAGGTTGCTCCTGCTGTAGCAGGGGCAGCCAATGCTAAAGTATAGCCGCCCTTCCCGCTCGTGAAATTTAAATTTCACGTCGTTTACGTAAGTGAATCGTGAATGGCGCTGGACACCATTCACGTTCACTTAGAAGCAAATGACGTCCTTGCGACGTCATTTGCCGCAATGCACGTCGGGAAAGTTTCCCGACGGAGCATGCGCTGTTAGCTCGGCGCGGGAGCGCGCCTAATTTAAATGATTCCCGCCCCCGGCGGGATCATTTACATTAGGCGCCCTTACGCCGGGCTATTTAGCATATCGCCCGCGCAATTTACGGAGCTACTGCTCCGTGAATCGCGGGCATTTCAAAATATTTGCGTGGGCGCAGAGCAAAACTCGTTGCCCTTTGCCCACGCAAATATTGCACGGATCTACCTGAATCTGGCCCACTGTGTTTTGCCTGCAGAACACAATAGCACTGCTGGAGTGATTCGCTGACTGTGTTGTAGGGGGAATCAAGCAATTTTCTGTTCCTTCCACCCAAGGTGGCATAATCTATGGGCTGCTTAAAGCAGAGGTCTGCCCATTGCTGCATAAATTAAAAGCCAGCAGCTACACATACTGCAGCTGCTGGATTTTAATAATAGAACATTTACCTGTCCTGGAGCCAAGCAATGTCGGAGGAGGGAGCCGAGCAGTGACATCAACGGCCACAGCTGTGGCTACTGGAAGTCGGGACAGAATACCAAGGACATGTATCTGCTCCAGCCTCCTCCCAAAATGTGGCAAATGTGGCACTGGGGGGGGGGAGGCCGGAAGTTCCACTTTTGTGTGAAACTCTGTTTTAACTAAAGGTACACACTATATCATATTGTTTCAACAAGCAACACTTATAGCTCTCTCAAGCAAGACACATACCGGTATACAATTCAAATATACTGGGAATCACCTGACAAGTGAATCTTCACTTGTGTGAGATTGTTTTTACATTCAAAGGAAAAAGTTATAAGCCAGTTGTCTACCACCTTTGTCTGCATGGGCACTGTCATTGTTGAGTTTAATAAGAGTCTTGGCATCCCACCTCTTTTCTTGTTTGCCCATAAATTCATCAGAGGGAGATATTATAGTCACACATGTGGTGCAATTTCTCCAAAAAATATATAAAAAAAAATCAATCATTGTATGTATCTGAATACACTGGGCTAGATTCAGAAAGGTTAGCGGATCTTTAGATCTGATTTACGATCCGCTGGCGCAAGTTTTTGAGGCAAGTGCTGTATTCAGAAAGCACTTGCCTCTAAAGTTGCGCCGGCGGATCGTAAATCCCCCGGCGGAATTCAAATTCCGCAGCTAGGGGACGTGTAGAATTTAAATCAGGCGCGTCCCCGCGCCGAACGAACTGTGCATGCGCCGTCCGCTAAATTTCCCAGCGTGCATTGCTCCAAATGACTTAGCTAGGACGTCATTGGTTTCAACGTGAACGTAAATTACGGCCATCCGTATTCGCGAACGACTTACGCAAACGACGTAAAAAATTAAAAATTTGACGCGGGAACGACGGTCATACTTAACATAGGATACGCCGCATATAGCAGGGGTAACTATCCGCCGGAAAAACCCGAACACAAACGGCGTAAAAAAAAAGCGCCGGGCGGGCGTTCGTTTCTGAATCGGCGGAAATCCTCATTTGCATATTCGTCGCGTGAAAAAAATATGAAACGCCACCTAGCGGCCGGCCTGGAATTGCAGCCTAAGATCCGACGGTGTAAGTCACTTACACCTGTTGGATCATAGGGAGATCTATGCGGAACCTGATTCTATGAATCAGGCGCATAGATCCGACCGACGGAACTCAGAGATACGACGGCGTATCTCTATCTAAATCTGGCCCACTGAAATTATGGCAAATAACTGCATTTTAAACAATACAATTTACTCTGATATTTCATTCTTTACTTTTCTCTTCTCTTTATCTTTTTGTTCTATGCTTACTCTTTCTTTGTTCTCCTCGAATTTATGAATACAAGCATATCTTTTGTCACAGTCATATCACTCAAAAATCTGCCACAGCGGGAGAGACTTGGGGGGTGAGAGTGGGGGTACGAACCATACTTCCTATATAAGGAGCTGGCCTCCGCGACCATAGAGAGGGATCGCAAGGGGCTAGCTATGGCTACCTACCCTAGGAAAGCCTCCCGGGGTCTCCACACAATTTTGGGACACATGACACTGCAAAAGAATATGAACATGATACGCCGCAGAATGTGTTAATGTGTACTGATACCTATCGTTCCAATGATTTGTGATACTGTACTCATCTAAATCTTATGTATATGTCTACTTCTTCGTTCTGTAATGCATATACTACTTTCTAATGAAAAAAATAATAAAAATTATTGAAATATAAACAATACAATTTTTCAGTTATATATAATTTTTCATGTTTTGCTATCTATCTCACATTGGACTGTATATGACATTGGACTGTATATGACATTGGACTGTCTATGACATTATCCTGACTATTCCTGGCTACTGCACTCTCTGCGCTGGTCTTTAAAGTACACACTCCTGACCACTGCAATCTGTGGCCCGGATTCAGATACAATTGTGTATCTATCGGCGGGCGTAAAGTACGTTACGCCGCCGTAACATAGGGCGCAAGTTCCGTATTCAGAAAGAACTTGCGCCCTAAGTTAAGGCAGCGTAGCGTATGTGGTCCGGCGTAAGCCTGCAGAATTCAAATTCTCCATGCAGTGGGCGTGTTGTATAGTAATGAAGGCTGACCCCACGTAAATTAAGTTTTTGGCTAACGGTGCATGCGCCGTCCGTGAACGTATCCCAGTGCGCATGCTCCAAATTAACCCGCAAAAAGCCAATGCTTTCGACGTGAACGTAAATTACGCCCAGCCCTATTCGCGAACAACTTACGCAAACAACGTAATCGACGGAAAATTCGACGCTGGCCCGACGTCCATACTTAACATAGGATACGCCTCATATAGCAAGGGTAACTTTACGCCAGAAAAAGCCTAACGTAAACAACATAAAAAAATGTGCCGGGTGGACGTACGTTTCTGAATCGGCGTATCTACCTAATTTGCATATTCCTCGCTAAATCTACGGAAACGACACCTAGCGGCCAGCATAAATATGCAGCCTAAGATACGATGGTGTAAGAGACTTACGCCGGTCGGATCTTAAGGAAATCTATGAATCAGGCGCATAGATACGACCCCGCACACTCAGAGTTACGACGGCTTATCCGGAGAAACGCTGTCGTAACTTCTATCTGAATCCGGGCCTGTGACTTCAACTGTATATATTATACTCTTGACCACAGCATGCTGTACCCTCAGTTGTATACAATATACTCCTGACCACTGCACTCAGCATGCTGGGCTATATATGACATGTGTCTGACCACTGCACCCCTTATGTTATTCTGAATATGATATGTTCCTGACTACTGCACAGGGATGGACTGGCCATTGGGACTACAGGGAGTTTCCCGGTGGGCCGATGGCTCAGTGGG
The DNA here is from genome assembly GCF_905171775.1 of Rana temporaria. NCBI lineage: Eukaryota > Metazoa > Chordata > Amphibia > Anura > Ranidae > Rana > Rana temporaria. The sequence goes on from NC_053493.1 coordinate 272,513,904, forward strand.
CCGGCTTCAGTGACAGCGGCCTGGGAGTTTCTCACTTCTGCCTAAACTTGTCCCATGAGGGGGGGGGGGGGGCACCAAACTGATTCTTTCCCCCGGGAGAAATAATGTCTAGCTTCCCCACTGGTACTGCCTATAAGAGTACCAGTACCAGCCGTTCTACTCTAATAAAGTAAAACGGCTAGTGGCTAGTGAAGGGGGAGAGGTGGCTTGGGTGGCCGGGGGGGAGCGGGAGTTGTCCGGCCGCTGTGGGAGAGACCTGTCAAAGTGGGCCAGTCTGGATGAAGTCCATGGCCACATTTTTGTCCCAGTCCAGCCCTGCTACTGCACTAGGTATATGATATACCTGTAGTCCTGGTCACTGCACTCTGTACCCTGGGAAGTATATGACATACTCCTGAGTCTGACCACTGCGCTCTCTGCACTGAGCTTTATAAGACTAATGCCACGTACACACAATCGTTTTTCGGCAAAAATAAAAAAAACTTTGTTTTTCAGCATGTCCAAAAAACAAAGTTTTTCCAACTTCATCATTAAAAACGATGTTGCCCACACACCATCGTTTTTGAAAAATGATGAACAAAGCGCAGTGAAGTACAACACGTACGACGGCACTCTAAAGGGGAAGTTCTATTTGCCTTTGGGCTGCTTTTAGCTGATTCCTTGTTAGTAAAAGACGATTTGCGCTTTTTTGTCTGTTACAGCGTGATGAATGTGCTTACTCCATTATGAATGGTAGTTTTACCTGAACGAGCGCTCTCATCTCATAACTTGCTTCTGGGCATGCGCGGGTTTAAATCGTTGTTTTTTCCGACACACAATCATTTTTTACAACCCGAAAAACGACATTCAGAAGCCGAAAAACGATGTGAAGCTCACACACGATAATTTTAAATGACGTTTTTAAAAAACGTCGTTTTTTTCATGCCGAAAAACGATTGTGTGTACGCGGCATAGGGCTAAGTTTAGACGTGCGGTTGGGGGGGGGGGTAAAAATGGGCTTTTGAGCCCATGTTTTTACAACTATATTGCACAACAGATGCTGGTTGCTCAGTAGTCACTGACTATGTTAATGAGGTTCTTCCTAAAGGTAGACTGTGTTCAGAAAAGCATATGCACTACATATGCATTTTTTACAAATGATTTTGCTGAAGTTGCTATGTGTCTGTTAGACCCTAACTTGCAGAAAAATAATTAAAGCATATTTTGTGGGAACAATGAATTTGACATATGTTACAGTGTACACTCTACCCTATGTGTGCATGCATCATTTCCAAAACTGTGAAGAAAAAAAAAACATTAACACAGAAAACCATGAGGAAGAGTATTGCACTTATAACACAAAATAGCAAAAGTTGAAAAGTCATGTATGTGCAATCTGCAAACCACTGATAAATATTACCAGACAAAGTGCAAAGTACCAATGTAGCAGGGCCGACCCTACCATGGGATCAGATGATACCAATGTACCAGGCGGCACTTTTGGGGGGGGGGGCCCGCCCCACTGAGGCAAATTGCAGCCTGGCCAACCATCCTTGGTGTTCGTGAAAGTCTGTTATGGACACGAGTGCCCATAAAAAAGATAGCTGTGAGCCGACCATGCAACTGTGCATGCGCCATTCGGCCGGGTGGAGCATGCGCAGCAACGTAATGGCGCCACCCAGCGCCATTTTTGAATCGATGATCGGGACGGGAGTGCAGTCACAACAGTGGCTCGTGTAGTGCCATAGTAGGACTCGGCCGAGCAGGTAGGAGGAGGAGGAGGAGGAGGGGGGAGTAAAACTGGGGGGATATGAAGTGAGAGGAGGACTGCACTGAAGCGGCTATGGCATGCAGGGGAGGGACAGAGACTGATGTGCTCTGTCCACCATTATATAACTTCTACTCCACATCAGCAGTATGCTGTCCTCCTCCTGTGCCCATTTCACCTCTCCACAGGTCCGAGCTGTTCTGACCTGTGGAGAGGTGAAAGGGGCACAGGAGGAGGACACAGCATACTGATGATGTGGAGGAGAATTTATATGATGGTGGACAGAGGAGGAGGAAACTGTGAGGAGGACACTATCATATTTGCAGTCTCTGCCCCCTCATGTGTTATGTCCGCATCCTCTGCCCCCCCGTGTCATGTCCGCAGCCTCTGTCCCCCCCCTGTGTCATGTCCGCAGCCTCTGTCCCCCTCCTGTGTCATGTCCGCAGCCTCTGTCCCCCCCCGTGTCATGTCCGCAGCCTCTGTCCCCCCCCCCCGTGTCTTGTCTGCTGCCTCTGTTGCCCCCCCTGTGTTATGTCCGAAGCCTCTGTCCCCCCTCTGTGTCATGTCCGCAGCCTCTGTCCCCCTCATGTGTCATGTCCGCAGCCTCTGTCCCCCTCATGTGTTATGTCCGCAGCCCCTGTCCCCCTCATGTGTCATGTCCGCAGCCTCTGTCCCTCTCCTGTGTCATGTCCGCTGCCTCTGTCCCCCTCCAGTCTCATGTCCGCAGCCTCTGTCCCCCTCCTGTGTTATGTCCGCAGCCCCTGCCCCCCTCATGTGTTATGTCCGCAGCCTCTGTCCCCCTCATGTGTCATGTCCGCAGCCTCTGTCCCTCTCATGTGTCATGTCCGCAGCCTCTGTCCCCCTCCTGTGTCATGTCCTCAGCCTCTGTCCACCTCCTGTGTCATGTCCACAGACCGCAGCCTCTGTCCACTTCCTGTATCGTGTCCGCAGCCTTTGACCATCTCCTGTCTTTTATAATGTTTGCAGTCTCTAGGGGGATCCTAGAAATGAGTCAAGAGTGGGAGTGCCGGGATGGGGGTTACGAGAAGAAACAGACGTGTTGACTGGTCCTCTTTATATTCCTACATACATGAATAGAGCTATAACAGGTCTTTGTTTTACTCCTATATATGTAAACAACCATAACAGGCATTTCATTTTTGGTTCCGGGCAGCACAATGTCTTGGGCCGGTACTGCAATTTAGTGTCTCTCTTTGCAGCCTCCCCACCATAACATGAGGTCTATTGTACAAACCGTGGGAGGAAGAACCAAAAGTCATCATCAATAACAGGTAACCCTGTAGACTGCAGGGAAAGGAGCTTGAGAGGTAGATCAGCTTGTCCAATGAAACCACAGTATCAAGGCTTACTGTATGTAGAGGTGATGATGATAATGATGTTGAGCAATGAAGAGAAAGGAAGGGGTTAAACCATCTGGGAAATGGGAACCTATAGGAGTAAAGTTATACAAGTCATGATTTAGGGTGAACAGATACTACCAAATAGTTAGAGAACAGCTCATGATCAGGCATAAATGAGATACAGGAGAAAAGTACAGAAGATATCATGTTGACTCCTGCTAATATCCCATCTCCTAATAGTATAAGCATTTAGGAACCCTCCTACTGAGATTCCATTGCTCAAGCCAGTTAAACACATCCTTAAGGTGGTTGAAGAAAAGTGTAGTTCATCTTTATTGAAACGCCGCCAAGCAGGATACAGCATTGTCTATTTTTTTTTGAGTAAACACACTCTCCGTTTGACCTCAATAAATTTAGCTTGTTTGGTTGTTTCTGTAGAAAAAATCTGGAAAAACAGTCACAGTGGTGTTTAGAAAAGCCCATATTCTTTGCAGATCGCAGAACCAGCATGTGGTCCTGAAATGTAGGTAGTTTAGCAATAGAAGTTTTGGGAGGTGCCCCTGGAGGCTGAGGTCTCACTGTTATACCCTGGACTCTTTCCACCACGAAGATGGGAGAGAATTTCCTTTTGCCATAAGTGGTAATCAAAAGAAATTGTGAAAGGTCCACAGGATCAGACCCCTCCTGTCTTTCCAGGAGACCAATAAGTTTATTCTATTTTTAGGATCAACCTGTTTCTGCTGAAAATTCTGTAAAGTATTTAACTGATCTTGCACAGTAATAATCCCAGTTTCAATCTCTGTGACTTAAACTCTCATACACCATACACACGACCAGGTTTTCTGACGGGAAAACTGCGAGGAGAGCTTTTGGCCAGGAATCACGGCCATGTGTATGCTTCCTCACAGTTTTTTCGACTGGAAAACTGCCAAACCCACCGGACAAAAAAAAAGAGAACCAGGTCTCTTTTTTCCTGCCGGGATTCCCGACTGACTTTTTCCCGTCAGAAAACCCGGCCGTGTGTAGCAGAAACCAGCCTGTGGGGAAAAACTCAGATGGAGCATAACACGGTCGGGATTCCCGAGGAAACACTCTCATCTGAGTTTTCCCGACAGGAAAACCAATCGTCTGGACGGGGGAAAAGTAGAGAGCAGGTTCTTGGTTTTACCCTTGGGATTTTCGACTGACCTTTTCCTGTCGGGAATCCTGGTCGTGTGTACTAGGCATCAGTGTCTGTAAGTCTTGCCAAATCAAAGAAATCAAAGAAATATCTATCTTTACTTATCTTTGTGGTCAAAGTATTTTTTCAATTAGAAATAGCTTTTACCATGTCAGATGGATATATATACTGTATATACAGTATATACACACATTATCCACATATTTACATGAGTGCCACCATAAACAGCCGCTTAACCACTTAAGGACCGAGCCTCTTTTTCAGACTCTGTGTTAAAAACATGTTTTTCTGCTAGAAAATTACCTTTTTCCCTTCCTAGAATATTTTTTATGTTGCAGTAAAGATGTCAGATAATCTCATCTGAATGACATTTGTGTTCATTGAACAGTCACCAAATGTTTACGTAAGTGAACACAAGCTCATTTAAATCTTTAGCAATTGCATACCTGTGAAAAAGTTACCCTTATGCTAATTGGAACCCTCATCAACCCAACTTAATGTTATCATGATGTTGCCCTAGCAATTTCTGCATACTGTTTTTTTTTTTCTTTTTCCTCTGCATGCGTCTTAATGTAGCATTAAAAGGGGGACAAAGCTTTTCTAATGTAAAACACATACATTTACATTGAACTTTGCCATTACGCTATATTAAAAGTCACACTAATGTGATATAATTTCAATCGGCAGACATTGTTAATTATATTTTGGATACATTTATTATGAGGGTGCACAAATGATGTAAACGCTGTGTTGGGAAAAATTACAAAAAAAAAAAAAATTCTATTTATTCAAAAAAAATAATAAGGAAATAAAAATATATATATATATATATATATATATATATATATATATATATATATATATATAGTATATCCAAATTTGCTACCAACTAAGCTCAAGTTGTCTCTAAAAAAACAATGTATAATACTTTACAGACTTTGAAACTTGGCAAACATGTTTGTGTGCGATCCAGGTCTGATGTGACCCTCAAAGTACAAAATCTCCCTTGTAACAGTTTCTTTTCAATAGAGAGCTCTTAAAAGTGCCAGAAAATATCATTTTAAAGTACAAAAGTATCAGAAAAGTACCAGAAAGGAACATTTTAAACTTACAGCTTTGCAGATTTCTGAGATGGTCACTGGAAACAAGAATGCTAAGATAAGTCTTTTGGTTAACAAAGCATTGGTTGAGGAGAAAAGGGTAAGAACTTTTTTCAGACAGATCTTTGCTCAAACAGTACTGATAATTGTTCTGTGTGTTTATTCCGAGAATTTTTAAAGGTAAGGCCTAATGTTAATAAGGTATTCTCATGATGATAGACTCCCTTAAATTAAATATCAGGTTAACAGCATTTTCCAAAAATTCATAAAGGCTACTCATTCTGTAGAGATGCAAGAACCAAGGCATCTACATTGGACTCACATGGGTGGCCGATAAAAACAGGTGGTTGATCTGTGTATTTATTTCCTTCAAATCACCCACCTACAAATAAACATGGTGGCCTATCTCTTACAGCACAGCAGTTCTTTCTTCTGTCTCTCCTAATTTTCCCCCCATTGAGACCAGTTCTTCTTTAATACTTTTCAGCTGTATATCCATACCAGTTACCATTTCCTTGCAGGCGTTTATAGCTTGCAGAAGGCCCCTCAGTGTGGGCTCTCCTTCACTTCCTATCATACCACCTTCCATACTCACCTCAACTGGGTTAGGGGAGCTTACAATAGCAGTTACCGCGCTGGATTTTCCAGCCCCCCCCCACCCCCCCTATCCCTTTGTTGTAATATTAATATAGATATGTAGGTATTGTAAAATATTGTGGTATATGAAAGGCACAGTATATATAGGTTTACATACAGGCATTCAAGGTTACACATCAAAGGGGTTAGTGGTCAAACGACACGTATCAAAAGGACTCTTTGATGTGTTAATCTTATCTAAGACGACCTAGGTGTGTGGCCTGGTACTTCCTTACATAAGGAAGTGTTTATTAATGTTAATTAGACTCGGTGGGATATTCATTCAATGGGAACTTTTGGTTGCCCCCCCCCCCCCCCCCTTCCAGTGTGAGTCCAATATTTGAAGGACTCAAGCTGGCATTCAAGAAATCTAGTCTTGTCTTGTCACTCTATGATGAACATTGCACAGGTCTAGGAAAAGATGGGATTCTGAATTATACTCTGTTGGATTCTTGTATCGTCTGTGGACTTTGTATGTTATTGGAAGATCCATTAAATGCGTTCTCTGGAGAACCTGGTGTGAGTTGCTGCGGAAACAACCTAATTTACTCTCTGACTTCAGTACATTGGATCTTATGGTTCTGTGTTGGACACTATACCTGATCACTACATTGGTGCCGTTCAAGTGACCAGAAGCACATTTTCAGGACTTAGTAACAGAAGCCGGTGATGATAGCAATCCTGTGAGTTGGACAGAAGTCTGATGGAGACCCAAGAGCTGTGCGGTGACTCTAATGTCTGGTTGTGACATAAGAGAGTCTGATATACAAGACTAAACAAGTTTGGAACCCCAGAATTATTCTCTGGAGACTGGAAACTGAAGAAAGAAAAGACTGCTGTGTACTAGAAGACCAGAACTGGCAAGGTGGAGCTTCAAATGCAGTGAGTAAAATATTTCCTTTATTTTAAATTATTAATACTTTAGTCAAAATGCTTACTCAGTGTGAAGCTAGTGTCAGTTCTGATAAAGTTAATAGATGGGTATTAAAATGTATTAAGCGTCATGGCGGTCCTTATGAAATGCCAGAAAAATGTAAGCAGACGTGGTCTATGATGAAGGAATTTTTAGAAGAAAGTGCTTTTGATAGCAAAATTTCAGAAAGTAAAAGAAAAGGTTGTATTGTGCAAGGCTTGTTATCTTGTTGTTTAAAAATGGAAAGTTCTTTGAATGATAAAGTTGAGGAAATTGCGCAGTTACAGAGTGCAGTTGATAATAGCCTTAAGGTTTGTAAGAGGTTACAAAACCAATCAGAAACGGAGACAGTAAATTTAAAATTGCATGCAGTTACCATTGGTGGAGCTTTGCTTGAGAAATCTAAACGTTGTGATGAATTATCAGAGGAAAATGAGAGATTAAAATTAAGAATTATTGAATTAGAGAAGAGATCTCAGGAATGCAGATGTGCATCAAATCTTGGATTAAGCAATCTGCAGCAAAATACAAACTTTCTATCAAATGAAACAGAACCTCATATTAAATCTGATAATTCATTGCCAGCCGCACCCACTGTGACCACCACAGTTTATAACAATAACAACAACAATACAGGTGAAGTTCAGCTTGTAATGAAGCATTTGAAACCAAAAGAACTGGATGCAATTCTTAAAGAAATAGGAATGGTTCCCTGCCATGATATAAACAGATTTTTAAAATGGTTTTGTGACTTGCAGAATGTCAGAGATACGTACAATCTCAACCCATCTGACTTAGAAAGAGTTTTGCAACATTCTATAGGGAATAGTCTTTGGCTGAGAATCAAACAGATCTGTCTTCAGCCTCTGAGGACAAGGGACATATTACTGGAATTATTATGTGTTCTGTACGGAGTGCGTTCTGATGTTGCGATTCATGGGAAGGTCCAACAAATGCTTAGTGAATCTCCCTATGAATTGTCGCACAGGATAGAAACTATTATGGAAGTGTTGGTTGGTAATAATCTTGCATTTGAGCGGGGAGGCTCGATACATATCAGTATGTTGCTAGATGCTTTGCATGAAGATATCAAACAAAATATTTTATTAGTTACCCCGAATCCTCATGATTTAAAAGACGTATTATTGAGAGCAGATCATTTATGGAGAAAGTCAAATGAGCAAGCTGTCAGAATTGATGTAGCCACATTGTTTAGGACAAACACTGAACAGAAAGATCAGAAGATAATATCTAATGATCACAACAAAAGGGGAAACTCTGGGTCAAACATTGGTGATATTAACATGAAAAACAGAGCTGACCAAAATAATAATAAGAAAAAGACCTGGATACCATTTCCTCAGTTAAAACAGAAATATGACCACCTGAAGATTGAGTATGATAAGATGAAAATAGAATATTACACACTATTAGAACAATTGAATGGTACAGATCTGTTTTTTAATGAAAATGACACTTCTATAGCAGTGGGGGTGAATTAGCTTTAAAGTGTAAACATGTAAATAGTTCTTTGTTTAAGGTCCTTGCTAATGAGTTTTTGTCTGAGAGGTTTTGTCTTTCAGGTACGTTGCTGGAGATAGGCATTTGCATGTGAAAAGCAGGAGTAATTGTTGACTAGTGGGGGAGAGACACTGAATGGACAATATCACTATACAAGAAATTATAAAGAATTCATGGACACTCTCTCAATTTTCATCAAGCAATGGACTTTTTTTTTGAACATTCAAATTTTTTGTTTTTTCTCTTCATTTTTTTATTTTATTTTCAATGGACTTACCCAACGCCCTATTTTTTTCATTTTCTCCCTTTCCCCGATATATTTTGCTTTTTATTATGTTTTATTTCTTGAACTTAGTCTTAAAACCAGAGCGAAGCATTTAAATCTAGAATAATGTTATAACATCTGTACATATGACATAATGCATATTGATATCAATATATTTACATCTGAGGTGATGTTGCACAATTGGCTGGGCATACATTATAGTAGGTTGGGTGGTTTTCCTAAATTTATAAGAGGGGTGAGTGAAATTCATCACTCTAGTCATGATTTGAAACATTGTTGAATCAGTTATTTATAATATGCTGAAGGCTATGACACATATGGATGAAAGAGACCTTTCTACTCTTCATAAAAAATACTGGCAAGAATTTCCACTGCTGATTTGTCTGCACAGAAGATCTGATAAACACGGATGTCAAGCTGATAATATCTGAACCATCGCATGGGGGAATATATATATGTTGGTATACCATTCTGGTGGAATTATGGACTGAATGATACAAATAGCAGCTCTATTAAAGGCAATGCGGGGTCGGTCTACAGCACATTACGAAAGCAAATTGTTGCTGGCAATCAACAAATTATTGGTGGATTAATGATTGAAGGTGTCAAGTGCAAGGAAATAGTTTGCAGCACAGAATTGTTACTGCCGGTCCGGATCCAAACCTTTTTGACCTTGAAAGGGACTGCTGATACATTAATGGTTCTTCTTACTACAAAGATGAAAGATGGAAGAATTTCAGGAATTGCTGGTGTTTGTGTAAAAGCATCTTTAAAAATGAAAACTTTGAGCCTGGAGATGAGAGAATCCTGGACTTATGTGGATTGGACCTCCCAAAACATACCAAGCTTTACTTTCAGTAAGATGGTGAGAGATGTGAAGTCAGAATGGACGGGGACATCAGCTCGGTTTTGCACAATATTCAAGATCGTGATGTGATTTACAAAACAAGGAGCAATATTTGAAATGAGGCCTAACAGCTATACTGGCCACGAATGTTTACTGAATCCTTTTCCAGTCATGGTCTAAAGTTATATTATCTAATAACTGTTTCATGGGGATATTTTAGAGGTTGGTGAAGAGAGATGTAACCAATCTGAACTTAATATTTCATATGAGCCGTTGTAAAGCATCCAGTACCTCAAACCGTAATGACGTTTAATGTTTGATTTATGAGTCAGTTCTAGTAGTTAGAACCGACTCAAGTGGGGGAATATGTTGTAATATTAATATAGATATGTAGGTATTGTAAAATATTGTGGTATATGAAAGGCACAGTATATATAGGTTTACATACAGGCATTCAAGGTTACACATCAAAGGGGTTAGTGGTCAAACGACACGTATCAAAAGGACTCTTTGATGTGTTAATCTTATCTAAGACGACCTAGGTGTGTGGCCTGGTACTTCCTTACATAAGGAAGTGTTTATTAATGTTAATTAGACTCGGTGGGATATTCATTCAATGGGAACTTTTGGTTGACCCCCCCCCCCCCTTCCAGTGTGAGTCCAATATTTGAAGGACTCAAGCTGGCATTCAAGAAATCTAGTCTTGTCTTGTCACTCTATGATGAACATTGCACAGGTCTAGGAAAAGATGGGATTCTGAATTATACTCTGTTGGATTCTTGTATCGTCTGTGGACTTTGTATGTTATTGGAAGATCCATTAAATGCGTTCTCTGGAGAACCTGGTGTGAGTTGCTGCGGAACAACGTAATTTATGGTCATTATACTAAACATCTAAGATATTAATTATCTGACCGGAGTATTGGGCACTACACATATACCTTATCTCTACACCCTTTAGTACAAATTTTTTTGGTACCTGATACCGTTGATGCCGCTGCCGCCATAACTAGTCCTTGAGCACTACCTTGACTTTTTCTTGCCACCGAGAGTCCTACTTGAGCCGACTGTAGGGATTTTGCAGGTGACAGGGTAGTTTGGCCAAATCGATCTAGTTTTTCTGCTGCTGCCTTTGCCTGGTTTGCTTGGTTCTTTGCTGAGCGTGTAATCTGGGTTCCTTCTTGGGATAACTGATACTGATGTTGTGTTATCTGTTCCTCTGCTTCCTGTTTCCCGGGCATATTAGGAAAACCAAATTATGTTGTTTATTCCTTCTCTCCTCTTAAACACAACTAAAAAAAAGGGGGGGGGATTTTTCTTTCCCAGGTGACAATTAGATCTCAAGTCTCTAGACTATAAAAATATATATTTTTTATTTCTCCCCAACAAAAGCTCCAGGAGACTACCGATCAGCGTCTCAGATACTTTTTCTGCTGTTGAAATCAGTACTATATAACAGTCCTTTATAACTTACAGCAAATACCTCTTGTCACTGCATGATTCATGTTTGCTGGCAAACAAGGGTGGTCAAAGAGGAAGGAGAACAATCATGCATTCATCCGATGCCTATTGCCTGTTGCCCAGTACCTCCAGAGTTGATTTTTCTAAGTCCCAGCTCTCTATAATTTATGTGCACTGTAATTAGAATTGTCCCATCAGCCTCTCACACCATTCCATAGGGCTGTTTCTACCTCTAATGCCAGATACATTAATGCAGTGAGCAATGAAGTTCTGTCAGTACTAGGGAGAGTATAGGCAGTGAGGCAGTGAGGAGGGATAGATGTTACCTTTACCCAGCATCCGACAGTGGATTATAACTGTCTTTCCTTCACGATGGTCTGTGCACACCTCCAGCGCCTCCGATGCCCCTCACCAGCTCCCACACCTGCTGTTAACCGACAAGTTAATGAGAGGACACACTCTCGTATGACAACGAGATCTCACGTGATCTCAAGCAGCTCCGTGACTTTGGGCAGCTCCGTGCTCTGTGTAGCCCTCGGTCCCCCGCTCAATGGAACTCGCCTCCGAGCCTGGATTCGTCCTCATTCCAGCCAGTCAAGCCGGCACCGAGCAGGGTGGACACAGTGGGGTCCCCCAGCTGTGTCTACAGACGCTCCGTACGTGGCAGTGGAGATCAGCAAGGGATCACAGCGGTCGGCAAGATCACATGGCTGGCTTATCCTCCTAGCTCCAGGTAGTTACAGCGTGTGGGGCACAAACACTGGGCTCAGGCAACTTCCAATTTCCAAGGATTAGAATCCTAATTTAGGTGCACTAAAACCGGCATGATTTTCAACCGAAAGGGGAGGGGGGGTGGAGTGGAGACTCTCATGCCCCGTACACACCATCACTTTATGTGATGAAAAAAAATGACGTTTTTAAAAAAGTCACTTTAATTGACTGTGTGTGGGGGAAAACGTTGTTTTATGTCTTGTAAAAAACGACCAAAAAAAATTGAAGCATGCTTCAATTTTATGTGTCGTTTTTCAAAAGTGCACTTTTTACTTCACAGAAATTGACCGTGTGTAGCAAAAAACGCCGTTTTCTAAGACGTTTTTTCATCCACGCATGCCCAGAAGCTACTTATGAAGCAAGCTTCAATGGAAAAACGTGGTGGAACGTAACCTCACTTTGCATGAACATTGTGAGAAAACGATGGTGTGTAGGCAACTTCGTCTTTGAAAATTGAAGTTTCAAAAACGTCATTTTTTACTTCACAGAAAGTGTCGTTTTTTTTCATCACATAAAGTGATGGTGTGTATGCGGCATCACACACACCAACGCTCTCACTCCCTCCTGCATCCGGCCAAGCCCCATCGTAAATTGTGTTGTCTTTGTTAAGGTTGTCTGTGCCGTAACAATTTCCCTTTGGGATTAATAAAGTATTTTGTATTATGTAAATAGATGGGAAAGTATATCATATTAACTTGTTATATATTTTTTTACATTTCTTCAGTTCCTTCCTGGTTTCCAGGCCTAGACAAATGATGTCATACATCTCAGGGGTTGGGGGAGGGTTTCAGCTAAGCACACCCTTCTGCCTGCATGCCTGAGCTAAGGGGAAATGGATTCCAGGAAGTAAATGTTACATGAATCATCTGCCCTTACTTAAGATGGCCACAGCAAGAACTGCTAAGTGGGAGATTTTTTAAAGGGATTTCTCATCAAAATAAAGCATGGAGACATGAATGGAAGAGGGAATTTTCATTGAATATGATCAAGTCATTAAATTGCATTTTTGGTTTGTGGGGCTCAGATGCAGTGTAGTTTTGCTTTAAGGGCCCCCTCAGACTTTTGGGGTCTGTTGCCATAGGTTACTGCATCATACTAGCATTCATTATTTTGCACATTGATATGTTTTGCTTTAAAACAGCACATTAACTTGGCAGCTGAAAACTGGACCTGCAGCTAGGAATGGGAAGGAGAGTGAATAACATGCTTTCCCATGCCCAGACATACTCAATATTTCTATTTACTTCCAGCAAACAAACTAAGTGGTAGGAAACCTGTTGCTTTGTCTATGCAGGGTTTATACATGAAATGCTTGACAGGGGACAAACCATGGGGGGCAAAGGAATAGCTGTTTGGCTTGGACTTGACTTTTAACACCAATACAGTGATAGTGTAATGGGTGTTGGAAGTGAGTGGCAGGTACAAATTAAATCTTAACACAATACATCAGATTTTTTTTCTTGTTTTTGCTTTCTTGTTTCATGCTGCATAGTTAATAGCAATGTTTAACCTAAATAAATGACACACTTTTGCTTGATCATCTACCACACTGTTATGGATTGAGCATCTGTTATTATTATTATTATTCATTTTAACGCATATTCAATATCATTTTAGCTAGTTCCAAATTTAATTTCATGTCTGCTATTGACAACATAAAAAATAGCTATGCTTTAGAAAACAGGTTATGTTAAGAAACCCCCACAATTGCGTACACCTTTTCAGTGATATGCAGTCATTTCCATTGTCTGGGTTACCTTGCATGCTCTCCTTTTACCGAATGAATAGTCTTTCTCGTCTGGCAGCTAAGCAATTATTTACTTAGAACAAATGATGTTATTACAAGACCGGAGTCATAAAATAATGACTAATAATGCAGAAAACTGCATGTAGGTAAAGTTGTTGCATGATTTCTTCCATTCACACATACAACCTGGTTGACAGACAATAATAACACCAAAAGTCAAAATAATATGAAAAAGTAATCAAACTAAGCTAAAGGAAACAGATTTTCTCTCTTGCTGTTGGTTCCAATGACAAATAGGCACTGCAAATCTAAAAGTGATCATAGTTTTCCTCTACTCTAACTCAAACTAGAAAACAAAAGGCTAGAGATACACTCTTAAGCCCCCTTCCTCCCCAACATTTCTTGTACTTTAAATTCTTTGGAGCTGTTTCATACCTTTTTACCTGAGATCTCTGGTCAAGTGATTTAATGGGTGCATTTCCTCTATCTTCAGCAGTGGTTTAATGCAGCAGACAATTTTACTTATTTTAGGACATGCGCACTGTCCGTTTCACACTCAAGGGTTTGCGATTGTGCTTCCCTACAGAGAAAGTCCATTACTACCTTAAAGCGGAGCTCAAGTCATTTTTGTGTTTATTAAAAGTCAGCAGCTACAAGGAATGTAGCTGCTGACTTTTAATAAATGCACACTTACCTGTCCCAGGATCCAGTGATGTGCTCAACGGAGCCGTCCCCTCTCTCCCTCCCCCCAAGTGCCAGCATCTCAACTGTGGGCACCCAGTTGTGACAGCTTGTGGCTTCACAGCCGGGTGTGCTCTGCGCATATGTGAATCGTGCTGAGCCTCCTGAATGGTCTGGCAGTCTCCTGGGACCTATGACATGTCCCAGAAGACTGCCGAGGGGATTGGGGGGGAGAAAAACTTCCACTCGGATCACCTAGGCAATCCAAGCAAAAGTGGGAGTGGGTACCTGTCAAAACTAGGTACCCACTCCCTCCCAAAAAATTGCATGCCAAAACTGTCAGGGGAGTATTTAAAGTGAAACTTCCCCTTTTGGGTGGAGCTCCACTTTATCTTACAAGAAGGGAAACTTAGTAACATTGGGTTTCATTCCAACCAGAAGAGGGCCAGCACTGGAGTGCAGAGCTGTCAGTTTTCAGGGGACAGTGTTAGAGAGAGGAGGAGAACATGCCAATCTAAACATGAAAACTTCTGCCTCTTAGATGCAGCACATTCAACTTACGTGAAAACATCTGACTAATTAATTGTAGCTTGTTACAGTATAAACCAATGCATAAATAAACATCATGCCAATTCCATGCCAATTTCAACCCACAATGTAGGGTCTACTCTAGTGCATCATAATTATGCATACCAATATTTGGGTTGATGTATTCAGAGATTTTTTTGTTTTTTACAGTAGGGAGATGACTAGTATTAAAGGTTCCCCTTATTTTTTTCATTTTTAACAACAAACATGTCATACTTACCGCCACTGTGCGGTACGTTTCGCACAGAGTGGCCCCGATCCACCTGTTCTGGGGTCCCACAGCAGCTTTCGTAGCTCCTCCCTGCATTAGATAACCCCCTCTGGGAAGCTCTCTCCCGAGGGGGTTACCTTGCGGGCGCGCTCCTGTGTCATACACTCGGAGTCCATAGATGGCGAGTGTATGACTCGGCCCCACCCCCCAGCACCTGCGTCATTGGATTTGATTGACGGCAGTGAGAGACAATGGCTGCGCTGCTATCTATCCAATGAAGAGCATAGGATGCATTAAGGTGAAAAAACATGTAGGTTTACAACTCCTTCAACCTCCCTGGCGGTATTATGATTCTGTCTGGAATTACGTACCAAAAGCGGTACAATTATTTTGCATGGAAATTCTGCGTTTCATACTGTAGGCCTGCAATTCTTAGGAATAACTCACTTAAATCTGTCCAAACAAGAGTCTAATAGGCATCCCGGGTATGATAAAGTTTGAAACACCAAATCATAAAATTATAATATAATAAATAACTATAAATAATTATAACAAATAATAATGTAATTATAATAAAAAATATTCAATAATGTAATCAAATCAAAATCACTGAAATTTGCTCAGTTGCAGAATTGTCGCTGTCATTACTTTTTTTTTATGACGTATTTCCCCACAAATCGCTATCGGTCAATTCTGCAAGTGATTATAATTTATTATCGCTGTTTTCTAGCTGCTCCAATATCACTTTTGACATAAAGGGACACTTTTGGTTGCTATGGACAATATACAGTTTTCAGGCACAAAAAATATGTTTTTATTATATAAAAGTACATGCAGGACACAGGGCAGACCACTAGGGACAAGGGGGGTGTGTATTTTTTACATACAGTACTGTAATCTATAAGATTACAGTATACTGTATGTAATGTGTTTGTTTACTTTTTTTGAATTTGCCGCCGGTCTCCGCCCCCGTGCGTCGTAACGTCGCAGGGAACGGAGATCGTTCAGGTAAAAGGGTAGGTTTTAATGGTAAAAAGTTGCGGTACAGTTTAAAAAACCCGGTCAGCATAGGACGCGGTGTATAACAAGCCGGCTACAGTCTGCTGGCCTCCGGTTAGTTGCCTGTAGCCGGCTTGTTATACGCCGCGTCCTATGCTGAGCGGGTTTTTTAAACTGTACCGCAACTTTTTACCATTAAAACCTACCCTTTTACCTGAACGTGCTTCACGATTTGTGGCATCATTCCTTTCATATTGGCTCCTATTTATGAGACGAACGGACCGGAGGACTGCTCATCCGAGGACAACTCATTTTCTTAGGACACCATTGGAACCCATTCAGGACAAGGATCGGTGACGCTGAACCAACAGGAGAAGACATCACTTGTCCTCTATGCGCATTTACTACTGGATGAAGGTAAGGGCAATGTGAGACTGCTGTTGGATTGATTCACCTGACTTAGAAGATCCCATCCATCCCATTTTAAGCAACCCTATAGACTTTTAGTGATCTGTGTCCTATTTGCACACCCTATTCATTATCCTATAGTTTATTTAATATATATTGTTTATTTATCCACTGTTCTCCACATTTCTTTGGAAGAGGTAATCACTTCTTATGGTTTGGCTGCTGTAGTCCATCTGATAGGATCACTTTTTTGGTGTGTTTGCTGCTGTAGCCCATCAGATTGCTGCACGGCTCACTGAATGCTGGTTCTTTGGCATTCACTTACTATTTATATATTTTTTTGTGTTTTTTGCATATACTGTAGCGCTGATCACCTTTTCATCATTGATAACAATATAAATTAACATTATTGTGCTGCGCTATCTCACTCAACACCTTCCCAACGATAAATTTAAAGTGCCAACATTACAATAAAACCATCAAAATGTAAACCGTGACAATAGATCAAACTAAAAAAAAATAATAATTATAAGGTAATTTTAATTATTTTTACAGTGGAAGAAATCAGGTTTTGAAAAAATAAATATAAAAAATAAAATGCTAGTATGCGGAAGGGGTAAATCAGCAGATTAGAAACAGGCACATTAGAATGCAGCAGCAGGAAAAGCAAGTCATCAGCAGATAAGATTGTTAAAAGTTCTTACTCATCATAAAATGTAGATCTGAAGCACTCTTATTAAAGAGAGAATGATTATACCTACAATCGCATATGAAAATTTTATGTCTTTGATGTCATGTCTGCAATAATTTGGGTGACTGGGCAGATAGTTTTTATTGATAAATAGTAAAACAAATTTAAAAGGAAGCATATATACCAGTTGCTTTATTATTTTATGAATAATGCTGTTCATATCTACATATTCTATCAATAAGAATAGTGACTATATCTACAAAATACAGTACAGATATGCACAGATGGGTCTTATTGCATTTATCAGAAATCAGTGATAGAACAGAGCCTATTCATCTGTACACACTGGCATCTGTACCCATGTACTGTAGGTGTGAGAAATAAAAACATAATAATTCTTCATATATAGAATTCATTGGATTAATCTAACAAGAAAGTTAGAATAAAGTATCAATTTACTTATCAGTATTCTTGTGAAAGAAAGAGAAATTATGTAAAGTTGAAAAGGACTTCAATCAAATCAATTAACTATATAGAACATCTACAGAGAACATCGGGATAAAATTCATTTTGATTGTCTGTATTCCATTAGCTTGCTATTTAAAAAAAATGAAAAGGAGCTATCAAAAATCTATCACTTTATTGACTGACAAAACTTTTAGCTTTTATGACTCAGAAATTGGGTTCTATTCTTTTCCACATTTTAGTGTTCCTTTATATGAACAATGCATATTTAAGAGATTTTAGCACACAAATTGCAACATAAAGGGAAATAGCATAACTGTAACTGCAATTGACTTCTAAAAGTTTGAAAGTTTTTTAAAAACTTGATGACAATGACATCATAACAACGTGCCAGGGCCTCCGAGGGTCATAGAGATCACTGGGGACCATCCGGTCACCAGAAATGTCTATAGTAAACTTCCAGCAGTGACCGATCGCACGGAGGAGCTGGGAGACGGGGGAAGCACCGGAGGGTGGCAGGAGGGGGGGACGTCTTGCCGCCTGTTAGAACGTTTAAGCACTCTTACAGTGCACAGAATCGTTGACAGAAAAAATTATATCTGGATGATGCATGTAGCTGCAGGAATTATCCAGATATCCCCACTCAAAGTCCATGATATACTTTGGGCGGGAAGTGGCTAGAATGGGCATCTATACTTTCATAAGGCTATTATAGACCAGGCCTGATTTACTAATTGTCCAGTGGCGGTTGGTGCTCAAAATTTTTGGGAGGGCGCAAACAAACTGAAAAAAAAACATCAAACGCAGCCACTGTGCCCATCAAATGCAGCCACTGTGCCCATCAAACGCAGCCACTGTGCCCATTAAACGCAGCCACTGTGCCCATCAAACACAGCCACTGCACCATCAATTGCCACCACTGTGCCATCAATTGCCGCTACTGTGCCCATCAATTGCTGCCAGTATCCCCATTAATTGCCGCTACTGTGCCCAACAAATGCTGCCAGTGTGCCCATTAGTTGCCACTACTGTGTCCATCAAATTCTGCCTGTGTGCACCCCCCGCTCGCCCAGCACTTACTTGTCTCGGTGGAGCAGCGGGTCACGGTGGCGGTGTTATCCACACTCCTCAATGTCTTCTCCTGATAGGCGTCCAATCACAGCACCTGTCGTTTCAGCCAATCAGGTGACAGGTAACAGACCCAAGCACCTGATTGGCTGAGAGGTGGTTCGGTTTTAGGAAAGCTAATATTCACTTGCTTTCCTAACACAACATTGAGTGAACTGTGAGCGCTCAGCATGGCACCCTCTGTTCACCTTTTTGGACGCCTATTAGAGCCTAAGGGTCTAATCAGGTGCTTCCAAAAAATACCCCGCCGCTGTAATTCAGGCTCCCAACACCCAAAAAGGGGCGGTGCCTGAATAGGGGATGGCAGTGTCAATAAGACTCTGCATCTCTCCTGCAGGCTGTAAAGCATGGGATCTTGATAAAAAATCACCGATCTCATGCTTACTAGCCGCAATCACGGCTTTGTTTACTTCCGGTCACTCGGGCGTGACGTCATCACATCGTGCTCGGGCCTCCGATGGTCATAGAGATGACTGGTGACCTCTATGCTTCCCATATGGCCCTGGACGATTCTTTCTCGGGGCCCCCGATGGCACGGGAGAGCCCGGAGAAGCACTGGATGGCGACGGGAGGGGGGATGTCCCCTCCCGCCGCCTATAAGAACAATCAAGCGGCGGAATCGCCGCTTTGATCATTCTTATGGTGCGCAGAATCGCAGCCGGAAAACAATGATATCTGAATGATGCCTCTATCTGTAGGCATCATTCAGATATCCCCTCACAAAGCCCAGGACGTCATATGACGTCCACCCGGGATGGGAGATCCACTCTGTTGACGTCATATGACTATGGGCCGGTAAGGAAGTGGTTAAAGAGAATTCAATCAGATCAATTCACTGCACACTACACAGAACACCAGAATAACATTAATTTTAATTATTTTCTATTCCATTACCTATTTAAAAACTGACATAAAAGGGAGCTATCGAAAATCTATTACTTTACTGACTGACAAAACTTTTAGCTTTCTGTGAGTCAGAAATCACATTCCATTCTTCCTCGTATTTCTGTTCCATTATATGAACAATGCATATTTAAAAGCTTTTAGCACATATCATGCAACATAAAGGGCAATAACGTAACTTCAACTGTAATTAACTTTTACAAGTTTGAAAGTGCTATGGAAACTTGATAGCAATGAACAGCTTATTTAAGGTGAATATAACAATAGAATACAAGAAAATAACTGTATTAGTTTATTATTCTGCATGTGGCTGGCTTTTTGACTAATTTACCCTTGTGAAGAGCTTGTTTGTTTAGTCCTCATTACAGACCATGGGCATAGAAGTTCAAGAACCAGCCAGTGTATGACATTCCAAATACTGGTGTTCAGAATTCAAATTCCAGTGGTGTATAATATTGTATACACTGACTTTTTCATAGGAAGGCTGAGCATATTGGGTTTTTATATGTTTTTTCGCTTTGGGAAGAATTTGTATTTTACAGCTTAGCAAACTGCCCACACCAGTGTTGCCAACCTACCAGATTGAAATTTACTGGCACGACACCCTAAATTTACTGGTGCAGACACGTTTTTACTGACATTTCACAAGAGTTACTAAATTACGTTTTTAGGTGCAAATTTCAGTATTTAGGCTACAAACAAGTATGCTAGGCAAATAGCAATGTGATTTAAGGTACATATTAACCTTTTAACCCCCGGACCATATTGCTAGTCAAAGACCAGGCCACTTTTTGCGATTCGGCACTGCGTCGCTTTAACTGACAATTGCGCGGTCGTGCAACGTGGCTCCCAAACAAAATTTGCGTCCTTTTTTCCCCACAAATAGAGCTTTCTTTTGGTGGTATTTGATCACCTCTGCGGTTTTTAGTTTTTGCGCTATAAACAAAAATAGAGCGACAATTTTAAAAATAAATAATATTTTTTACTTTTTGCTACAATAAATATCCCCCAAAAATATATAAAAATATATGTTTTTCCTCAGTTTAGACCGATACGTATTCGTCTACATATTTTTCATAAAAAAAATCGCAATAAGCGTTTATTGATTGTTTTGCGCACAAGTTATAGCGTTTACAAAATAAGGGATAGTTTTATGGCATTTTTATTAATATTTTTTTTACTAGTAATGGCGGCGATCAGTGAATTTTTTCGGTACTGCAACATTATGGCGGACACTTGGGACACTTTTGGCACATTTTTGGGACCATTGGCATTTTTAACGCCATCAGTGCTATAAAAATGCATTGATTACTATAAAAATGCCACTGGCAGGGAAGGGGTTAACACTAGGGGGCGAGGAAGGGGTTAAGTATGTTCCCTGGGTGTGTTTTAACTGAAGGGGGAGGTGGACTGACTGGGGGAAATGAATGATCGCTGTTCATAGATCAGAGCCGACCTGCCGCCATATAACTGCGGCTGGTCGGCAAGCAGTTAAGGTAAAAAAACATATTTTTGTTATTTTCGATATAATAAGGGCAAATTATTTAGTCACATCAACCCCTGCCTCCATCTCCCTTTACCACCAACACTCCCTGCCTTCACCCCCCTCTGCGGTGCCACAATCTCCCCCTGCCTCCAATCTCCCTCTGCCTCCAATCTCCCCCAGGCCTCCTGCCTCCAAACACCCCCTGCCTCCATCATCCCCTGCCTCCATCCCCCTCTGTGGTGCCACCAACAACCCCTGTTTCTATCCCCCACCTTCTGCGGTGCCACCATCCCCCTCTGCGGTGCCACCAAAACCCCCTGCCTCCAATCACCCCCTGCCTCCAATCTCCCCCTGCCTCCATTGCCCCCTGCCTTCATCCCCCTCTGCGGTGCCACCGCAGCCACCATCATCCCCTGCCTCCAATCTCCATTTGCAGCTCCAAGCCAAACTATTTTTACTGACACATTCCCGCAACCACAGACATTTACGAACGGGGGAAAAAGTGCCAATTTTTACGAACTGTCCGTAAAAATACGGATGGCTGGCAACACTGGCCCACACTGGTTTTCTTTTTTTAGTAAAATATTGTCATACGCATCTTGGGGTGCATGTTATGGAACAGACATCAAAAATACAGAATTATGAGGGTGTTTAATGTACATAGCAGACCAAGGTGGCGTACACACGATCGAACATGTCCACTGAAACTGGTCCGCGGACCAGTTTCCGCGGACATGTCTGACCGTGTGTACGGCCCAGCGGACAGGTTTCCACAGCAAGCTAAGAAACTTGTCCGCTGGAAACATGTCCGTCGGACATGTCCGATGGTTAGTACACCTATTCGGACATGTCCGCTGGTTATGACGTGTAACCAGTGTCCTGAAATCCCGCGCATGCGTCTAATTGATTTGACGCATGCGTGGAAGCATTGCACTTCCGTGTTTGAGAACGTCGGTGTCTTCTACGTCACCGCGTTCTCTGTCCGTGGGGATTTTGGTCTGATGGTGTGTACACACATCAGACAAATAGCTCCCAGGAGACATGTCCGATGAAAACGGTCCGCGGACCGTTTTCATCGGACATGTCTCCTCGTGTGTACGGGGCCTTAGACTGCACCATATGCATTGAACATCAGAGTATATTCAGATGCATAGGTTTGTGGAACGTTATCACATAGGTGAGCAAATATTCAAGTTTTGACCTTGCATTAAGATTGAACCCTAGCAGTTTATCCCTGCTCTTCCTTATTTCATTCGTATCTATATTGATTAATATACTGTATACACTGGGGGCCCGGTTAAAAAGTAGATGTAAGCCAGTGCTTCCAAGAGGCTCCAAAAGGTTAATTTATTTTTGTTTTTTGTGTTCCTGCCCTTCAGTCAATTAGTTCAGCCAGGTACAAACTGTTACAATGCCTTATTATTGCACTGCGTCCTCATGTTGACCTGCCAGGCGGGTGGTGTCTGAGAAGGAAGGTTAATGTTTTTCCAACTCTTGCAAGGTCACCACTCCCTGCAATGCATACCATATAAATAAGGCTCAATAAGTGCCCTGTGAGGTTGGTTGGAAAAAGTCTGACCAAATGTAGCTGTTAGGCCCTGTACACACGATCAGTCTAAACTGATGAAAACGGACTGAAGTTCAGTTTTATCGGTTCACCGATGAAGCAGACTGATGGTCTGATGTGCCTACACACCATCAGTTCAAAAACCGATCGAGCCCAACGCGATGACATAAAACACAACGACGTGCTGAGAAAAATTAAGTTCAATGCTTTCAAGCAAGCGTCGACTTGATTCTGAGCATGCCCGGGTTTGGAACCAATGCTTTTGTGTACTAACCATCGGTTTTGACCTATCGGTTACCAGTCCATCAGTTAAATTTTAAAGCAAGTTTTAAATTTCTGGACCGAAGGATAACAGACTGATGGGGCCCACACACGGTCAGTTTGGACTGATGAAACTGAACTTCAGTCCGTTTTCATCAGTTTGGACTGATCGTGTGTACAGGGCCTAACTCTGCCGGAGTGTGTGTGAGTGTGAGTGTGTGTGTGTGTGTGGGGGGGGGGTAATTGGGGCCCAGTTAGGGGCTCCCAGGGGGTCTGGAGCCTGTATGCCCTCATGGAGTTATAGATGCCAGTAATTGACTTTACAGCCTGATTTTTGCCAAATGCTGGACTCTGATGCCGCATACACACGACCATTTTTTTTCAACCCGATTATTGTTAAGCCTGCCTTGCCTACACAGGATTGTGAAAATAAAATTCTCTAGAAAAGCGTGGTGACGTACAACACAGCACTATAAAGGGGATGTTCCATTCGGATGGCACCACCCTTGGGGCTGCTTTTGCTGATTTTGTGTTAGTAAAAGTTTGGTGAGAGACGATTCACGCTTTTCAGTCTGTTACAGCGTGATGAATGTGCTATCTCCATTACGAACGCTAGTTTTACCAGAACGAGCACTCATGTCTCATAACTAGCTTCTGAGCATGCACGTTATTTTCACGTTGTTAAAGCCCACACACAACCATTTTTTACGACATTAAAAACGACAACGTTAAAAATTACGCGCAAATTTAGAGCATGTTCTAAATTTTTAATGCCCATTTTTAACATTGTGAAAAATTCTCTGGAGCCCACACACGATAGATTTTAATGACATAAAAAAAATGACATTTTTTACATCGCGAAAAACGGTCGTGTGTACGCAGCATCAGGGCACTTTCATGCTGCACTGTACTGCAATTTTGCTGTGATTCAGATGTGTTTCCTGTGCATTTCTGGTGTGTTTTTGGGTTGCCTGCACCCGTGAAAAATGGACATGTGACTCAAAAATGCACCAAAGATGCAAAACGTTGGATGTTTTTATTGCAATTTTGATGCATTTTCCATCAATGTGGAGCTGCATTTTTGGTGTGGTTTTCAAAACTGCTTAAAATATACAGCATGCAGGACTTTTCAAAACACACCGCCCCTGTAACGCAGTGGTGTTAAAGAGTCCCATAGGATTTGAAGGGAAACATTTTTCTTGCATTTTTTTCTAGTACAATCGTTTTCATTGAGTTAAACAAAGCCAAAATGCAGGCTTGAGGAGAAAAAGGTAGAAAAGTCCCGCACAGGGGAACAAAGCATCAAATTATTTGTGAATACAAACAAAACACTTTTATACTGTTTTAAAGCGAATAATAGAAGCATCTGACACTAGTTGGTCATGAGTATCTGGGCGCGGGGCATGAGACATGGTGAGACAATGGGGTTGGGGTTGTAGTCCCATGGTGGAGAAAGGGGGAAAGAGAAAAAAAGGGGGGAGGGATGAAATAGGGAGGGGTAGGGAAGCAGAGGGCGAGATAGAGTGAAAGAGGAGAAAAGGTGAGAACCGAGTAGAATAAAGAGGGAAGAAAAGAGATGCAGATCTAGGCAGGGGAAAGAAAGATACTCAAGACAATAATAGAAAAAGAAGATGTAGGCTTAGATGGGAAGAGAGGGCCATATTCTCATAGAAGTTACGATGGAGTATCTCAGGATACTCCATCGTATCTCCCTTTTTTGGCCCGTGTATCTATGCGACTGATTCTTAGAATCATTTTCGCATAGATACACTTAAGATCCGCCATCTGTAAGTCACTTACACTGGCGGATCTTAAATGTAATGACGCCGGCCGCCGCTAGATGGCATTTACGTGAAGGACTCATTTGCGTATGCAAATGATCCTTCTACGCCGATTCCCGAACGAGTTCGCGTTGCGTAACCGTCGCTAACGTCGTTTGCGTAAGCGGAAATTTAGTCCTGCTATATGAGGATTAAATTTCCGCTAGTCCCACGTAGGCCATGTTACGGATGGCGTCGGGTCCGCGTCGTGTTTTTTCGGCGGGTACATCGTTTCCGTAAGTCGTTCTTGAATACGACTTTACGTCAATGACGCACACGTCCGCGTCATTGACGTTTTCCGCCGAGAACTGGAGCATGCGCACTGGGCTTTTTGAAGCCCGGCGCATGCGCAGTTCATTAGAATTGGGGGCGCGCTTAATTTGAATACAAGACGCCCCCTTGGATATCCGCCAGGCTACGCCGGGGCATTTACACTCCGCCATCCCAACTTACTGAGCAAGTGTTTGGGGAATACAACACTTGCTCCTGTAAGTTGGGACAGCGGAGTGTAAGTGCCTTAAGCGCAGCCCACGGATTTTTACAGAGAATATGGGCCAGAGAGTGGAGCCTGTGATAGATGGTATACTAGAAAGGTCTGGAATACCCAAGCTGGCTGGGGGGCAGAGTGGGGGAGAGCATAGGACCATCAAGGGGTCCACACTTTGAGGAACTTAGCATGAGAGTCATGAAGTATACTGGTCATCTTCTCATGCAGCATGAGGGTTTTCTGGCATTTTTCTTGCAAAGTAAAAATACAGGAATACATATCAGTTGGAAAGGGGCTAAAAGGACTATAGCTACTGCTTGTGGATTTACTGCCTCAATGGACTCTTGTCTTGAAATAATTGCTTTTAAGACCTTGCCATCTCCTTAAGGTAATCACTTAATGTGGCACTAGAGACCTTTGTATAAAAAATTGTGTGGGAGTTGTCTTTGAGAACTGTTATGCCACGTACACACAATCATTTTTAGGCTTGTAAAAAACAACGTTTTTCAGCCTCTAGAAAAAACAATTTTTTTTCCAACTTCATCATTAAAACGGCCTTGCCTACACACGATCGTTAAAAAAAATGCTCTAGCAAAGCGTGGTGACGTACAACACGTACGACGGCACTATAAAGGGGAAGTTCCATTCGGATGGCACCACCCTTTGGGCTGCTTTAGCTAATTTTGTGTTAGTAAAAGACGATTCACGCTTTTCTGTCTGTTACAGTGTGATGAATGTGCTTACTCCATTACGAATGGTAGTTTTACCAGAACCAGCGCACCCGTCTCATAACTTGCTTCTGAGCATGCGCAGGTTTTTAACGTCGTTTAAGCCCACACACGATAATTTTTTACAACCCGAAAAACGACATTGTTTGAAACTTCGTTAAAAAATGCAGCATGTTCAAATTTTTTTTTCTCGTTTTTCAGAACCCGAAAAATGATGTGAAGCCCACACACAATCATTTTAAATTACATTTTTTTAAAACGTTGTTTTTTACATGCCGAAAAATGATCGTGTGTACGCGGCATTACTTGTTACCTGCAACTTAAATTAAAACTCTGTTTGTTCAACTTACTGCCTTGGTCTCTAAAGGAGTGCATGCATGGCGTATCAAAAGAACAGGATTTACAACAAGGAGACTAAAGTTAGAGAAGGTACAGTACAGAGATCTAATGAGCAGAATGCTGTCCAGACGAAGCTAGAATGGCAAAGGTGATGGTAGTGAAGGGGTGGTATGCTTGGCCAGCTCACCACATACTGGGACAGATCCCGCTGCATAGAATACCTAGGGATCCAGCCTGGAATCAAAGGAGAGATAGATGTAATGGGGTCTCAGTATGAGAACAATCATCACGTTATGGAGAAGGTGTGTTTCCTGTATCCAATAGCTGCAGTGGGACCAATCACTAGGAGTGAGGTGATGGGATTGCTTTGTTGGTGGACGCCTACAAATGTTCTGCTGTACCATCTCAGAAATGCAACACATCTGGGGAGTGGTGTTCCCTAATAGAAGTGTGTCCGAAGTGCTTAGTGTTAACAGTGTGAGAAGTATGGCCACAGATTACAAGAAGTGCAAGCTGCTGGTCATTTTTAAAGTCTGGAGACCTGCCTTAATTTAGACTTCACATGACCACAACTCCTGCCTGCGATTTAGGCATTAGCGAGTGCAGTTCCATAGTGTCCCCACTGCAATGCCTTTAGCCCTGCCCACATGGCGATATGACCTTACTGTGGCCATACTACCACTGTTTTAACCCCTTCATCATGAAAGGTAAAACAAACCCTATTGACTGAATGTTGTTTTGCAACATTGGCACATGTTAGTATTGTATCTTTTTCACCTAGCCAGAAGAGAATGTCAAAAGATGTCTGTGTGTAAAAATAAAAATAATAATAAAAACATTCATTAAAAATAAATTAGCTAGATCCGTTCTTGATCTGGGAGTCAGTGGCCCGGATTCAGATACATTGGTGTATCTTTTGGCGGGCGTAACGTATCTCAGATACGTTACGCCGCCGGAAAATACGGAAAATAGGGTGCAAGTTCCGCATTCAGAAAGAACTTGCTCCCTAAGTTACGGCGGCGTAACGTCTGTGGTTCGGCGTAAGCCCGCCTAATTCAAATGGGGATGATGTGGGCGTGTTTTATTTAAATGAATGGTGACCCCGCGTATTTTACGTAAACGACGTAAAAAAATGCGCTGGGCGGACGTACGTTTCTGAATCGGCGTATCTACCTAATTAGCATATTCATTGCGTAAATATACGGAAGCGCCACCTAGCGGCCAGTGTAAATATGCAGCCTAAGATAAGACACTTACGCCAGTCGGATCTTAGGGAAATCTATGCGTAACTGATTCTATGAATCAGTCGCATAGATACGACAACACAACTCAGAGTTACAACGGCGTATCCGGAGATACGCCGTTGTATCTCCTTTCTGAATCCGGGCCAGAGTGTTTTAGGTAGGAATTAAAAAAATGTGACTGTGAGATTTAATAGAGTATATGTGTGTTTTAGGTAGGATAAAAACAAAACATGTGGAATATGCAGTTCAGATTTGGGCAACAGTTTATAAAAAGGATAATAGGGAACTGGAGAAAGTACAGAGAAGGGCACCCAAACTATAAAGAGGCATGGAGGAACTCAGCTATGAGGAAAGATTGAGGAACTGAATTGAGAAGAGGGGATTAATGGGGTATATGATCAACATGTATAAATACATAAGTGGCCCAAATAGTGAACTTGTTGGATTATTTACTTTAGGGTTATCACAGAAAAACGGGAAACTCTTTACATCTATAGGAAATGAGATTTAATCTTCATAGAAAGGCTTCTTCATTGTAAGAACTGTGAACATTTGGAATAGACTTCCTCAACAGTTGGTTCTGGCCAGCTCAGTACAAATCCCTAGGTTTCTTTCCCCAATGCACAAAATATAACCAGATACATTATGTTATAGATAAAGTTGATCCAGGATTTATTTGAATGCCTCTTGGGGGATGAAGTAATAATTATTTTGCCCCCACCGGAACAAACAAATTGGATCTTACTTTATTGAGATTTTTTTTTGGCTTGCTCTGGACCAACTGGGTATAGAATAGTGTATAGGGAGGTTTTTAATTTGTGTGTGTAGAGAAACTGCAACATATGCATTATTGTTTTTTGGCCCTACTATGGGTACTAACATCAAATACTAAAATACTATGCACATATGTAGTATCATCCCATACACTATAGTGTCAAAAGTATTGGGACTCCTGCCTTTACACGCACATGAATTTTTTTTTTTTATCTTTATTTAAGGAATGCGGATTATACAAAAAAGGCAAACATGTCAAACAACCATGTCCAGTAATAGGCAATGATAATAACTCGTCAAACAGGTCTATGTACATTAGAGGGGTAGCAATCAAAGTTCCATTACAATGTTATAGTTATACAGTAGACTGTGGTCTAAACAGACTCCACAACAGTACTATCCTGCAGTTCAACCATAACAGTAGAGGGAACCTCCTAGCCCGTAATATACATAGTTTTAATGGACATGTGTAGACTATTGGGTAAGACCAACAGGGAGAAAGAAGACCATCTGGGGCCTAGAGCAAGCTTTTCCCTATTGATCAGGTACCTAGCCATTATACTTTAGAGGACTGAACCCGAACATTAAACTTAATTTAGGTTGTGGCTCTCAGTCCTGGATTAGCAGGTGTAGTACAAAAGAATCACTGCAAACCGGGGGAATGTTCTCATTTATAGGAAAAAAGAGTGGGTGACACCTATGGTGTCAATTGGGGAGAGAAGATAAAAAAGGGGGGGTAAGGAGGAGTAGTGGGGGGGAATAAGAGGGGGAGGGATATGAGGTTCTGGCAAGGTCGAGGACCCAAGGTTCTGAATTATCCCAAAACAAGATACTCAGATGTAGGACTTATACAGTATTTGTCTGAGAATCGGAACAGATTCCAATGTGTCCAGCGGGTGTTGTGTTCCTCCTCCCTTTCCCCTAGGGCAGCTGTGAGATGTTCCATCCGCTGAATATCGCAAACCCTAACAAACCACTGCGACACTGTCGATGGGGATTGCTGCTTCCAAACAATGGGGACACATGCCCTGGCTGCATTCAATAAGGCCCCATACTCACGACCAAACATGTCTGCTGAAACTGGCCCGCGGACCAGTTTCAGCAGACATGTTTGTTCGTGTGTAGTTACGAGCGTGCAGAATTTCACCGTACATTTGCCCGCCGGGCCGTTTTTCAGCAGACATTTATTTGCAAACTTGTTTTAAAACCGTCCGCTCAAATCCTGTCCGAACGGACATGTTTGGTGGTGAGTACACAAAACCAACGTACAAAAACCCCGCGCATGCTCAGACTAAATGAGGCCACGGGAGCGCTCGTTCAGGTAAAACTCACGTTTGTTTGGGATATGGCACATTCGTCAATAGAAAGATTAATTCTAGCAATAGAACACTGAAGCAAACCACACAATAAACAACGCTTGATGCCGTCGTTTTATTCATTCTTCTCTTGCTATAAATAATCAGTTATTTAGCTCATGTTATTTCAACTGAGTTGTTCCATACTGAAAAGTGACATTTGTTAGCTGTGATGTAGTAAGATTTTTGCAAACTTTTATTGGCCCGACGTATCATATTTTTAGTGGTCCTCCACATGTCAAATTTTTTGCTTTTAATGTTTAATGGTTATCTTTCCCACTTTATTTAGGTGTTTATAGTTATGTCACCATTTAGAATATTTTAATAGGAAATAGTTTTGATTTTGCTTTTGTTTGTATATTTAACTGGATTATTTTGAAGGTTGTTTAAATTGTCTACCATGTTGGCACACCAAATGCCCCCCCCCCCCCCATGAGTTAGTGAATATTTTAGATTAAACATTTTATTTGTTTGTAATGTTTGATGCCTAAAATAATACCCACAGTATTACAAACAATAGGCACGTTTTTCAAATCAACAAAAAGGCTTTTATTTGAGCAAATGATAAAAAGGAACAAAACCAGAATGGCAGCACTTGAACAGCTAGCAACATACATGCAAACTTGCATTTCAAACATGGTGAAGGATAAACTAGCCAACCTCAGGAGGCACACAAAATAAAATCTGAAGCAGCAGCACATAACACCAAAGGAACCCAAGCTGTGATAGTCCAAACAAGATGCCATTTGTGGGGGATCAAATGGAAGACAGGGCATCAACGTCTCCTCTTCCTTGCAACCTTCCTTCCAGGCTGCCTTACAGCGGGTCTTCCCTGGGCCCTTGCAGGTGGGGATGATGTGGCAGCAGGAGTATGATGTTCAGCAAGCCGGGCCGGGTCACATAGCCCAGTGTCTGGGGTCAGCAGCTCCCTCTGCATCCACCAAAGGGCCTGGTTGATGATGCCCTTGGCCAATTGCCTCTGCTCCTCCGTGCCTTTATTGAGATCATGTGCCACGGAGGCACTGTAGGCCTCAGTGGGGTTGAGGGGGGCCCTCATGATGGCACTCGCCTCCTGAATCATTTTGAGGCTGGCTTCCTCCACTGCCCCCAATTTCTTCTTACGGCCTGGTGGCCTAATATAAAGGGGAGGAGCCTGGCTGGTGGTGCTTGTCCTGGGGAGCTGCTGAACGCCACTGGGCCCGGCCTCCTCCTGGCTGCCACTGACCCCTTCGTCCTGGCTGACAGTGAGGAGAGGATCTGCCACCTCCTGGCTGGTCTCTTCTTCCTGTGTAAAAAAAAGGGATATGTTGTAATATATTTAGGAATATAATCACTCACATTTTCATGCTTGAATCTTATTTTTTGCCTTGAATTTAAACTTGAAAACAGACTCACCCTCTGACCCCTGCAGTTGTCATCCCTGACACCTATTTGTTTGCCCACGACTTTTGATTTTTGCTTCCCAGCTTGTATTTTATTAACCAATATCAAGTCAAGAATCAAACAATAATTAATATTATTACATAAATAGTTATGAAACTACTATACCTCATCATCGTAGAGGCGCAGATCTGCCTCTCTGTCAGCCAGGCCCTCTTCATCCGACTCTGCAGGGCTGTGGTGATCTGGGGAAGTCCCGCTGGGAGGTAGCGTGGAGGGAAGGTTGGGATTCAGACTTGACATTGATGGCCTGCCTTCCAGTTGATCCCGCAAAAATGACATCTGGCTGTAATACCACAGCTTGGGTTCCTTTGGTGGTCTTGCTGCTGCTCCAGATCTTAGCTGCTTTTGGTGAGCTTTGTACGCTCTCCTATATGTGCCCCTGAGGTTGGCAAGTTTATCCTTCACCATGTTGGCACTGCATTCTGGCACCCATGTCCTCATGTATGCTGCTAGCTGTTCAAGTGCTGCCGCTCGTACGTCCTTGTTGTGGTAGGTGGGCTGCTTTGAATCCCACAGGATGGGCATTTCCCTAAATTTATCCAGCAAGTGCTGGATAATCTCTTGGGTCTGCAGGAGATCCATTGGGAAATTATGATTTTTTTTTTTTTTATTCTAGATTGAAAAAATAAAAAGAAACCAAAAACACAATTAAAAAAAGCCTCAGCATTTACATTGATAGAATATGTTGTTTAAAAAGTAGTACCTATATATACATACAAACACAGTGTCTCTTGTTTAGAAAATGCTGGCCAGCTCGGCCCCATTGGTTGGTTTTAGCTAACATTTTTTTGATACATGCCGCCCCTTTGGTTACATTGCAGGAAATAATAGAAATGTACAACCATACACAATTATTACAAATGACAGCATTCATCAAGGCACTATTGCATGTGTAGATATCCTGCCCCTCAGCATTGATTACATGAAAGAAACTTCCTAATGACCTCTGTCCAACCAACACTGAACAATACTTGGCCTGATCTGAATACACCCTACATAATTGATAATGAGTCACAGCATTTTTGACCTCTCTATTTTGTGATGTCTACAAAAGCATTTGGGTACGAAAATCACATTCTGGTATCCAAGAGACATAATAGCTTAATAAAACTGTGCAACCAACAGACCAAACCCCCATCCCATGGCTCTACATTTTAGAGCCCGCTGCTGATCCAATGTTTAAATTTCTTACCTGCCTCTCTCAAAATCCTCGTTTGTTACGCTCGCTGAATTAACACGTAACCTACGTAATCACGTCAAGCGCCTTTTATCCACTCCGCGTATGTATGAAACGCCGCCCTCGTCACCTTTGCCATGCCCCTAATCAATTTAAAAAGTAAATATGGCGTTAACTGTGTAGGTTCTGGAATCGCGCGAATATTCTCCGCGTAACCTACGTCAATACGTTGTTGGCATTCGCGACACTCCGCATATGCAAGAATCCCTGCCCTCATCTCCGCCCCTGACGGGACATTTCCTCGTTTCCACGCCCCTAATCTCTGTGGGAAGGAAAGATGGCGATGTCACACGAGCGGGCACGGAGCTCTCATGGCGCAAGTGAAGGGACAGAGGCAGGACCGTCCCGATCCAGGCCTAAAAGATATAAAGCCACTAATATGGCGTTTGAAGAAATGGTGGAGTTGGTTTACATCATGAGGAGGAAGGATTATGATGGTGAATGTGGGCCCTACAAAACACCGAACCGTAGAAAGTCACACATAATGGACAAGGTGGCAAGGAGAATGAGGAGAATGTTTGGTGTCACCAGGTCAAAGGAGCAACTCCGGAAGCGTTGGTCCGATTTAAAATTGAGGGAGCCACATCACATGAAGAAGATACTCAAAATTCTGCGGAAAAGTAAGTCCATATTATTTAACCTCTTGACCACCGCCCCATGTCAAAAAGACGTCCTCCTTTTTAAAGTTGAATATCTCGATAACGGCAGCAGCTGCTGCCACAACCGAGATATTCATCTTTGCAGGGGGCGGTGGTGTACACGATAACGGCGGTCTCCGCGGCGGATTCGCCGCGAGATCGCCGTTATCGGTGGCGGGAGAGGGGCCCCCCCCTCCCGCCGCTCTCCCGCGCTCTCCGCCGCTTACCGGAGCCGTCGGTAGCGGCGGAGGGGATCCGATGTGTCCGGCAGCTGAGCGGGGACGGGACTGAAGGAGAAATCTCCTTCACCCGTCCTCATAGCTCTGCTGGGCGGAAGTGACGTCAAAACGTCAGTCCCGCCCAGCCTCTTAAAGAAACATTTTTTTTTTTGTCATTTGAAAAAATGACATTTTTTTTTTTTTATTTTTTTTTTTGCATTTAAGTCTAATTATGAGATCTGAGGTCTTTTTGACCCCAGATCTCATATTTAAGAGGACCTGTCATGCTTTTTTCTATTACAAGGGATGTTTACATTCCTTGTAATAGGAATAAAAGTGATCAATTTTTTTTATTTTATTTTTTTCAGTGTAAAAAATTATAAAA
Source organism: Rana temporaria (assembly GCF_905171775.1). Classification (NCBI taxonomy): domain Eukaryota; kingdom Metazoa; phylum Chordata; class Amphibia; order Anura; family Ranidae; genus Rana; species Rana temporaria. Next base: position 272,547,529 of record NC_053493.1, read on the forward strand.
CTAAATAAAAATAAATAAGAAAACCAAAAAAAAATTTTTTAAAGCGCCCCGTCCCGACGAGCTCGCGCGCAGAAGTAAACGCATACGCGAGTAGCGCCCGCATATGAAAACGGTATTCAAACCACACAAGTGATGTATCGCCGCGATCGTTAGAGCGAGAGCAATAATTCTAGCCCTAGACCTACTCTGCAACTCAAAAAATGCAACCTGTAGAATTTTTTAAACGTCGCCTATCGAGATTTTTAAGGGTAAAAGTTTGACGCCATGCCACGAGCGGGCGCAATTTTTAAGCGTGACATGTTGGGTATCATTTTACTCGGCGTAACATTATCTTTCACAATATATAAAAAAATTGGGCAAAATGTATTGTTGTCTTATTTTTTAATTCAAAAAAGTGATTTTTATCCAAAAAAAGTGCGCTTGTAAGACCGCTGCGCAAATACGGTGTGACAAAAAGTATTGCAATGACTGCCATTTTATTCCCTAGGATGTCTGCTAAATAAAAATATATAATGTTTGGGGGTTCTGATAAATTTTCTAGCAAAAAAATTGTGATTTTCACATGAAGGAGAGAAGTGCCAGAATTTACTTGGTGGGCAAGTGGTTAAGGGGGGGGGGGAATGTCTGCAATAATGTGTTGACATGTAGTTTTTCACATCTGCCTCCTTGGCCTGCTTGTACTTTTGAACACGTGTAGATACTGTATTGTGTTTATGTAAAATAACAACCTTTATCAAATTTTGTGAAATAGTAAACACGCGTAATATGACATTGTTTTGCTAAAATGTGACGTTACTCCAGGAACAACACACCTGGACATGGCTGACTGGCCCCAAACTTGGTTTTCCAACATTGTTGAATAGCAAAATCACAGAAATTAAATTGAGTGCATGTGACAGGCAAACAAGATTCATTCTCCAAAATGAAAATAAAGCTGATGTTTTAACATCTGGAAATGCAAAGCACCTGTGTCTCAATAATCAAAGTATATTTATTTGGAGGGTCGACGAGAATTAATGTTTTGGGGGGACATCCATGTGTGTCACTTCTTTGCAAAAAAGGGGCAGGATCAGAGCTTGGCCTCGAACTACGCCAAAAATGGAGGATTGCTGAAAGAATAAACAAACAAAAATCATCATAAATGTATCGTCTATGCAATGTGTGCGATTTATGATATCCAATATCTGTGTGCTGATGAGTATACCTTTTGTTTTTACTTATTTCTTATAGGGGAAAGAAGACGCCAGCAATTGGAGGAGGCAGAGAGGGCCAGACACCCACAAAATCAAACACCTCCACATGTTGAGCAGGAGGAGGCTGGGGAAGGAAGAGAGGAGGATGTGGAAGGAGAAGAGGATGTGGAAGGAGAAGAGGATGTGGAAGGAGAAGAGGATGTGGAAGGAGAAGAGGATGTGGAAGGAGAAGAGGATGTGGAAGGAGAAGAGGAAGGAAGAAAGGAGGAAGGAAGAGAGGAGGAAGAAGTAATTTTGGACTTAGAATTTATAGCAGATGAAGGGCAAGTGGCGGAAGAACAATTTGGCGAATTGAAAGAAGGTGGATTGATGGATGAAGGAGGAGTCGAAGATGATAGGGAGGTGGTGGAAGAAGGAGGAGTGATAGAAGATGATAGGGAGGTGGTGGAAGAAGGAGGAGTGATAGAAGATGAAGAAATTGGGGATGTGGAAATTATCAGGCCATCAGGTCAGTGTCACCCCTATATTAATAGGGCCAAACATATGCAGATAGGCTGGAAACTATTTACATATTTTGAATGCCAATTTGTTTCTTTTTAGGGGATGAAGATGGTGTAGCACATTTTTCACGTGCAAGTGCTTCTATAATTGTACAGCAAGTAATGGAGTGCAGCACGGAAATGGACAATATGCGGGAAAGGATGCTAGTCATAGAGCAGAATGTGCGAAATGTCATTTCAGAGTGTAGCACGGAAATGGACAACATGCGCCAAAGGATGCTAGTCATCGAACAGAATTACAAAAATATCATTGACATGATGGGCCGTGTCAAAGACTGAACCACAGAAGCCCATCCCCCGCCCACAAAACCCTTTTTAATTTTTGTACTTTATAATACGCCAAAATTTCTAAATGCACACACAGTGTGCCAATATGTGCTATCTGCCATCACAGACTATCTATTGTCTGTGCTTTGTGGGTACAAACCCCTCCTCGATCCTCAAGTAGTTGAGAGGAAGGGTTTGCTCCCACAAAACACAGACATTGATCACCCATGATGTCAGATAGCACATGTGGCCATTTGTCTGTTTAACCAATGACATTTGGCGAGTTTGCACTGAATGTGTGCATTTAGAAATTTTGGCGTGTTCCAGTGTGAAAGCACACCATCCATGACTGACTGCTGTTCTTTTTTTTAATTTTTGTTTGGTGTTGATCTTTTTTGGTTTGTAAATGTTTACAGTTTCAGATCACAAAACGAACAAGAAATCTCACCTAAAGAAATAAGTTAACGAATTTTCTTTAAAAAAAAATAAAATTTTTGTTGTGTTAAAATCTTGGTGAAAAAATTATACACAAACAAATACAAAGCCAAAAAATGTTTTGTATAAAAACAATACCCAAACATTTCTAAATGTAAATAAATGTCTTCGAAACAAATACCAAAAAAATATAAAAAAAAAAAAAATACCCTAAAAAATTTCAACATAAATTAGTCTGGGTTATTGAAAACTAAACTAAATAAGAACTTTAATTTTGAACCAAAGTCTAAAAAAATTATGTTTAGAAGTGTGTATATATATATATATATATATATATATATATATATATATATCTATATCTATCTCTAGAGATAGATATATAGGAGACAAGCCCAAAAAATCTTGCGTATAGTTTCAGTGAAATTATTCTTACATTGTGTTTCGATCAGTATTATTGCTAATCACTGTCAATAAAGACAAAAAAATTAATAATTCAAAGCCAATATTTTGTACCAAAAATTTGCAGGAAATGTTTTCAGCCAAAAAATAAACATTTCTTGTTACAAAATGACTAAAATAAAAAAATTTTATTGTGACATCAAAAGCAGAAAAATGAGTGGCTTCTTATTTCTAGACTGAATACCCAGTTAGTAGATGAGTGAATAATGTGCAAATGTGGTTAGTTAATACATCTGAGTAAGTAAATTTGGCACTAGAAGTGCACTATTTTTGGAGAGAACCTGGAAGACAGAAAAATAGAGAAAAAGCAGTAATGACAAACAACTGGATAAAGTCCAATGGTCTAATTATTTATTAGTTGTGAGAATATTCCTTTCTTTGGGGGCCGAATTAGAAAGAAATATGATCTGGCATAGCAATGGCCCCCCGACCCATGAAGTACTCAACATATTTGTCGCGTACCTCACGAGCAGATTGGGGGGCCAAGCCAGCGCGACCAGTGTCCAGGCCAGGAATGTTCTCTGAGGGTAGTCCTGCCTCAGAGCCCATGGAGGCTAGGTACGTCTGGGAGTGCCTGCGTAGAAAATTGTGCAAAATGCAGCAGGCAAATACAATGGTGTTCAATTTATATTCCGCCAAATGTATCGATGTCAGGAACAGGCGGAACCGGTTGCTGAGGATCCCAAAGGCATTCTCGACTACCCTCCGAGCCCTGGACAACCGAAAATTGAACACACTCCTCTCTGAGGTGAGGGTCCTCTGGGGAAAAGGCCGCATTAGGTGAGGTCCAAGGCCGAAAGCCTCGTCCGCTAGGAACACAAACGGAAGTCCTTCCACATTATCTTCATCTGGTGGCAATGCCAGACCACCAGTTTGGAGACGATCATAGAAATCAGTCCGTGCGAACACTCCCCCATCTGACATCCGGCCGTTCTTCCCCACGTCCACATATAGAAACTCATACTGTGCCGACACCACCGCCATCAACACGATACTATGATAACCCTTGTAATTATAATAGTAGGACCCCGAGTGGGGTGGGGGCACAATGCGGACGTGTTTCCCATCTATTGCTCCACCGCAGTTAGGAAAATCCCACCGCTCGGCAAATTGGGAAGCCACAGACTGCCATTCCTGTGGTGTGGAGGGTAGCTGTGGGGACAAACAAAAAAAGAGATTTAGTACTTTGGCACATAAACATTGCAAACATAATCCTACAAGCATCCTTGTGCAACTTTACATTTTTAAAATAGCATTTACAAATTATGAAGGGAGAATTTCGGGCCACAAATATATAGGCCCACTTAATTAATAAGAGACTCCACAGCCCTCTGATGGGGACAAAAACACTTTGAAGGGGGGGGGGGTTTAAACAGTTTTTAGAAAACAAAAAAAAAAAAAAAAAAGTGGCAAGGTGGGGGTTGGCCCGAAGATAGCATGCTGGACAGGTTAATATTGGGTTAAATCAAAATATGCAGGTAGGCCAAAATAAAAAGAACATGTAAAAGCTGATATCAACATGCATAGGGAGAAAAGGGAACGTTAGTTAAACACACAGCATATCTGGGAAATAAAGTAAAAAGTTAGTTTGCCACATTATTAAAGACACATTGTGAGGTTAAAATGAGGAAACTTACCTTCATATACTCCTCGTGCATAACTTTAATGATGGCAGCACACGTGTCCGGTATGATGACCCCAAGCGCCTGCGGAGAGATGCCTGTCGAGAACTTGAGGTCCTGCAGGCTCCTCCCAGTCGCCAGGTACCGCAACGTGGCAATAAGCCTCTGCTCGGCCGTGATGGCTTGGCGCATCACAGTGTCCTGCCTCGTGATATAGGGGGACAGAAGTTCCAGCAGACTGTTGAATACGGGGTCCGTCATGCGGAGAAAATTCCTATAGTCATTAGGATTATTCTCCTGGATTTCCCTAAGCAGAGGCATATGAGAGAACTGGTCACGCTGGCGCAACCAATTCTTGGTCCAGAAACGCCTCCGCCCCCTGTTTCTGGCCAAAGTACTGGAATAATGAACATATCCAGCAGCCATCCCATAAACAGCACCATCTCGCGAAAATTGACGCTGCTGCTCCATCATGGCTTCAAACCGGCCGGCTGGTCAGTCAAGAACACACTCCAACAGAAAGCACAATCAAATCCAGCGGTACCTGCAAAGAACGCACGACACACAGATACGAACGCACAGTACGAATCTGCAAAGCAGAACGAACTGCACGCCTGTACCCGAATGCCAACTACGTACCCACAAGCACACGCACTGAACGAGAAAATACTACCTGCTAAAGCCTGGAGACCGAGAAGCGCGAATCAGCTCTAACCAAACCTTCACTAACACGAGCAAAGCTGTAACTAGCAAAAGCGGAACAGAGGGCGTCGCCATTGACTTTGGCCTTTCCCTTTATAGTGACGTCAAACGTGGATTACGTGCACGCGTTCAGGTCCGCAGGGAAATATCGTCCGCTGGTGTGTACAAGCCAGCGGGCCAAATGAAAAAACAGCCTTGTACGCCGGAAACAGCCCGTCGGACATTTCGAGCGAACATGTTTGGTCGTGAGTACTCGGCCTAAGTGTTTCAAAAGGGATTTGCGATAACGCTTACAGGACATGAGTCAGATTTAGGAGTACTGCTGCTGGGTTATCCTGGAAAGCGACATCAGTAAGCTTATGAATGACCTGCAGTACTTGTCTTCAGAAAAAGGTCAGAGCTGGACACTCCCAGAAGATGTGAAGTAATGTGCCAGTCTGTGTACCACATCTCCAGCACAGAGGACTATGTCCCAGGAATATGGACGCTGATACAGAGGGGGTCCTGTACCAGCGAGTCAGCATACCCACATGAACTTTAATGGCATCCCAGTCTTAGATCGTAGGGTTCAATATTGATTTGGCCCAACTTTTGCAGCTATAACAGCTTTTGATAAGGCTGTCCACAAGGTTTAGGAGTGTGTCTATGGGAATGTTTGACCATTCTTTCATAAGTGTATTTGTGAGGTCAGGCACTGTTGTTGGATGAGAAGACCTGTCTCGCAGTCTCCACTCTAATTCATCCCAAAGATGTTCTATCGGGTTGAGATCAGGCCTCTGTGCAGGTCAGTCAAGTTCCTCCACCCCAAGTTCACTCATTCATGTCTTTATGGACCTTGCTTTGTGCACTTGTGTGCCGTCAAGTTGGAACAGGAAGGGGCCATCCCAAGACTGTTTTCACAAAGTTGGGAGCATGAAATTGTCCAAAATGTCTTGGTATGCTGATGCCTTAGGAAGGGGTGGAGGAACTTGACCGGCCTGCACAGAGTTCTGACTACAACCCGACAGTACACCTTTGGGATGAATTAGAGCCGAGACTGCGAGCCAGGCCTTTTCGTCCAACATCAGCGCCTCACCTCACAAATAGTGTTGCTCACGAATATTCGTATTGCGAATATTCGGCTTGAATATGGCATATTCGAGTATTCGTGAATATCTCGAATTTCGCGGCCAATATTCGCTATTCCGAATATAAAAAAAAAATTGCGAAATTTCGCTAATGCGAATTTATTGCGAACATTTTGCGAATTTTTTATTTATTTTTTTCTGATTGGCTCTGATGCAAAAGAAGGGCGGAGAAAGTATTCTCGAATATTCGGAAATCGAATATTCGGAATATTTTATCAAAAAAAAAATGTTGTGAAATATTTTGACAACTGTGGTAGGAGAACTCTGATTGGCTCTGATGCAAAAGAAGGGTGGAGAAAGTATTCGCGAATATTCGGAAATCGAATATTGGTGATATTTTATCGAAATTTCGCTAATGCGAATGCGAAATTGATTGCGAGATTTTGACAACTCTGATTGGCTCTGATGCAAAAAAAGGGTGGAGAAAGTATTCGCGAATATTCGATTTCCGAATATTCGCAAATACTTTCTCCACCCTTCTTTTGCATCAGAGCCAATCAGAGTTCTCCTACCACAGTTGTCAAAATATTTCACAACATTTTTTTTTTGATAAAATATTCCGAATATTCGATTTCCGAATATTCGAGAATACTTTCTCCGCCCTTCTTTTGCATCAGAGCCAATCAGAAAAAAAAAAAATTCGCAAAATGTTCGCAATAAATTCGCATTAGCGAAATTTCGCAATTTTTTTTTTTTTTAATATCATGAATATTCAATTTTAGCGAATATTTCACGAATATTCGGCTATATATTCGTGATATATCGCGAAATCGAATATGGCGTATTCCGCTCAACACTACTCACAGATGCACTTCTGGAAGAATGGTCAAACATTCCCATAGACACACTCCTAAACCTTATGGACAGCCTTCCCAAAATAGATGAAGCTGTTATAACTGCAACTGGTGGGCCAAGTCTTGAACCCTACGGACTAAGACTGGGATGCCATTAATGTTCCTGTGTGTGTAAAGACTTTTGACAATATAGTGTATGTCAGGAACAGGATTTTTTTTTTTGGTGGGCCATGGTAAGGACAAGAAAAATACTGATATTTTTTTTCTAGTATTTTGGGCAATTTCCTTTGATAATAGCAAAAACAGTTGCTTATAGTAATGTGCCGGGATTAACCATTAAATCTATATACAGTAAATTATTTTGTGGTCTAAAAATATAAGCAGAGGCTAGGGGTTTGTTCTTTGCCTATAAACATGCTGCTATAATGTGTCCCTCTTTCTCATTTCAGAAAGTTTGGAGTTATGGATTTGGGCCATCCCAACAGGATATGTATATGTAATTACAGATTTTTTTGAATTATGTTAATTTAAATATTGGGATCTGGAACCTTCTCACAGTTGAAGTTATTTTTGTGGAAAGAGGGATCTAGAAGCATTGTTTTTCTGGTACGCATTTAATGTTTACAGCTGTTCGCGTTGTAGTGATCTGTACACAAGAGGGCATGTATGGTGCTTTAAAGTAATAATAAACCCAACAGCAAACATTTATTATATTGCAACTTACCATTTCTTAGATGTAATGGCTATTTTCATCTAGTGATCCAGCCAGTAAGTCTGTTGTTTTTCAAAAGAACAAGAGCTCCAGCAAAATATAATAGTTACAGAGATGAGAGACACCATTTAACACTAGCAGAAGTGCTTACAATAATCAGCTTTTATTTATGTAAAACTGCTATCCCAAAAGTAAAAAAAACTATTTACTGTAACTGCTTATAAAGTATTGGCTGGAGTTTGGGTAAAATTTGTTAAAATTTGTTAAAGTGAAAGTAAACTTCCCTCTAATTTTTGTACCTATAGGTAAACCTATAATATGGCTTACCTATAGGTACTGTAAATTACTTCAAAATGTGCGCTGTTTAGGAGATATTTACTGTATAATGCACCAATGATGTCATTGGCGCATGCGCTCTGAAGGAACTGTGACGTTTCTTCAGGGCCCTGCACTGTGACCAGCGGCTCCCGCACACATGCGCAGGAGTGACGTCACCTGGATTTGGACAGACACACAGCTGGAATCCATGGACATTGCAAGCAGTCTTCCATGGTTTTCCCTGGCTCTCCTGTCCCAACAGGAAACCTGAGAATGCAGCCAGTTGTTCAGCCAGCTGAACATAGAGCTGATGAGAGACCAGAATGGCTCCAATAATCTCTATGGCCTAAGAAACGGAAGCTATGAGCATTTCATGACTTAGATTTCGCCGGATATAAACATCGCCATTGGGAAATTGGGAAAGCATTTTATCACACCGATCTTGGTGTGGTAAGATGCTTTGAGGGCAGAGGAGAGATCTAGGGTCTAGATCTCTCAAAGGCGAACGCAAGCGTCGGTCTGGTGTCATATGTAAACAGCAATTGTGCCATGCATGTGAGGTATCACCGCGAAGGTCAGATCGAGGGCAGTAATTTTAGCAGTAGACACCCTCTGTAAATCTAAGTGGTAACCTGTAGAGGCTTTTAAAAATGTATGTAGTTTGTCACCACTGCCGTTTGTTCGCAATTTTAAAGCATGTCGTGTTTGGTATTCATGTACTCGGCCTAAGATCATCTTTTTTATTTTATCAAACATTTGAGCAATATAGTGTGTTTTAGTGCATTCAAATTTAAAAAAAAAATAAGGCAGTCATAGGAGGCATGGAAGGACCAGTGTATTTAGTCAAATTCATATTCTTTCTATTTGAGTTAATATAAACCTTCAATATACCAATATGAATTCCTGATTCACTACATGTTATGGAGTACAGAGGTATTTAAAGGTTTATAGCGTGGTTGTTAATTTTTAGAACCAAGGTGTAGTGTGTGATTGGTTTTACTTGACCTTTGGAAACACTTCCATGTTTCAGCGCAGGATTTCAATGCAGATGTTTTAGATAGGCTGCATTGTTCCTTGAAGATAGTTGTCAGGGCTGGGCTCAGTCCGTGCTTCTCTGTGCTGGCAGCTCAGCTGTCAGCTAATGGCCAGCTTCCATCTCTCCACAGTGATCCACCTGTTTTTGATCCTGCTCGTCAGCTCTGCCTACTTAAAGCCTTCCAGATCATTTGCTCTTTGCCTTCGCCTGTGTTAACATCACAAGATACTTTCTCCTGCGTTCCTGTTGAAGACCTGCTTGACTGACGTTCCCTCTGGCTACAGATCCCGCTTGCTGTTCTACTACCTTTATCGCTGGCTCTTGGACATTGGCTTGGCCGACTACCTGATACGGTTACTGAACTGTGGCTATGTTTTGGCTACGTTTACTCTGTTTACCTTTTTATTTTTATTATTAAACAAGTGTGATTTAACTGTACTGTCTGTCTGTCTGAGTCTGATTCATGGTTTCTGACAATTGTTCACGCTGGGACAGCACCCTCGTTGTTCAGCAACCTTGGCCAACATCCCTTCCCCCCATGTGTTCAGGGACACCAAATTCTAAGCTGATGATACATCACCTGGAACCATTAACCTCCATGATTGCCGTATGGGATGTTTAGGATAATCATCCTTTGCATCAAACACTGTGGATATTGTGAATATTGACTGGACTATCTTTTGGAGAACTACCAGTTTGTGTGGGATACACTGATACACTGTATTCATCTGGAATTATCAGAAACATCACAGACAAGGAGTCATCAACTGGAGAATTATGTATATTGTATATATACCTACAGATTGAATCTCACTCTACATCTGAAGAGATCGTTATACGACCAGTGATCAGTGAGTAACCAATACAGATTCTAACACAGTTTTACTGTATGAACTGCATATAGGAAATACCCGCATGCTGCGGGAACCTTAGCATTAGGGCTGCGCATCTTCACCGGTCTCACGATTCGATGCGATTACGATTATCAAGTCCACGATTCGATTCGATTCGGCGATGCATCACGATTGCAGCGCAAGTGCGCATGGCTCTCCCCCCAAAATACTAAAGGAGATAATCAGAGACTGCAGGCATAGTACAGGAGATGATCAGAGACTGCAGACATGCTACAGGAGATGATCAGAGACTGCAGACATGCTACAGGAGATGATCAGAGACTGCAGACATGCTACAGGAGATGATCAGAGACTGCAGACATGCTACAGGAGATGGTCAGAGACTGCAGACATGCTACAGGAGATGATCAGAGACTGCGGACACAGTACAGGAGATGATCAGAGACTGCGGACATAGTACAGGAGATGATCAGAGACTGCGGACACAGTACAGGAGATGATCAGAGACTGCGGACACAGTACAGGAGATGATCAGAGACTGCGGACATAGTACAGGAGATGATCAGAGACTGCGGACATAGTACAGGAGATGATCAGAGACTGAGGACATAGTACAGGAGATGATCAGAGACTGCGGACATAGTACAGGAGATGATCAGAGACTGCGGACATAGTACAGGAGATGATCAGAGACTGCGGACATAGTACAGGAGATGATCAGAGACTGCGGACATAGTACAGGAAATGATCAGAGACTGTGGACATAGTACAGGAGATGGTCTATATTTCTCCTCCATACAGCCCAGTCCCTGCAGTGACAATGACTTATCACAGGTGACACATCAGATTCCACTACATGCCCATACCCCCCCTGTGTCCCCAGATAACAGCAGCCCCTCCTCCTCTGTACTTACATGGTGTTCTGCGCACACAGGATGATTGGAGGGAACAATGAGGAAAATACATGATTTTGCCTGTGCATTTTCAGTGTGTTTTTATGTGCTGACATTGTCATCAATACGCCCTTTAAAAATGCACAGATGACAATGAACCCTCAATAAAAATATCAGTACAGCGAGGACTGCCGTGTTATTTCTTTTCTATTACAATTGACACATTCCCAAGTTCTCGCTGTACTGATATTTTTTATTGAGGGTTCATTGTCATCTGTGCATTTTTAACCACTTAAGCCCCGGACCATATTGCTGCCTAAAGACCCAAGGGGTTTTTACAGTTCGGGACTGCGTCGCTTTAACAGACAATTGCGCGGTCGTGCGACGTGGCTCCCAAACAAAATTTTTTTCCCCACAAATAGAGCTTTATTTTGGTGGTATTTGATCACCTCTGCGGTTTTTATTTTTTGCGCTATAAACAAAAAATGAGCGACAATTTTGAAAAAAATGCAATATTTTTTACTTTTTGCTGTAAAAAATATCCCCCAAAAACATATATAATTTTTTTTTTTCCTCAGTTTAGGCCGATACGTATTCTTCTACCTATTTTTGGTAAAAAAAAACGCAATAATCGTTTATCGGTTGGTTTGCGCAAAATTTATAGCGTTTACAAAATAGGGGATAGTTTTTTTGCATTTTTATATTTTTTATTTTTTTTACTACTAATGGCGGCGATCAGTGATTTTTTTCGTGACTGCGACATTATGGCGGACACTTCGGACAATTTTGACACATTTTTGGGACCATTGTCATTTTCACAGCAAAAAATGCATTTAAATTGCATTCTTTATTGTGAAAATGACAGTTGCAGTTTGGGAGTTAAACACAGGGGGCGCTGTAACATTTAGGGATCACTGTGTATGTGTTTACTAGTGTAGGGGGGTGTGGCTGTAGGAATGACATCATCGATCGGGTCTTCCCTATAAAGGGAATCACCCGATCGATGCGCCGACACATTGAAGCACGGGGAAGCCGTGTTTACATACGGCTCTCCCTGTTCTTCAGCTCCGGGGAGCGATCGCGACGGAGCGGCTATAAACAAATAGCCGCGCCGTCGTCCCGGATCGCTCCCCGAGGGGACCCGACTGCCGCAAGTCGCGGGGGGGGTCCCGATCGGACCCCCACCCACATCTAGGCAGGGACGTACAGGTACGCCAATGTGCCTGTACGTGCCATTCTGCCGACGTATATGTACATGCGGCGGTCGGGAAGGGGTTAAAGGGTGTAAATAGGGTGAAACTCCCCTTTAAAAAGTGCACAGAAATACACACACGGCTGCTGGGGGGTCACTCAGGACTCGGGGATTAGATTCCACAACTGACAGCCCTGTGAGTTTCACTGCACTGCACTGTCTGCTGAAATTTCTCTGACTCTTTGCACATTCCAGCACACTAGGATTTAACACAGTGGAATGTGCAAAGCAAAGAAATGTCAGCACAGGCAGAGCACGTGTAGGAGTCAGACTACTGATAAAATACCTGTGATACTAAATGCTGTTATAGCCGCTGCTGTAATGTGCTTTTTAAAACATATGCAGAATCATACCTCATGTCTCCGTGTGTATATTACATTCCCCTCATGTGACTCCATGCTCGGACCTGCCTCTCATCTCCCCTGATGTCCGTTCTCAGCCCCGCCCATCGTCTATAGCTAAAGTAACAGATCACAAGAGAGGCGGGCGGGGCTGACATCAGAAGAGACTTTGAAACGAGGGATGTGAGAGGACAGAGGAAGAGAGAGGCGGGCCGGACAATGGAGTCACATGATCGCATGTACAGTTACCACACATGGAGCTACGAGGTATGAATCTACATATATTTTAAAAAAGCACACACAACGCCGGCCACTTAATGGATTACAACGCGCATTCATTACAAAAAAAAACATTTTAAAAGACCTGCTCGGAGCGATCTCCCGGGAGGGGCGGGGCAAGTCGGGATGACGTCACCCGACATCGATTATTGGGGTCACATGCATTGATGCCGAATCGGGGGCCCCCGAATCGCGATGCATCGATGCAACGATTATATTCAACACCCCTACTTAGCATATGGTTACACTGACTACATCTGTGAGACTGTTTCTGTCTTTGTGATATCATACCTGATTAGATCAGGATTGGGTTTATTTCCCCTCTCATTTTACCTTGAGAGGGAGTATTTATCTACATGGATCATCTGTTCCATCTGTCTTTCCTTCTTTTTAGGACTTCCCTGTTGGTCTATATATAGGGGATCAGGAGTTTTGTTGATTTTTTTGTACTTTGCGCTTTTTAGCAATAATTAAATGATTGTAGTTTAACTTTTTAGGGTTGTTCCCAGAGTTTAAACATTTAATACAAGCTCCTTGGGTATTTAGGGAGTGCACATGCTAACAATTTTGGAAAACAAATGCATAGATAATGTGTTAGGCAGTGGCCCTCCACATGTTAGGCAATATGTAGAATTATTTGGCAGTAGAATGCTAAAAGATTCAAATGTATATGCAAGCCGGATTTGATTATGACAGAGAGAATTATATTGTTTAAAGTGTCAGAACCTTGATCCGTACATTGTATACACAGGAAAATGGTAGTTAGTAGAGGATTTAACCACAAAAATAGAGCAACAATTTTGAAAATTCTATATTTTTTACTTTTTGCTATAATAAATATCCCCAAAAATATATAAAAAAAAATGTTTTTCCTCGGTTTAGGCTGATACATATTTTTCTACATATTTTTGGTAATAAAAACGCAATAGGCATTCATTGATTGGTTTGCGCAAAAGTTATAGCATCTACAAAATAGAGGATAGTTTTATGGCATTTTTATTAATATTTTTTTTTTACTAGTAATGGCGGTGATCAGCAATTTTTTATCATGACTGCAACATTATGATGGACACATCGGACACTTTTGACACCATTTTGGGACCATTGTCATTTTTACAGCGATCAATGCTATAAAAATGCACTGATAATGTAAAAATGACACTGGCGGTGAAGGGATTAACCACTAGGTGGCGCTGTAGGGGTTAGGTGTGCCCTGGAGAGTGATTCTTACTGTAGGGGTCGTGGCTACACGTGACACGTCACTGATCTTTGTTCCCGATGACAGGGAACACGATCAGTGACAGTGTCACTAGGCAGAACGGGGAGATGTTGTGTTTACACACAACATCTCCCCGTTCTTCAGCTCTGTGACCTGATCGCGGGACACCGGTGGCAATCGGGTCCATGGTTCCCGTGGGCGCGGTCATGGAGCTTGTGTCAGGGTCACGAGCACGACCACATGGTGGCAATTTAAAGGGGACGTACCTGTATTCCCATTTGCCTGTCCGTGACATTCTGCCAAAAGTGCACGCGCTGGTCCTTAAGCGGTTAAGGAGATTATTTTTGTAGCAAATGTATTACTTTTTCTTTCAGCCTTGTTATGACATAAACATGACCTGTAAACTGCATATGGAATACTGTAAAGATTTTGTTTTGCTGTTTATAAAAGCTTTTATTTGTGTTCTTATTCAAAGTGTGCTTTATATAATGTTACAAGACAGTATATACATTTTCAAATTAAAAATCTGCAAGCTTTGCTTCGTAAAAGCCTGTTTGTTTAAACACTGCAGTTTGGAACAATCCAGCTTCAATGGAACTAAGAATAACGAAACATCTCTTGAAATTTGTGATCCACATTTCTTTTTAATTGTTGAATATTCGAAAGCATTTAAACAAGGTGACGTGGTGCAACAACACATAATATATTTATTCAAAAATGAAACACAAGGGATTTATTATCAAACAGAAATACAACTTATCCTAACCAACCATAACGTTTTTATCACAATTTTAAAAGCAAAATGCCTTGCTTTAACTAGCTTAGGTATTGATACATTAATACATAATATTTTATACATAATGTACATTTATTACATGTTTACAGAAGTAATTGACAACCCAAAATATATTGCAGCCTTTAGTGTTGGATAGTAAAATAAAGGAGATAATTAATTGAAAATTGAGCAGAAAACAACTAAATCTGTATCCCACGAGAACCATTAAGATACTTTTTATCGTCATAAAGAATGAAACATGAGCATAACTGATTGTAAGCCTAGGTTTACACTAGTGTTCCTGCATAATCATGCTTTTTTCAGTGTGTTTTTGTAGCACATTTTTACATATGTTTTGTATCTTTATTTAAATTTTTTATACATTTTTTGTAGGATTAAAAGACTGATTGTTAAGCACAAAACTGCACAAAATGTGCCAAAAATGCCCCAAAAGGGCAGTTTTCATGTGCTCCCAATAACGTCTATGGGATAAAAAATACACTATGCTACACTAATAGAAGCATCTGTACCTTTTAAAAAACTGCATTGCACCATGTGGTATCAATATGAATGGCACCAAAAAGAAAAATTGGATTTTAATGGTCTTGTATTGCAGCACAGGAGGGCAGGCGCAGGAGAAAGTCTAGTGTAAACATGGCCTTTTAAAGTATACCATAAAAGTAAAATCAGTCTGTATATGCAGTAAAGCACGCTTGTTATACTCACTGTGGAACCTAAGGGCTTAATCCTCTGCATTGTGTTAAAAGGCTGTTTAACCCTGTCTTCTCTGATCCTCTCCTTCTTCCACTGCCCTAAATCCATCTCCTTATAAGACAGAGCCTTTGGAGTCACTCTGCACATGCTCAGTTTGGTGTGCATTGCTAGAGATTTTTTTTTTTTTGGGCACGTGCATGTAATCAGCACAGGGCCAATCAGCACTGTCCAGACAGAGGGTCCTGAAGCCTCATAGGACAGTCAAAGTAGAATGAAAACTCCTCCTACAAGCTTTAACCAGACACTTATAGAAGTCACAAGACTGCTATATACTGTCATGAGAAAAGGTATTTAGCTGTTTATATTAACTAAAACTATTGCATTTCCATTGTCTGTGTACTGTGGGAGACCAGATATAGAGAATGCAGGGTCCTGGGCTTAGTAACAATTTCACATAAAGCCATGGTAACTGTTTTAATTATACTAATAAACAGTACAAGTTTAAAAGTTGCCTTTACTGGAGGAAATGCATGCCTGATGGCTGCCTTCCCTTTCTCACAACTAATAAGACATTGCTGTCTCATCAATTACAATCCCCTTATATCAATATTACATTGATAAATTGATCATTATTGTCTAAACTCATTGAAGAAAGTGTTGCTTAAAGTGTTACTAAATTCAGGACTCTGCATTCACTATATCTGGTCTCCCACAGTATGCAGAGCATGGAAATGCAACTTTTGTAGTAAATATAATCTTGTGACTTCTATCAGTGCCTGGTTGAAGCTTGTAGAAGTTTTCACACTGTCCTTGTCTGTCCTACCAGGATTTAGAACTCCTCACCTCTGTCTGGACAGTGCTGATTGGCCCTGTGCTGATCACATGCACCCTCCCAAGAAAACAAAACACTCTCTAGCAAAACACACCAAACTGAGCATGTGCAGCCTGACTAAAGTAAATATGTCTTATCCGGACATGTTTTAGAGACAATGCAAGAAGGGGAGGATCCGTGCATACAGGATCAAACAGCCTTTTTACACAATGCAGAGGATTAACCTCTTAGGTTCCAACGTTAGTATAGCAAGCATGCTTTACTGCATATACAGAATAATTTTACTCTTGTGGGTTTAATACCATAATGGATTAGAGTCAGCCAAAGGTGAAAATCCATGACGCTTTGCTGTGGTATTACTACATAGAAAATACAGTACATGTGAATAAACTTTTAAATCTTATATTGCCTTCTAATGGCTGTTAAATGTTCAAAGTGTCCTCAAAACACATGTCTATGACATGGTTGTACCTCCATGCTGCTGCCAGTCCAGGGATCCTAAGTGTACAGATATGAACTGACTGACCCCCTCAATAATATCTGCCTAATTCCACCTGTTGAAAGCAGTTCCCAAAATCATGTGACTTATATATGCAAACATATAACAAACACATTTCTATTTCACCATCAGTAGAAGCATGTCTGCCCAGTCTCAGGGTGCTGCAATGCTGTTAGTGCTGATACATGTTAGTTTTTATTTTTAGCTTTTGTACTAAATTCAAGGTTGAAAGGGTTTCTCTTCTCCTGCCAGACATTAGATTGTTTTTTATTAATCATCAGCCTCCCTGCCAATACAAGTTGCTGATTATGCTGTTATATCTGTGCAGCTTTTGCTATAAAAAATAGAGACAATTCCTATGTTTGTATTGTCCTTTAACATCTTCATTGGCCTCTCTGCTCAGTTCAAGATGCTGAACTCATGCTTCTGTCAAATGACCAACAAACCTACCCCAATGATCTTTGCACTCTAAAATTGTAAAAGAACAGATTTATATGTGTTCTGGATAAACATGGGGTAAAATGTGCGTGATAGCACAATTATGTTTATTTAATTTCATTTTTTTTTAGTACTGCAACACATTTTACCATATAAGTAAGAAAATGTGCAAACTGTGGCAGATTGTCATGCCTTGAACCAGACTATAGTGGCAAATTGGTTGAATTGTGGGTAAAACTGACTTTAAAAAGTTCACTCGTTGCTACATACTGTACTGTATAACGGTGTAGGACTTCAAATCACCAATAATAACTTCAATATTTGTAAAATTTAAGATAATAATTCAGATCAAGAATGTGCAAAATATGTTTTTATATACATTTAATTTTAATTTCAACTAATAATATAGTAAAGTAAAAATGCCTTTTTTGTGGCTAACTGAATATATTTTGAGGTACGAACCTTTAAAAACAACTAGGGACACCTCGCGGAAGTGGAAGGGGACACAGGTGCCGCCGCCCACCGGAGCCCAACCTGGGGTGTCACCGGCCAAACAGGGGGGTTGTTTTCCACCCCCCCAAAAAAAACACCAGCCGCCCACTGCTCCTTCACCCAATAACCCGGAGTGCCACTGTACAAAAGAACTATACAGAAGATTAAAAGAGGTGGAAATTAAGTAAAATGTAAGTATTTATACATTTAAACAATTTTTTTCTTTTTAAATAAATGTATAACTGCATTCATTTGTGTTCCTTATTTTTGTTGTACATTTCTGTCTATATGTCCACCATGTGGTAATGTGGTCTAATGTGCAAAAGTGCCATTTATCAAACATTCACTGCAAGTGTATAAATCACTGTGATTTAAAATTCAATACAAAAATTATATTTAGGATGGGACTTTATTTATACTGTACATATGTTTTATTAAAAGTCAGGTCTTTATTAAAGGATATGTAAAAAAAAAAATGTTAAACAAACATACTTTCCTCCTCTGTGCAGTTGGTTTTGCATAGAGTGGCCCCGATCTTCCTCTTCTGTGGGTTCTCAGCAGCTTTCCTGGCTCCTCCTCTTCTCGAGTGCCCATCTGAGAAGTGCTTCCCCCTGGGCACCCATGTGGGTATGCTCCCATGTCCTGCTGCTACGTCTATTGACACAGATAGCAGGACTCTGCTCCTCCCCCGGCTCCTGCGTCATTGGATTTGATTGACAGCAGCGGAAGCCAATGGCTGTACTGCTATCGATCTATCCAATCAGGACCCTAGACACCAGCTGGACCAGGCATGCTCATCCACGTAGCAGGAACAATCAGGCTCAGGTAAGTTAAAAAGGGGCTCTGGGGGGCTGGTGCACTACAATAGGTTTTTCACCTCAGTGCATAGAATGCATTGAGGTAAAAAACCGCAAGGGTTTACAACCTCTTTAAGTATCAAAAAGACATAAACATATAAAGAAACTTTTAAAATCGTCACAAATCACATGTGTGCACTTAGTCAAAGATGTCTGAAGAACCTTCCTAAGAAGTTCTACTGAAGGTATCTCGGATGCATTACAGGTGAGGTCAATTTGTCTACTCTGTGATATAAAATACATTCACCAGGAGAATGACCTATAATGAATGTATGGGAAGGTCACTGCTTTATAAATATACCCCTGAGTTTCCTTCTTCAGGTATGGCTTAAAGTGTTTTTCAAAGCTTGCACCTCAAAATGTATTAATTTAGCCACAAACAAAATATCATGTACATTTTTACTTTCCTACTTGTACCCATGACTATCATGGTACAACAATTTTCTACTAGCAATTAATGATATCCTAATAAGGCTTAATACACATTAGAGGTTTGGTGGACATATAGACAGAAATGTACAACACAAATAAGGAACACAAATGAATGCAGTTATACATTTATTTAAAAAGTAAAATTTTTTAAATGTATAAATACTTACATTTTACTTAATTTCCACCTTTTTTAATCTTCTGTACGGTTCTTTTGTACAGGGGCACTCCAAATTATTGCGTGGAGGAGCAGTGGGGGGTGGAAAACAACCTCCCTATTTGGCCGGCGACACCCCATAGGTTGCGGGTGAACATCGCTCCAGCAGGCGGCAGCTCCTGTGTCCCCTTCTCCTCTTTATCGCGGCGGCTTCCGCCAGGTGTCTCCTCCCTCCTCCTAGGCGTCCAATAGGATCACCTTTCCTTTCAGACAATCGGGTGACGGGTCTAAAAACCCACTTTCTAATTGGCCGGGAGGAGATTCAGTGTAGCAATAGAGAATATTCATTCGCTATGTCACACAACTGGGTGGGCTAGGAGTGCAGTGCAGGAGCCCACCCATTTTTTAATTTTATTAGAGCCTCTGGCTCTAATCACGTGCCTCAAGAAAAAAACACCTCCCATTGGAATCCATGCATACGGCACCCTGCATGTAGATTGGGGGCCAGACTCATGAATGGGGGGGAGGTGCCCTGCACCCCTAATTGACGGGCCACAGCTGGGAAGAAGGGACATATTTAGGCCAATTAGGCATTCTGCATTCACATGTGCTGACAAACCAAAAACTGACCAAGGAAGAGAGCATAAAGATGACCTCATAAGTCTGCTCCTACCATCTATTCCACTCATAGTTGCTGTTGTGTTGCTTAACTGCAGCCAAGAAAAGTCAGGTTTCTAGTCTGCCTGTGCCATGTAGTAGAACTGTAAACCTCAGGACTTGGTGCACAGAACTACAAATACTTTGGCAGATAAGACAACTCCCATAAATGTTTTTTATCTGTCTTAGCTGTTTACCTGGAGTTCAGATTTAAAGGAAATCTATGTTGAAATAATATTTGGGCTTCCATTGCTACCCTTTCCTTAAAATAGCAGATATACATCAATCAATAGATAAAACTCATAGCGAACAAAACTTAGGCCTAGTACACACGATCGGTTAAACCAATGAGAACGGTCTGACCGTTTTCATCAGTCCAAACCGATCGTGTGTGGGCGCCATCGGTTATTTATCCATCGGTTAAAAAAAAGCCAACTTGTTTTAAATTTAACCAATGGATTCCTAACCGATAGAAAAAAAACAATCGTTAGTAGGCACGACCATCGGTTAAAAATCCACGCATGCTCAGAATCAAGTCGACGCATGCTTGAAAACATTGAACTTCGTTTTTTTCAGCATGTTGTTGTGTTTTACGTCACCGCGTTCTGACACGATCCTTTTTTTAAATGATGGTGTGTAGGCACGACGGACCATCAGTCAGCTTCATCGGTTAACCGATGAAAACGGTCCATCAGATCGTTTTCATCGGATGGACCGATCGTGTGTACAGGGCTTTACAGTAACAACAGGCACTTCCAGGTCAGTTCATTGTCTAGGTGCACCAAATCCAGAGATGTTCTGTTATACCTCCCTCATTCATAGCATTACTGTTAACCTAACATTGGTGGGTCAACTGCAGGTATTAGAAGGCAGGAGTGGGCAGAGACAGGCCCTTGATAAATGATTCTGGGTAGTTGTTTGCATAGCAGATGGGTCAGGGCTCATGGAACCTGGTACTAAAAGAGAAACCTGGTTATTATTATTATTATGCATGCACTGTGCAGTGTTCTGCTATCCTACAATACTACCACAATACAATACTATCTCTGCTTATTAACAACACTTACAACATATCTATATAATGGGTAGATGTTTTTAGTTTAGTATTTCCTGTTTTTATATTTTCTGTTAAGAAGAGGCACATAAAATCTATAGCACTGATAAAATGACCTTGGTACATTAGTACACGGATATTGGAAAGGCTATTTACCAAAGAAGTATTTTCCCTTAAAGCATTTATTACCCCAACACTTTATATTCCTGATATGTGCCTGCTGTACTATGTACTTGTATGAGAATGAATCCTGTTCTCTTTGTATTGCTTCCTCTATGTAAAATCTCTAGTGTTCCTGCCAGTCCCTCTGCTTTCCTATTAAAAACTGACCACACTAAGCAGGCGAACACAACGTAGTCAGTTCTCTAGCTATGCTGGGAACTCAATGTACTCTCCTCCAATGATCCGGCTTGTCCTGACACTCCCCCTGCACAGCCATACACTGGGAAGCTCAGTGAACTGCTGCTTCTCCTCCCCCCAGCTTGTATGCAGCTGAGAACAGAGGATATGTGATCACTCATAAAAAAGCAAAATCAGATATTTATAATGTTTTTCCTTTCATTTCTATTTTAAAATGAATGGGCTGTTTTACAAGGTGATCGTTTACAATCACCTTGATGGACTGGGGACAGTAAATGAAGGGGAGGATCAGAGAAGTCATGATCAAACAGTCTTTTTACATGCAAATGCAATACTCTTATTAACACCTTAGGTTCCACAGTAAGTATAACAAGCATGCTTTACTACAGACTGGTTTTACTGTTGTGGGTTTAGTAACACTTTAAGTTACTGTATATTCTGTGGAATAATTGATAACACAGGAGCATATTTAAACCAGTAAATGTTATATTCACCAAACATATCCACATTTCCTGCAGGTGAATTAATCACTGAAATGTATCACTAAATTCATTATTACTGTGAAAATACTATGATAATACATAAAAAATTGTGTTGTAAAAAAGGGTAGTTTTTGTATAATTCCTGCATTTATTTTGTTAATATTTGTTTTGACAACTGTTACCTATTCCTAAATGTGATTGTACCTCACAATCTAGTTTAAGAATTAAAATATTTCCATGGAAACATCATGCCTGATACATTAGGTGGCAAATTTCATTGTGCGGTAAAGCAAAACAGTAATCTTATACATCCTTATATTAGATTCAGCCTAAAAAATTTAATATAACACACTTGTTTGGCTAAGCAAAGAAAATATTTCTATGGTAAATATGCCAATGTTTGAATTATTGACCTGTGCCACATTAATCGTTTGAGTATATCTATTTAATTTGTTTAGTAGGAAAAAAACAACAACATGGCCATATGTCACATTCAAAAGTCGTGTCTTAAAATTATATGTATGAGCTAAAACATTAAAAAAAAAAATTAATTTATACATATAAAGTTTAAAATAGTAAATTTGCTTATTTATATAAATTTGTTTTAGCATTATAATTTTTGAGCTCACATATTGACCTACACATTGCATGAAATGAATACATTAATAAATACAGAATTTAAAAATGCACATTGCATCTAAATGATGCCCCATCAAATAATACCTCTTGTGTATTATCAAATAGCTGGTACACATAAGCTGACCATCACACCAGACACATTTTAAAAATAATTCAACATTTATTACATTAAAGCTGAACTCTAGAAAGATCTAAAAAGACTCAAATTACAATAGATCTGTATTTATTAATAAATCATGAAATGTGTTATCTTAAATGCAAGTTATGTGTTCTGTATGAACCTCTTCCAGCCCTCATGCAGCAGAGCTCTAGAGGGAAATGAAGAAGTCGTATAAGGAGCTTTACTGCAGTGCCTATGTAATAAATAGGCTCATGCTAATTGAAGGAGAGAATGGAGTGACATAAGAGATGAGCTCATCAGTTTGCTCCTTCTCCTTTCAATGTCCAGTCAGGCCTCATACACACGACTGAGTTTCTCGGCAAAAACCAGCAAGAAACTTGCTGGGATTTTTTTTTGCAGAGGAAACCGGTCGTGTGTACATTTTTCGACGAGGAAACTGTCGAGGATCCCGTCGAGCCAAAAAGAGAGCATTTCTTCTTTTTCCTCAATGGGAATGGAGAAACTTGCCTTGTCGAGTTCCTCGACAGCCTAACAAGGAACTCGGCGAGGATAACGATGTGTTTTGCCCGTCGAGTTCCCTTGGTCGTGTGGACGAGGCTTCACAGGCTGGAGAGGGGCAGTAGAGGAAAATCAGATTCCATGCCCTTCCAGACAGAATTGTGCTGTGTGGCAAAGATTTGTACATTTTAGGATTGGATAAACAGAATTCCTTGGTAAATCCTTTGGCAAGATTGTGAAATGAGGTTTTGGCCTAGAGTTCAACTTTAAGTCATCATTAATAAAAAAGGATGCTTTGAATAGTTTATGTATTAAAAATGTTTTATAGCATGCGTTTTAATAGCATTATCATTTAAGAAGCTACATTTTACAGCAGATATAATAACAGCAGACCGGAATTCTAAAATGCATCACAGGTTATAATAGACATTTAATTACATTTTTGCATACAACATAAACCAGCTCAGGTAGCATGTTGCATGATTTTTAAAAATAAAAATATTTTCATTTACAGCTTTAAAGATTACCAGGATACCCTCCTTGTGTCTCTTTTGAGTACTTCATTTGTTTTTGTACCTATCATGTAGTAGCAGTAGCTTAAAATATGTAACTTAGTAAATGTAAGCTAACTGAAGCAAATGCCAGCTACGTACATCAAAACTAGACAATATACTTGCAAGTTTAGATAAAGTATCCTTGTGCTTTGAAACCTCATTACTGCACAAAAAGATCTGAACATTGCAACCGTATTATCTGAGTCAAACATGAGTGCAGTTTGTAGAAGGAGGAGTCTCCATTTTGCTTTTTATTTCTTTAGCGTCAGTCTGCATGGAGTCGCAGCCAATTTGGCATTTAAATACTTGCTTGTAGGCCTTCCGGAAATTTTCAGAGAGGAAAGCATAAATGATTGGGTTTACAGAGGAGTTGCTGTATGCAAGACAATGGGCAGTAATTCTGAAGACATATGAAGCCTGCGTTAGTGGAAAGTTTCCAAATTCAACCCACATATAGATCACATGATGAGGAAGCCATGATATTCCAAACACCACCACAACGACTAAAACGGTCTGGGCTGTCTGTAGAAAGAAAGACATAAAATACAAAGTATTCATATTATTAATTCTGATCTCTGAGGTAATGTAATTCTTTGATTATCGTGTACCAAGAGCAGTAATGTGCAATAAAATATCAATGTTGTAGCCAGGTGGTATGATTATGTCAGATTTTTGCAACTCAAAGCGGTACAATTGTTTTGCATAGAAATTTGGCGTTTTATATTGTAGGCCTGTAATTCTTAGTAATAACTCACTTAAATCTGTCCAAACAAGAGTCTAGTAGATATCCCGGGGATGATAACGTTTAAAAACACTAAATAATAAATTATAATATAATAAATAATTATAAATAATTATAAAAAATAATAATATAATAATAATAAAATGGACAAAGCACTAGGGCCAAAATAGAGGTGAAATGATTTCATACAGCAATGTAATCTGTAGCAGGGAACGGAGCCTGGCACACAGAGGCATCGGGCAGAGGACACAGCCTGCGGACACAGCGGGGGGGGGGGGGGACGACATCGCAGGATCCTGGGGACAAGGTGAGTATACTGCATCAGGATCCTGCAATGAAATCCCAACTGTGGATCGGGGTTACTGCTAATGGTTCTGAAATTTAACCCTGAACCACACTCGGGAAAACCACCAGGGAGGTTAACTAAACAGTCCTAATCTTTGTGGTACATCAGTTAGGTAACAGCATTACACCAGGCACCTCATCCCTGAAGTAATATATGCAAGACAGCAGGCATTTGGTTGGGATAATAACGGTGCCAAACAAAAGGAAAATAGTTTATTTAATACATGATTAAAAATGAAATACTTAAAAATTGTTTACACATGCCCTGTATTTGGTCACATTAGACAATCACAGAAATAGGTTGAATAAGTGGTTGTAGTGTAGTGTCTGATCTCAACATGTTTTGATGAATTTGGCTTTTTCAGGGGATTTCGAGACTACTACTAGTCAATAACAACAAACTATAACAAAATTCAGACATGTATAAAACATACAGGCATAACCCACTTTTAAGAACACAATGGGGTTTATTTACTAAAGCTGGAAAGTGCAAAATCAGGCTCACTTCTACATAGAAACCAATGAACTTCTAACCCCAGCTTGTTAAATTAAAGGGGTTGTAAAGGTTTGTCTTTTATTTTCTAAATAGGTTCCTTTAAGCTAGTGCATTGTTGGTTCACTTACCTTTTCCTTCAATTTCCCTTCTAAATGTTATTTTTTTCTTTGTTTGAATTTCTCACTTCCTGTTTCTCCTCAGTAAGCTTTCCACCATCATCCGAGCAGTGGAAAGTAATTTAGAACAGCTTACTGAACACCTTACTGAGGAGGAACAGGAAGTGAGAAATTCAGACAAAGAAAACAAAGAAAAAAAACATTTAGAAGGGAAATGGAAGGAAAAGGTAAGTGAACCAACAATGCACTAGCTTAAAATAACCTTATTAGAAAATAAAAAACAAACCTTTACAACCCCTTTAAGTTTTGGTAATAAAACCTGGAAGCTCATTGGATTCTATGCAGAAGTGTGCCTGATTTTGCACTTTCCAGCTTTAGTAAATAAATCCCATTGTGTACTTAAAACTAGGGTATGCCTGTAGTCAGTAATTGGTATGGCAGCATTCTATAGTATACATAAATCCATTTATATACATTTAAAAAAACATTATATATGTATTGAACAATATTCACTCTGTTTACACCAACCCAAGCTTACCCATTGACCACCAAAGAGAAACAACCCGATCGTTCACATAACTATGAGACGAAGACACAATGTGACCACAGGAAACACAGGAAGGCCAGGCTAGGATAGATGATACATAAGAAATACATCTAAATATACAGTGGACATATAGTATATGTCCAACCTATGACTAGATCAGGTTAATATGTTTATTCACATTGGGGCAGATCCTCAAAGAAATTACGCCGGCGTATCTCTTGATACGCCACGTAATTTCGAATTTTGCGCGTCGTATCTTTGTTTTGGTATCCACAAAACAAGATACGACGGCATACCTGTTGTCTTGTATATAAACAGTATTAATAACAGCTAATACATGGTCAGGAATGCTTTATATTATCCATACTTATGGATTTGTAATTCCTTATTAAGGAAGCCATCTTTATGGTTGTCATTATCTATCTATCTATCTATCTATCTATCTATCTATCTATCTATCTATCTATCTATCTATCTATCTATCTATCTATCTATCTATCTATCTATCTATCTAATAATGAATAACTGTAAATGCATGACAATGGCATCAAAGCAGATAATATTGATTTAAAACATTATGATTTTGGCTCAAATATATTTATAATATATATATACACACACACACACAGTAATAACAGTCTCCCTTTTCCTATATATTTTTTGGATACACGGTTATGATGATCTTTTTTTTTCAACCACAAAAGGATTGATTTACCAAAGGCAAATTTACTGTGCATAATGCAAAATGCAGTTGTACTCTGCAAGTGCAGTTGCTCCAGAGATTAGTAAATGAGCCAAAGCTTTGCTGACTTCCTTTATCCAATCATGTGCAAGCAAAAATGCTGTTTTTTTTCCCCCTTGCATGTGATTGGGCATTCTTTGCAAAGTAAAGCTTACCAATGGAGCAACCACACTTGCAGAGTGCAACTGCACTTTGCAAAGTGCACATTGTTTTTGCCTTTAGTAAATCAACCCCAATGCCTCTTACTAAAATGTCTGATTGAGCCATTTAGGATAAGAACCAATGAGGGGTTCTGACTGGAGGTATTGAGTTCTGTAAACTACAAGCTTTTTTACAATAAAGAAGACAAATGGAAACATAAAGAGGAGCCTGCTAACTGGATAGAAGAATGCATAATATTCCCAAAATATATATTTTTTTCATCTGACTTAAAAATGTATAATTTATTTTTACAAAATCTTTACTGCTACCATTTACTACTACCGTGGATTTGAGGCAAATCCTGTGGGTTCCAGATTAAAAATAATAATACACCTCATGGCTCTAAAACTTTGGTGAGAAGGCTTAAAAGGGTTAATAACAGAGACTGTACATGAAAATCAATCTGTACCACCAGGTACAGCTTTAACCACTTCAATACAGGGCATTTTCACCCCCTTCCTGCCCAGACCAATTTTTAGTTTTCAGCACTGTCGCACTTTCAATGACAATTGCGCAGCTGTGCGACGTGGCTCCCAAACAAAATTGACGGAATTTTTTTCCCCACAAATAGAGCTTTCTTTTGGTGGTATGTGATCACCTCTGCGTTTTTTTACTGTTTGCGCTATAAACAAAAGAAGAGCGTCAATTTTGTAAAAAAAGCTATATTTTTTACTTTTTGCTATAATAAATATCCCCCAAAAATCTATAAAAAACAAATGTTTTACTCAAGCGTATATTGATTGGTTTGCGCAAAAGTTATAGCGGCTACAAAATAGGGGGTAGATTTATAGCATTTTCATTATTTATTTATTTTTTACTAGTAATTGCGGCGATCTGCGATTTTTATCGTGACTGCTATATTGTGGCAGACACATCGGACACTTTTGACACTATTTTGGGACCATTCACATTTATACAGCGAACAGTGCTATAAATATGCACTGTTACTGTGTAAATGTGACTGGCAGGGAAGGGGTTAACACTAGGGGGCGATCAAGGGGTTAATGTGTACCCTAGGGAGTGATTCTTACTGTGGGGGGGAGGGGACTGACTGGGGGAGGTGACCGATCGGTGTCCCTATGTACAAGGGACACACCATCGGTCTTCTCTCCCTGACAGGACGTGGATCTCTGTGTTTTCCTCGTCGAGTTCCGTGTTAGGCTGTCGAGGAACTCGACAAGCCAATTTTCTCCATTCCCGTCAAGGAAATAGAGAACATGCTCTCTTTTTGGCTCGTCGAGTTTCTCGACAGTTTCCTTGACGAAAATGTACACACGACCGGTTTCCTCGGCAAAATATATCTTCCAGCAAGTTTCTTGCTGGTTTTTGCTGAGAAACTCGGTCGTGTGTATGAGGCCTAAGGATCACAGAATTTTCCCCTTAATGAATTGAACCTGGGGAGATTCTCCCATCACTAGTCAAAAACAAAAGGAAAACCTACAGTATGTTGAGAAAGTTACATGCTTCCATGTTGCCATTGCCTACTTCCTTCTGAGAATGATGGCTGTGTAAGTGATCCAATGTATTCACTACTTTCAGTTACTAACCCAAACAAGGTATGCAAATCCGAAGTTCTGACTTTACTACGACTTCAGTGTGTTTTAAGGCTCTGCTACACTGAAAATACTTATGCCAAGAACAGACTGGTAAAATAAGCATTTTAGGAGGTTTCAGGGTGCAAAGCAGAAAGCTGACTTTGCTAACTTGCTTCTAAAAGGATCAAGTTCTGGGATGTCATCCATATCCATTCTTTGCTACTAGGTGATTTGATGACATGAATAGAGTTGAGCGAACCCGAACTGTAAAGTTCGGGTTCGGTACGGACTTTGGGTTTTTCCCAAACTCGGACCCGAATAATTTGAAAAAGTTTGGGTCCGGGTTCGGAGTTCGGAAAAAAGAAAATGTCCGGAGGTCCCCGCAAATTCAATAACCAGACCCTTTAGGTCTGGTATGGATATTAAGGGGAACCCCGCCGTCAATTAAAAAAAATAATGACGTGCGGTTCCCCCTAAATATCCATAACCAGACCCTTCAGGTCTGGTGTGGATTTTAAGGGGAACTTCACCCCAAATTTTAAAAAAAAATGGCGTGTAGTTCCCCCTAAAATCCACACCAGACCCATTATCCGAGCACGTTGACCTGGCCAGCCGCAGAAAAGAGGGGGGGACAGAGTGCGCCCCCCCCTCTCCTGAACCGCACCAGGCCACATGCCCTCAACATTGGGAGGGTGCTTTGGGGTGCCCCCCAAAGCACCTTGTCCCCATGTTGATGGGGACAAGGGTCTCATCCCCACAACCCTTGCCCGGTGGTTGTGGGGGTATGCGGGCGGGAGGCTTATCAGAATCTGGAAGACCCCTTTAACAAAGGGGACCCCCAGATCCTGACCCCCCCCTGTGTGAAATGGTAATGGGGTACACTGTACCCCTACCATTTCACGAAGGAAGTGAAAATAGTAGTTGTCTGCAAAAAAAACACACACACCGTTGAACAAAATACTTTATTAATTAAACCAAATAAAAATTCAGCAGTGAAAATAGACGATTTTCACCGCTGGATTTTTATTTGGTTTAATTAATAAAGTATTTTGTTCAACGGTGTGTGTGTTTTTTTTTCAGACAACTACTATTTTCACTTCCTGTGTGAAATGGTAATGGGGTACACTGTACCCCTACCATTTCACACAGGGGGGGGTCAGGATCTGGGGGTCCCCTTTGTTAAAGGGGTCTTCCAGATTCTGATAAGCCTCCCGCCCGCATACCCCCACAACCACCGGGCAAGGGTTGTGGGGATGAGACCCTTGTCCCCATCAACATGGGGACAAGGTGCTTTGGGGGGCACCCCAAAGCACCCTCCCAATGTTGAGGGCATGTGGCCTGGTGCGGTTCAGGAGAGGGGGGGCCGCACTCTTTCCCCCCTTTTTTTTGCGGCTGGCCAGGTCAATGTGCTCGGATAACGGGTCTGGTGTGGATTTTAGGGGGAACTCCACGCCATTTTTTTTTTTTAATTTGGGGTGGAGTTCCCCTTAAAATGCACACCAGACCTGAAGGGTCTGGTTATAGATATTTAGGGGGAACCGCACGTCATTTTTTTTTTAATTGACGGCGGGGTTCCCCTTAATATCCATACCAGACCTAAAGGGTCTGGTTATTGAATTTGCAGGGACCTCCGCGCATTTTTTTTTTCTAAAAGTCCGTGTCCCATTGACTACAATGGGGTTCGGAGTTCGGGTTCGGGTACGGGTTCCCGAACCCGAACTTTTTTTTTAAAGTTCGGGTTCGGGCCCGAACATCCAGGTGTCCGCTCAACTCTAGACATGAACCATTTATGTGCCTATCAAATATCCTCACAACTCTCTGTGTGCATGCTTGCCCCTGGTTAATGACTCACTAAACACTAAATGACGGATGAGAATGACAGCCCCAGAGACTTATGCCGTGTACACACAATCAGGCTTTTGCCCGGCCAAATCACATCGGAATTCCGACGGAATTCCATCGGAAAAATATAGCACACGTTCTATATCAAAAGTCCAATGGAATTCATCAGAATTTCCCATGAAAAAACTCTGATGGGGCTACACACGATCGGAAAATCCGATGGAAAAAGTAAATCGGAAATTCCGATTGTGTGTACGGGGCATTACACCCTTCAAAAAACGTCAGTGATGGCAATTCCCTTATTTCGATGTTGACAGTTTTTAACACACTTTTGCTTCTACTTTAGACAAAGAGAGACAATTCAAGCAGGAATGATAAACAGTAGCAACATTTACAATAAAAAGCTCCCTTTCCCATCCACCACACAAGTAAAACTGACCAGAGACTGAATTAACAGTAAACAATTAAAGAAAAAATGTTGAAATATTACAGGAGAACATCCTTGTGACATCTCCAAACAATGCCACTCCGTGTATATGAAGAAGTCTATTATTATATGTTTAGTTTGTGTTGAGGTTTTACTAATAAAAGGTTGCCAAGTTTTGAAGAATGACTCCTTATTCCTTCCTTTTGTTTAGCATTGTCTCCAGCTATTCTCTTCTGAAAAGGAATTTAACTTGTTAGTAACAATTTCCAGGCTGGGGTCTGTAAAGTTTTGCCTCAAAGGGTAGAATTTTCTGGTAGTCCCAGATCTGTTATATAAGACCCATTTTGTATGTCTTTGATTTAGGGAAGTGGTCCCCCAAACTGCAGCCCGGGGGTCGAATGCTGCCCTTTGCTTGCCTTTATACGGCCCTTGGAGCACTATTCCGCCTTTTGACATTACCAGTGAGGCATAATTCCTCTGACTGACAATGGGACACTATTCCTCTCACTGACACCGATTGGGCACTATTTCACTCAGGGACATCAACAATTGGGCACTATTCCTCCCACTGACACCAATGATGGTGCAGCCATTACAGAAAGGTATTGATGAGCCCCAATATAATAGATGTTTGCTTTTGGGTTTATTGACCCTTTAACCACTTCAGAAATGGAAGGTAACAATATGGAACTGCGTTACTTTAAAGAGGAAGTAAACCCTCGTTATTTTTATTTTTTTTAAAACCCTGCAAGAGAAGCATACTAGGTCATTATGATCAACTTACCTGAGATTGAAGCCCCCGAAGTTCCCCTCTGTGCCCTCCACCGCCGCCGCCATGTCTCCCGACAATATTCTTCCTGTTATCGCCGCTCCGGCGCTGTGACGCTGGGACTGGCCAATCCCCGTGCACGCACGAAAATTCGGCATTAAGCCCGAATTTACCAATCACAAAAATGGCACGCTCAGTGCGCCTGCGCTGCTGTCTACGGTGCGCATGCGCCATAGACATCAGTGCCCGTTTCTAATTCTTAGAAATAACTCACTTAACCACTTAAGCCCCAGACCTTTAGGCAGCTAAATGCCCAGGCCAGGTTTTGCGATTCGGCACTGCGTCGCTTTAACAGACAATTGCGCGGTCATGCAACGTGGCTCCCAAACAAAATTGGCGTCCTTTTTTCCCCACAAATAGAGCTTTCTTTTGGTGGTATTTGATCACCTCTGCGGTTTTTATTTTTTGCGCTATAAACAAAAATAGAGCGACAATTTTGAAACAATTCAATATTTTTTACTTTTTGCTATAATAAATATCCCCCAAAAACATATATAAAAAATTATTTTTTCCTCAGTTTAGGCTGATACGTATTCTTCTACCTATTTTTGGTAAAAAAAAACGCAATAGGTGTTTATCGATTGGTTTGCGCAAAATTTATAGCGTTTACAAAATAGGGGATAGTTTTATTGCATTTTTATTAATTTTTTTTTTACTACTAATGGCGGCGATAAACGATTTTTTTCGTGACTGTGACATTTTGGCGGACACTTCGGACAATTTTGACACATTTTTGGGACCATTGTCATTTTCACAGCAAAAAATGCATTTAAATTGCATTGTTTATTGTGAAAATGACAGTTGCAGTTTGGGAGTTAACCACAGGGGGCGCTGTAGGAGTTAATGTTCACTTAGTGTGTGTTTACAACTGTAGGGGGGTGTGGCTGTAGGACTGACGTCATCGATTGAGTCTCCCTATATAAGGGATCACTCGATCGATGCAGCGCCATAGTGAAGCACGGGGAAGCCGTGTTTACATACGGCTCTCCCCGTTCTTCAGCTCCGGGGAGCGATCGCGACGGAGCGGCTATAAAAGAATAGCCGCGCCGTCGTCCCGGATCGCTCCCCGCGGGAATCCGGCCGCCGCATGTAGCGGGGGGGTCCCGATCGGACCCCCCACTCGCTAGAAGGCAAGGACGTACATGTACGCCCATTTGCCTGTACGTGCCATTCTGTGGACGTACATATACATGCGGCGGTCGGGAAGTGGTTAAATCTGTCCAAACAAGAGTCTAGTAGACATCCCGGGTATAATAAAATTTGAAACACAAAATCATAAATTATAATACAATAAATAAATAAATATAAATAATTATAACAAATAATATAATAATAGTAAAAATTATTACTTTACATTTTTTGATGACGAATTTCCCCACAAATCACTATCGCTCAATTCTGCAAGTGATTATAATTTATTATCGCTGTTTTCTAGCTGGTTTAAAACCACTTTTGACATAAAGGGACACTTTTTTTTTGCTGTGGACAATCTCCAGTTTGCAGGCAGAAAGAACAGTTTTTATTTTATAAAAGTGCATGTAGGACACTGGGCAGACCACTAGGGACAAGGGGGGTGTGTATTTTTTACATACAGTACTGTAATCTATAAGATTACAGTATACTGTACGTATTGTGTTTATTTACTTTTTTAAATTTGGCGCCAATCTCTGCCCCGTGCGTCATAACGTCACAGGGAACGGAGCTCGGTGTCCTCCTCGCTCGATTTGGTCCTGAAATTCCACCCCAAGCCAGA
This sequence comes from Rana temporaria, assembly GCF_905171775.1. Classification (NCBI taxonomy): domain Eukaryota; kingdom Metazoa; phylum Chordata; class Amphibia; order Anura; family Ranidae; genus Rana; species Rana temporaria. The sequence goes on from NC_053493.1 coordinate 272,580,725, forward strand.
CTTGGGAATACCGCCCGGGGGGGTTAACCGTGTAGGTTCAGGAGATATTTCTTGCACCTACAGGTAAGCCTTAATCTAGGCTTACCTGTAGCTGCAAGTTGTGTGGTTGGCTTTTCAACCACTTTAACTGACAACTGATTGGTTGGTGCTGCAGCCAATTGCAGCACATCAAATATATTGCAGCTTATTAATCTTTAGATGTGGTGGCTGCGTTAATTTTTTTTCTCTGTTTTCACCTGGTGATATGACCAGTAACTCACCCCCTGTATTAGAAGTATTAGAATGCCCCCCACAATGGATAAAGGAGCAAAGAGGTACCTTTGGAGAGCAGACTTGTTAATCTGGGTGTAGGGAAGTGTAGATGCACAATTAGATTTAGATACACTAAACTAAAGCCAAACTCCATCTCAAGCTTTATAAGCAGTTACATAAAAAAAAAAAAAATCGTTTTGGGATTAAAAAGGTTTTACCCAAATAAACAAAATCTGATCAATATAAGCACCCCTGTCAGTGAAAAATGGTTAGTAGCATCCGTCTAATTGCTACAGATACTACAGCTACTGGCCAGAAAATAAGTTAAAAAAAGAGCCTAAAAAATAAAATAAATGCAGCCATTATATCTAAGAATTGGTGAACTGCAATATAATAAATGTTTGATTTTTGTGTTTAACACCATTTTATTGTAATACCTTGCTTACTTGGAATACCCATTTGCATATAAGGAAAAAAAATATGATTTCTGCATGACATGATTGGATTGCTGGCATGAACACAGCTTTACCTTATTTATTAAACTAGGTAAACATTCACTTTGCAAAGTAAACATTCTCTACTCCTTTAGTAAATTAACCTCTGTGTTTAGCGGAAGAATATTATTTGTTGCATACAAACAGTAGCTCAGAATAGAAAGTCTCCTCCAGAGATGTGTTCAACAGCTGGTCATAAAGCTTGAGCTTTTCCAAAGCTTTTGTAGGATGCCATGCCAGATAATTAAAATTATAACGTTGGAACAAAACAATGTAACGTTGAGAAAATTAAGTAAATTCTTTTTTAATTATTTCTTGTTATAATTTGAAGATCATTTATAATGTATTCTGTTATTTTACAAAACAATTTTTCCAAATCTTTTCAGTCTATTTTTTGGAGTAATAACGGAAATGTCTCTAGTGGGTATGACAGTTAAAGTATTTGTGAACCCTTACATTGTAAAACATTATATTCATTTTAAAATAGAAATGAAAGGCAAAACATATATATATATATATTTATATATATATATATATATATATATATATATATATATATATATATATATATATATATATATATATATATATATATATATATATATATATATAGTAGCGCTCTGCTCCCAAAGACTGGGGCACTATTCTAAATTTAGAGGAGGGTGTCCGAGCCAATAGTGGGCTCAGACTTTGCTGAATTCCATTGAAATTAGCCTCTGTTCTGGCTATGGTTGTGCTTGTTAGGATTTTCCCCTGTTGCCTGTACGTGGCGTTATCACCTCAGGCCATGTTGGAACACAAGCGAACCACGGTGTGTTAAGTGACCCTTCTCGGCAGCAGCCAAGTGGGAGTGGTGCCCTGCCGTGCATGCCGGGGAGGGATACTTAAGGGGCAGACATCGTTTTCCGGGGTCCTTCGCCTCGTGGCCCTCCTGGCGCGAGGCACATGTGTGTGATCTTGACCTCAGGACCACGTTGGCCCGAGGTCGCATTCCATAGTAGGCCCATTCTTCCTTACAAAAGTCTTCCAGTTCTTTGAGATTTCTGGGCTGTCTGTCACGCACTGCTCTTAGATAGGTGGATTCAGAAAGACTTAGGCCGGCGTATCAGTAGATACGCCGGCCTAAGTCTGAATTTGCGCCGGCACTAATTTAAGCGTATTCTGGAAACCAGATATGCTTAAATTAGGCTCAGATACAAGCGGCGTAAGTGTCTTACACCGTCGTATCCTAAAGTGTAATTTTTAGGCCGACCGCTAGGTGGCGCTTCCATTGCGGTCGGCGTAGAATATGTAAATTACTAGATACGCCTATTCAAGAACGTACGCCCGGCCGACGCAGTACTAATACGCCGTTTACGTAACACATTATCAGGCCTAAAGTCATTCCATCAAATAGCTGGAATAGTAATGTTAAGTATGGCCGTCGTTCCCGCGTCGAAATTCGAAAATTTTACGTCGTTTGCGTAAGTCGTCTGTAAATAGGGATTTACGTCATTTACGTCCACCTCGAAACCAATAGGACTGTGCGGCGTACTTTGCCGCAATGCACACTGGGATATGTAGGCGGACGGCGCATGCGTCGTTCGTAAAATACGTCAATCACGTAAGGTCAACCCCCATTACCATAAAACACGCCCCCCTCAGCTAAATTTGAATTAGGCGCCATTGCGCCCGCCCGATTTACGCTACGCCGCCGTAACTTAGCAGGCAAGTACTTTGTGAATCATGTACTTGCCTCGCTAACTTACGGCGGCATAGTGTAAACACGATACACTACGCCGCCGCAACGATACGCCTGCCTACCTGAATCTAGCTATTAAAGTCTATCCATAGATTTTCAATTATGTTGAGGTCAGGAGATTGTGAAGGCCATGGCAAAACCTTCAGTTTACACCTCTTGATGTAATCCCCTGTGGATTTTAAGGTGTGTTTAGGATCATTATCCATTTGTAGAAGCCATCCTCTCTTTAACTTCAGCTTTTTCACAGATGGCATCCAAAATTTGCTAAAATTTTATTGAATCCATTTTTCCTTCTACTCATGAAATGTTCCATGTGCCACTGGCTGCAATACAACCCCAAAGCATGATTGATCCACCGCCATGCTTAACAGTTGGACAGAGGTTCTTTTCATAAAATTCTGTGCCCTTTCTTCTCCAAACGTACCTTTGCTCATTCCGGCTAAAAAGTTATATTTTAACCTCATCGGTCCACAGAACTTGTTTCCAAAATGCAATGCATCAGGCTTGTCTATATGTTCATTTGCAAAGTTCAAACGCTGATTTTTGTGGTGAGGATGTAGAAGAGGTTTTCTTCTGATGACTCTTCCATGAAGACCATATTTGTACAAGTATCTCTTTATAGTATAATAGTGTACCACAACTCCAGTGTCTGCCAGATCTTTCTGGAGGGATCGTGCAGTCAAACGTGGGTTTTAAATTGCTTTTCTCACAATCCTGCAAGCTGTTCTGTCTGATATTTTTCTTGGTCTTCCAGATCTTGCTTTAACTTCCACTGTTCCTGATGACTGCTATTTCTTAATTACATTCCGAACAGAGGATATTGACATCTGAAAACGCTTTGCTATCTTCTTATAGCCTTCTCCAGCTTTTTGAGGCCCCGTACACACGGCCGAGGAACTCGACGTGCCAAACACGTCAAGTTCCTCGTCGAGTTCAGGGATGAAGCCGCCGAGGAGCTCGGCGGGCCGCCTTCTCCCATAGAACAACGAGAAAATAGAGAACATGTTCTCTATTTTCTCGACGAGTTCCTCGGCGGCTCCATCGGGCCAAAAGTGTACAGACGACAGAGTTTCTCGGCAGAATCCGGGTTTGACCGAGTTTCTCGGTGAATTCTGCCGAGAAACTCTGTCGTGTGTACGAGGCCTGAGCGTCAACTATTTTCAGTTTCAGTTTTCTAGACAACTGCTTAGAAGAACCCATGGTGATGATTGTTGGGGCAAGGTCAGCTGAGTCTGGGCATTTAAAACCTTTGAGATTGACATCACCTGGTCTTCCCAGACGAAGTTTCGAGAACAATCCATGATACTGGCAGGTCTCAGCTTTGCAAAGGGGGCAGTGCATGCTATAAATTCTGCAGGGTGCCTAAACTTTTGCAGATGCCATTTTTTTGTTTTCTGTAATTTTGAAAGTGTAAATGATAGAAATAAAATCTAACTTTTCTCGACATATTTTAAGAATGTCTTATCTGTAATTTGATGCCTTTTGGAGATTTTTCCATCTTTCCTTGGCTTCGTTATGCACATTAATACAATTTTTTACCTGGGGTGCCCAAACTTTTGATCCCACTGTATATATATATATATATATATATATATATATATATATATATATATATACTCAATATAAATGTGTGTGTTCTCAGCTGCATAAGGAGCTCAGAGAGCTGAGGGAGGAGAAACAGCAGCACACTGGCCTTCCCAGTGAATGGCTGTACAGAAGGGGCATGCCAGCACAAGTCTGATCATTGGAGGAGAGCAGGCTGAGTTCTCAGCACAGCTAGAGAACGGACCACGCTGTGTTCTCTCATGTCTAGTGTGGTCAGTTTTTGATAGGGAAGCAGAGGGACTGGCAGGAACACTTGGGATTTCACACCAAAGCACATATGTAATATGAAATGTTGGGTTAACATATAATTTAAAGTGGACCTGAATGCAAACAGTGAAAATTGTATTTAATTTTATTTTTATAGGAAACATAAATATTAATTGTGCAGGATTTACTGTTGCACACTTCCTGTACGTTGAGCCTCATTGCTGTATGCAATGTTTGAGAATTAAAGCACTGTGCAGCTTGACGGCTACTCTCATAAAATTTAGAATGAGATTTGGTGATGTCACTAATTTACTGTTTACTGTTTTCCTTGCTGGAGAGAAAGTCACAAAGCAAACATCTTCAAGTTACTGCTACATTCTGTTACATTCGTTCTGTAGACCTGCAATTCCTCCACCTTTCCTCCACATGCTTGATTCTTCCTCTGCTAGTCATCGGGTCACCTGTCATCAAAGAGGTATGACACGGTGAAGCAAATCCATGCTCCTCTACCAAGATGGCCACCAGAGTTACAGTGCAAAACAAGGCATTGTGAGTCAGTAAGACCTCATTCACATGATGCGATGATGCCCATATTGCATGAACAGGCCATTTTTCACAATAGGGGGTTATTTACTAAAACTGTAGAGTGCAAAATCCAGTGCAGCTTTGCAGAGAAACCAATCGTCTTCCAATTTTTTTTCCCAAATGTAATTGAACAAGCTGAAGTTAGAAGCTGATTGGCTACTATGCACAGCTGCACCAGTTTTGGAGTGCTCTAGTTTTAGTAAATCTACTCCAATGTCTCAACTTCCAGTTGTTGCATGCAAGCAGTTCACTGAAGTCTACTAGGGCATATAAGCTACATTGAGAGCTGCTGGTCATAATTTGACAGGAATGTGGGTGTGAGTGGGTAGACCTAAATGTAGACAGAGTGTGTGGCAGGGCTGTCCCTCCAATCCCACATACCTGTTACATTAGGACCAGTGGCCGTGTCCACTAGGCTTACATGGGCTGCCTGCATGCAGCACCTGAAAGTTAAAATGCTGCAAAAAAAAATTACAGTTTGTGCTATAAGGGCATCAACACCTGATAGGAATACATTGGCTACAAGAAGCACTGGTGAATAGTCCTTTGCATCTCTTTTTTAACACAGTTTCCTCAGTTCAGGTTCTCTCAATAAGATGTAACATTGATAGAGTCTGACTTCTTCACTTTGGTATTCATTTTCCAAATTTCATACGGTCTCAGAAATTTCAGAAGGCAATGCACATCTTTTCAATCTGTAAGTACTTAAGCTAATCAGTTCCTATTAAGCTAATTGAATTAACAATAATGAGTTTAATTAATTGAAATGCTTTAAGGTTAATCTGTACTCTGTGTGGAATGTTTAAAAACAAGCATCCTGTTTAAGGGCAGACAATACAAGATACCTTCTATTACTTTTAGTAATCAGAATAACGTCTACTGAATTAATATGCACTATATTACCAAAAGTATTGGAACACCTGCCTTTACACATATTTGAACTTTAATGGCATCCCAAGTAGTAGAACCAATTGCCATTAGAAGTCACCTAATTATTAAATAGAGTCCACCTGTGTGGACACAGGCACTCTATATGGCAATCTTAATAACAATAGGCAAAACCTTTTTTTTTTCCATTTTGGTTAGAGTAAGGAAGGGTTATAAAACGCCTGTCATTTTTTTTTATTTTTTTTTACATCTGTGTTTCATTGGGTTGATTTACATTCATTTCCTGTTCCAAAGCCAAAACAAAAAGTGTGTGAAAATCTCTCCAAAGTGAGGGAATCCCTTGCTTGTCACCAGTGTCACCAGAACGAGTGTCTCCTTTGGAAGACTTCCCACTAAGAGGCGACTTGCAAAATGACTTCTGTATTGAAGTCAATGCAAGTCGCCCCCAAAGTCGTACAAGAACCTTTTTCTAAGTCGGAGCGACTTGCGGTTCTATTGAACAGAGTGGAGCGCGACTTGTCAGGTGGCTAAGTTGCCCCTGACAAGTCGCACCTGTGTGAACCGGCTCTTACTGTTTCTGTTCAGAGAACAACCCAAAAATTTGGGATTTTCTTTTACTTTGTTCTAATATTAATGGTACACAGGATAAATAGAGAGGGTGAATCTCCCCAACAGGGGCAGAGGCAGCAATATTAACTTAAGAGGTGTTCTAATTCATCTCCACTCTGTCCAAAACTAAAAAAAGTTTTGCATTTAGTTATGCTTGAATAAAGGGTTAAAGGTTTAGAAGATGGATCTATTACATTGTATGTTAATAGAAGTAGACTCAAGCCCTCTACACACATAGGCTGAATACCGGGAGACATCGGTTGGTTAAAAAAAACCTCTGTCATTCGGCCCATGTGTTTTCCACCCTGTCCAACAGGGTAGAAAACCAGCAGCTGACCGACTCCCGATCAGCGATCAGCCAATGGCAGAGAGTGCTGATCATGGTGTTCTGGCGGGGCCGTCTCCCTGTCAAAATACAATAGCTCAGAAGGGAAGATAGCTGTACTAACACTGCATAGTTAGTACAGTGGCTCCGACCAGAGCTGACATTTTTTTTCGTTCAACACGTCCATTATGGCCTCCTTAATAATGTAATTTTGCAATACAAAACAGAATATCTTCCTAAATGCTTGTTGCTCCCTCAAATGCCAGGGCCCATAGTCGGTAGGCAAGAGGCTAGCATTCAGTCCCCTCCAAAAGCCTCTGTCCCGGGTGAGTCTGTCACACTGAAGTTCATCTTTAAAGTGTACCTATGGCCACTTTAGGGTATAGTTAGAACCCCTGTTAAGTTTTTATTTCTAGGAGAAAAGCAGGTGCTTATGGGTGCTGGATATAGTCTGTATTAAGTAGAAATGGTATATTGCTTGCCTGACCATATTGCGATATCACAGCATCCCACATGTATTCCACCCTACAGCAAAGTTACTGCCCAATGCTCAAGTCCTGCGGGAATGCGTGGGAACCGAGTTCCTGTACTTTTTTCACAGCAGGAACGCAGTTCCCTTTGCAGGACTAGAGCAGCCGAGAGCAGTCCGAGCCGCCCGAGCCAATCCTTCACTAATCGGCGATGCCCAGCTCGAGTCACTGTCAGGGGCAGGCGAACCTTAGTAATCCTTTATGTTACTGGCCGCTTCCTGTATATGGATTCATCGGGTAGTGTGCGGGTATTCCGTCACTTCCTCGATGCCGCAATGTCTCCTGGGAACAATGACAAAAGCTCCCAGGAGACATTGCGGCATTGACGAAGTGACGGAATACCCGCACACTACCCGATGAATCCATATACAGGAAGCGGCCAGTAACATAAAGGATTATTCAGGTACAGTGGATCGAAAAAAAAAAAAAAACACATGCGGTTTAGTAATTCTGCATATGAGCGAATCATTTTTTTTTTTTTTTGGAGGGGGAGTGGATCTTGGTTGGGAGTTCCCACACTTTTTTCCCCAGGACTTGACCCCTGTTACTGCCTGTTTCTAAAGGAATTTACCATAGTGTTTACTGAAGGCCCCTGGATAGCCAACATGTTTTGGGATCTGCATTCGTTTTTAAGGGCTGTAAGCAAAAGTAACTTGAGGCTGGAGCAGAAAGGATAACACTGTGAATTGTCCACTAGGAAACATGAAAATGTTATGCAGGGTATATGTAAGGCATTCAATTAAACGGGTCAGCAATTAGAGCTGTAAGTACAGCTAGAGATGTCTAGCAAGACACATATCTATACAACAAGAAGATTTGATCCAACCAGCCTAGCAGTAAAATTCAATTTAGAAAGGTTTTTCTTAACAAAAAAACTGCAGAAAATAAAAGTATGTTTGTTTTATTAATTCTGCTGGATTCTCTGCTTGACTACACTGTTCGGGGATTGGGAGCCTGGCCAGGATTAAAGTTTAATAAGGCATAAGACAACTTTAAAAACTTTATTTTTATTTATTTTTTAAGAAAATGGAACAGTATTAAAAATAAATCAGTCCACAGAGTGCTACAGATATTTCAGAACATAAGGCTTCTTATAAAAACTGCCTAATATGAATGGTAACTTTGTTGAAATATTAGTTATTTTTGCTGAAATTCACATGCATAAAATATTGGCATGTGAATTATGAATCATGCATTATTATAAATTGAATCTATGCTATTTTCAATTTGGCATGAAATCCAATTCGACTTGTGGTGAATCAAATCTTTTGTTACTTATTACAACAAATATGAATTGTTTAATAACCAACCTCTACTATAAATTTACATAGTTCCCAATAAAATATTCAAATTTTATAAATATTTCTGGTTAAAGAAACCTGTGTAGAGGCAATTAAATTAAAATGACACGTAGGTGGAAGATCAATGTAAAGCACTGAGACAATAAAAGTTGGTGCTAAAATGATCCCATAAATTGCTGCAGATTTAAAAAAAAAAGACATCTAGCAATATTTGTTCTTTGTACTCAAGTCAGTCAATAATGTTTTGTACAATAATTGAGCTGGAAACCACAGGTGGTTTTCTACTGATGAATACAATTAACATGATTAGGATCCAAAAGAACAAGAAATTGCTTGATTAGACGTTAACATGTTTTTTGTAAGCATAAATTGAGGACTCACTGGGGCAATTAACTAAATGGTGTATATTTTCCACTAAGCATTTACACCTGTGGTCAATTGTCACAATTAAAGGTGAGAACTATTAGAAAATAACACTGTAACTGTTATGCCGCGTACACACGATCATTTTTCGGCATGAAAAAAAAAACAATGTTTTTCCAACTTCATCATTAAAACGACGTTGCCAACACACTATCGTTTTAAAGAAATGCTCTAGCAAAGCGCGGTGACGTACAACACGTACGACGGCACTATAAAGGGAAAATTCCATGCAAATGACGCCACCATTGGGGCTGCTTTAGCTGATTCCGTGTTAGTAAAAGACGATTCATGTTTTTCTGTCTGTTACAATGTGATGAATGTGCTTACTCCATTATGAACGGTAGTTTTACCAGAACGAGCGTTCCCGTCTCATAACTTGCTTCTGAGCATGCGCAGGTTTTTAACGTTGTTTTAGCCCACACACGATCATTTTTTACAACCCGAAAATCGTTTTTAAGAACCCCGAAAAAATTATGTGAAGCCCACACATGATCATTTTAAATTACATTTTTTAAAACAATGTTTTTTTCATGCCGAAAAATTATCGTGTGTACGCGGCATTAGGCCTGGCTTAATATCACCTCCTCATCACCTCTTAAATACCTCTAAAAAGCCATACACCATAGATCAATTTTCAGAGGGGTAGCAAGGCCTGCTCATGATCTAAACTTAAAGCGGAGCTCCACCTTAAAGTGGAACTTCTGGGAGTCCAGCCTCAGTCGTGACACGGCAGTGACATCACCACGGGGTTCCTCCCCCTCCCCTGGCCTGGCTAATAGGAGAGAGGAGCGGGGCCTCACGCATGCGCAGTAGGGTTCCCGGTGTGAAGCCGAATGGCTACACTGCCGGGTTCCCTTACCTGCAATGGTGGCGGCAGTGTAGCCTTTCGGCTTCACGCTGGGAACCCTACTGCCGACATCGCTGGACTCCAGGACAGGTAAGTGTCTATTTATTAAAAGCCAGCAGCTGCAGTATGTGAAGCTGCTGGCTTTTATATTTTTTCCCCGGACCTCCTCTTTAAGGCCTTTCAGTGGAACTTCACTCTCTCAATCAACATTAACTATTTGTAATCCCTTATGCTGCTAGCATTAGTAAATATATAAGGATGCATATCATATTTACATATTTTTTTTTGTTGTTGTTTAAAAATAACAAACATGGTATACTTACCTGCCCTGTGCAGTGGTTTTGCACAGAGCAGCCCAGATCCACCTCTTCTCGGGTCCCTCACCGGCACTCCTGGCTTCTCCCTCCTGCCGAGTGCACCCACAGCAAACAGCTTGCTATGGTGGCACTCGAGCTGAGTCACAGCTCTGTGTGTCCATTCAGACACAAAGCCGCAGCTCAGCCCACCCTCTTTCTCTCTCCTCGCTGACTCACCGACTTTGATTGACCGCAGCGTGAGCCAGTCGCGTCCCGCTGCTGTCTCAGCCAATGAGAAGGGAGAGTCTCGGACAGCCGAGACTCTCATGCAACATCGCTGGATCAAGATGGGGCTCAGGTAAGTATTAAAAATGTATTAAAATAAAAAACCTTCTGCCTTTAGAACCACTGTAAGGTTAAGACTGCATAATGGCTTATCAAGTGAAAATTTTCTGTAAAAAATACGCTAAAGTTAATTTTAGGACATACAAACACAACATGGTATCCAATTCTGTTATTAATTATAAAAGATGAGGTTGCGAGTATTAGATACTAAAGCATATCAAATTGCGCATGCCCGTAAAAAGAGGACAAAATTTGATACCATATATTTTTTATAGGTAACACTTGAAAAGTCCCCACTGGTCATCAGTTAAAGTGGAGTTCCACCCATTTTTTTATGTTTGTCTGTGCTGCATGCTCTAATCTCATAGTGTTCAGAATGGACAATTTTTTTTAATTTGTTGCTTGTAAATACCTTTATTTTGTAATCCTTGATTACTTCCTCCTCCTTATTTGCCTAGGCTATTTGCAAGGGTTTCTGGGATAGGCATCATGTTTCCCAGTAGTCCTTGCAAACCTGACTGCTATACTATTACATTGCTTGTGCACTGAGCATGTACGAGATATGCAAAGCTGAAATCCAGGAAGTCATACAGTCTGGCTTCATGATGCCCACACTTAAGATGGCCACGGTCTATTTCTAGATTATAAACTATCTAAATGCTGTAACAACCTAACAAAACGGACCTTAGTTTACAGACTAACTTTACTAGAATACATTAAGCTTGTGTATTACAGGGGTATTTATATTTAAAAAGTGAAATTGTGGGTGGAACTCCCCTTTAACCATGAATAATGGTTCTAGAATTATTGTTCTAACTCTGGCATGAGTAGAAAATCAAGTATAGAGTATAAACCCACCAGGTGTGTTTACGTATATATGTGGGGGGGAAGGCAGACTCAAGATTTCTTTTGTGAGGTTTAAGTGCTTGGGTGTACATGTATTTCTTGGCAGTTTTTTTTAATTAGAACTTTATTTATATCACATATGGAACCAAAAGTCCCTAATGTGATATAATGTCTTGTGACAGATTCTCTTTATTAAGACATCATGGATTAATAAAATCAAGTTCATATCAGGCACTGGTTGAAATTTAAGCATTATAATAATAATTAAATTTTATATATAGCGCTGCATTCATTTGTGTCTTTTATATGTATGGAGTTCAGCTGTAACCCTTTCACTGCCACAGATGTAGGTACTACATTTGTGACAGCAAAGCCCTGTAAACTGACCCCGCAGATGCTGTACCAGGATTATATTTACATGTGGTCAGCTAAGGCTTTCCTTTAGATTTACCAAAACCATATAATATAAGTTCACACCTAAACACTTTCAATTTGTATGCAATCAGGCAGCCCCTTACACTTCGTAGTTGAAGGCAAATCCAAAGGTAATACAAGAAAATTGTATAATGTATGGCCAGTTTAACTGTTGGCATTCTAGTGGAAGTGATTTGGACAACAGTGAATATGCACAATCACTTTCACACCTCTCATAATGTACCCCCTCCCCTGCCATGTGTCCCGGGCTCTGCTGCCCCTGCTGAGTGCCGAGGATAGGCATGGCGGATGTCAACAGGGAGAGTGGAATCCATTCGCTGATTGCCTCTGCACTGAATGAGACTAGAATGAGAAACAACATGCTTCTTGTCACTTCTGGTTTCAGTGATGTTATCCCTTTTAGTTTCAAAGCTGCTGTGGCTGGGGAAGAAGCTGATCAAGCATGATCTGTAGTTGATCAGCTTCAATGGTGTGTAAATGTGGCATTATGCATTTACTATACCCCCTAAAGTTTCCTTGTCAACTTCTCCATGTAATAGCAAAAAGGTAAGTAAAAATTAAAAAAAGTAAAAAAATAATAATAATGCAGTAAAAAAAAAAACAAAGAAAAAACCTTACACACGTAAGCTCAAATGTTGAAGGTGCCTAAAGTGATTGTAAAGCTTGTTTTTTTTTTTTTTTGCTTTTTTTACATAACAAATGTGTCATACTTACCTCCACTGTGCAGTTCGTTTTGCACAGAGTGGCCCTAAACCTTGACTTCTGGGGTCCCCTGGTGGCGCTGGTAGTTCCTTCCTGCATTGTATAACCCCCTAGGACAAGCACTCTCCCGGGAGTTACCTTGCAGGCACACTCCCTAGTCCAGCCTTTGCGTCCATAACGCAGAATGCCAGACTCGGGCCCGCCCCCCAGGTGCCCGCATCATTGGATTTGATTGACAGCAGCAGGAGCCAATGCCTGTGCTTCTACTAATCTATCCAATCAAGAGCCGAGACAATGGGCACAGGGGAAGAGTGCGTCTCCAGTGTGGGAATTACGGGGCTTAGGTGAGTAAAACGGGGGGGCTGGTCAGTGACAGAAAGTGAAAAAACATGAGGGTTTACAATTACAACCCCTTTAAGTTTGAAAATGTAGATTGCGCTACACATATCACATCCAACCAATCCAGTGCTCAGTCCTTGTGGTTGAAAGAGTTTCAACCATTTGTGAACTGTGAAAAACGGAATAGAGATACAAACGTTTATAAAAACAAACATACAGAATTCACTATGCTAGCTTCCTTTTTTTTTATATAAAATGAAATTTGATTACTTTATACAAATACTATACTAGCTTCCTACAGATCTTTATGAATTTCAAAAAAGAGTCAGATTAGTATAAACAAATCTATGCATGACTATGAAACCATCCATTGTTTCTCTTGTTAGCCAATCTGTACTGCTTTAATAGTAGTTCTTCATATAAATCAGATACTGTTATTTTATTTGCACATTCTTAGTGCATTAGTTGTTTGAAAAATAATAAAGGGCAGAGTTTGAACATTCAACATTTCGGTATCCTAGAGTGGCCTAATGCAAAGATATATCCCTGATGGTAACTGAACCAACTACGTATTTTGAGTAAAAGGGAGGGTCAGCGAGGCTTAGACACGGTGCAGCTGAGGCATGGGATTGACTTTTCCAGCTAGGGTTTCATTGATCTTCTACTGGAAAAAGAAAAAGGAGAACTACAGCCAAGATTAAGTAACTAGCACTTAGATTTGATATATAGATCACATACAAGTAGCATTGTTTAATAAGAGCTGCAAACATATCTGTACTGAAAGGATCAAATCTAATCCCAGAGTGTGTATGGGCAGTGTGAAAAGTCTTGCTCCACAAAACTACCAGTAGGCTTCCAAATCAATTATTTTAAACAAGAACTTCAAAAGTTATTATTATGTGCACATTTAACTTTGTCAACATACCGGTATATAATGATTTCATTAATATATTCTTTGGTAAATATGACAAAAGGGTTTGTTTTAGATTTATTCTCACAGTTTCCCCCAGTTTTACTATGCTCACTATTCTTAATCTGTATATCGTTTTAATAAATGTATTGTAAGATATTTATTTATTTATTTTAACTGATAACCTTTTTTTTAAATCTACATCACAGGGCTTGAGCACTGAGCACTGGTAAGATCACCCAAGAGAATGTATATGCACCTGTGTATTTGAGCTTCATTTTGCTATTACTGCTTAAAGTGGAAATTTAGGGCTTCCTTTTAACTGCATTTAATTTAACTCCCCCTTCCCTCCTATACTACATTTGCAAATGCATTTTCATTAAGAATGCTGGGGCTTTTGCCTTTCTCACCTTGGCAAGTATTACTTAACTGAAACAACAAAGAAAGTGCTTCAATCCCAAAATCCCATGAGGATAAGCAGGGTGAGATTAAGACATCTGTCCCCGGACTCACGTATTACTAAACGTCCAAAATCCAATATAGAGAGAATAAAAATTTGGCACAAGGACGTCTTGGCATAAAAATTATATCTTTATTTAATCTATCGAACCATAAAAAGGATCCCTACATAGGGTTTCAGCCTCCTACATAGGCCTTAGTCATAAACCCTTGCCTCCATCTTCTTTTTCTACGTCATCAGGGAGCTGGCTTAATTTTTCAGGCACTACCTTTATTTTTCAGGCACATGTATATCTTTATTTAATCCATCGAACCATTGAAATAAATCAATTACTAAAGATTCACACATTTCAGCCTCCTACATAAGCCTTAGTTATAAATATGGTATTATGACTAAGGCCCTAAAACACGTCAATCTTTAGGGATTCTTTTTATGGTTCAATGGATTAAATAAACTAATGAATTCTTATGACAAGATGTCCAGGTACCAAATTTTTATTCTGTCTCTTTATAACATTCTGCCTGCTGTCATTAAATGCCACACTGTGTATGCACTGGAAATTTTGTGCATGCTTCATGATGTATCCCACCCACTGTGCATGTGTGGAGGGAATGCCAGAAAAATTAAGCCAGCTCCCCATGAATGTAGAAAAAGAAGATGTTAAATAAACAATTGAAAAATATTTAGTTTTTTTGCATACGTTTAAAAAACAACCTTTTAATTTAGCTAGAAATTTTTTCCTTCTCTTTTAAGCACAAGCACATAGGGGGTCACGGTAGAATTAAGGGAATACAGGATTTGGAGTAGAAGTGTTCACTAGGTTGGGAAGTGGCGGGGCAGATGGAACTTCATTACAATTACAGTGTGAGCTGGGAGGGAGGGAGCAGATGAGCGGGAACCTTCCTTTTTATTTGTTCTTTGGGTGGGGGGGTAAGCATGTACATTTTTTGGAAAAGAGTATATAGGATTATTTTGTATTCACGTAGTTTTTTTCTTTTTTTGCTTTTTGTTGAATTATTGAATATAAGATTGTATAATAGTGGATTGATACAGTGAGGAAAATAAGTATTTGAACACCCTGCTATTTTGCAAGTTCTCCCACTTGGAAATCATGGAGGGGTCTGAAATTGTAATCGTAGGTGCATGTCCACTGTGAGAGACATAATCCAAAAAAAATTACAGAAATCACAATTTATGATTTTTTAACTATTTATTTGTATGATACAGCTGCAAATAAGTATTTGAACACCTGTCTATCAGCTAGAATTCTGACCCTCAAAGACCTGTTAGTCTGCCTTTAAAATGTCCACCTCCACTCCATTTATTATCCTAAATTAGATGCACCTGTTTGAGGTCATTAGCTGCATAAAGACACCTGTCCACCCCATACAATCAGTAAGAATCGAACTACTAACATGGCCAAGACCAAAGAGCTGTCCAAAGACACTAGAGACAAAATTGTACACCTCCACAAGGCTGGAAAGGGCTACAGGGAAATTGCCAAGCAGCTTGGTGAAAAAAGGTCCACTGTTGGAGCAATCATTAGAAAATGGAAGAAGCTAAACATGACTGTCAATCTCCCTCGGACTGGGGCTCCATGCAAAATCTCACCTCGTGGGGTCTCAATGATCCTAAGAAAGGTGAGAAATCAGCCCATGACTACACGGGAGGAGCTGGTCAATGACCTGAAAAGAGCTGGGACCACCGTTTCCAAGGTTACTGTTGGTAATACACTAAGACGTCATGGTTTGAAATCAGGCATGGCACGGAAGGTTCCCCTGCTTAAACCAGCACATGTCAAGGCCCGTCTTAAGTTTGCCAATGACCATTTGGATGATCCAGAGGAGTCATGGGAGAAAGTCATGTGGTCAGATGAGACCAAAATAGAACTTTTTGGTCATAATTCCACTAACCGTGTTTGGAGGAAGAAGAATGATGAGTACCATCCCAAGAACACCATCCCTACTGTGAAGCATGGGGGTGGTAGCATCATGCTTTGGGGGTGTTTTTCTGCACATGGGACAGGGCGACTGCACTGTATTAAGGAGAGGATGACCGGGGCCATGTATTGCGAGATTTTGGGCAACAACCTCCTTCCCTCAGTTAGAGCTTTGAAGATGGGTCGAGGCTGGGTCTTCCAACATGACAATGACCCGAAGCACACAGCCAGGATAACCAAGGAGTGGCTCTGTAAGAAGCATATCAAGGTTCTGGCGTGGCCTAGCCAGTCTCCTGACCTAAACCCAATAGAGAATCTTTGGAGGGAGCTCAAACTCTGTGTTTCTCAGCGACAGCCCAGAAACCTGACTGATCTAGAGAAGATCTGTGTGGAGGAGTGGGCCAAAATCCCTACTCCAGTGTGTGCAAACCTGGTGAAAAACTACAAGAAACGTTTGACCTCTGTAATTGCAAACAAAGGCTACTGTACCAAATATTAACATTGATTTTCTCAGGTGTTCAAATACTTATTTGCAGCTGTATCATACAAATAAATAGTTAAAAAAATCATACATTGTGATTTCTGGATTTTTTTTTTTTTGATTATGTCTCTCACAGTGGACATGCACCTACGATAACAATTTCAGACCCCGCCATGATTTCCAAGTGGGAGAACTTGCAAAATAGCAGGGTGTTCAAATACTTATTTTCATCACTGTATGTTGAATCTTAAATAAAAAATAAAAAAATAAAAAATAAAATTTGATAATAAAAAAAGTAACCTTTACATTTTGGTACTGTCACTCTCTTCATTTGACAGATTGATAGCAGCAGGAGCCATTGGCTTCCACTGCTGTCAATCAAAAGCTGTGACATGAGAGCGGAGGGCGGGACTCGGGAGCAAGCCTGCACAGGTGCCCCATGGAAAGTGGCTTTCCATGGGGGCACACGATGAAATAGAGGGGCCTGGAGCACCGGTGGGGGACCACAGAAGAAGAGTATCGGGGCTGCTCTTTGCAAAACCATTGCACAGAGCAGGTAAGTATAAGCATGTAATTTTTCATTTGAGTCCATCTAATCATCCCCCACAGCTAACTACCCTTTGTTCCACTTGACCCTTCCTTCTAGATCAGCCGTCACTAAATGGCGGCCCGCGGTCTGAGTCCGGACCGAGTGCCGCTTCTGCCCGGATCACCAAGCTGCCAGTATAATCATTAATGTCCGCAGCTGTTTGTTTGCTGGGACCGCGAGTTTCCCCCAGTGACGCTGCGTGCATGCGTGATTGCGCCGGCTCCCCGCTCCTCACTTCAGGTCTGAGATGAAAAGCTTGCATAGCCGCAAGTAGGGGCGTGACATCACGTGTGCGACCCGCCCCCCTGCTGCTTGCGATTCCCGGTGTTCTGACGAGACAATTGGTCCTGACTCTTCTTGCTAGTAGGGGCGTGACGTCACGGGTGCGACCCGCCCCCTGCTACTCGCGGTTCCCGGGTCCTGTCTCCTTATCTTGCAGCTTCTGCCCCTTCTGTTGTGCCCTCATTCAAGGTATGTGGGCCACATGTTAGCTGGTATTTACTGCTGGGCATATTTTTTTTATGTTAAGGGGCACTCTGATGGACAATTTTTTTTTTTCAAGGGGCACTCTGATGGACAAATTTTATTTTAAGGGGCACACTGATGGGTATATTTTTAATGTGCACACTGATAGGCATATTTCGTTAAGGGGCACACCGATGGACACATTTTGTTGTGCCCATTAGAGTGTCCCTTAACATAAAATGTGCCCACCAGTGTGCACATTAAAAATATACCCATTAGCGTGCCCCTTAAAATAAAATGTGACCATCAGAGTGCCCCTTAAAATAACAGGTGCCCATCAGCGTGACCCTTATTTTATGTTAAGGGTCACACTGATGGGCATATTTTATGAGCAACACTGATGGGCACATTTTGAATTAAGGGGCACGTTTTGTTGTGCCCATCAGAGTGCTCCTAATATAAAATGTGTCCATCAGGGTGCCCCTTAACATAAAATGTGCCGATTAGCGTTTCCCTTAACATAAAATGTGCCCATCAGCGTGACCCTTATTTTATGTTAACGGGAACTCTGATGGGGCATCTGATGTAAGGAGGCATTCTGACGGGAATGCCTGATGTAAATTAGCACCGTGATGGGGACCCCTGATGTAAAGGGGCACTGTGATGGGGACGCCTGATGTAAAGGGGCACCGTGATGGGGACGCCTGATTTAAAGGGGCACCGTGATGGGGACAAATGGGGACTTGAGATTCGAGCCTTGACCCAAATTTTTTTTTAGTGACCGGACCTCCTTGAATTTTAATTCAAGACCCCTGTTCTAGATTGTAAGCTCTAACGAGCAGGGCCCTCTGATCCCTCCTGTATTGATTTGTATTGTGACTGTACTGTCTTCCCTGATGTAAAGCGCTGCGCAAACTGTTGGCGCTATATAAATCCTGTATAATAATAATAATAATAATAGTGTCTGTTATTTTTTATTTTTTTTATCAAACATTTACAACCACTTAAAATTCCTTGTGTAAACTGTTACCATTTGCCTTGCAGTCTGAGGTCTACAGCACCATGCCCTGCTATGCTATGCACAGTAACAAAAGAGCCTGGTTATGCAAATTAATCTTGTTTTTGTTGTCCTCCGGATACAGAAAGATGGCTAAGTGTTGCCATCCTAGGAAAGTGTTTAACTTGCAGAATCAGCAGGTGTAAAAGCTTGAGAACAAAAAAAATAAAAATAAAATACAGCTAAAACACAAGTTGGTAAGCCGATCAAAGTATAACTGCAGTAATGGATATGATAACTGTATTTTCCGAATGCCGACTGAGATATACATTAGTGACATCTTATTGAGTACATTACGTACACAAAAATGTATGACATTAGAAAAGTCTGAGGTGTTGATTATCACTATAGAGTGTGAATATAATGTGAAAATATTATAGTATTTTATGCAAATGTAATACTCAGTGTTCATATATGTGTTATTCCATTTATTGGATTTAATGTTATGCTTTGTGCACTTGTTCTTTTCATTTTATTTTTTTCTCCAAAAATGCAAACAATACAATAAAAAATAAAAATAAAAAAAAGATTAGTGGGGTCCAGTGAGGGCTTTTTTAAGGATGAGGTGACAAGTGCATGCTTTAGAGAGTTGGTGAAGATGCCAAAAGAGAGGGAGAGGTTGAAGATATGAGTTAGAGAGTGTAGAATAAAGCCAGAGGGTGAGCATAGCATTTGGGGCAAGTGGTTAGGTGGGCATTAGAAAAAAGTTTAAAGGGGTTGTAAAGGTACAATTTTGTTTCCTAAATAGCTTCCTTTACCTTAGTGCAGTCCTCCTTCACTTACCTCATCCTTCGATTTTGTGGAGTGTCTTGCTCGCCCCCTCCCTTGGACTACAGGAGAGTCAGGACGCTCTCTACGTTGCAGATAGAGAAAGGTGTGTTAGTGGGCATCCTGACTCTCCTGTAGTCCAAGGGAGGGGGCGAGCACAACACTCCACACCAGGGAGAAAGCCTTGCATTACTGTGTGGAGTTACAAACAGAAGAACAGGAAGTGAGGATTTCTCAGAAGAAATAAAGACATTTAAAAGCAAAATCGAAGGGTGAGGTACGTGAAAATTGTACCTTTACAACCCCTTTAACAGTCTTGTCAATAGTGGAAGGGTTGAATAAGCAAAATGTCAGAGCTGGGCTCAACCCTTCCTTCTCCGAGCTGGCCGTTCAGCTGTCGGCTAATTGCCAGCTCTTATCTCTCCACAGTGACTCACCTGTTGATGATCCGGCTCGTCAGTCCTGCCTACTTAAGCCTTTTAGTTCACTTGCTCTCTGCCTTCGCCTTTGTCAACTTCACATAGACTTTCTCCTGTGTTCCTGTTGAAGACTTTGCTTGGCTGACATCCCTTCTGGCTTCTGGCTCCTGATCCTGCTTGCTGTTCTACTACGTTCACCTCTGGCTCCCTGACCGTTGGCTTGTCTGAGTATCCGATCCGGTTCCTGAACTCTGGCTATGTTTTGACTACGCTTACTCTGTTCATCTTTTGATTATTATTATTATTAAACAAGTGTGATTTAAGCTGGTTAAGTGGGGGAGATATCTGTGCATTGGAGATCTCCTCACAAAATATATCTAGATATCTGGTGGCAATACTCCCATAAAGTATGTGATCACGCATGGACATTAATTCAATGATCTTTGTTGTGCTGGGGACAAACATTGGTGTATAGTAGAATTTTTCAGCTGGCTGTTGCTGCAGCACCCAATTACCTTATGTCTTTTCCAGGAATGTGTGTGATGATATTACACAAGGTTTTCCAGCATGTGTGCCCCCCCCTCCGCTAAACCAGCTGCATTTTGATCAGTGTATAGCCAGTTTGTTGATTGACATTAAGGATGTTAAACATTACCAGAAGCACAAACTACAGCTGTTCCTAAACTCACATTCTTTGTTTTAAGGTAAACACAAGATATAATCACACTTTAAGTTGTTTCTTTACCAGTTTGTTAAAAAACGTCTCTATTCTTATTATGTAACTAACTCTAATTGAACATAATGGTCTGAGCAGTCTGCACATTCTTGTAACGTTTGTTTTATTCTATTAGATCTGAGTCTAATTCCAGAGCTCACCTCTTACCACATTATCAATATCATTTGTAACCACGGAAACATGAGGGTACTGTTTTTGTTTGCTAATGGGGTGAATAGAAAGGTTGTTCACATATACCTAAGTAAACAAATTCCATGAATCTATATTACAAATAAAAATAACACTTATAATGGCTAGTTGTAAATATTAAAATTAGTTAAAAAAAAATAACTATATAATGGATAATTATATATACAGTACTGTGCAAAAGTTTTAGGCAGGTGTGAAAAAATCCTGCAAATTAAGAATGCTTTCAGAAATAGAAGTGTTAGTAGTTTATGTTTATCAATTAACAAAATGGAAAGTAAATGAACAGAAGAGAAATCCAAATTAAATCAATATTTGGTGTGACCACCCTTTGGCTTCAAAACAGCATCAACTCTTCAAATCTTCTAGGTACAAGCAGAGATTTATTAAAACTGGTGCACTCGGAGTCTGGTGTTTAATTAAGCTTTGTCAATAAAATCTGGAAACTGATTGGTTTCTATGCAGAGTTGCACCAGGTTTTGCACCCTCCAGTTTTATTAACCTGTTCCCTACCGAGTCATAGTAAAATGACGTCGGTGGGAATCCTCTGTCCTTCAGACTGGATGTCATGTGATGTCCTAGCCTTCTCGGGTGGCTAGGGGGCGCGCGTGCACGGCGGGGGGCCCCCGCCGCATTGCTCGTGACCCGGTGTGCGTGCCTGGCGACCTCGATGTCCGCCGGGCATCCGCAATTGCCCGCAATCACGGCAGGACCATGGATCTGTGTGTGTAAACACACAGATCCATGTCCTGTCAGCGGTGAGGAGACAGATGTGTGTTCCCAGTACAGAGGACCACACATCGGTCTCCTCCCCTTGTGAGTCCCCCTCCCCCTACAGTTATAACACACTTTACGGAACATTTTCAACCCCTTCAGTGCCCCCTAGTGTTAACGCCTTCCCTGACAGTCACATTTACACAGTAATAAGTGCAGTTTTATAGCACTAATCGCTGTGTAAATGTGAATGCTCCCAAACACGTGTCAAAAGTGTCCGATGTGTCCGCAGATCGCCACCATTACTAGTAAAAAAAATTAAAAAAATGCCATAATTCTATCCCTATTTTGTAGATGCTAGAACTTTTGCGCAAACCGATCAAATACGCTTATTGTAATTTTTATTTTATTTTTGCCAAAAATATGTAGAAGAATATGTATCGGCCTAAACTGAGAAAAAAAAATGTTTAAAAAAAAAATTATATTTATTAAATCAAAAAGTAAAAGATATTGTGTTTTTTTCAAAATTGTCGTTCTTCTTTTGTTTATAGCGCAAAAAATAAAAAACGCAGAGGTGATCAAATACCACCAAAAGAAAGCTCAATTTGTGGGGAAAAAAGTGCGTCAATTTTGTTTGGGAGCCAAGTCGCACGACTGCGCAATTGTCATTTAAAGTGCGACAGTGCTGAAAACTAAAAATTGGTCTGGGCAGGAAGGGGGTGAAAATGCCCTGTATGGAAGTGGTTAACCTCCCTGGCGGTCTTCCCGAGACTGACACGGGGTTAGATTTTCTTGCTACTATCGGTAACCCCGTGTCAGTCACGGGCTTGCCTCGCTAGATCCACAGGCACTTTTTACTTACCTTGTCCCTGGATCCAGCGATGCCACCGCGCTGTGTGAGCGAGCGGGACCTCGCTCGATTCACATAGTGCTTCCGTGTGACGCCGATCTCCGTTCCCTGCGACGTTACGACGCACGGGGACGGAGAACGGCGCCAAATTCAAAAACGTAAACAAACACTTTACATACAGTATACTGTAATCTTATAGATTACAGTACTGTATGTAAAAAAAACACACCCCCCTTGTCCCTAGTGGTCTGTCCTGTGTCATGCATGTCATTTTATATAATAAAAACGTTTCTTTCTCCCTGCAAACTGTAGATTGTCCATAGCAACCAAAAGTGTCCCTTTATGTCAAAAATAGTTTTAGATCAGCTAAAAAACAGCGATAATAAATTATAATCACTTGCAGAATTGTGCGATAGCGATTTGTGGGGAAATTCGTCATAAAAAAAAAAAAATAATGACAGCAACAATTCTGCAACTGAGCAAATTTCAGTGATTTTAATTTGATTACATTATTGAATAATTTTTATTATAATTATATTATTATTTGTTATAATTATTTATAATTATTTATTATATTATAATTTATAATTTTGTTTTTAAAAAAATGTCATACCCGGGATGCCTATTAGAATCTTGTTTGGTCAGATTTAAGTGAGTTATTTCTAAAAATGACAGACCTACAATATAAAACGCCAAATTTCCTTGCAAATAATGGTACCGCTTTCAGCACCTTTTTTCTGACAGAATCATACCGCCAGGGAGGTTAAAGCGGGGGTTCACCCTGTTAAAAAAAAAAAAATGTTTTTTTTTATTATTCCATTACTTTCGGCATCGTAGCGCGAGCTACGGTATGCCGGTCCTAAATTTTTAATCCCCGTACTCACTGTGCTATTCCACATTGAAGAATCCAGGGAATGGGCGTTCCTATGGTGAGAGAAGGTGATTGACGGCCGGCCCTGGCACGTCACGCTTCTCCGGAAATAGCCGAAATAGGCTTGGCTATTCACGGCGCCTGCGCATAGCCTGTGCGCAGGCGCTGTGAATAGCCGAGACCTACTCCGGCTGTCTTCGGGGAGCGTGACGTGCCAGAGCCGGCCGTCAATCATCCTCCCTCTACATAGGCACGCCCATTCCCCGCGGGAGTCGGATTCTTCAATCAACAATAGCACAGTGAGTACGGGGATTAAAAATTTAAGACCGGCATACCGTAGCTCGTGCTACGATGCCGAAAGTAATGGAATAATGGGGTGAAGGAGGGTGAACTACCGCTTTAAATAACAGTAATGAAGGAACTCGGCAGGTAGGTTTCTCCAAACACCTTGGAGAACTAACGACAGATCTTCTGTGGATTTAGGCTGGCTCAGGTCCTTCTATCGCGTCTTGTAAGTGTCTCAGACAGATTTAATGCTGTTGAGTTCATGGTTCTCTGCCGGCCAACCCATCACTTCCAAGACACCTTGTCCTTCTTTATGCTTAAGATAGTTTTTTTAATGATATTGGCGGTATGTTTTGGGTTGTTGTCCTACTGCAGAATAGATTTGGGGCCAATAACCCGCCTCCTTGAAGATGGTTAAGAATCTGTCTTTTTTTTCTCAGAAATGAGGACACCATTGATGCAACGTTGTGGACCATAGATGGAGTGGTTGGTCATGAAAACTTCATGCAGCAGATTACAGATTAACCTTTAGATATTTCTCAGGAGGAGGTGTCCTGGCTGACTGCAAGGTTTATGAGCAATGTTAGATTGAGCCTGTCCTAATTCTGTTCTCTTTAACATACAATGCAAAAAGGAAAGCCTACATATCTTTAACTCTTTGCTAGAAAATATAGCTACAATTGATCATGAAGATCAGACTAGGTACGTATAGGATTAATTATGACACAGTTGCTCACCCCTTCAAAAATAAAGAAAAGTACATATATTTTTTTTCTTGCTAAATGGAGTATCTAAAAAATGTTTACCACATGGCTGCTGAAGCACAATTTAAAAATGAAGATCTGCTGTTTTATGAAGAGCATCTAGAAATGTCTATTGTGCCTAAGCAGTACAATGAATGGTTTAGCTTTTGTCTTGAATTTATCTTCATTGTGAGATCAGGCACTGTGTCTGTGCTGGTTTCATAAGATTTCGAGTAAGGCTAGCCATAGACAGGTTTCAAATCCGGCCGGTTTAGCAGGACTTTTTATACATATATGGGCAAATTGACTTCAGTTCAACCAGCTGTTTGGGGTTTTTCATATAATCATTGCCCATGTTTTGTTTTGTTTTTAATCACTGCCAATAGCTGCCGGAAACAATCATTGTATTTTGACAGCTGGGAAACCTCGCTATGCCAGTTTCGGGCCCACAGATGGGCAAGTGGAGTCCGGGATACATGGAGGAAGAGTGCGTGTGGGAAAGGGGGCACATTATCGAGCGTATGTGGAAGCAATCAGAATGCAGCCAATGGGAGTGTATAGAACCCTCCCCTCCCGCTGACAGGTCTGTATGACATACAAACCTGGCAGCGAAATGCCGCATACACACGATCATTTTTCTGCAACGACGTTTTTTAGCATGTTTTTCCAACTTCATTATTAAACAACATTGCCCACACACCATCGTTTTAAAAAAATGCTCTAGCAAAGCGTGGTGACGTACAACACATACGACGGCACTCTAAAGGGGAAATTCCATGCAAATTATGCCACCATTGGGGCTGCTTTAGCTGATTCCGTGTTAGTAAAAGACGATTTGCGCTTTTCTGTCTGTTAGGCCTCGTACACACGGCCGAGGAACTCGACGTGCCAAACACGTCGAGTTCCTCGGCCAGTTCAGCCCTGAAGCCGCCGAGGACCTCGGCGGGAGGAGAGCTCCCATAGAACAACGAGGAAATAGAGAACATGTTCTCTATTTCCTCGCCGAGGTCCTCGTCGGCTTCCTCGGCCGAAAGTGTACACACGACCAGTTTCCTCGGCAGAATTCAGCCAGAAACTCGGTCGGAAGCTGAATTCTGCCGAGGAAACTGGTCGTGTGTACGGGGCCATACAGCGTGATGAATGTGCTTACTCCATTACGAACGGTAGTTTTACCAGAACGAGCGCTCCCTTCTCAGCATGCGCAGGTTTTTAACTTCGTTTTAGCCCACACACGATCATTTTTTACAACCCGAAAAACGACATAGTTTAAAAC
Source organism: Rana temporaria (assembly GCF_905171775.1). NCBI lineage: Eukaryota > Metazoa > Chordata > Amphibia > Anura > Ranidae > Rana > Rana temporaria. The sequence continues at coordinate 272,606,241 of NC_053493.1, forward strand.
GTCGTTAAAAAATGCAGCATGTTCGAAAAAAAAAAATTTGTTGTTTTTTAGAACCCGAAAAATGATGTGAAGCCCACACACGATCATTTTAAATGACATTTTTTTAAAAACAAAGTTTTTTCATGCCGAAAAATGATCGTGTGTACGTGGCATTAGGCTTCATGTACATTAGAGCTCCTAAACTCGAGTTTAGGAGCTTTTGACTTTTACCAGAGTTTAGGAGCTGATGCGGTTAGGGAAGCTTAAACCATCCGCAACTTCTCTTATCTGGACGCGGAAGAAACACAATTTTGCTGTATTTTGCCACGACCGGCGGTCAAAGTAGGCTATTTGTACCTGAAGCCTTAAAATGTTTTTTTTTCCAATGTATTTTATCTTTTTTTTATTTAACTTTATTATTATCACAAGGGGGGGGGGTATTAAACCACCAATGTCTCCCATGCCCTGCACTTCAGCTAATCAAGAACTAATCAGGCATCATTTAGATATCACCGTCTTCAGCCGGCGATTCTGTGCAACATAAGAACGATCATAGCGGCGGTTCCACCGTTCTTATAGGCGACAGGAGGGGACGTCCCCCCTCCCGCTGCCATCCGGTGCTTCTCCGGGCTCTCCCGTGCCATCGGGGGCCCGGAGAGCGAATCGGCCAGCGTTCGTTGAGAAAGCATAGAGATGACTGGTGACCAGATGGTCACCAGTCATCTCTATGACCGTCGAAGGTCCGGGCGCGACGTTATGACGTCACGCCCAGTACCCGGAAGTAAACAAAGCCGCAATTGCGGCTGTCGGCATTAGATCGGTGAATTTATTTAACATCATCTTTCACATTATACAAAAACTTTACTGTTTTGTTATTTTTTAATCCATGAAACCGTTTAAAAAAAAAAAAAAAAGGCATTTGAACAATTATTGCGCAATTACCGTGCGAGAAAAAAGTTGCAATGTCCGCCATTTTATTCCCTAGGGCAGTGGTCATCAACCCTGTCCTGCAGGGCCCACTAACAGGCCAGGTTTTATGTATTACCTTGGGGAGATGCAGTCAAGAATACTGCAATCACTGAGGAGCAAATTATATCAGCTGTGATGTATTTCAGTTATCTTTCAAACATGGCCTGTTAGTGGGCCCTGCAGGACAGGGTTGATGACCACTGCCCTAGGGTGTCTGCTAAAATATATATATATAATGTTTGGGGGGTTCTGATTAATTTTCTAGCAAAAAAAATGTGATTTTTACATGAAGGAGAAAAGTGCCAAAATAGGCTTGGATGTCAAGTGGTTAATAGGGTAAGTAAGATTAAAATCCCAATTAGGTTGGTACTGCTATCCATTGCTCTAGATTTACCCTATCTTCCTGTTTATCTGACAATGTTTTACTAGACAAAGTAAGAATACATCTCTAACAGCAATCTAGGCAGAAATAAAAATGTTTTTCTTTAGTAGAATAGGGGAAGGATAGAACCCCTGTCACATGTTTTCCTTGTTGCAGTTTTCCCCTCATTTTGGTAAAACCATTGTCTTCAGAACAGGAAGCAAAAGCAAATTGCTCTAATGGATCTCCAGATAGCAGTACAAATTTGATTTCTTATCCCCACTATAACCAAAACTTGAGAAAAAAGGTCATGCCTTTACATGCACATTAAAGGATTTTTGTAAGACTAAAAAGATGTGCAATACTGAGAAAAAAAATACTTAAGATATTGTGGGGGTTCACTTGTGTAACACCATTTACGAACTTCAGTTCAGCCAGTGAAGTATGTTTCAGGGCCATTTGGTCACTTTAATTTAAAAGTAAAGTTCAAAAACACAGAAAAGTTTACCCTCACAGAAGTTTCCAGTGAAACAATGAAACAAATTGTCATTTTTTAGCCTGCTGGCATTTGGATTCCATTGTCCCTGAGCACTGGCACTGATTGGCAGCATTGATTGGCACTAATAGGCAGCACTGACTGGCACTGATATGCAGCATTGATTGCCATTGATTGGCAACATTGATTGGCACTGATTGGCTACATTCATTGCCACTGATAGGCAGCATTGGTTGGCACTGATTGGCAGCATTGATTGGCACTGATTAGCACCACTGATTGTCAGCATTGATTTGCACTGATAGGCAGCAGTGGTTGGCACTGGTTGGCAGCATTGGTTGACACTGATAGACAGCATTGGTTGGCACGGTTGCCACTGATTGGCAGCATTGGTTGGCACTGATATGCATCATTGGTTGACATTGATGGGCAGCATTGGTTGGCACTGGTTGGCACTGATAGGCAGCCTTGGTTGGCACTGATAGGCAGCATTGATTTGTACAGATAGGCAGCATTGGTTGGCACTGATAGGCAGCATTGGTTGGTAATTGACAGCATTGATTTGCACTGGCAGGGGAGAGAACAAGTTTCACATGCAGCAGACAGACTTGCCAGAGCCGCTTGATATGTGAGACTGTCAGCTAATGTAACTACTTGCAGGGAGAGAGAGGAGCAGTCACAAATCAGCCGCGATGTCAAAGATGGGCATCAAGCAGCTATCAACACCAGCCAATAATTGGGCAGATTAAGACAGGGGCGGGGCCACATAAACATAGTGGCCTGCCCAGAATTCATCTCATTGGCTGGTATTTGATAGCCGTTTGGTCCCGCCAACCCCGACTTCACCACAGAATTTTGACAGCTGGTCTCTCTCTCTCTCTCTCTGCAAGCAGTGACATTATATGACAGTTTACACGCTCAGCGGCTCTGGTAAACCTCACGATCTGCTACCTGTGAAACTGTTTCACAGGCAGCAGGGGCTACACACTCTCTTGGAGGCAACATTTCTGGGGAAAACCTTGGGAGACATCACGGGTGATTAGGGTGTGCCAAGGCACACCCGACACACCCCGTGCACGCGCCTATGGACAAGCACACACTTCACATTTCTCTTCTCTTTTTTATTATTGTTATCTTTTAGCACATTTAGAATGCAACTAATATAGTTTAGTAAGAGTAGCTTAAAAATTCTGATTTACTGTATCAGCCATGACTCAGCTCTGCCATTGTACATAATTATGTTACTTCCTTACATAAGTACTCCGTTGCCTGTGTGGGAGTGATCTTTGATATCACATCTAGAGCCTCTATTTTTTCCTTTGCTTTTGTGATTTAAGTTGATTACTTTACTCTGGGTAGATTTTTTTTAAAAATAGTATTCAATTTCTACAATAAGCCAATGACTTGCAGGTACTGCATCTGTTAGTCATAAACCTATATTCCAGAGAATTCGAAAAAATGGAAATAAAACAGCTGCAGGAGTTCAGAAATCATTTTATAAGAATGGATGTGGTTACAAGAAAGTGTTTGTATTACTCTAAGGCCCCGTACACATGGCCGAGGAACTCGACGTGCCAAACACATCGAGTTCCTCGGCCAGTTCAGCCCTGAAGCCGCCGAGGAGCTCGGCGGGCCGAGAGCTCCCATAGAACAACGAGGAAATAGAGAACATGTTCTCTATTTCCTTGTCAAGCTCCTCGTCGGCTTCCTCGGCCGAAAGTGTACACACGGCCGGGTTTCTCGGCAGAATTCAGCCAGAAACTCGGTCGGAAGCTGAATTCTGCCGAGGAAACTGGTCGTGTGTACGGGGCCTGATTCTCTGCTGCCATGCTAAGCAATTTAGAGGTTGGTGTTAGTAAGACACTGGATGATGTCATTCATTAGAGCAGTAGACCTGTCAGTAGGGCAGAGGTTGGTGTCAGTAGAACATTGGATAGTGTCAGTCAGTAAAGCAGAGGGTGATGTCAGTAGAGCAGTGGATGGTGTCAGTACAGTGGTGAACAGTGTCAGTAGGGTAGAGGTTGGTGTCAGCGGGACAGTGGATGGTGTTAGTCAGCAGAGCAGTGGATGGTGTCAGTGGAGCAGACAATATTGTCAGTAGAGCAGTGGATGGTGTCCATAGGGCAGTGGACAGTGTCAGTACAGCACACAGGCACTATTATGCCGCGTACACACCATCACTTTATGTGATGAAAAAAAATGAAGTTTTTAAAAACGTCACTTTAATTGACTGTGTGTGGGGGAAAACGTCGTTTTATGTCTTGTAAAAAACGACAAAAAAAAATTGAAGCATGCTTCAATTTTATGTGTCGTTTTTCAAAAGTGCACTTTTTACTTCACAGAAATTGACCGTGTGTAGCAAAAAACGTAGTTTTCTAAGACGTTTTTTCATCCACGCATGCCCAGAAGCTGGTAAAACGTGGTGGAACGTAACCTCACTTTGCAAGAACATTGTGAGAAAAACGATGGTGTGTAGGCAACTTCGTCTTTGAAAATTGAAGTTTCAAAAACGTCATTTTTTACTTCACAGAAAGTGTCGTTTTTTTTTCATCACATAAAGTGATGGTGTGTATGCGGCATTATTCTTCATGTGAACTGTGTGTTAAAACACCTGCCTTTTGCTTGTGACAACATTGTGGGCATTAATTTGTTGAATGAACCAATTGTCTGGTATTCCAGGTAGTAAGGTTTCATTTCAATTTCTTCCTATAATGCCATAATGTATATACCACTCCTACAGCTTAAATCCCAATTTTTTTTTTTATTCTATATCTAAGTTATAAAAATGTTAAATTATACTTTAATTTTTCTGCTGTGCAAATCAGCCTCCTCCTGGTCCTTCCCAAGCAACATCACACCTGTAGCACACAGATTGGCCTTTACTCGGTGAGATCACATTTCCAGCATGCACACATGAGAATGGGGATGATTTACTAAAACTGGAGAGTGAAAAATCTGGTGTAGCTCTGCATATAAACCAATCAGCTTATTTGAACCAGCTAACGTTAGAAGCTGATTGGCTACCATGCACAAGATTTTGCACTCTCCAGTTTTAGTAAATAAACCCCATTGTATCCCTCCCCAGCACACACACAGACAGGTCGAGGAGTATTGGAGTGGAGTTGGCTTAGCCTGATGAAGAACTGAGGGATTAGTTCCCCATCAGGTTGACTTGCCTGTGATTGACAGTACGTATCAAGAACCTCAATTCTGTCCAATAGTGGCTCTCAAATTCACTTACTAACTGGTCCTAATTACCGATTTTGTCAAGTACTGGCTGTGTGGTTACCTTTACTCAGGCACATTCCTTTGTGGGCTAATCATGGAGCTCCTTTCCCCTAGTGCTCTAGTGCCTAACATGAGGAATATTCACATCACTTCCTGACTGCAGAGAAGAAGGCACTCACTGATAGCAGAGGTTTGTGGGATATGTAGTCCAGTCACCTTGATTCATATTAGACTTGGTACAGTTAAAATCTACAAGTTTCAGTGTGCTGAAACAACACAGAATTCTGGGTAAGCAGATAAATTGAACTGTCCTAGGCGGGCTCGCTCTCTGGGGTATGGGATTCAGAGCTGCAAGAGCAAGAGGCTGTCAACCCAGAAGCTGTTTGGCAGGCACCGCGGCCTAGGCTGATCTGGGACCTTTCACCCAGAGGGCTGCATTGCTAGGCACAGGGTTGGTGTCACTTTCACTGCATCCACTGCATTGCTGATCGGGTCTACAGCCACGTCACATTCACACAGTCATCACTGGACTTCTGGGCCTATAGGTTGCCAGTTCCTGCTCACAACTCGGTGCAGACATATAAGAGCCTGCCCAGGGATATCATGTCTCCCAGGACCCGTGTATCAGCCAAATTTTGTGAGCGGGTGGAAGCCCATCTTATATCTGACACTTTATTTAAGACCCTGCATGCAGACACATTTATACATACCTGACTAGTTGGAAAGTCTTTGCTGGGGAAAATACAGCATCTATTCCACTCAGTTGTATTTGCCTGCTATGCCTATAGAATTTGTGACAGATTAAAATCTACTCATAGGTATACAAGGGGCCTCTTTAATAAATAGCCATTTAGATAGCCATTTGACCTATTGCTATGGTTATTTGACTGGCCTGTTGACCTAATCTTTCAGTAAAGTGTTTATTTTTCTAATTATTGGTGCCTTTGCATGTGTATGTTCTGCTTAAAGTATGTTGGAACCCAGAGTGTTAGATGTGTCAGGGGGCTTGCAAGGCGAAGGCAACCACTGTGGACAAGCAACTTTCAGTGACCTTTGCGGGGGTAGCGTTACACCACCAATTTTCAAAACTGTGGCAGTAATTCCATAGCGGCAGGTTTTAAAGGGTTGGTAGTAAAAACTAACTTAATTAGTAAAATTTGTGGGTAATGCTACCAAAATTGGTATAAATGCTTGCCTAAATTAGGCACAGGAAAGCAAAGAAAATCACAACCAGAAAATGTCTGTTAGTCTTTTGATTTGTATTCCCCCAAAAATCTGGAAATTAAGGGCCAGATTCAGGTACAAATCCGGCGGCGTAGCGTATCATCTTTACGTTACACCGCCGCAAGTTTTCAGCGCAAGTGCCTGATTCACCAAGCACTTGCATGTAAACTTTTGGCGGCGTAGCGTAAAGCTGTCCGGCGCAAGCCCGCCTAATTCAAATGGGGCGTGTACCATTTAAATTTTAGCGTGTTCCCACGCCGAACGTTCTGCGCATGCTCTGTTTGGAAATTTCCCGCCGTGCTTTGCGCAAAATTATGGCGCCCCAACGTGTTTGTGAATGGCGACGTGCGTAACGTACTTGAAAAAGCAGGCTTAACTTTGCGACAGGAAAAAACAATTTGCGACGACGTAACGCACACGAGTACCTTCGTGGATCGTCGTAAAAGCTAATTTGCATACCCGACGCTGGAAAACAACGCAAACTCCACCCAGCGGCGGCCGAAGTATTGCAGCCTAAGATTCGAAGGCGTACGAAGCCGTAAGCCTGTCGGATCTTAGCCAAATGCCGTCGTATCTTGTTTGTGAATCACGAATTAAGATACGACGCGGCAAATTTGAAAATACGCCGGAGTATCAGCAGATACTCCAGCGTATTTCTTCTGTGAATCTGGCCCGTAGTATTCAGAATGAAGTTCAGTTCAGCAACAGTCTCTGTCCCCTCTGTTCAAGTAACATTTCTCATTTCTGTATGAAGAGCTCAGCTCCCATGGTTCAGATAGATAATTACTACTGTAGGTTTTGAAAAAAAGCACACATCTCCACTTCTGTTATTCATCAGTATAACTCTGACCATATATTTTGTGATTTTGTTGCCAATGGCTGCAAGCAGTGATTGGATGCTGGTTTCCCAGCATGTCCCTTTGACTAAAATGAGTCTAACAACTGCCTTATACCAGAAGACAGCTGCACACACTGAACAAATGCCATCCAGTTCCTGTTGGATATTCAGCCTGTGTGTATTATTCTTACCTTCAGCTTGTTCAATTAGGATTTGACAATAAATCCTAGAAGCTGATTGGTTACTATGCGCAGCTGCACCAGACTCTGTGTACACCGGTTTTGGTAAATCTCCCCCATTGCCTGTAAAATTATATTCCACATCCCAGCAAAATAGTAAAACAAAACTGGTAGCTCATTGGCTGCTAGATGTCTGCATAGCAATCCTCTATTCTTTTTTCTTTTTTAATATTTTTAGCAATATTTTGTGTGGGATTTCAGACAGACATAAAAAGACAGAGAAATTGATAGACAGATAGATAGATAGATAGATAGATAGATAGATAGATAGATAGATAGATAGATAGATAGATAACTCATGCATAAGTGCAACATTTCTAGAACTGGGAACTGTTTACCAGTCTATTTATAGCAACTGAATAGACTGGTAAACAAACCTCTTTTCCGCTTTACGTCCTTTGGTTTTCAAGCTATATTGATTATTCCTCTTCTACATGCAATGCAGATGATTAGACTTTGCTATTTTTTGCTGTTTATATCCACATTTCTTTCATTCCACAATCTTTACAAAATATACTGTTGACAAAGTACATTTAACTATATTTGCGATAGGAATATAAATATTCAGTTGGCAGTGTCCATTTAATCTATGTCTTCAGACACTGGTATAAATTGTTTGCCATACCCATTTGATCACTGGGTATTTGATCGCTAAATGACAGGGGTCTAAGTAAAAAAAGAAAAAAAAAATCCCCTCTGTGTGATCTATGTACATTGCAGGAATTAAACAAATTTTATTGCAGATTCCTATCTTTTGTTATTCTGAAGGAATAGTGGTGTGTTTGTCTGTGTCCATTAGCAAAGTGGAGTATTGAAAATTATCAATCAGCTGCTGTACCTGCAGGGCTCTAATGAGGAAGATGACTGGGTCTGCATCCCTTTAGACATGATTTCACTTTGGGAGTATGACATTTTTGTTGCAGGTGGTTCCACAAATCTGACTTGTAGACTCCTAGGTAATTCAGTAAGTCAATCACACAAGCATGTAATGACATTTTCAGGGGCGTTCTGTCAACAATCTGTGTACAGAACGCCTGCAGGTAGACATATTGCATTGCATTTTACAGAAAATGACAGCGCTGCATATTGAAAAAGAAAGATCATTTTTAATAACTTTTAATTACACTTTATTTGCTATTTTTTCCCCATGGAAGTGGAGTTACCCTTTAATTCATATGAAACAAAATATTAGCATTGGCAACAGTTAGTGAAAATCTTAACAAATATTACACTGGTGGCAGATTCAACATTTGTCTGGCTGCAGATAATGGAATATTATCCTCCTTTTACTCAACATGTGCATTCATTATTCAGTGTATGTTGGATGATTTCACCATTACTGCTAAGAGACATATATGGAGCTCTTGTCTCCTGGTTTTTGCTTCACAAGTGTAGCTAGGCTACAGCATTATGGAGAAGGAGACATTGCCTTTTATTCTTCTCTTCCTCTACCGAGATACTGAATCTGTGCTGCCCCATTCTCCTCTGACCAGCAGAGGAAGAGCTAAAGCCTGGACTTCTATGCAGAGTCCTGGGAGTCCTGGGAGTTGGAAATTGAAACAGCAGCCATATAATGGGGTCATTCGACTTCTTACAAATCCTGATAGGCACTGTGCAGTAGGATGGGCGGGGGGGGGGAGCAGGAAAGCTCTTTCTCTTGGTGCTGAGGATGTGAGAAAGAGAGAGCACCTCTGCCTGAATATTCACCTGCCAGCATATGACCATACCAGTGGAGATCCGAGCCTGTGATTGGGTGTGAGGACACCTGCTGCAGCAGGAAGACTGGAGCATCCACTTACCCTCTGCTTCCCACCACTGATCACCAGAGGTTTTTTAGGGAGAGACCGAGGCGACCCTCTTTTACAGTGAGAGGTCACCAGTGGCGGCTGGTGCTCAACATTTTTGGGGGGCGCAAACAAACAAAAAAAAATCAATTGCAACCACTGTGCCCATCAAATGCAGCCACTGTGCCCATAAAATGCAGCCACTGTGCCCATCAAATGCAGCCACTGTGCCATGCCATCAAACGCAGCCACTGTGTCATCATTTATCACCACTGTGCCCATCAATTGTCACCACTGTGCCATGCCATCAAACGCAGCCACTGTGCCCATCAATTGTCACCACTGTGCCATCAATTGTTACCACTGTGCCATCAATTGTCACCGCTGTGCCCAGCAATTGTCACCACTATGCCATGCCATCAAACGCAGCAACTGTGCCATCAATTGTCACCACTGTGCCATCAGTTGTCACCACTGTGCCATGCCAAACGCAGACACTGTGCCATCAATTGTTACCACTGTGCCCATCAATTGTTACCACGGTGCCATTAATTGTTACCACTGTGCCCATCAATTGTTACCACTGTGCCATCAATTGTTACCACTGTGCCCAGCAATTGTTACCTCTGTGCCCAGCAATTGTTACCACTGTGCCCAGTAAAATGCTGACTGTCACTGTGACCTGTAAAATGCCCCTCCCCTGCCTGGCACTTACCTTTTTGGGGTCAGCCATGCTTCTACCATCCCTCGATGTCTTCTCCCGCCCTCGGTGATGCTTCAGCCAATCAGGTTACCGGTAAACCTGATTGGCTAAGACGCCTGTCACTCTTATCCAAGGAACGCACCCCCCGTGCGTCCCGAGGATAAGCATCTGGAAGCCGACTACAGCCTGAGCCGCTGGCTCTGATAGGCACTTCCACAGCCGCCGTTATTCAGATGGCCGGCGCTCACCAGGGGGCCGGCCATCTGAATATTCGGCGGCAATACATAGATTCATGCAATGCAATGCATGAATCTATGTATATTGTGATCAGTGGCGTGTGCGGAAGCCAGAGGGGGTGGCGCTCCAGCGCCCTCTATACACGCACCGCCACTGGAGGTCACAACAGCAGGGACTGGCGAGAGGGCTATTCACCCATTACTGACACTGCTTGCAGGGACTGAGCATCTGAAAGCAGGACACCAAGTGTACCCAACCCATACCACACCCAAAATCTTTACCACTCTTCCAAACTTAGACTGCACCTATACCAACCCTATACTGCATTATACTGAACCTTTACTGCATCTAAACCATATCTATCTTGCACCTGTGCCGAGACTATACTATACCTATACTGCATTTAGGTCATTGGGACTGTCGTTAGGTGCACTAACGCTCTTAAAGGGCCCTAACAATAGCTGGCAGGAGAACATCTTAAAGGACTGCCTCTCCTGTAGAAATTATTCTGCAAGTCTCCTTTGTTTCCCTGTCCCCTCCACTACTATCCTCTTTTTTCTTTTGGACAGTGCATGCCCTGTAAGTCTAGGACTAGCATCACTGCCATAAACTTGCTCTGGCAGTATAGTTCCAGCACTTGGTAGATTAAACTTAGCCTTGCTAATATGCTGATCTGGATGCCAAATGTCATCTTATACGTAGTCTTTACTGTTAATCACTTTCTATGCTAATTAGTGTTATCACCATTGTCAATCCATTTTATGCTTGCCTTGTTGCCAATCATATTGGATGACAATATATTAGGTTCACCTTTACTACCTGGTTTTATGCTGGTTTGACATATACAAGGTGGATGCAGAAATTCTCCCAACTGAGCTATTGTTTTCTGAAAACAAGACTCTTCCAGAATAAACTGATCAGTGCTGCAGCTGATTGCCTGAATGCACTAATCAAACTGTAGCACTAGCCGCTGCCAATTTAACTGGTTCTTCCCCAGAGTTAGTGTAGAGGCAGCCAGGCACACAGCAACAGACTATTCATTCTGGCTCAATAATCAGTCTAGGGAGTGTCGTTTTAGGGTTTTTATTGATGAACTTGAATGTGTGAAGGGTAGTATGGGATATTCCAGATTCACTGAATATTTACAGGAGGACATTTTACTTTCCTAAGTCTCTCTAAGCAGTCCCCATGTGGGAGCAAGTGTGTATAGCAGAAATAAGTGCCATGCAGGAATACTATTGGCTTCTGCACCCAAGAGGCTCAGCACACAAGAACCCTGAACCAAGGTCTGTACTCACAATGTTACACACAATATCCATGAGACACTCTTGAGTGAGTGAGTGAGTGAGAGAGAGATTAATGTTTACAATGCCACAGAACAGCCAGCCCCTTTCTAACTTCCACGGGCACTCTATAGTAAGCTCTCCAGACCAGGTTCCAGATGAGGATTCCCCTGACTAGCTTCAGAAAGTTGGGTCCTCAGGAGTAGCCCCCCTCAGCTATGCCACAGCTGGGACCTTAATGAAAACTATCTGGAATCAGGATAGCTGCTGCAGATGGAGGTATCCACCCCACCTAAATTGGTGGATTCCCTCCAACAGGGAAAATAACTCTTCTGCACTATTTATACACCTCCCAACCATTTTCTGGGCACACCTCCCCGGGGGTTTGGCTGGAGCACAATAAATATTTAGGCTGCTCATTTGCCTTGCAGAGGAATACTCTTTGTTCCAGAAGCCTCCAGAAGGCAGGGGAGAACAATCAAACCTGCAGCCTTTGAGATCCATAATAGCCAAAGAGCAATCAACAGCTGCTCCGCAGAGTACAGAGGAGCCAAAAAGAACTAGATTTTCCTAACTTCCTAGCCGGCTAACTAGGAAGGTGCTACAGAACAAAGGTTTACCAGCAGTTCTATTTGAGAGGGGTTGATCATTAGATTGACTGCTCTCGAATGGGAGTGGCCATAGATGGAGCAAAATTTAGATTTTTCCAGCTGAACCAGAAAAATTTCATTCCATCTATGGTCAGCTTTACACTAATGCTTTTTTTCACCCCTTAATCACAAATATACACTGCTCCAAAAAATTAAAGGAACACTTTTGAATCAGAACTCTTGGGATATTGATCTGGTCAGTTAAGTAGCAGAGGGGGAGGGGTGTATACAGAGGGGGTTGTTAATCATTTTCAGCTGCTTTGCTGTTAATTGAAATTAACAACAGGTGCACTAGATGGGCAACAATGAGTCGACCTCCAAAACAGGAATGTTTTTTCAGGTGGAGGTGTCTGACATTTTTTCTCCCTACTCATCTTTTCTGACTATTTTTCACTAGTTTTGCATTTGGATAGGGTCAGTGTCACTACTGGTAGCACAAGGCGATACTTGACTCTATAAAGGTTGCACAGGCAGTCTAACTCCTCCAGGATAGCACATCAATATGTGTCATTGCCAGAAGGTTTGCCGTGTCTCCCAGCACAGTCTCAAGAGCATGGAGGAGATTCCAGGAGACAGGCAGTTACTCTAGGAGAGCTAGAGAGAGCCGTAGAAGGTCCTTAACCCATCAGCAGGACCGGTATCTGCTCCTTTGTGCAAGGAGGAACAGGATGAGCACTGCCAGAGCCCTACAAAATGACCTCCAGCAGGCCACTGGTGTGAACGTCTCTGACCAAACAATCAGAAACAGACTTCATGGGGGTGGCCTAAGGGCCCGACATCCTCTAGTGTGCTCTGTTCTCACTGCCGGACACTGTGGAGCTTGATTGGCATTTTCCATTGAACACCAGAATTGGCAGGTCCGCCACTGGTGTCCCATGCTTTTCACAGATGAGAGCAAGTTCACCCTGAGCATATGTGACAGACGTGAAAGGGTCTGGAGAAGCCGCAGAGAACTTTATGCTGCCTGTAACATCGTTTAGCATGACCAGTTTCGTGGTGGGTCAGTGGTGGTCTGGGAAGGCATATCCATGGAGGGACGCACAGACCTCTACAAGCTGCACAATGACACCCTGATTGCCATTAGATATCGGGATGAAATCCTTGGACCCATTGTCAGATCCTATGCTTCTGCAGTGAGTCCTGGGTTCCTCCCTGGTGCATGACAATGCCCGGCCTCATGTGGCGAGAGTATGCAGCCAATTCCTGGAGGATGAAGAAATTGATACCATTGAATGGCCCCCACGCTCACCTGACCTAAATCCAAAAGAACACCTCTGGGACATTATGTTTCGGTCCATCCGTTGCCGCCAGGTTGCACCTCAATCTGTTCAGGGGCTCAGTGATGCTCTGGTCCAGATCTGGGAGGAAATACCTCAGGACACCATCCGTCGTCTCATTAGGAGCATGTCCTAATGTTGTCATGCATGCATACAAGCACTTGGGGGCCATACAAACTACTGAGGACCATTTTGGGTTGTTGCAATGAAATTTCAGCAAAGTGGACTAGCTTGCTGCATAATTTTTTCACTTTGATTTTCAGGGGGGCTTTAAATTTAGCCCTCTGTAGATGGATAATTTTCATTTCCATCAAATGATGTGCTATCCTTTCATTCCTAACACATTACCCAGTCCATATCAGTATAGATATCCAGCATGAGATTTTTGCCCGTTCTGAAATGTTTTCAAAGTGTTCCTTTAATTTTTTTATATATATAAACTGTATATAAATATAGTATACACACGGACACACACACTTTATTTTATGGATTCTTAGAATTTACCAAAGAGTATTTATCTAAATTGCAAAAACCTCAATGCCAATATTACCATAACTACCCAGAATAATAAAACGTGTCACACAGCTTTAGTCTAGCTAAACATCAATGAATTTCCTATTATACAAAATGAATTGCACCATATGGTCATATTTTAACAAAGTGTAATAAGTCCATAAGTGAATACACTCTAAGCTAATATTTACTGTTGTACATTTCATTTACTTTAAGTGATGTATCCCAGAATGAGATAAACTTAAATCCTTTTAGATCACAAATGACACCTTGGAAGCATGGTTGCCAACCATTATTTCATACACGTCAGTAAAAGCATAATTGTTTTATTGTCTAATCATAAAAGTAAATAAGCCACAAAATATTGTATTTAAATAAATACAGTATGTACTAAAAGAAAATCTAATAACGTTTCAAAACTAGAGAAAGATCTATTTTTGTTTATGTAAAAAATGTAAGACAGCTGCCATTAAACAATGCTCAGAAAATTAATGCAGCATAAAATAGAAAATAACTCAAGAGTCTAAAATCTGTTTTCACATATATTTGTTTTTGTTTTATAAATATACATAATAGTGAATAATAGAAAAAGAGAAGATTCTTTAATTTGATTTTGAGGCTGTGTACCTATGTAAAGCATTTTTAGAACATGAATGCTGCACAAAATAGCAATAATTCAATAAATCAGTATTACACATGTTATAATTATTACTTTATAAACACAATGGAAAGGGAAGGAATTGTATTTAAATTTAAAGCTATGAACTTATATATGAAGTACTTTTAGAAATCCATTACAGTGCAAAACAGCAAGTAACTCAAAAAAACTTGTGATTGCACATATAGGGGTTGTTTTACTAAAACTGGAGAGTGTACAATCTGGTGAAGCTGTGCCTGGTAACTAGTCAGCTTCTGGCTGGGTTCACACTACTACACTACTTTCATCCTACTTTGCTCTGTGTTCAATGTTTCCCTATGAGAGCGTCTTGTAGCGTCCTACACAAGTCGGTCCGACTTTGAAAATGCTCCCTGTACTACTTTTGGTCCTACATTGATCCTACTTCAGGCCCATTGAATATCATTGAAGTCGGACCAAAGTAGTATCCTGTTCATGAAAGTAGGATGGATGTAGGACCAATGTAGGATAAATGTAGGACCAATGTAGCAGAGCAAAGTAGGATGAAAGTAGTGTAGTAGTGTGAACCCAGCCTCTAACTTCAGCTTGTTCAATTAAGCTTTGACAATAAAACCTGGATGCTGATTGGTTTCTATGCAGAGCTGCACCAGATTTTGCACCCTTCAGTTTTAGTAAATCAGGGTCATAGTATATTATTATTCAAAGAAAAAATACACACACACTTGAAAAAAAAAAGAACAATATTTAAAGTTAAATTTTAAGTTGTGCATCTACTGTATATCTAGTGGAGTAATAAAAGCACATTTCCCAAATAGCTGTATTCATTTTTAGTTGTTTAGGTTCAACAGTTGCTATTTTATCATTTTACACTAAGCCATCAATCAATATATTTTTTTCTGTGCAGACAGCATAACAGTGGTATCTCATGGCTGGATTAAGAACTGGATTAAAGACTTTATTAGTGAATTTTTATGATAAAGTTGAAATCCACTTATCCCTGGTTAAACCCTTCTAGCAAATGCAGAGCACAAACAGGGTTTATACTTGGATACCTGTGCTCATGGTTATTAGATATGAGGTTCTTTCAGAAATAAGACGGATGAAACAAAATACAATAATAATGCCAATGCCTCAAAAACTACAAAAAAAGGGAGAAAAGTGGAAGTGTTTTTCTGTAACAATCAAATCACACACTAGCTGTACATTGTTGTTTTAATAATTATTTTTTTCTAAATAAAATGTACCATACAGTACATGTTAAAACTAAACTGGAATAATGGGAGTTTGCATCCTTTTATTAAGAAAAATAGAGAACACTGATCAACCTCATGGAAGAATACAAATAATTATTCTAAAAATATTATCATTGTGCATGCTTTCCATTTACATGTGCCCTGACTTTGTCTGAGCCTGACTTTACAGCTCAGAGGTTACTTGGTTCAAATGGTTATGAGTATGCAAATACAAGGCACTATCTTCTGACACCGTTATATATTCTCATTAGTTGGGTATAGTGTGCAGTAAGACAATTGACCACGTAACAACTATTAGATCATACAACAGACGTGCATAGGGGGTGTGCCAGGTGTGCCTGGGCAAACCCTAATCACTATGTGTGGTCCTGATGCCCCCTTCTGCCGCCCCCTTTCCCCGCAGTGCTTGCTTCCCACCTCCCCTCCCACCCCAGCTGATGTTACATGAGACAGGAGGTGGAAAATACCCAGCTCTACTCCTGTCAATAGATGCTGAAAAGGCATTTGACAGGGTAGACTGGGGATTCATAATGGAAACACTGGAGAACCTGGGAGTGGGATCCAGGATGACCCAAGTTTTTTTTTCTCTAAAAATAATAAACATGTTATACTTACCTGCTCTGTTACAGTGGTTTTGCACAGAGCAGCACAGACCCTCTCTTCTTGGTTCCCTCTTCGGTGCTCCTAGTCCCTCCCTTGTGTTGAGTGCCCCCGCAGCAAGCTGCTTGCTATGGGGGCACCCGAGCGGAGTCACAGCTTCCTGTGTCAGACACAGAGCCCCAGTTTGGCCTTGCTTCCTCTCTCTCCTAATTGACTAATTGACTTTGATTGACAGCAGCTGGAGCCAATGGCGTTGCTGCTGTGTCTCAGCCAATCAGGAGGAGAGTCCTGGATGGCCGAGGCAATCGTGGACATCGCTGAATAGAGATGGGGCTCAGGTAAGTGTTAGGGGGCTGAGGCGGTCTCCTGCAAAGAGAAGGTTTTTTATCTTAATGCAAAGAATCTATTAAGATAAAATCTGACCTTACAACAGCTTTAATGCAAAGATTTATACAAATGTAAAAAAAAGTCTGCCTTCAAAACCACTTTAACTATGCAGTCAATGTTACACACAGTTAAAAGGATTGTGAATAAATAGCCAAAATAAATAGTTTGGAGGCGAATAACAGGATACTATTTGTACTATTGGTTTAAGTACTGTGACCAAGTGGATTGTTTCAAACACTGCATAATCAGCATCAGGATTAGATTTTTTGATCCCAGACACAGCTTTTAAAAACTACCCAATCTGTTAGCTATTAAAATGTTTTGTGTTTTTTTTTATCACATTTTTAGATATATTATTGTTTACTTTACCATTTTTAACTTTATTTTTAGTTAAGCAACAACATATGTAATAAATAACCTGCAAAAATTAGATGCAGATGGATATGCCTGTTTCAATAAGCAAGATGTTACACAATCATAAGCATGCAAAACATTAATGAACCATGGCTAAAAAAGCAAATAATATTTAATACACATGCTGTGTAACTTTTCATCGCCGTCAAATGATGTTCACTAAATTGGCTTTTAAACTTTACAAATAAAATAATCACCTACAAGCATTACTTCAGTCATGCACAGAAACCTAGAGGTATGTGTCTTCTACCTCTTGTAGCACCTCACTAACCCCTGGAGGCATGTAAGGTACCCCAAAAAATAGGGTGGGCTAGCAATTTCCAGGAACTCAGGGCCAGATTCACAAAAGGGATACGACGGCGTATCTGCTGATACGCCGTCGTATCCCTGTTTCTATCTATGCGACTGATTCTTCGTAGAATCAGTTACGCATAGATATCCCTAAGATCCGACAGGTGTAATAGTTTTACACTGTCGGATCTTAGGATGCAGTACCGCGGCCGCCGCTGTGGGGAGTTTGCGTCGTAAACCAGCGTCAGGTATGCAAATTAGCAGTTACGGCGATCCACAAAACTTTTTCCCGTCGTTACGTCGCCGCAAGTGTTAGTTTGCCGTCGCAAAGATAGGGCACCTTTTACAAAGTGTAAAATGACTACACCATGTAAAAGTATACCCGTCTTTCCCGCGTCGCTTTTTAATATTTTTTTCTTTATTTATTTTCCCGGCTCAAGTCTTTTTTTCACGTCGCGATTCACAAAACGTTGGCGCGTCGTAATTTTGCGCAAAGCACATCGGGAAATTTGCGTCGGGAGCATGCGCAGTACGTCCGGTGCGGGAGCGCGCCTAATTTAAATGGTACCCGCCCCATTTGAATTGGCCCGCCTTGCGCCAGACGGATTTAGGATACACCGCCGCAAATTTCCAGGTAAGTGCTTTGTGGATCGGGCACTTAGACAGAAAATTTACGGCGGTGTAACCTAAATCGGTTACGTTACGCTGCGCCCGGGCTACGTGAATCTGGCCCTAAGTCCACAGCTGAAAGGTGGAGGATGTATCATTTAAGGTCTTTTTAAAGTTGTTATTCCTCGCACCAACACATGGGAGAGAGGGATAGGGGATTCAGAACTTACTGCATTGCAGACTTACAGATTTCACCTTTACTATACAGTACAGAAAAAAAAAAAGGTTATTATTTAAGGCCCTGTTCACATCAATGGGAAAGAGCATTATTAAATCATGTATTTAAATGCCTCAGATTTTTTGTTTTGTTTTTAATGAATGATCATGGCCTTATAACTAGAATGAGCTGAAATCTTCGACAAAATACTTAGGGCCAGATTCTCAGAGCAAGTACGCCGGCATATCTACTGATACACTGGCGTACTTTCAAATTTGCCGCATCGTATCTTTAGTTTGAATCCTCAAACCAAGATACGACGGCTTCTGGCTTCGATCCGACAGGCGTACGGCTTCGTACGCCTTCGGATCGTAGGTGCAATACTTTGGCGCCCGCTGGGTGGAGTTTGCGTCGTTTTCCACGTCGGGTATGCTAATTAGCTTTTTCCGTCGATCCACGAAGGTACGCGCGGCCGTCGCATTCTCTTACGTCGTCGCTAGTCGGCTTTTCCCGGCGTATAGTTAAAGCTGCTATTTTGTGGCGTATAGATAGACTTGCCATGTTAAAGTATGGCCGTCGTTCCCGCGTCGTGAATAGGAAAGGACGTAACTCAAGTCGAAGTTCAAAAAATGACGTCGGTGCGACGTCATTTCGCGCAAAGCACAGCGGGAAATTTCAAAATTGAGCATGCACAGTTCAATTCGCGTGGGGACGCGCTTCATTTAAATGAATCACGCCCCCTACCCGCCCAATTTGAAATACACGCCGAGAGATACACTACGCCGCCGTAACTTACGGCGCAAAATCTTCCTGGATTCGACTTAGAGCCAGGTAAGATACGGCGGCGTAGCATATCTCTGATACACTGCGCCAGGGCAATTCTATGTGAATCTGGCCCTTAAAGGTTATAACAATTTACTCCACCTGGTTCCTAACGAATCTTGGAGAGAAGAGCAAATGAAACCAATCCACTGGGCTTTTCTACCCTTTTTACTTGAGAAGGATCACCCACAATCTGCATTATGCCCACTGTGTTTCCAGCCAAGGCTATCTCTCACTCACCGCCTCTGATCCTGCACACCCATCTCTTCCTCCTGGGATGAAACACTTTCCTTTATTTACGAAACACTTTCCTTCAAGTCCAAAGGAGATCGAAGATTTGCAGTTCAGGGACCTCGCCTGTGGAATGCACTACCAACCACCATCCGACTGGAGTCGGACCACTTGGCCTTCAGGAGAAAGATTAAAACCCATCTCTTCTGAGGTCAAGGGGTTCCTTACCCATGAAATGGATGAGGCAATTCAGTTTGCATGTGTTGCGCTTTACAAGTCTCTCTCTCTCTCTCTCTCTCCTTCAGCTACCAAAGGATCCCATACTCCTGCTCTTTGGCTACTGGGACAAAAACCTATCCTCACAAATGTCAACCAAGGTCATGCTTTCTCACAAATCCTGGATTCAGAATTGCCTCCAAGTAGCCCAGAGATCCTTTCTGAAAAATTAGATTACTAATTCCCGCCCAACTATTTCCTCCATCAAACGAGAACTTATAATGTTACTTTACAGGGAAAAATATGTCACTGACCTAACCCAGGCTTCCTCTAAAAAAAACGTGTTTACCTGAGATGACAGGCATTTATGTCATAAACCTTATCTCCCGATTAATACAAGTCTTATGATGGTACCTCTACTTACTTCCAAGGACTTCAACAACTCTACGACATTGATGATATCTTCTGAGAGAATTGTTCCCTTTCTCTCTGGGACTAGAGGGAAATGTTACTCACACCTTCACGTATTTTTCTTTTTACCCATGTTCTCATTGTAATCAGTAGCTTCCCCTCTCCCCCCCCCCCCCGTACCCTTCCCCCCCCCCCCGTACCCTTCCCTCTCCCCATTTCTGCTCTTGTAACATTCCCATACCATCCCTCTCTACCACCCATCTACCCCACCCCCCCCCCCCGACCCAACTCCTCACTTCTCCTCCTTATTCCCTCCCTCATGTGCTTCCTTCCTCCATTAAATATTCAGTAATGATCCATCCAGTTCTTTTTTGGTCTTTGATTCTTTCCCTTGAGAAGGTGAGGAAGATTTTTCATCTATCCACCTTTATTTACACCAGTTGACTATACCATGTAAGATGGTATTCCTTCTCTCCGATGTATTATACATCACATGCTGTTATCAGCAAACATCACCTTCAAAAATGAGTTTAATGTTGTTGATGAAGTTGTTTTCCCATCACTTTGTATCTGTTTGTTAAATCTTCATTAGATTCTATTGAATACAAAAATAAATAAATAGAATGGCATGTTCCTGTCTTGCAGAATTAATTGCTTCCAAAATATCATGTCATCACTGGGCAGAGGTAATTTAACTGCAATGTAACCAATCAGATATCTTAAACTCTGAACTGGGGCCTCCAACAAGTGATGTCAAAGTTTATAGAAAAGGAGAGCTATGAGACTTTAAGTGAGGCAACCGCCATGTCAGATATAGACAGAAACATAAAATTTACAAAACATGATTTATTGTTACATTGTAGAAAAATATTGTATCAAATAAATAGGTAGTCACATGACTTACACTAAATATGCTGCTACATAGCATGCAATACAAATGGGAATTCACATAATTGTACATAAGATTAATGGGTTAAAAAACATAGTAGGGACAGGTAACTTAGGGCATCTAGTGGCACGTTTCCTGGCATTATAGCCATTCATCAGGAGTGTTGTAACGTAATATACTGGAAAGGAAATGGACAAGAATTAATGATGATGCCCTTAGAATAAGGGGGGACAGAGAGACTGTGTCCGACCAAGGCGGGGGACAAACTAATACTCACTAAACAGCCCCAAGGCCAGGCTCGGTGTCCACCAGGGAGGATGGGGGTAACAGGCATGATGTCTCCCCGGGGTTGGGATGGGGGAACCCTTCAAGGATGAAGAACAGCGTCCAGAGCACAACACGGGGGTCACAGCATGATCCAGTGGACTAAGTGTGCACAAAAAGTGCATAGTGTTTCTGAAAAAAATGTATGTCAAAAGGGGGAGATTAATTAAATGTGTGGAAGTGTAAGGTGTGTAAAATGTTACACACCTTACACTTCTACACATTTAATTAATCTCCCCTTTTTGACATACATTTTTTCAGAAACACTATGCACTTTTTGTGCACACTTAGTGAATGTGCTTTGTGAATGGCCTGGCAGGGGGGAGGAGGAGGGGGGCCAAACTGCCGGATGACTTTGCTATGGCAAAGTCACTTGGAAGTGGGAGTGAGTACATGTGAAAGGTGCCAAATGTGGCAGCGGAGGGGAGGGGAAGGGAAGGAGGTAAATAAGCAGAGTTTTTCCTTTTGGGTGGAGCTCCACAATATTCTGCTTATGTTTTGTCTTCCTTTTATCTATCAAAATGCTAATGAAATTTAAAGGTTAAATTCTGCTTTCATTACATATCTTATTTAAATCCAGTGACTCCTTTATGTAATGCAGGCAGATTATGACTAGTGGGAGCAGTGCTGTGTTTTGGTGTAGGCCAACAAGGCCCAGGACTAGGGTGGCACTTTTTGACTCCAGATCTCATATTTAAAGCGGGGTTCCACCTTTTTTTTTTAAAGTCAGCAGCTACAAACACTGTAGTTGCTGACACTTACCTGTCCTAGGCGCCCGCGATGTCGGCCCCCCTGAGGACGATCGCTCAATACTGGCAGCTCCCGACGCCTTTATCCTTACTGAGGGAAAAAGGCAGTGGAGCCTAGCGGCTTCACTGCCCGTTTCCTACTGCGCATGTGCGCAAGTCGTGCAGCGCTTTTGTGAACGGGCGTCTGCTTTCTGGGATACACACAGCTCCCAGAAAGCAGTGCGCCCCATTCCCCAGAAGACAACGTGGATCGGACGAAAAGAAGACCTGCCGCGGTATGGGAAGAGGCGGTTTAGGAACTTCCGCATAGCAACCGCCCTTTCTGGTAAGTAAAAAATATATATTTTTCAATTTTTTTTTTTCATTTTTTTTTGCAGGATTTTGGTGATTTTTTTTAGGATGGAACTCCACTTTAAGAGGTCATGTCATGCTTTTTTCCTATTACAAGGGATGTTTACATTCCTTGTAATAGGAATAAAGTGACACCATTTTTTTTTAAAGAAGAGTGTAAAAATAAAAGGTAAAATAAATAAGAAAAAAATAGTTTGTTTTTTTAAACTCGCCCCTTCCTGCCCAGGCTGTGTGCAGAAGCGAATGCATATGTGAGCAGTGCCCGCATATGAAAATGGTGTTCAAACCACACATGTGATGTATCACCGTGATCGGTAGAGTGAGAGCAATAAGTCTAGCCCTAGACCTCCTCTGTAAGGCCCTGTACACACGATCGGACCAAACTGATGAAAATGGACTGAAGTTCAGTTTTATCGGTCCAAACCAACCGTGTGTGGGCCCCATCGGTCAGTTATCCTTCGGTCCAAAAATTTAGAACTTGCTTTAAAATTCAACCGATGGACGCCTAACTGATAGGTCAAAACCGATGGTTAGTATGCAAAAGCATCGGTTCCAAACCCACGCATGCTCAGAATCAAGTTGACGCATGCTTGGAAGTATTGAACTTAATTTTTCTCTGCACGTCGTTGTGTTTTACGTCACCGCGTTGGACTTGATCGGTTTTTGAACTGATGGTGTGTAGGCACATCAGACCATCAGTCTGCTTCATCGGTTAACCGATGAAAACGGTCCTGATGTGAAGATTTTTCACAGTATAAAAAAAATTTGGCTAACTTTACTGTTGTCTTATTTTTTTATTCAAAAAAGTGATTTTTTACCAAAAAAAGTGTGCTTGTAAGACCGCTGCTCAAATACGGTGTGACAAAAAGTATTGCAAGGACCGCCATTTTTTTCTCTAGGGTGTTAGGAAAAAATATATATAATGTTTGGGGGGTTCTAAGTGATTTTCTATAAAAAAAAAAACAGTTTTTAACTTGAAAACAAGTGACTCTTCTGTAGTCCAAGGGAGGGGCGAGCACGACACTCCACACCACGGAGAAAGCCTCACATTACTGTGTGGAGTTACAGACAGAAGAACAGGAAGTGAGGATTTCTCAGAAGAAATAAGGACATTTAAAAGCAAAATTGAAGGATGAGGTATGCGAAGGAGGACTGCACTAAGGTAACGGAAGCTATTTAGGAAAAAAATATTGTACCTTTACAACCCCTTCAATATTTTGAATTTTTCACTTTGGGTTAATGGAAGCCAGTGGATTGGTTGGTAAAGTAGCAGCCACGAATTGGTTAGTAAAGTAGATGAGTATGATGAGATGAGTAGCATTCATGGTGGACTCATGGTGGACTGGAGGTATTCTCTAATGTTAAATGTTAAATGTAAGGAATGAGAAGTAGAAGTAGAAGTAGATTTCTAGGTATATAAAAATATCATCAGAAAAAAATATCGAAATGTTATTATTTTTTCCTAACTAAATCCTAATCATTATTTACAAATATTAATTGAAATAATTTTCAATTAAATTAATTTAAGTTTTTGTCATTTTTTTCGTTTTTTTCTTTTAAATGTTAATCAAACATTTACACACCATTTATTTTTAAGTATAGCCTTCATTTTATTTTATTTTTTGTGTGTGTATGTGTTAACTCACTAATGACAGTAATGTACATGTGGCCAAATCTCTGCAATATGTATATGAACTGCTGATTTGAGATGTGTTATAGAACCAAATATTCAAACACATAGAGACTGATGATGACTAATAAATACATTTTGTGAGCTTAACCTGTACCCTATATTTATTTTAGCATTTCACACACTGACTTTCTTTTCCTTACCAGTTAAAGACCTTTTTTCAGAGTCTAAGGAATTAATGAAGCTTATAAATAATTTACACAAATGACCACAGGGTATACACACAAACTGGTGTATTTGTCCTTTGTTGAATAGAGAAGATTAGTAAATATAAAAACAATGGAAAGCTTGCTCCAGTATTCAGGGCTGCATTTCAGCTTTTTGTTGCCCGAGGCCCACTTGATGATGTGAAAAGAAACATTTCTTGGAATAAAAAGTGCAATACAGGAAAAACATTTAATACCATAAATAACTTGGAGCAAATTCTAAATGGATTTTTTTTTTTTACCACGGTTCTGGATCAAAATCTTAGCGCCAGCCATGTGATAATCAATATAACAAAAAATGGGTGTTTGTGTATATTTAGTGCTATTGGGTTTCTGCAATGGATAACATGTTAAATGACATACTATACAGATCTATCAATAACATATATTGTACGTATTTATATAAATTAGTTTTTGTACGCTTTGTGTTGCTTCATACTGCTTCTGGTTATAGAACCATACATATGTGAAATGTATTTTTTAGATAATCTCTTTATATTATTATTATTATTATTATTATTATTATTATTAGTATTATTAGTATTGTTATTAATAATATTTACTGTTACCATATATTCTTGCAATACCATGGTTTTGTTTCCAAATTAGAAAGGGAAAATGGAGGGAGGTGGGGGGCTGGTGAGTGTACCAGATGTAGCACATCATTAGGCCTATCCTTCATACTGACAGTTGGACAACACCTATACTCTGAACCATGAGCTTTGCTTGGGTACCCCATCTCCCATCTACCTCTTTGCAACAGGGGTTGTCTATTTAATTGTAATATTATTATTATTATTATTATTATTATTATTATTATTAATAGTATTAACAATAATACTAATAATAATAATAATAATAATAATAATAATAATAATAATAATAATAATAATATCAATAATAATAATAATAATAATAATAATAATAATAAATATTTAGTCCACTTCTTAAACAATTGGATAGCAGAGATGTGGTAAAGTTCTGATGTCTTTCTGTACATGTGTTGGTACTATTTATTAGCATTGATTATTATTATTATTATTATTATTAATATAATAATAATAATAATAATAATAATAATAATAATAATAATAATACTGTAGTGTTACTATTTATTAGCATTGATTATTATTATTAATATAATAATAATAAATATTTAGCCCACTTCTTAAACAATGGGATAGCAGAGATTTGGTAAAGTTCTGATGTTTTTCTGTACATGGGGTCCTGAATTCTAGCTTCCGCAATGTACTCTCCACACATATTTCATCTTCAGTGCATTGGGAGAGCATGTTCACAGGTAAAATGCTAAGTTCATCTTTTTTTTCTAAATTCCAGCTCCCTTATGTACCAATATAGCATTATTTACTTATTTTGCAAAAAAAAAACAGCTTTCCACTTATTCTACACATGCTTTCCTCACTGTCTTCATAGTTGTTTATAAACACATCTCTATTATGTCTTCCTTACTTGCTGGACAGACCTTAGGTCATGACACAGGAAGGAGTTGACCAGCTTATCTCATTAGCACACACCCTGGATCAACTACCCTAGCTGGTCAACTCCTTCCTGTGTAATGACCAAAGGTCAGGAAGTAAGGCAGAAGTAATGGAGCAGTGTTTTCAAACAGCTATGAAGACAGTGAGTTAAGCATGAGTAGAAAAATGGAAAGCTGTTTTATTTTTGTAAAATAGTTACACTAATACTATATGGGTACATATAGGAGCTGGAATTTAGAAAAAAAAACTTGGAAGGAATAGGACTAAATAGTACCCTGGCTACAAATTGAACAGTCATATTATTATCTTCCAGATGTGACTGTGAAGATGAACATACCTAACAGTTGACAAGATTAGACACTTTTTACTGAATTTCACATCTTGACTAGAGGGGAACATGTCAATGTTATCTACATTTGTATAGCTTTCATATGCTCCCTTCCCCTATCTTTCCACCATACCAGTGGTCATAGCAGGTGCATTTCTGTGGCTATCTACACAGTGGAGAAATGTGGGCACCGCAACAAGCTGGCATCAAAGGTGCCAGTAAAAAAAAGGTGCAATTATTTCATGGTACTTTACACACAAGGTGGGTTGGAGGGAAGTAGAGGTGGTTGCACTGGTATTTAAATTACCATATTCTACGTAGAAAGCCTACACCTATGGTAAAACAAATTCTACATTTTAAATATTTATTTAAAACTAAAACCCATTGTGATGTCTTCTCTTAGGCAAGGCTTCTACTGTTAACAGTTAACATAACTAGTACCAGAATTTTTTTATATATATATGTATGTATATTTTCTGTGTGCCTGAAGAATGCCTGCAATTTGAAGATCCAGATTAGAGCATACTTTCTTTGTTCTAGTAGATATGTTATACCTAGTTTATTTTGTGCCTAAACAAAACTGTTCTGAAGCAAAAAGTAAAGTACAATTCACGTTGTCTGTGTGCCTGAAAACATGTGCTAAAGAAAAATGCAGATTAGGGCATACTTCCAAAAAACAACATCTCATTCTTAGGAAGGGAGATGAACGTTCTCCCTAAGGTACTACACCTACTGTATTTAGAGCCTAACCTATCACAGTACCCAAATCTTTTTTCCATTAACCTTCAAAAGGAGATTAATATAGTTATTTGGTCAGATAAAAAACACAAACAAATACTTTATAGCTCCCAATTTAGCTTTAACAACGTTGGTAATACTATCCAATGGCTAGGTTTACTCAGCTTGCTGTAACATTGTAAACTGGAACAGGCTCCACTTCCTCTTATTATCTACCAGATCTGCTCTGGGCTTTCTCTATCTCATATACATCTTTTGAACCTTCAAATGCCCTGTTAGCCCAATCACTTCATATCTGTAACCTCTATAAACATAGGTGTTGCCTAGCCTCCCCAGTTCCCCCCTGGACCTACTTTTTGGGAAACCCTGGGTTTACCTCTATATTTCCTTTTAGGAACCTTTTTTGGTGGAGGACAAATGGGCTAACTACACTTTTTTATGACCTCCATGCATTAGCATGCATTTAAAAGGGCACTTAATCAAGAAAGTAAACTATTCTCCTATCATTTTACAAAACCCTGGTTCGGCTGCATCTTAAGTATGCTGTCCAGTTTTGGTCACCAATCCTCAGGAAGGATGTCCTTGAATCAGAGAGAGCCCAGAGAAGGGCACCAAAGCTAAAAAGGGCACTGAAGGACCTCAGTTATGAGGAACGACGACAACAAACATTAAACATATTCTTCATGGGGAAGTGGCGCTTAAGAGGGGATATGATTACAAATGCTTGAATGGTGACTCTAGCATTGGTAGTAAACTTTTTAATCTTTGGTCTCTAAAAAGAAACATGCAGCTACAGAATGTAGTTGAACAAGAATGTAGTTAAATCATAAACTGCGTAAGGTGTTCTTTACTGTTAGGAAGGTAAGGGTGTGGCACTCCCACAGTTGGTGGTATCATTGGGGTGTGACAAGGGTATGGAAAATAAGAGTCACGCACTCTCAGGTTGAACTAGATGGACCAGTGTCCTTATGCAAACTCCCCAACTATGTAACTAAGCCAAACATGGTTGTCTACTCAAAATTCCATTGATAAACAACACTCAACACACTTTTTATTGTCGAAAAATAACTTTCCAGGTAAACAATTATGCATGATGATACATTCTGGGAAGAACAAACTGGTTTGGGTATATTGGGATTTTTCAGCAGACAAAGTTGGAAATATTTCCCTAGGATTTATTTCTGTTAACTAAAGTTTTATCAATTTACCTCTACCCAAATGAACAAATACTGTATTTAAAATAAATAAATTATTTGGGCCAGCTTTATAAACACTGCCACATATCACAGTGTTGTATTGGAAATTCTCTAAAATAGCATAAACACGCTGGGCCAGATCCACAAAGAGCCGCCGTAACTTAAATATTCTGCTTTAAGTTAAAATTTCTACCTAAGTGCCCGATCCACAAAGCACTTACCTAGAAATTTTCGGCTGTGTAACTTAAATCCGTCCGGCGCAAGGCGTTCCTATTTTCATGGGGCGAGTCCTATTTAAATTAGGCGCGCTCCCGCGCCGGACGTACTGCGCATGCTCACGACGTCATTTTCCCGACGTGCATAGCGCGGTTTTACGTTACGCCGAGTTTTGAGAATCGCGCCGGGTAAAAAAAGTTGCGTCGGGAAAAAAAAAAGATACGGCGGGAAAAAATAAAAATAAAAAAAAAATAACAGCGTCGCGGGTAAGAAGGGTCTACTTTTACAAGGTGTAAACAGTTTACACTTTGTAAAAGCAGCCCTAATTTTACGATTGCAACATAAGTATTTACGGAGATTTCACAAAGCTAAACGGCTTTGTGGATCTCCGTAAGTGCTCATTTGCATACGCGAAGCGGCATTTCGACTCGAAATGCCCCCAGCGGCGGATGCGGTACTGCATCCTAAGATCCGGCAGTGTAAGTCCCTTACACATGTCGGATCTTCTGCCTATCTTTTGGAAACTGATTCTGTGGATCAGTTCCAAAGATAGAAACAGGGATACAACGGTGTATCAGTAGATACGCCGGCGTATCCCTTTTGAGGATCTGGCCCGCTATTACTAATTGGAAGTCCTGAACACAAGAACTGCTGCACTTTGCAATGCTTTTATATTGGAGTTGTTCTTGGTTCTGTACAAAGTGCCTGCTGCAAAAGGAAACACAACAGAGGCTTGAAATATATCCAAAGGCATTGGGGGAGCTCACTGAAATAGAAACAGGCAGGCATAGGCATTTGTAAGAATGTCCATCCCTAAAACAACTAGATGTCTGGCTTTACACTGCCCATGTGGGTTTAATAAGTTACCAAATGGTCATGTCAGAGTAAAGTCATATATTCTTATTGCATGCTTGTTTCAGCTAAAGGACACACAATATTAAAGCCAGTGTTTTGAGAATAATGAGTGGCAATGGCCTATAATAAGGCTTACCTGTAGTTACTGTAAATATCTCCTAAACTTGCAGTCTTTAGGAGATATTTACTGTATATGCTCCTGCTGATGTCATTGGCGCATGCACACTGAAGGAACGGCCTGCTTGTGTCGTTTCTTCAGGGCCCATGCCGTGACCAGTGTCACCTGTGCGTAGGC
Organism: Rana temporaria; assembly: GCF_905171775.1. Taxonomy (NCBI): domain Eukaryota; kingdom Metazoa; phylum Chordata; class Amphibia; order Anura; family Ranidae; genus Rana; species Rana temporaria. The sequence goes on from NC_053493.1 coordinate 272,635,446, forward strand.
GCAGGAGTGACGCAATAGCGGCTCAGGCCAATCATAGCGTCGGAGCCAGCAAACCCAAAAGTAACTCCGGGAAACAGGTCGGCTCTGTCAGCGGTGTGTCGGCGCCAATCCAGGGTATCATTCTAAGGTAAGTATTTCATAGAGAGCTAGTATGCGATGCATACTAGCTCATTATGCCTTTGTCTTGCAGGTTTGTTTTTTTTTGTTTTTTTTTTGGAAATTTACAACCTCGTTAAGTTATTATATCAGTGTGGCCCTAACCTTTTGGAATGTCTCTTCTGTTATTTACTACAAAATTTGCAGTCCACTGTGAGTTAAGGTCTCATAACTAACACCCTTAACTGGCTGCAGTAGGAAGATAAAACAGTTTTTAAACAAAGCTTTTGGTTTACTTATTATATAGACCCAATATAACACATACTGTATAAAAATGAAAGATTTTTTTTAAATTACAGTTTTTAACGTATTTTGACCCAATTTTCATTTAAATGCTGTACACGGATTATAAGTAGGATGTTCACACAGAGCATGCCAAATGAATGAAATAATTGAAATAGTTTTGTTCTAATGAATGGATCAAAATATCTTCTCACCACTAACAGTTGAAAATTGGCCTGGGCAGGAAGGAGATGAAAGTGCTTGGTCTTGAAATGGTTAAAGAATACAGTATGTAAACCTAACATGTCATATTCCTCATATGTGCCTGATGTACCATGTACTTGTATGAAAAAGTATTCTGTTCTCATTGTATGGCTTCCTTTGTGTGAAATTCATTCCTGCCAGTCCCTCTGCTTTCCTGTTAGCAACTGACCACACTAGGTAATAGAGCACAGCATGGTTAGTTCTCTAGCCTGCTCTTCTCTAATAATCAGACTTTCCCTGATACATCTCCCCAGCAACCCCCACCCCCTCACTGCATTTATATCTATACACAAAAGTTTTGCCTTTTATTTCTATTTTATACTGTGCAGGATTTGGAGATGCCCCCTCTGAAAATTTCTGCCTACAACAAATAAAACATTTTTTATGTTCTTTACAGTTCTTTACGACCTTACAGTGTGAACAGAGTTAGAAAACAAATGCCTACAGGAGACTTTTCAGTGAGGTTGCATCTCCATGTTGTACATATCTTTTGTTTCCCACTCGTCGAAACATCCTTATCAAATAGCTTGGGAGAGGGATCTGGGCAGTGCCCCCGAGGTGGAGGATTGGTGATCATGAACTGAACTTATTCATAAGGGCATAATAAATGTTGCCCTAAATGAATCGGGGTATAAGGTGATCGCACAATGGTACCTGCTTTAGAGGCTGTGGTCAGGGGGGGGCTCTGCTTTTTTATATATGACGGACTTGTCCTAAGGTCCATTGTTTTAGGATATGGGTATATCCCTTATGTCTTGTACACACGATCGGAATTTCTGATGGAAAAAGTCAGACAGAATTCTTTCATCGGATATTCCGACCATGTGTGTGCCCGATCAGAGTTTTTCAATTGGAAATTCCAACGGACTTAGATCTTTTTTTACGATGGAAAAAAAAATTCCATCGGAAATTTTGTTTGTCTGTATGGAACTCCGATAGAGAAAAAACGTGCATGCTCAGAATCAAGTCGCCGCATGCTCGGAAGCATTGTACTTATTTGTTCTCGTCTTGTCATAGTGTTGTACGTCACCGCGTTTTGGACGGTCGGAATTTGGTGTATGCAAGACAGCTTGAACAGAATTCCGTCAGAAAAATCCATCAGAGTTTATCCCGACGGAATTTACGATCGTGTGTACAAGACATAATTCATTCGGTAACTTCTTGTTTACTGTTTACTGTATGTTGACAGAGCCATTTTGCACTCTTGTATTACACTATACATATTTTTTTTTCTTTTTTTTTTTTGTATTTTGTGCGTATACTCGAGAGAGGAGCCGGACTGCAGGATTTGGGAGTAGGCAGGCCTCCCCCAGAGGCAATCTGCCACCTTTCTCCATGCCCCGGGTGGCAATGGCGGGTGTGTGAGGGGGTCCTCCCACACAGCCCGCCCTACCTGCTCCGCTTTGAAGCCCAACGGGGCAGAGGGACTCCCTATAAGGGAGTGAGAGGATTAGCCCGCTCAACCAGCCCCGTTAGTCCTTCGCCTCTCTTTTTAGAGACCGCGTGGTCAAAGTGCGTGCGTGTTAACCCAATTTCGAGTGCGTGTGTAGGTGTGGTGGTTTTTGTGGGAGGGGGGTGGGCGTACTAAGCGCAGGCTTACCTCACATAGCACACCCACCGGGAGCCGGGCTGAGACCACCAAACTCAATTCACATGTAGCCGAGACCGGGATCCAAACCCCTAGCTGCAGAGGTTAATGGCTTGTCAGCGCAGTGCCAATCGCGTTGAGCCACCGCATCTCTCCAATACACTATACATATTATACTATACTATACACTATAATGTTTTTACTGTTATTCTGAAAACTGAATAAAAATATTGAAACAGAAATCCCAAAGGTTTCCATTGCAGTTACATAAAATAGTGCCATTACCATTTCAATAAATGTATACAGAACAGTACCAAAACTAGCTCAAAGTATGGTAATACATGACAAAATCTACAGGAAATGTCTAAATCACCACTGTGTGTTTAGACATCACACATGTTATCTATTCCTTCACATATTCCCATATTTATATATTCTTATGACAACATAGTGAAAGGAAATAACTTATTACACATTAACTCGTACCATGGCAATCGAAGGTTCTGGGAATAGAAGTGAGCTTCCTGCTGAAAATGAGATATCTGCAGCACTTTACTTCTGTAAACATACAGTATGCCTTTTTTTAGACAAGATCAAAACTGCTGGCACATAACAGCAATGTTCCAGACTGCAAGGAATATTTCAGTTACTGTTTAAACTGGTGTCTTGACATGTTGCTTGTTTATTTTAACCATTGCTCATTTATTTAAAACTTACTTTAGACATGGCTCTTTATTACGTACCACATAATCTGTCTGCTCAACGTGGCAAACTTTATATAGCTTTGGGAAATTGCTGTATAAAAAGGATAACTTGCTATTTTATAGTACAGCTGTTTGTGTTAAAATACAGTGCCTTGAAAAAGTATTCATACCCCTTTGAAATTTTCCACATTTTGTCATGTTACACTTACAACCAAAAATGTAAATGTATTTTAATGGGCATTTATGTGATAGACCAACACAACGTGGCACATAACTGTGAAGTGGAAGGAAAATGATAAATGGCTGCTATTTTTTTTTACAAATAAGTATGTGAAACATGTGGCATACATTTGTATTCAGACCCCCTGAGTCAATATATTGTAGAACCACCTTTCGCTGCAATTACAGGTCTTTTTGGGGAGGTCTCTACCAGCTTTGCACATCTAGAGAGTGAAATTTTGTCTGTCAGATTGGTTGGAGAGCGTTTGTGAACAGCAATTTTCAAGTCTTGTCGCAGGTTCTCAATTGGATTTAGGTCTGGACTTTGACTGGGCCATTCTAACCCATGAATATTCTTTGATCTAAACCATTGTAGCTCTGGCTGTATGTTTAAGGTCGTTGTCCTGCTGGAAGGTGAACCTTCGCTCCAATCTCAAGTCTTGCTGACTAACAGGTTTTCTTCTAAGATTTCCCTGTATTTTGGCTCCTTCCATCTTCCCATCAACTCTGACCAGCTTTCCTGTCCCTGCTGAAGAAAAGCATCACCACAACATGATGCTACCACCACCATGTTTCATGGTAGGCATGGTGTGTTCAGTATGATGTGCAGTGTTAGTTTCTGCCACACATACTGTAGCATTTTGCTTTTAGGCCAAAAGGCAAAATTTTTGTCTCATCTGAACAAAGCACCTTCTTGCACATGTTTGCTGTGTCCCCCACATAGCTTTTTGCAAACTGCAAATGGGACTTCTTATGGCTTTCTTTCAACAATGGCGTTCTTCTTGCCACTCTACCATAAATGCCAGATTTGTGGAGTGCAAGACTGATGCCCCCTAAACACGATAGGAATTTCTGATGAAAAAAGTCTGATGGATTTTTTTCATCAGAAATTCCTATTGTGTGTGGGTCCCATAGGATTTTTTTCCGTTGGAGTTTGGAAATAGAACATGTTTTATTTTTTGCTGATGGAAAAAAATCCTATGGGAAATTCCGATCATCTGTGTGGAACTCCAGCGGAGAAAAAACCCATACATGCTCAGAATCAAGTCGATGCATGCTATGAAGCATTGAACTTAATTTTTCTCGGCTCGTCGTAGTGTTTTACGTCAGCGCGTTTAGGAGGGTCGGAATTTAGTCTGACAGTGTGTATGCAATACTGATGGAAGACAGCTTGAATGGAATTCTGACAGAAAATTCCATCAGATTTTAGCCCATAGGAAATGCATATCGTGTGTACAGGGCATTACAGTTGTCCTGTGAACAGATTCTCCCACTTGAGCTGTGGATCTCTGCAGCTCCTCCATAGTTACCATGGGTCTTTTGGCTGCTTCTCTGATTAATGCTCTCCTTGCCCGGCCTGTCAGTTTAGGTGAATGGCCATGTATTGGTAGGTTTGTAGTTGAACCATACTCTTGAACAGTGCTCCGTGAGATGTTCAAAGCTTAGGATATTTTTTTGTAACCTCACCCTGCTTTAAAATTCTCCAATGCTTTATCCCTGACCTGTCTGGTTTGTTACTTGGCCTTCATGATGCTGTTTGTTTACTAAGGTTCTCTAACACACCTCTGAGGGATTCACAGAATAGCTGTATTTATATTGAGATTAAATTACACACAGGTGAACTTTATTTACTAATTAGGTAACTTCTGATGGCAATTGGTTCCATTCGATTTTAGTTAGAGGTATCGGGGTAAAGGGGGCTGAATACAAATGCACGCCACACTTTTCAGATATTTATTCGCAACAAATTTAGAAAACCATTTATAATTTTCCTTCTACTTCACAATTATGTACCACTCTGTGTTGGTCTATCACATACAATTCCAATAAAATACATTTACATAACCTACAAAACTCTTCTCTTGCACATAAACATCAGTCATACCCTCTGAAATTTCTGCCCTGCACATTTGCAATGATATAGGCTCCCCTATAATCCTCTTCACCAGATACTGGCTGCTGTCACACCCTCAATGTGTTTCGCTTTCTGCAGGCTGTCATACCTTCTGCACTCCTTTCCAGCACAAAACTTCCCACTGACATACTGTCCACCACTCACTTGCCAACTGATGTCAGGGAAGACACATGCATGTGCGCAGGTGCATGGTCCCTGTAAGCCCTGTTCGTGGCCATTAGGCAGGCTATTTAAACTGCACTAGTACCTTGTGTCAGTACCATTTTGTCTGTTACGTTTTTGCGCATCTGTTCCTGTACTGCTCACCCAGTGCCTACCAGATCTTCTCCTGGCCTTGCCTGAACTCTTCCTGCACCGACCCCTGGCTCGCCCCTGGACTACGCTTCTTCCTTATTCTTCTGCTAACCTGCCTTGATATTACCAAACCCAGTCTGACTTCTGACTACTCTTTTGCCGACCTAGACTGTCCAAAGTTGCCTTTGCTCTTCTTCCAACACCTGATTCAGCCATGATGTCCCTGTCATCAGTTCCTGCCCTCCTGTCAGCTGCTCCTGCATATCCAGACACACATCAGCACTCTCCAGCCAAAGTCTTATCATGCACTCATGTTATTCTGTGCTTTGGTGTTCCCTGTTACACTATCAGGGCTTCTGAACAAATGCTGTAAGAGAGGCATTAACAAACAAAATTGTAGCGCTAAATACTATGATCAAAGAAATAGAAAAGACACTAATTGTCTATGTGAAAACACCAAGTGACAAGTGTTAAAATTATATTCAGCAAAAAAAGTCCAAATAATAATATTGATTAATGAAAAACTTGATAGGTGAGTAGGACTGGGTGAGTGATTCCAGATCAACAATGGTTCATCCTGGACGTGATGTACAATTGTGAGATGCCCACCATCAATGTGAAAGAGGCTTACCAGAACAAATGAACCATTTTGAGCCTACGCCCAAAGAGTCAATAAAGCTGAGGATGTATATGAAGGTTATAACAGCATGGGACCGGGTGTCCAACCAGCAAGGTGCAGCAATGCAGCGAAGCCGTCAATCAAGCAATGGTATATAATACTTAGAGATGACCCCCTGAACCAAAACCAGATAGATGGATCTTCCTGCACCGACCCCTGGCTCGCCCCTGGACTACGCTTCTGCCTTATCCTTCTGCTAACCTGCCTTGATATTACCAAACCCAGTCTGACTTCTGACTACTCTTTTGCCGACCTGGACTGTGCGACGTTGCCTTTGCTCTTCTTCCAACACCTGATTCAGCCATGATGTCCCTGTCATCGGTTCATGCCCTCCTGTCAGCTGCTCCTGCATATCCAGACACACATCAGCACTCTCCAGCCAAAGTCTTATCATGCACTCATGTTATTCTGTGCTCTGGTGTTCCCTGTTACACTATCAGGGCTTCTGAACAAATGCTGTAGGAGAGGCATTCCTCTACACTTCGGGCTCCAGCACCAGGTACATTACATGATGTCATAAACCCTGCACATTCTTCTTCATTTACTGGACCCTATCTTACCTGCTTACCTGTGTTCACATGGGCTCCCCGCAGGGATGTAGTCCCAAGGGAGGGGGCAAGCATGCTAACTAACCCCCAGCCAGAATAGCTCGGATGATGGGGGCAAGCTTACAGAGGAGCAACAGGAAGTGAGAAATTCAGACAAAGAAAAAAACATTTAGAAGGGAAATCGAAGGAAAGGTAAGTGAACCAACAATGCATCAGCTTAAAGCAACCTATTTAGAAAATAAAAAACAAGCCTTTAAAGAAAACCCCATAACTATATAACGCCAACTGGGCTTTAAAGGGAAACAAATATGAACTTTTATGGGCAGCTCCTGCCTAATTAAAATTCCCAAAACTTCAAGGGAATTGCTGTATCTGAATATATCACTGTGTTATTACATTGTGAATATTATTACCAATGTAAGACAATATGCCAATTGCCCAAAAAGTTCTCATGAACAGAAGAAAGGCAAGAAGAAATGAGATAGATAATAGAAAACATTTCTGTGTTTTCCTATAGAAGCCCCCTCCACAATTACATATGAGATTGCTTGAAGTTTTCTTCTGCACTACTTCCATCTCTTTTTCTTTTGTTTCCCTGGAGTGCAGTACTAAATCTTATCATCACTAGTGCTAAAAATCAAGACATTACCTCTCCTACAGTGTTGGCAGGTAGATATTTCAATTTCTAAGGATACAATCAGGATAATTTACTAGTCCTAAAACAGTGACTCTTTCAGGATATTGGGACCATATGGACACCCTGAATCAGGGGTGCCCAACCTTTTGAAGAGCATGGACCACTTAAGCAACTTTGTAACCGGTCGGGTGCCACAATGAGCGGAGCAGATGGATGGCAGCCCACTCTACTCTATAGAGCCCGCTCTACTCTTTTTTTTTTTTTTTCGCATTGAATTGGAGGTAAGCATTTGCAAACGGACACACGTCTATTTACATCTTCCACTCCTTAGAGGTAAATGGGGCCTAAGGCTGCTTTCACAATGATGCACTGTTGTTTACCTGCACCACGGGTGCAGCACTGTTCACCTGTGGCTTTCCTGCAGGTTAGCTGCACTTTGCCATAGACTTCTATTATATCCTATAGGTGTGGTGCACTTTCAGAAAGAACACAAAACTCACAGGTAATATAATGAAAGCAGCCCAATACCCATGCAGAACAGATATGCCCATATATACACTGTGCTTTTAGTAATAAACTTACCTTTAATAACAGTATGCTATTCTATTTTATTCCATCCCAAAGCAGGAGGTCGCGGGCCACATAAGAGCTTGGGCACCCCTGCCCTAAATAGATGTTCTTGAGTATATCATGAGAAGGTCAGATGCAAAAAATGTCAATGTATACATTGTTGAAGGATCTGTTAGGGAGATTCACCCTATTTGTCCTGTATCATCAAATGTTCCCAAAACAGGAACAGAGGGGAAATCTTTCAATACAATACTTCTGGGGGCTCTGGTGACAATCAGGGGTTCCCTCACTTTGGAGGGATTTCCTCTCACTTCCTGTTTCCTGCCCAATGGGGCACAGACAGCAAAAAAAAATTGTGACAGGGTTAAAACACTATTTTATTCTATCCAGAATGGAAAAAAAGTTTTGCCTGAAGTTATACTTTAGCTTTGATGGAGTGTTCTAAAACTAGGCAAGTAAAAATGTTGTCAATACTGTTCATGCGGCTAACTGAATATATTTTATCAAAATCCTTTTCAGGCATGGTTTCATGCAAATAACTGAAGTAATATATTTATATATACACACGTCCAGTGGACATCAGATTGATAAATTCACCACAAACAAAGAAATTTAGATGCAGAGACAGAGGTACAGTAACATTGGGGATAGGAATTATTTATAAATGAAAGTCATTTTGTTTCATCACCTCAACCATCACTATCCTGATTACACTGATTGACACCACTCTACATTACTATAGAAACAAACTGACCATGCACTACCTTCTGATCGACATTATTATAAAGTGAAAAAACTGGCGCAGTGAATATTTATTCAAAAGTAGCAATACATTCCATTTGTCTTATTGTATTTCAGAATTTCTAAATAACAGATTTCCAGAAACTGGATTATATGCCTGTATGATATTTCTGTAAATGCCTTATATAAAGAAAAGTGTTTTTGTAATGCTCGCTGTGTCAAAATTGCAAGCCTGCTAACTCTGTTTCCAAGCCCTTAATACAGCAAAAGATCACGGTTCTACCTTCTTTTTACATGAATCTTTTCATAATGACAAAAATGTGTTGACTAGAAAGCCCTGGATTTTTAAAGAATGTTACCTTTTTATTCTCTCTGGGAATGTAATGTTCTTGTACTTTAATACAAACCATGTTTCAATGTGTTATTTGATCTTGATTCAAGAGTCAATCACATTATTCACCCTTGTTAATATCACACTTCACACTTTGTGTTTTGTGTTTACGTTCATGCAAATATTCTGGGAAATGGCATAATTTGGACAAAAATATTACATTCCATATATGGTGATAGTATGTTCTTTATTTGGGATGGAAACACTGCTATAAAAGTTATAGCGAGATTAACGATGCAGACGCTGCCAGATTTCTTCAAAACCCCATTTACGATATCTGTCTTTCCATAAAGAATCTTTCTATTGCTGATACTTTGTATATGCCATAAATAGATGTGCTGTCAATTTTAAGTGCTCATAAATCAATCATACTAGAAAAAACTCCTTAAGGTACATCAAATTAAATAAATATACATGTATGACAAGTGTGAATAAATGAATGCACCAAATTAATAAATACATATGATCACATGTGAATAACCTAATACATCAATTAAATAAATAAATGTGAATAAATTAATAAAATACCAAACTTTAATACACCAAGCAGATATCAAACTTGGTGCTTCCAAAACAACTTAACATTAGTAAAGTACATACTGTAAGGGCTTATATGAAATAATGAAAAAAAATATTAAATGAATATTGAAAGCTCAAATATGTTCCCAAACAAGGTGCTTATAAAATCACTGCCCCACTTGTGATGCTCCATGTGCTCATCCACCTCAAGTTATAAAAACTCCTTACCAAAATGAAGGACATCTAAACTATAGGAGGTCAGAGCAACATGTACAGTATAAATGCTCAGCAGCTTGTTTGTTGTGAATTTATCAATTTATCAATCTGATGTCCTCTGCACATGTGTATATGTAGCGCTCATCCCCGAGCCACTGATTAGTTTGGGATCGGCTTACTGAGTTACCTTCTTGACTTGGTCTAGGGGTGATTTCTGTAAGTGTGAATAAAGAGCATGTGCCCAGACATCAATTCAGTTTTCAATGCTTTATTCCAAGGCCCAACATGGCCAACATCAACATGGCACACGACAGAGAAAGGTTGATGAGAGTAGAGAAACTTTAGTATCAGGCCTTGGATATGAAGAGAGAGCAAGCCTGCTCTCAGCAATTATATAGCTCAATTCGTTGCCACGCCAATCAGGGTGGGTAAAGTGCCCCCGGACAGGCGGTTATCTCAGGCCTGGCAGCCGGAGCGTCACTTGCGGATGACTGGGAGGAAACAGGCCTGACTCAGGGCCTCTGCCACAGGCCGGACAACTTGGGATTTGTGAGATCAATTTGAGCAAATCCTCCCAGTTAGTTCAATCAGTGTCACCCACTGACAGCTTGAGCATACCTGTCATATGGTGTGTTGACCGTATCCCCGATGGTTCGTCTAGGCCTCCTGGACAACCTCTAGTTCTAGGTTCCCCCGAGCCGATCCCCCATCGCACAGCCTCCAGCTTAGGATCCTCTCAACAGAAGGTTGGGAACCAGCAAGTCGCTGGGACCCTTTCAATGTCAGGATGAGGCTCCGCATGGTGCACAACCTCAGCGAAGCAGGCTGTGGTGGCGGGGACCATGTATGCGCGTACCCTGAAGTTGGGTACTGCACCTGGAACTCGGATAGAACAACCCGCCAAAAGCGGCTGCCCCAGATATACCCCCCTCCCAGCGTGCCCAACGAGGGAAGAACTCCTCTGATTGGTTGCTGGAAGAAGGTGGGTCTGTCAGAACCCCTCTAGCGCCAACTGCCGCCCAGGGGTGATAACATACCCCTGGAGCACAGACTGACCTACAGGACCGATTCTGAAGTGGGCAGCAGCCTGAGTTTTCATGAATCACGAATGGGAGTAAAACTAACCCTTCCATTCCCCACTAACTTTAGTGTAGCGCCCGCACTGAAAGTAAGGGGGGCGCTACATATATATAAATCGAATGCTTCAGCTATTTGCCTGAAACCATGGCTGAAAGGGGAAACTATTTCCTTTTGATAAAATGTATTCAATTAGCCACATGAACAGTATTGACTAAATTTAGATGCATAATCTCAGCAGCAGCAGCTTGGCATACACAGATCACCACTTATATCACTAGGTGGCTCAACCACTACCAGCCAGGCTTACAATTTCTCTTCAATTCAACTAATTAGTAAAGCCCCAGGAAAGGAAAGAATAGAACAGACTCCATCATGTAATACCATCAAATAAACTATTTATTTAAACTAGTATAGGTACTCACAGTATCAATAGAGGTAAAAAACCCCAAAAAACAGCACCGCCGCATTGGACTCAGCATGTGAAGTGATATCAAACATAAGCTCCACTCAATGCTTTTCATTATTTTAGAATTTCTTCAGAAGACAGGGGTCGATTATATATTTTTAAACAAAAAATGTAAACAATAAATTAGAAAAAAAACTGACATAACAAGACACATTTGACCTGAGATTTTACTTTTTCTGTAATATAAATATAGTGAGCATTAGTAAGACTTGGAATTTTCCATGGAAGAATGGGAAATCCAGATGGATGGCAAATGCAACTCAATCCAATGAGCAAAACACAGGCCCACTGACAAATGCAATTAATAGCTAATGTGAAAGATCTGGCAAGGACTTTTCTTATATATATATATATATATATATATATATATATATATATATATATATATATATATATTGTATTATTACTCTCCTGCTCCAGCTTTGACCTTATTTTCACTTTAAAATATTGCAAATAAAGGTTACCCTAACACCCATTACATTTTGAAGATACAAACTCTTTTCCAAGTACTCTAGTACCCAGAAAACAAAAGACCATTGTAATATTATTATTATTATTATTATTATTATTATTATTATTAAGGATTTATATAGCAGTTTAATAACAGTTTGTGTATATTTTACAATATAAATTGAGACAGTACAATTACATTACAGTTCAATAAAGAATTGGAGGGCCCTGCTTTTGGAGCTTACTAGCTAGAGGGAAGAGATTTGGTACAAAACGTAATAGCTGCGGGGGATGATCTGATGGAGGTGGCTAAAGTTTTTAGGTGGTGGAGGTGTAGGCTTCATTCAATAAATGGGTTTTCAAGAATCACCTGATGGTAAACAAGGTAGGAGCTAACAAGACGTACTTTGATAGGGATGACAGTGGATGAGAGTCCTGGAGGCAAGCATGGGAGAAGATAACAAAGGAGCTAGAGAGCAAGAGGTCCTAAGGGGAGTAAAGAGGACAATTTGGGTGATATCTGCAGATGAAATTGGTGATGTAAGCTGGGGGCCGTGTTTTGGATTTCTTTGTATGTTCTTGTTTTGAATTGTACATGTTGGACTAGTGGAATCCAGTGAAGGAATTGGCTGAGGGGTGAGGGGGGGGGGGGGGGGGGGGGACCGCAGTCAGAAATTGGTTAGTAACATGTATAAGTCTAGCAGCAACTTTCATGATAGACTGAAGGGGGATAGCCTGTGGAAAGGTGAGCTGGTGAGGAAATAATTGAAGTACGCAAGGCAGGAGATAACCAGGGGGTTATGTTATATGTTATATTTTGTTTTGTGGTGTGGTGTTTTGTGGTGCTGTTACTTAAAAAGAATTCTGGAAAAGCTTAAGGCTGCAAGATTTAGCCAGTGATTGGATGGGGCCAAAAGTGAGGTCAGACATACACATAGCACCCTGGCGTGTGGAGGGACCAATAATTGTGCGGATAGGAAAGAAGATGGACAGCCGCACTCCAAATAGTCTTAAAAAAGACGTGCTCTTTATTAACGGAAAAATTCACAGCAAACAGTCAGCATACAGCAGGGAAAATGGCTGACACGTTTCGCATTGATCTCAATGCTTAATCATAGCAATAATTGTGCCATTGATCTCAATGGTAAAGTCATGAGGGGGAAACAGGGAGGAGGAAATATTACAAGCTCCGTTTTAGATGGAGTGATTTGGAGGAAATTGTGTGATATCCATACTGATATGTCGCTCAGTAAATTTATGATACATGAAGCGATTGAGGGGGTGAGCTTGGGAGTAAAAAGATAGATATGGGTGTCAGGGGGTATTGAAAGCTGTGGGAAGTTATCAGCTGGTCCAGGAAAGAGGTGTAGAGAGAAAATAGAAGGGGCCCAAGAACAGAGCCTTGGAGTACCCCAACAGAAAGAGGAAGAGGAGCATAGAAGATAGAGTTGATTGTGATACTGATGGTGCACTGAGAGAGGTAAAAGAAAAACAAGGACAGAGTTGCATAGACCAAGGGAGTAGAGTTTATTGAGGAGGACTGGGTGGTCGACTATGTTAAAGGCACCAGAAAGTTCTAAAGGTCTGCAAATAGAGTAATGGCTGTTGGTTTTAGCAGTTAGTGGGTCATTAGTGAGTTCTAGTAGGGCGGTTTCAGTGAAATGTTGTGGGTGTAAGCCAGACTGTAAGGGGCCAAGAAGGTTGTTATTAGTGAGGTGGCAACACATACAGTTGTAAACAAGGTGCTCAAGAAGCTTGGAAGTAAATGGGAGCACAGAGATGGGTTTTAAGTTGTCCATTTGTCCAGGGCTTTTGAGTGTGGGAGTAACCAGTGCATGTTTGAGAGGAGAAGGAAAGGTGTCTATGAGGAAGGAGAGATTGAAGATTTGGGTTAGAGAGTGCAGGAGTTAGGGGACTGGTTCCAGGGGACAGGCAGTGAGGTGGGCCTCAGAAAGGGGTTTTCTGCAACTTCCTCGGTGTTAACAGGGTCAAATGAGAAAATGGTGTGTTGTTTGACTTTATGTTGATTGGAAGAGAAAGCAGGCAATGGAGATTTCACCCCAAATTGTATTGATTTTGTTTTTTAAATAATTAACAATCTCCTGGGCAGTAAGTTAATGAGAGGAGATGGTGGGGGTGAAGTAGGGAAATAAAGGTGGAAATAAGTTCATGAGGATTTGATGAGATGGTTTTGATAAGAGTGGTAGTAAGTTTGTTTAGCAGCATAGAAACTTGTACTTTAGAAGGGCGGATTTGTAGAAGGTGAAGTCTTGCAAGGATTTTGTTTTATGCTACACTTGGGACTTCTGGGGTCTGCCAGGGTTGTAGCAGGCAAGGCCTGTTTTTTTTATGTAGACAGAGGAGAAAGTGTGTCATGGGGGTTGAGAGTAAGTTGTTTGAAGTGGCCAGGTCTGGGCAGAACGGGGATGTGATTTTGTCATAAAGGCAGTCAGTAGCAAAGTGAAGAAGGGTTGGGGTTTCTACAGGTAACAATTTGCTGGTAGGAAGTTGGAGAGTGTGAAACTGATAAGGTTGTCATCAGAGAGAGAAAAAGTTGTGTTTGGTGGCAATTTGGTGGCAATGTGTGTGCATTTCGTTGAAAGTGGAGGTTAGGTTAAGTAGTTGAGAGGTGGCTGAGGTTAAGTCTAACTTCATATAAGTATATACAGCAGTTAGAATAAGTCTTAGCAAGTCAGATGTCACTATAAGATTGGGGGTTCGAAAAAAATAATGGAGTTAGTGGTTAATAGGGGCAACAACCAGGCAGATATCACATTTTAGCCATGTAGAGCAGCTTTGTGTTTAAGAGATGAGTGCAGCACATGCGGTCTCTGGGTTACAAACATGATAGGGACTGTAGGCTTGTTCTTAAGTTGAAGCTGTTTGTAAGTTGGAACAGGTAAATTGCAATATTTTTTACTTTTTGCTATAATAAATATCCCCAACAAATATATAAAATGTTTTTTTAGGCCGATACGTATTCTTCTACATATTTTTGGTAAAAAAAAAACGCAATAAGCGTTTATTGATTGGTTTGCGCAAAAGTTATTTTGTTTGCAAAATAGGGGATAGTTTTATGGCATTTTTATTAATAATTTTTTTTTACTAGTAATGGCGGCGATCAGCGATTTTTTTCATGACTGCAACATTATGGCGGACACATCGGACACTTTTGAAACATTTTTGGGACCATTGTCATTTTCACAGCGAAAAGTGCTCTAAAAATGCACTGATAACTGTGAAAATGACATTGGCAGTGAAGGGGGTTAACCACTAGGGGGCGCTAAAGGGGTTAAGTGTTTCCTATTGTGTGTTTCTTATTGTAGGGGGGCGTGGCTGGACGTGTGACATCACTGATCGTCGTTCCCTATGACAGGGAACAGACGATCAGTGACAAGCCACAGAGAAGAATGGGGAAGGTCTGTTTACACTCACCTCTCCCTGTTCTTCAGCTCCTGTGACCCGATCGCGGGACACCGGCGGCGATCGGTTCCGTGGGTTCTGTGGGCACGGTCACTAAGCTCAGGACTAGGTCGCAAGCGCGCCCCCGGTGGCGCGTGCACGACCCACGGCTGGGCTTTTAAAAGCGACGTACCTGTGCGTGCCTGTGCCCAGCCGTGCCCTTCTGCCGATGTATATCAGCATGAAGGGGTCCTCAAGTGGTTAAATGTATTCAATAAAGCAACCAGTCAGAAATTGATTTCATTTTCTTCTGGCAACTAAAACCCAATTGGTTGCTAAGAATTAACATAATTTTAAAATTATCATTGTATGTTGCACTCAACTAGATAAGTCATCTTGTATGCAAAAATGGTGATTGTCATTTCCATTAACTTTATTGGTCATTTCCATTAGCTATCAAGTGTTCATATAAGAAACAACATTCATCTTTATCATTTCTCTTTATGGATGTAGCCAGTATTTGGAAAAAGATGTACATTTTTACATTTATTCATTCCCCTGCTAAGCACATTTGTGCGTTAAATATTCAATCTGCAATTATGATAAATGGTAATTTACATAATGAAATACTTGTTAGCAACTGGAATTGGAAATTAAAAGTGTGGTCACTATTCCTATCCTCGTAGTAAAATAACATATTCATTTTCCTAATTGATATTCACAGATCTACAAAAGTACTTCAGTTAACCATTATTTTTTCTAAAAAAACATATCTAATTGGTTTAAACTAGTTTATAAATGAGAGACTTTATATTATAAAAGTACATGACCTTGTGCTCTGGTCACTTGAAGGGATGACTGAATGCTGCACAGGATGTTATGCACATAAACCGATTGCTGAAATTCCCCCAAACTTTTTTAAATATCTGTTGTTTATAATAAACTATACCTAAAGCAAAAGTGCACCACCACAACAAAAGAAAAATGCTGTTTGCCTTAACGTGCTAGTATGCACAACATTTTAGCACATTGCGGCAGACATCTTTCAAGTGATCATCTCTAGCACTGCAATGTCCCCTCTGTCACCTCCATCTTCTCTCCATCTTCTTTAGGGTTTAACATCTTTAGCCTATTGTTTGGCTGGACTTGGAATTATTTTGTCTCAGCAAAGAATCATGCTGAGGCTGTATGAGCAGCTCAGTGTACACAAAAGCTGTGAAAATTTTAACTAAATTTCCACTTTAAATTAAATCCAATGCATAATTTTACATTTCTGTAATTTTTCGCCCAAATTACTAATACAAAGATACACTAAACTCTACAACACTACAGGTGAAACTCGAAAAATTTGAATATCGTGCAAAATTTCATTTATTTCACTAATGCAACTTAAATGGTGAAACTAATGTATGAGATAGACGCATTACATGCAAAGCAACATAGTTCAAACCCAAACCGTGATTTGTCATAATTGTGATGATTATGGCTTACAGCTCATGAAAACCCCAAATCCACAATCTCAGAAAATAAGAATATTGTGAAAAGGTGCAATATTCTAGGCTCGCAGACTCTTTAGGAGGTGATACGCCATTGTCAGGCACAGACCCAGTTCATATGGGCTATTCAGGAAGAGTGGGAACTTTGGGTGTTACCTACTGATGGTGGAGCCTTACTACAGGTCCCAGTTAACCCCTTCCACACTCCAATAGCAACATTGTTCCACAGCTAACCACAGGAAACCAATTGTGCTCTTAGCTACATTTTTTTACATGTGTCTGTGACCAGTTTACTCTGCAATTTACAATAGTTCTGGGTCTGATGTCTGGTCGCATCTCTGCCTTAATCAATAGCCTCTGCAATATTTTTCTATATTGATACTCCAACCGAGTTAAACAATTTTTGACGGTACTGTCCCCTATCTCATATACCCCTGACGGAAGTGTGAAAACTGGAAACATGTCAGGTATTGGGGACCACCACTCATGTGACCCCCGCCCATGTGACCACCCATGTGACCACCACCCATGGGATAGTATCACTGTCATCCATATGTATTTTTGTTTTATGTTGTTTTTTGTTACATGTACATTCTTCAAGTCATTTTTACACTTTTTAATCTTTAAATAATAAACATCAACTTTTGATACAACCAATGTCTGTGGCTCTTAAAGTCCCATTCTAGTTCTTTTTTTATTCTTGTTCTATCCAACCAGGGATGTGGCCACGACACTGTGCATCTGACAGGGTGAAAGCCTCTTCTTTTTCTAGGCTCAAAGTGTCCCACTCTAATCAGCTAATGACACCTGCAAAGGGTTCTGCTGCCTTTGAACTAGATGGAGTAAAAATACAAATCTTCCCAGATATTTCACAAGCTACATTGGATCGTAGACGCAAGATGAAGGAGGTCACGACAGTGCTCCACTCAGCTTACATCCGATACCGCTGGGGTTTACCATTTAAACTCATGGTTCCTCACAATGGCACCACTTACACGGCATATAATGTTACAGAGGGCAAGGAGCTTTTGATGAAACTAGGCTTTCTGGAAGCTGATGCCCCATCTTGCCACCTTTCTACACTGGGACTTGGTCCTCTGTGGGCTACACCCTCTTCCTGCAGAAACAAAGTAGATGGTGCAAACTATTTCTGGACCAGACAGCCTAACCTGCACTAACCATTTGTTCTTCGAATGACTTACTTACGACTGATTTACACCAGGTTTTGACTTACTTTTAAAGCAGGAAGCTTTCAAGAAGTTAACCACCTATATATTCCTCTGAAGGACTGAGCCTCATCAAGGGGATTACCTCATCCCATACTATAACAGATAAGTTCAATGTCTGCATACAACCCCCCTTAGATTATAGCCCCTTATGTGTCCTTTGCTTCCCCCTGCAATCATCTAAACCTGACAAGACCACCCATCAAAAGGCACTTAGGCACTGAAGGACTCTTTATTATAGCTCTTTGCCTTCTGGCAGTGGGTCTTCCAGCATCCACAGTCATCCCCCCTACTTACTCTCAGACCTAGCCCTGTGGTAGAGCTCAGGGTGGCTGTGTTTTATATGGTCACCCTGTCTTCATCCCGGCACTCTTTGGGTCCCTCGGTTGGTATCGGACGTCCGAGTCCGAAAGAAAGTTTGTTTTTGGTCGATTGGAATGTTCTCCTCTGACCCCCATGCTCATTGTTGGTATCTGAGCATAATTGCATTTAACAGTTTATTAAAGTTTTTCCTTTTTTTTGTTCTGAAAGATTATTTCTAACAGTATTATCTCAAAAAGTATTACAGACAAGAGCTTTTCTTATCATAAGACATGTACAATACTATTACAGACTTAGTTGTGTGGATTTGGCTATTCCATGGATATATTTCTCTCACAAATTAGATGGCTATTACCAAGCTACTAACTAGATAAGTCTATATGGGCCTTAAATTAATATCACACAATGTGCAAGGTTTTATCCCTCCCTAGAAATGCTAGAAAGCATTCCGTCATTACAAAAGCCTGCGAGCGGATATCCTCCTATTACAAGAGACCCATTTTTCCAGTGCCAACCACACACAGTTCTTTGAAAGTCCTTTAAACAATTTTATTGTACGACTCACACTATTAATTCCTGTGGAGTAGCCATTTTCATTAACAAAACTCTGTACTGTTTGATGTCGGTTATGTTTATAAAGAACCTAACAGTAGATATATACTTTTAAAAGGCAAGATCCAAGGTTGTGCCACAACTATTGCCTCAGTCAATGCCCCCAATGAAGCACACGCTACCTTCTTTAAACAATTTTTTGCAACATTGGACCGCCATCTTTCCCCGGATTTAATAGTGGGGGGAGATTTCAACTTCACAGCCCACCCAATCTTGGATAGAAGCAGAGTTACTTCCTCCTCCAAGGCCCTCCTTAAATCAGTCACAGGTAGTTTAAACTCACTACAATTATTAGATGCCTGGCGAGCACACAACACAAGCTTTAGATCTTACAACTTTTACCCAAACCCGCTTGACAGCTATGCCCGTCTTGATTATATTTTTTGTACCCCAACTGTCCTTTTAAACTTGGCTAAAGCAGATATACATGTCTGCCCCTGGTCAGATCACCATAGTAG
Organism: Rana temporaria; assembly: GCF_905171775.1. Lineage (NCBI taxonomy): Eukaryota > Metazoa > Chordata > Amphibia > Anura > Ranidae > Rana > Rana temporaria. Next base: position 272,654,620 of record NC_053493.1, read on the forward strand.
CCTTCTCCACCTCGAGAATAGGCCTTAAGCCCACAGTTTATACATGGAGACTTAACAACTCTCTGTTATCAGACCCATTAATCATAGACACCCTTACGACACATCTTATAAATTATTTTACAGAAAATCTCCTCCCAGAAACTTTAACATGCAAGCTTTGGACAGCTCATAAAGCACTCATGCCTCAGGAATGGATTGTTGCAATTAATAAGGTCCTACCATATAAAAAGGAAATGTATGTCCGCAGGGGTTGCCCTACAAAATATGGCAAAATCTGGGATGACTGGCTGGGGAATGCTGCTACTTGTAATGAAATACTTGACTGACACCCTCTACAATAGGCTTTTATATTTCCTCCTCGCATTAAGCTGGGCCTACAAGCCTGTCAGATGTTAGACTAGGCTTGCATGATGTTTTGTTTTGTGTACTCGCCTGCTTATCCACTGTGTGGTAGTAACGCGTATGGAGCACCGATACTTTTATATCTCATGTATGATTCATTCATGTCCGTTTGTATGTTTTGTTACGATAATGTAACTGCATAGGCTAGGCTGTACACTGCCTTTACTCTTTTCAATAAAGCACCACGTTGTTTGTAAAGCACTCATGCCTGGTCATCTTAATAAAGTGGTTGTAAACCCACTTTTTGACTTTTACCTACAGGTAAGCCTATAATAAGGCTTACCTGTAGGTATAAAGAATATCTCCTAAACCTGTACGGTTGATTGCATGCGCAGGAGGGAATCCACGGCGAAAGGACCGGCTGCCGCCGACCCTTGTCGATTTTAAATCTCCCGCGCACGTGCGGGAGTGACGTCATCGCCGCTCCAGTCAATCACAGCGCTGGAGCGGCGATACCCGGAAGACACGCCAGAGCAAGATGACATCTCACTCGGCGTGGACTAGGTAAGTGTTCTTCACCTCGTTCCGAGGTAAGTATTTCATAATCAGCTAGTATGTGGTGCATACTAGCTGATTATGCCTTTTGCCTTGCAGGTTTGAAAAAAAAAATTGTTTATGCGGTTTACAACCGCTTTAACATAGCATCTAGTAAACATAAGGTTAAACTAACTGAACTCTGTTCTCTTACAAAAACGTTGGATAGACTATACAACTGCTATAAGCAACCCCCTTCCCCAGAACGTCTTCAACAAATAGATTCTAAAAACGGGCGTTAGATCTCTTGCTTTCAGTCAAAACTAAGAACTTCTTGAGAGCAAAATTCATGCTATACAGTGACTCTGCTTCTACTATGTTCACAAGAAAGCTCAACCAAACAGTAAAACCACCTCACTCATACAAATTATGCAACTCAGCTGGCTTTTGGTTTCGCACCCAATGATGTAATGGACATATTTGTAGACCGAAAACTGTCTCCCAGTCCTGGTTTGCTAATATGACACTGCCCACTCTGTCTAGACAGCAACTAGACTCTTTAAATGCTCCCTGTACTGCTGCAGAAATTGGAACCATTATTAAATCACTCAAATCATCTATCTTAACCCCAAAATTTGCTATCCTCTATAACCATATCCTGAAGGGCAATGATTTCCCTTCGGAGATGTTACTGGCCAACATGTCCCTTATCCCAAAACCCCATAAAGATCACTCTCTTTCCCAAAACGTTTGACCTATCTCGATCATCAATAATGATTTAAAGCTCTTTGGCAGATTGCTGGCAGGCAGACTGGCCTCAGTCATTATAACCCTTGTCCCGCCAGATCAAATTTCCCGGGAGGCAAATTACCGATAACATCCTGTTGCCCTGGGTGAATTGTTAATGTCTAATTGCCATAATTGTACATAGGTATAAATATATATTACGATAACAGTGGATGTGTGGTGGGGGAGAAGTTCTGATACTTTAAATAGGCTGACAGTTAGGGATTGAATTCATCTAATTAGCACTCTCCGTATTTGATATGCATGATTGCTTTGTGAAGAAGGTGGCCGGAGACGACCAATCTACTACATCTTTTGACATACAAAGCAAGTCAGGAAGAAATCACAGTGGGAAAGGTTTGCACTTTATGGTGTCACCTGGAAAAGACTGTACTCTTCCATGAATAGACAGGAGGTCGAACGAGCTAGAGGTAATTAGTTTAAACTTCAAACCTATACATAGCTAATAGATAGAACTAGGATGTTGCCCATATTTGGAAAGGATAGTAATGTCCAATCAGAGTGGGCCTCAGGGACATAAAGTTAAGGTGGAAGGAAGCTGTGACCATAAAAGGAAAGGCTATTTCAGCCAATCAGAAGCGACATCAGGATTATAAAGTCAGGGGGTCTCATCAATAGAATTGGAGAGAGATGATGAGAACTTCCCGGGCCCGGGATGTCAGAGGGATGTCAGTAAAGGGATGTCAGTAGCAAGGTAACATCAGAATCTATCTTCTCCCCTGCACTTATATACTTTGTCATAATTTGTTTTCTTAATACTTTTAGTGTGATGTGCTTATCTTGTATTTGAAACTAACTTTTATTTCCCTTACTTTAAAACTGTATATGTATGCAGTATGTTAGATAGCTAATATCTTTTCTCTAAATAAATGTGTTATGTTGAAACTTTCACTCTAATCACAGAACCCTTATTTTAACCATATATTGTATATGCGAGATATTAAAATGTAAATATAATAACAAATATTATCAGAAGCAACAGTGGCGACCACAAATTTGTGAACAAGACTGAAAGTATTTAATAATAACAAATATCTAAGGAAAAGATAAGTAAAATATTTTTGGTTTTTTTAGTGGGTATTAGGAGAGATAATACACCAAGTTTTTTTTTAATTAAGGGATTCAAGCTGAGTCAGCTTACCCACAAGTTATACAAGTTATTTTTTTTTTTAGGTTAGTAGGAGTTCAAACTGAGTCAGTTTATCCTATCCTAGCTAGGGAAAATATATGTTAATATTTTCTAAGGTTATTTGATTTTTTTTTTTTTTTGTGTCTGTTTCATTAATATCCCAAAATCATAATTGATAAAATATCTTGGATGTACCATTATAACCGGTCAATGTAATGGGGATGAGATAAGGGATGACACATTTTTGTTTAAATTATCATTTATATTGACACACTGAAATAGTTGTCAATTGGTTTTTGTGGGAAAAAATAAATGTTTATTGTTTTTTGCAAATTACACAATTTTTGCTGTTAAGATTTTTTGTTTTTGTTTTTTGTTTTGTATTCGTTTTAGCTTTTTATTTTTATGGATTGTTTTTTATATACACAGAAACGTGCTGGTTTTCTGTTGTCTGTAGAAAGTCACTAAAAAAAAAAGGGTGTCTAGACTTTGATGTTCAAAAAAGTTCAATGAGTTTTTGTTAGTTGAATTGTATGTCCACTAACATTGAAATCAAATCTACAAAAGAGTTGGTTCTAATTTTATGTAGTTTTATTTGATTTTTTTTTATTATGAGGAAATTTTACAAGTAGTAAGATTCTCATTATTGTTAGTTCAGTACAAAACAGTGGATGTTTAATACGGAAAGTGATATCTTGCATTTTTGGTTTATTTTTATTTATTTAATGTGATTTTTGAGTTAGTTCAGTTTTTACTGAATTGAGTGTTACACAGTGTAAACACTCCTTTATTTACCTTTGCTATTGATAGCTTAGAGGTGTTCATCCTAATTGATCCTTGGGGGCTTCTATTGTTTCCTTTGTCTACTATTCAGACAAGATAGGCACAATGCTTTGTTAAGGATAATTAGGTTTCCACTCTAATCTAAAAAAATAAAAAAAGACTGTGTTAGGGACAGCTGAAAATATTGTTTTTTTTAAAACTGTATTTTTGGGGAATATATTTTATTTGGTTGTTTTTTTTCTCTTGGCCTTTCTCTCCTTTACTGTAAATGACTTTACAGTAGAAGGGAACAATTACTTTAATTCAGCTCACAAATTCTGCATACTAGCTGTTCGTAATGGATTCCTGGCTAGAAAGTTTTGTAGCAACGTTTACGCATAAACATGAGAACAAGGATTTTGCCTGTGATACTAAAGTATTGGAAGAACAAGCAAAAGCAACCAAAAATAACAAAAAACTTAAAAATCTAGCCTTAACAGGCATGTATGCGGCTTGCATGTCTATGCATACTAAAATAAAGAAATTGGAAGGTATAGTCTGTAATAAAAATATTACAATTTCTGAAAGAGAAAAGGAGAATACAGCTTTAAAAAGCCAAGTACAATCCTTATCTACCCTTAATCAAATACTTAATGCCTCACAGGAGGAAAATTTAAAAAATTACAAATTGTCCAAAAAAAACGTGGTACAATATAAAAGCATGCTAATTAAAGTTGAAACTGAACTGGACCATGTAACTATTGCATACAAAGTGTTGCAAGATCAGTTACATGAACCTAACAAAGTAAAATTTAAAGGACAGGCTGTGGCTAGCATACGAGAACATAGTAATACCTGTGCCTTTGAAATTGAGGAACATATGGATCCTAGTTCGACTTTGCCTGTGGCGATGGGAGAAATCGCAAAGCCACAGGAAAATCGAGAAGGTCCCATTGTCATAGACTCACCAGACCATGGGGACCAGCTATCCAGAAATGAGGAGAAGGACAAGCTCCCCAGCATGGGTACTCCCCAGATCTTATCTTCCAATGAAGGAAATCAAACATTTTTAGGGTTTGATAGTGAAGGGAATGAGAGGATTTCCAATGTATACCCCATTCAACCGGTAAAAATCATTATGAGTATGGCTGATGTCATTAGCAAAATTAGATCTCATGAACACAGTACTTCACATGTAACCATGATAGATATTTTAACTGATTTTTCTGCTACTAAGAATCTTTTTCAGTACAATGACAATTTGCTTATAGCCACATGCGACAAAGAAAAGCATTTGCGGCTATTGGAGGAACTCCGACGAATCCTAGGAAAAACGGGACAGACATGTAATCCCATTATTGGCCAGGCACAATTGTCGCAGGAATCTGTGTCTTTTCTGGGGATTACAGTGGCAGCAAACGGTAGTAAGATAGCCACGGAGAAGGTAAAAATCATCCTACAATTCCCTCTAACAGTGAGTATGCCCACTCTCAGATCTTTCCGAGGAGTGGTAAATTATGTGTGGGATATCATCCCTGATGGTGCGCATAAGTCCGCACCACTGTATGTTTGGGGGAAAAAGGAGCAACACACCAATCCAGTGCAGAAGCTTAAAGAAGCTTTAGCACAAGCGCCAGTATTAGCCAACCCAGAGTACCAACTGCCCTTTCACATTGAGACTGCCATATCAGAGACAGCCCTGTCAGCTGTTCTGGCACAGGAAATCCATGGGCAACAAAACCCCATATTATATGCTTCTAAAGCATTATCTCCTGGGGAAATGAAGTACTCTCTATGTGAAAAACACCTTCTTGTCACGTTGTGGGCAGCGAAATACTACACATACATCATAAGACTTAAAACAGTCATTCTGCACACGCCCACTAAGTTTCTACTCACAGACAGAGTGGAAGATGGCAATGTATTCAATGCCAGACAGGCCCATTGGGCTCTGTTGCTCCAAAATCAAGACATTAAAGTCAAACAAACAAATATTCGTTCCACTATTGCCCATGGCCTCCTTTTCCAAGGAACACCGCATGAATGTGCTATCACCCCACAATCAGCGGCACAACATTTCTCTAGACCTTTGTCAGCAAATGAAAAGGTCCCGGAAAAGGCAGTCCCAATTTTCACAGATGGATCATGTTTTTACGTGGAGGGTTCCCCACATGTAGGATTTGGAATATACATTATCGATCCGCATGCAAAGACCCAAACATCAATCTTTTGGTCATGTCAAGTCAAATCAGCACAATTCACTGAGATGGCTGCGATTGCTCATGCCCTAGAAATGATGAAAGGGGATCAAGAAATTGTCTTATACACAGATTCTGCGTGGGTCTGTAAGGCTCTTACAGAATTTCTGCCCTTCTGGCACACCCACCAGTACATGTCCTCAGATGGGTCTCCACGTAAACACGTATTCCTGGTGAAATATATTGCAACATTGGTGCAAAAGTTGCCAGTCAAAACATGGGGGTGCAAAGTAAAAGGTCATATAGGCACTGCCCCATACTGGGAACAAAATGACGTAGCAGATTGCTTGGCCAAACAAGGAGCACAAGGGAGGGAGATCTGGGAAATTCCTTTGAATTTACTGGGCTCAGTTTTGTGCCCCATTGTTTGTGCCTTCACAAAATTCTGCAACTAAAATGTTTTGCTTTCTTCCCTTTTAGAGCCATGAAGTCGATGTGGATTGTGATCCTGCTCTGATCAGACATACCAAGGGAGAGAAGACTGGACCGCTCATCAGCATGATCGTTGACCAGAATCCGGTCTACTGTCTAGAGGGGGAATCCGTCTTATTGCCTGTGGCCATTGTAGGGACTGTAGGTGAAGGGATGTGAGCCACTGTGACTCCATCTTAGGAATAAGTATCCATCTTAGATTCATCTCGTCAAGACATTATTATTCTCTCTCTGTTTTAGCCTGTTCTAAGTAACCATTTGTTTATAGAACATAGCTTGTTATTCGACCTTTAACGCTTATCTTATGTTTTGGAGTTTATAGACAGAGTTCTGTGTTAAAGACGCATTTCAATGTATTGTTATGAGAACATGTCTGCTGATAACTTGTTGTTGTACCATAAGATGCTAAGACCATATTAGTACTTCCACCTGATGTATGAACAGGTTAATTTCTTGTGTTATCTTATTGCTTGTAGAATATTATAAAAGCCATGAATAAAGATATACCATTAGATCATTTCCCTGAACTCGTCTCAGTGTGCAATTCATGGGTTCAGAAGTGATTTCACAGCGCTGCGCCTTGAGATAAGGAACAACGGGGTCCGATCGTGAGAGTACTTAACCCTTACAGTTTTGGCGTAGTATCGGCAGCATGATGGCGGCAATATTCAAGGTATGTGTTTAAATTTATTTTTACCTTACCTTGACATATTGCTCGCGATCATGTGAAGTTTTTAAATCTGTGTGGGAAAGGGAGTACGGTGTGTTTTGGAAACACACACAAATAAGACTTTTAGAAAGTCTTTGCATAGTCCTAGGTGACTAAGAAAGTGTTTTGGAAACACAAAGCGTTTTTGGAAAACGCATGAAGTGTTTTGGAAACACATAGAGCATTAACGCATCAAAGTCCAGGGTGACTATAAATTTTAAGGTGTATACACAAAATAGATTGGCACGTTGTTCCGATAACTCAGGTTACTTTGCTTATCTTTCTATCGCATAGAGTAATAGTAGTAGTAGATAATTTGTTTGTGATACAAAACGTAGATGTCGTTTCATAATATACTTTGTGAATATTGTAGGTGTGGAATATTACTGAAACATACAGGTCTTAATCAGTACTTCCACATTGTTATATTTATTAGTGAAACACCATATAACTTACATCACCATTTATCTGCTACAGCAGCCTGCCCAAAACGGTATTGCGAAAGCCAGTTATGGTATAAACTTAATTGCCATTTCCCTGTACCACAAGAGTTCCTGGGGCAAACTTTGGGCCATTTTTGGGAGTTCATTCTCTGTTTTTGACGGTTTATACAATTAAAACTCCCGCAAACAGGAGCCGCCCGAACAAACACGCTGGGACTGTCTAAAGTCAGTCAGCGCCAGTCTGCACCCCTACATTTTTGAGGTCTTGTATAAGTATAATCCTGTATAGAAGTAATAAGAATATTGTTTAGTGCCTGTTAAGTGCCCAGGATAATGTAAGTAGACTATTGGTTTGATATTACAGTAAATCAGACATATTTTAGAGTATAAGAACATTATTAATGTCTCGCAGATGTTCTGAATGTGTTGTGGGTGTATTGTTTTGTTATTGTGGCAGCCACACATACTTATTAGCAAGCATGCCAGGTGCTATCGGTCAAGGATGGGAAAGGGTCAGTTATTTCGCAATGGTAAACCCAGAGTCCAGGTGCTGAGGTTAAACCTACATGTGCCAATTGTTTTCAAGGAAGGGTTAACTGTTGAAGGACTCCGGGGTCAGGTAGAAAGGGGGGGAAACAATCTTTTAGTTTGCCCCCGGTCACTGTATCACCTGGACCCCTGTGACATTTCACAAATAATGGGAAGACCACCCCCACAAGAGGATGTGCAATGTTTTTACCCCACGCTAACAGTGTCAGATAAGGGATTTTCGGCTGCAGCAGTATACCAAGCTCAGCCCGTGACAAAAAATTTGGCACAGAAGCCCGCTGCGCAGTTATCAGCTGCAAAGCAAGATAGTGCACAGACCGTCCCTATGGGGACTCTAAATACCCAGCCCCCGGTAGCAGAAAGGGATATTCCTGGAGTAGCTATGGACACTGACAAGGGACCAGTAAGGGGGGCAGAAGGGGAATCAGACTTACAAGTTACACCCCCTTCTGCATTTTTAAGGTAAAGCTGTCTAGTAAAGGGTGATCTACAGGTCAAACCCAGCAAAAAGACGAGTCTTTGCGACCATCTGTGTAATTTAGACAGAGGTCAGATAGTAAAGTGTTTTGGAAACACAAAGCGTTTTTGGAAAACGCATAACTCTGGGAGTTTACAGTTTTACTGGGAAAACATTAAACAAAGACAGTTTTGACCTCGTAGCTCTGTTACTAAGATATTGTAAATAACACTAAAACGCCCTGGTTGTATATAGTTTGCGGATGACAGAGGGGAGCTGTTTACGGTTCAAAGGAAATGCTATTTCTTTTGTTAGGCCTAAAGCAGTTGGGAAGAACTGAGAGAAAAAATCAGACCTCTGTCACTGTTCTTTTCTGTCATGTGACAAATATAAAAAATTGGTATTTGTGTATTTGTGTAAAGGTGATATTGTATATAAAGTGATTGTTTGTAATTATGTGAGGGTACATGAGAGTCTTGTACCTCTACGAACAAAGGTGTTCTATGAGTAAATCACACTGTGAGTAAAATATGTAAAATTGCAAATGCTGATGTTAAGGGTCAATGGACCCCCAGACCAAAAAGACGGGTGAAACCCTCTGTTTACAGAAAAGCGGCCGCGGTGGCAAACGGTTAATTGCCATTCTATTTTTGTTGACAGCGGTTAAGTAGTCAATCAGTGTCTGGGGTCCGTTGGCTGACAGAAACAAAGCATTTGAAAAAGTATTGTTTATGAGTGAGGTTCCGCAGTGAATCACCTCCTCACCCCTCCTTCCATACTTGTGAAGGGAAGGAGGAGTTTGGAATGAATTAAGAAATTGGGTTGAGTGTGCCAGAATATCAAAGGGAATTTGTGCATTTATTATTTGTATTGTTTATGGCACATAAGGTACTATGATACATTGTATATATGTATATAGAGTTGTTTGCCTTTTTGTTTTTTTGTGGAAGAAAATGGGTTGAACATAGCAAAGCACTGGTTTTAACATGAGTTCAGGGTTGAAGCAGAAGAAATTCTGTCTTCGGACCCAACCTAAAAGGATGCCAAGTTTCTGGCAAAATTCCTCCAGTTCCCCTAGCCCTCAGGTGCCAGCCACAACCCATATAGAGCCCCCGGAGCAAGCACGCAGACAAACACGCAGATATATCACTCAGAATATATCTCCCCGCTGTACCTTTTTCCTTTTTCACATATCTCCCCACAACCTGCTTTTTATACATAAACTTAATAGTTTTTTTTTGAAAGAGGGGAAGATAGTCCCCGCAGCTGGTCCATGCATCCCCGCAGCCAGTGCACCTACCATGGGGTAGGTCATAGAGGTTGGCTATATCGCAAACCTGCTCGTTAAATATATATATTTATATGTGTCACAGTACATCACATATATCAGGAATAATCCAAACATACCACACAGGGTGAAATATGAACACCTCCCCTGTATCCCGTACTACACCTTTTATTCGTCTATGAATAAATTTCACTCACATACCAGCAGCAGTCATCATGGATGTGTTCGTGTGTATAGGCTATCGGTCTGTTTTCCTTCGGTCCAAAACCGATGGTTAGTACGGAAAAGCGTCGGTTCAAAACCCACGCAGGCTCAGACGGGAGCACTCGTTTTTTGTAAACCTTGCATTCCATTTTTGAGATGGCACACTTTTCAAAGTAATGTTCCATTTCTTGCTGAGCATTTGTTTCTTCACTCTATTGCCCGGATGAACACATTGTTTAGCTGATATTATCCACCAGGTGGATACTATTTAGCCAGTATTCTCCCATACAGAATTCTTTTTGTTTTTGCTTCTAAATCTCCTTTCTTTGGAATCATTTTTACCCACATGCCAAAGAAAGGGACAGAGCAAGAATACATTTTAATCATCGTGGATGAGTGGAAACATTCGAATCCACAAGAGATATACTCACGCAGGAAATCATTCCTGGGTAAGGGTGTCCATTGCAAATATTCCATAAATGTAATAAAATGATTGCTAGTAGTTCTTTCCGAGATCAGAATGTCCTGGTAAAGCCACAGGGTAGTTTCCATTTGAGATTCTTATGGGAAGGGCCAGGACACCCCTTATCTTAGAAGATCTTGATCGGATAAGGGAGGGAAAAATGTCAAAGATAATTGAGTCCAAGTTGAAGGAAATGTTGCTCGCACATCTCTTCTTTCTGTTCACAGAAACCAACACATCCCTTTGGACCTCCTACCACTAGAAGTCCCGGTGATCCGGACAGCCATCCTAGTGGTGAAATCCTAACCTTTGTTTGTTGGAGAATTCCCAAGCCTGGATCCATGCCAGTCGAAAAAAAAAGGTCAAAGTGGATTGTGCGAAGCAAGGCAAGACACAGCTAAAAGCTTCAGTTGCGGACATAAGAGGTGAAGCAAATGTTAATAGAGTTTTAGACAGGAGGTGAAGCAGGTGTTATAAATCCTCGAAAAGCGAATACAGCAAAAAGACTGTTTTCTGCTCCAGGTCCTGAGAAACCTTGGACACTCTTGGGGGTGACCATGCTTCCAGTGTTCCCCCCCAACATGGATTATAACTAACTGTATATATCACCCAGAAGATTTAGGTGTCATGAAAGACATCTGTGGGTAAAGAACTAACTCTAGCCATGCTGAAAGCCATGCTAGAATGAAGACAGAAAATCGGTGAAGGTTTTACCGACAAAATGTTATTTTTAAAGTTTAAGTTTAAATATGCTTATGGTAGGAAATCATCATATTACAAATGTTGGATAGGTAGTAAAATCCAGGGGTACCACTAAAATTCCTTTTTAAGGCTACTCCTCTAAAATGGTACCCCACTTGTTTGTCTTACTGATGTCACAAGAAAGCTTCCAGCTTGCTGGATATGTAGCAAGCTGCACCCTGGGTCCAGTAGAATTCCCCTGATAGCCGTATCTTTGAATTTCACTCCTCTCTTAAAAGGTACACCCCACGTACACCTTACAAGTGTTACTAGGAAATACTCTGATAATACTCTTATTTTCCAGATCACAGGTAGGAGTCATGCACCAGATTGGTGTTTTAAGTTAGGGAACTCCACAAGAGGGGTCCAAGCCTGTCAACACACTGCCCTTAACTTCTCAATGACAGACACATACACAAGTTATCTTAAACTTCTCCCACAGCACCTCTTTCTATCACACCCCTGAACTTAACTCCACGTTACTGTAGACAAAAGACAGGGGAGGGTGTGTTAGAAGGCACAGTCTGATGATCCAAACTTTTATGAACAATCTCAGACCAACATACATGTTAGTGGTTAAACAGCAATGCTTTGAGTAGACAACCCAGGCCATTGATGGATTTAAAGGTTTGTGCTTTAAGTTAGGTAGTTCCACAAGAAGTCTACGACTTGCCAACATGCTGCACTTCCGGTAGCATCGCGGTATAGCTCCTTCTTCTGTACCCCAGACCCTTTATTCCTAGGCGCCAAGCCACCTCTATAGTAGGCCAATTGTTGTGAGGTATGACATTCTCCGGTCTCTCTTATGAGCTAAGGAGAATTTTTCAAAGGTTGCCTTTAAACCTTTGATTATACATACATCTGTTGCAAGGATATTATCTATATTATCCTTATTTAGAATCCCAGTGATGGTGTTAGTCAGCGGCCATGGTCCCAGTAGAGAGGGATATTAGGTGATAGTAAGAGAGGACACCTTCTTAAAACTAGTTTGTACCCCAGGTATCCTCTCAAAATGTATTAATAATATGGCCTGGGCCTGGTTCCCTTCTAGTACAAATTGGGAAATAGGTTGAATGAAGAGGCGAAATGATTACATGAGTATTATTGATGATGTACTGAAGGAAAATCCTGATGATATTTCCAAATTAAATATAGAAACTAGAGCAATCAGGAGCAATTAGAATTCCTGGCCGTTAAAAGCATAAGTGCTGCACTCACGGGCCTAGGTAATGTCACTAGGGGCTATGAGTGTTGCACTTGGGTTCATAATACATCCGTTGAGATCCCGGATTATTGTGAAATTATCACCCAACATAAAAAGGAGGTAGACAAGCTATCACAGGAGGCCAGGGATATAGAGTCCCCCCCCCTCTTTTTCCCTTGTCCCCCCCTACCATTCCTGACAGAAACAGGACACATAAATGAGATAGGGGACAAGGAAATGAGGCAGAAGGAACTGATTGTATATCTGTCCAGCAAGGTATTTTTTCTTGACTAGGGGTTTATTTTGAAAAACTGATTTTTGCACATTAACAGCCACATATCAGGGTATCTCTGTGCAAAATATTGTCATTTGGCATTTGGCCAAAAATCACGAAGGTTTTTGTAAGCACAGCCGTTGAGGAGCATAACATTTTAAATGCTTATTGAGTTTAAATCTGTGTATTAGCTGAGTAAATGTAGTGATGCTGTACATAGCCCTGTTCTATGGCATAATAAAAAAATAAAAAAAAAATAAAAGGGATAACTGAATATCCCAGAAAAGAACACCTCTATAAACCCTGTAGCTGCAGGACTTGAGGGAAATTAATAGTTTAATTGTACTTGGAGCACCAGTCTTATCTGATGTGCCATACCACTGCCATATACCATTTCACTTCATATGTTTTAGCGTCCTGGTGGACGAGGACATATTCCCTTGTGGGAATCTTCTGGAAATGTATCCTTCACGGCTGATGACTAACCTGGTGGATAATATCCTCCGGGTTATGTACCTTTGGGGTCTATGCAATTATGCTCCAGACCACATTTGCAAGCCCACCTGAGAGACACACCTACACATAGATCAGCCCTGCTACAGTATGTAGTTACTCGTTGGAGGCCGGTTGTAAGGACGGGTGGAGTTTACACCCAGAAGGACACTCTGTATTCAGAGTCATTGGATCCTTTACTTGAGGTCAGTGGATATGTTTGTATACAGAGAGAGAGAGAGGGTTTCTTTTGGTCTCACCAAAAGGGCCAGAAGTTGTTTTACTTCGGCAGGTAAATCAATCAAGCAATAAGTTAGATTGATTGGCTGTTTTCAGCTTTAGGTTCTTGCTGAGGTAGCCATCCTAGCTTTTGAGGCTCACATGTGGAAGCGCAGGCCCTAGCCTCTAGCCCCTAGCCTCTACGGAAGAGCAGACCAGGCCCCAAGGTGGTGGCAGCGGTGGGAGCAGACCGGGCCCAGCTTTCAGTAGCCATGCCAGGTGGAACAGCCCCGGACACTTGATGGTTCTGTGCAAACTCACAGATTCCACCTAGTTCTGGCCCAGTATAGCTGGGAAAAAATAACGACTTTTAAAGGACCCCAGGACGAGAAGAACAAGTGGTCCGCAGGGGGCATCTTCAGAATATCTCTTATGTCTGTCAGCTACTCTGGCCCCTCCACGTCACCCCTGATGCTGCCACAACCCCTACTAGGCTGGCCCCTCCACAACTCTGAAGCCTGACACACGGAATGTGTCTTTAGTCACAAGCAGTTATGGCTGCCCTGGTGAATGAACATAGTCTAAGAGGGTAAAATTCACCACAGTTGGTTTTATAATATATCACTTCTTGTTTTACCTGCTACCAAAGGTGTCACCAGGGGCTGAACCTCCCTTCCGGAAGTATCAGAAATATATCCGGGTGCCCGAGTGAAGGTATCTGAATAGTACTGTGGTTGTAGCACCCAGATTTGGCCTCCTCGTTATGTTTGTAATGCAGGGGGCAATTGTAGGATTATGGCAGGTGTCCTCACCAAAAAGAACGTGGTGGAAAGCTTTGCCCTGAGGAGTTCCTTTTCCAGAAGTGTTTCAGGTCCCAGGTGTACCTCCTGAGCGATGGTGGTAGGGGATGGGAACATCATTTACCCTGGGCGGACCAACTATAAATATTACCTAAATTGTCAACACCTGTCTGCTCGAAGTTTGGGCAGATACAGAGTTATTCCAAAGGCTAGGACTGATAATGCTTTTTTGTGATTGAGCAGGAGAACAGGGTAAGGTAGTGTCACAGCATGACTATATATACATTGCTCAGCGGGACATTTGTCCCAGGTCATTTATGACTTCCACTGTTTTTTCCTGATATACACAAGGGTTCTTTTTGTAGTTTTTCTGTTTTTTAGAGTACATTGTACATTGAAAAATCAGCTATTAGAGCAGCCAGCACATACCCAAATGCCAGTACTAGTACTATGGGTACAGTGGCACTGCTAGATGGTTATTGAATCTCCAGACACATGCCACAGAGAGAGATTTGAAGATTTGGGCGGATGGGTCTGGAGTTGGTGGTATTTTTCTCCTAGTTTAAGGATATCGTGCTCATATAGAAATAGTGATCCTAATCTTTGCAGTAATACTTTACTTATGTTTTTAATGTTGTATAAGCTCAGTCGGTAGAGCATGAGACTTTTAATCTCAGGGCCATAATTGTATAAATGGAAAGGGGGCCTCGCGCCCCCCAAGGATCTAGTGCCTTATGCAATGTATCTGGAAGCTTATAAATGTGTTCAAGTGAGTTTCTAAAGACACTCCAAATGAGTAACTTGTACAGCGCTTTGAATGTATACTGAAACACCTCGAGACGCTGTATCAAATATCATCGTCTAGCCGTGTTTCACAGTAGATGTATCTTAGGTTTTTTCTGAAGGCCCGATGGTTTACGTCCATCCAAATATCTGTGAGTAGAGCGTCCCATAGCCGCGGTCCTTGGACTGCGAGTCATCGCTCCCCTTCAGAGGTGTGGCGGGACTTGGGACTTGTAGTTATTAAAAATCATGTATAAGTTGTAATTCTCTGTATTACTAGGTGTGCAGCGCTACCCCGCAGAAGCCGATCCCCCACCGTGCAGCTCTCAGCTTAGGATCCTCTTTGGAGAGGTTCAGGCCCCAGCTAGTCACTGGGACCCCTCTTTATGTCCGGATGGAGCTCTGCATGATGCGCAACTTTGGCTGGGTAGGCCACAGCGGCGAGGTCCAGGGATACGCACACCCTGAATGTGGGTACCGTACCTGGAACTCGAACCCCGCGGAAGAAGAAGGCCTCAAGCCAAGGCTGCTGCCCCGGATATGACCTCCTCCAGCATACCTAGTGAGGGGAACCACTCCTCTGGCTGCTGGGGAAGGTGAGTCCGCCAGAACCCCTCTAGCACCAACTGCCGCCCGGGAGTGGTAACACACCCCTGGAACGCAGACTGACCTACAGGACAGTTCTGAGATGACAGCGGCCCAAAATTTAGCAAATTGTGAATGAGAGCTGGATAAGCTCTCCCCTTTTCCCACTAATTTAGCGTAGTGCCCATACTGAAAGTAAGGGGGCACTACAGGTGTATCACCCCATATGTGTATATAAGATGGGTCACCATGTATATTTATGATTCATTTCATGAATCAAAGAGACGATTGAAGGGATGTGAGCCACTGTGACTCCATCTTAGGAATAAGTATCCATCTTAGATTCATCTCGTCAAGACATTATTATTCTCTCTCTGTTTTAGCCTGTTCTAAGTAACCATTTGTTTATAGAACATAGCTTGTTATTCGACCTTTAACGCTTATCTTATGTTTTGGAGTTTATAGACAGAGTTCTGTGTTAAAGACGCATTTCAATGTATTGTTATGAGAACATGTCTGCTGATAACTTGTTGTTGTACCATAAGATGCTAAGACCATATTAGTACTTCCACCTGATGTATGAACAGGTTAATTTCTTGTGTTATCTTATTGCTTGTAGAATATTATAAAAGCCATGAATAAAGATATACCATTAGATCATTTCCCTGAACTCGTCTCAGTGTGCAATTCATGGGTTCAGAAGTGATTTCACAGCGCTGCGCCTTGAGATAAGGAACAACGGGGTCCGATCGTGAGAGTACTTAACCCTTACAGTAGGGAAGCAAGTTTATTGGTGGAGTCCCATTGATAATCATCTAGTTTGGATGAATGGCGTTGCTGGGAAGATCACGGACTACCAGAACAGAGCCATGAGCTTTCACAACGGATCTTTATTGTTTATTGATTCAAGAGACACGGTTGAGGGATGCCGGAGAGTGGAAATATTCTTTCGTTATCTCCATCCTCTTGTCCAGCAACACTCATGCATCCACTCTTCAGTACGTCCCAGGGAAAATTATCTTGCAGGTGTCCCCAAAGACTAACACCCCTACTCCTACAACTTTGTCCAAAAATACAGCTGCAATCCCCTATTACAAACCAACCTCCTTGGAATGCCCAACACTGCAAGAGGAACCACCTAGTAGCCTAACGGAAAACTCAATCCCTGGAATATTGTTTAATAACGCTAAGTTTATTCATGTGCAGGTGGTACTTAATTTGTCCCAGTGGAACATGGCCGAATTCGGCTCATGTGCTCGGACAAATGTATCTTTGTTTTACTCTTCCTTGCTAGTAGATTTTTATTGCCTCCCATGCAAGCAAACTCAGGATCCATTGGCAGAACCAAACCTTCCTCCCCACAGGGGCATTTTCAGATCCAGAAAGGTAAAGGGCACGGACAGCATACTAGCATCCAACCCAGAACTTTGTGAAACTGACATGTCAATTTGGAACCAAGCCGATTTGACAGCGATTCGCCGGCATATCAGAAATGGTGAATAGGAAAAAGGTTCGGCAAGTGCTGAAACCAGTTCTGCAGGGTGTTGAGGGGCTTGCAGGGGAGGAAAGGTTTTGTTATTTAATTTTTTTTTTACGGTTTATAACATAAAGCTAGAGAGGATGGTATGGGCCAAGAGGTGATATGCACTGCGTATGGAAATTTTATCGTAAAAGACACAGATCTTACACAATGGTATTGTACTCACACTAATACTAGTGGTGGAATGAATGTACATTTTGGAGACAAGTGCAAACCTTTGCCAGTTTCCACAATTCGAAGTATAGGGATAGTGACACCACACCCAAATAGAGGGCCATTTTCTTGCAAGAAAAGCCAGTCACTGTGCACCTACCGTGACCTAATGTACATATCCTTCACAATGTCGCTGCCCGTGTTCCATCCACAAGAGGACTACTTTTAACACAATGGCGTCCATACACTCCCTCGGATACCTCGAGAATGACATGTACAAGGAAAGGCTGCACCTCCCCGAAATGCTCAATTCAAGTTCAAGGGCGATGGAAAGCACCGCACACTGCCTGCTGCACTGTCAAAGACAATAGATACGTATGCCGTTGTGATGTGTTTGAAACTGACACTCCAGTCTGTGGTCTAAACAATGACCCGGATCCCACAGCCAACGTAGCAAGGGACCCCCAACTGGAAAGTCCACGCCAACCACCTCAAGAAACCATTCCACGTGAAATGGAGGCTAACTGCCCAGTGAAGTGGTCAAAATGGAGAACACCAAGCACAAGGGTCACCTACCACATGGATGGACTGTACTGTGTCGTTACCAATCACCAGACATTCCTCTATGGGGGTCAGTCGTGTCCCAATACCCTATCCAAATTTTTGCTTCATTCCACATGAGTACAGTACTATTGGGCAAACTATAGAAACCCCATACCAGTGTTGACATCATTGAGAGTACCCCTGAGGTCCCAGATCCTAGCACATACATACCCCATGTTGATGTAAAAATGTATACTTTGTCAGTAAACCTCCACAATCAAATTAGTAATGATATGGTGAAAACCGAGGAAAGGGTAAATTAACTTTTACATGATGGGAATTTTAGCTTAGTCACCACTAGGACCTGGAGGGAAATGGGATGAAAAGGTTTTCTCATATTGCAATGTGGGGTATTGATTTTCATGACGGGCATGGTGATATATCTTGGCTGACTTCTAAAAAAAATGGCAGAGGGAGAAACTTAACATTCTAATGGATATTAGACATAAACAATTACTCACTTAAAGTGTGGCCTAGTCTCATCTGTCTCAACTGGCCACAAGGGGTCATCTGTTGCCCTGGGTGAATTGTTAATGTCTAATCGCCATAATTGTACATAGGTATAAATATATATTATGATAACAGTGGATGTGTGGTGGGGGAGAAGTTCTGATACTTTAAATAGGCTGACAGTTAGGGATTGAATTTATCTAATTAGCACTCTCCGTATTTGATATGCATGATTGCTTTGTGAAGAAGGTGGCCGGAGACGACCAATCTACTACATCTTTTGACATACAAAGCAAGTCAGGAAGAAATCACAGTGGGAAAGGTTTGCACTTTATGGTGTCACCTGGAAAAGACTGTACTCTTCCATGAATAGACAGGAGGTCGAACGAGCTAGAGGTAATTAGTTTAAACTTCAAACCTATACATAGCTAATAGATAGAACTAGGATGTTGCCCATATTTGGAAAGGATAGTAATGTCCAATCAGAGTGGGCCTCAGGGACATAAAGTTAAGGTGGAAGGAAGCTGTGACCATAAAAGGAAAGGCTATTTCAGCCAATCAGAAGCGACATCAGGATTATAAAGTCAGGGGGTCTCATCAATAGAATTGGAGAGAGATGATGAGAACTTCCCGGGCCCGGGATGTCAGAGGGATGTCAGTAAAGGGATGTCAGTAGCAAGGTAACATCAGAATCTATCTTCTCCCCTGCACTTATATACTTTGTCATAATTTGTTTTCTTAATACTTTTAGTGTGATGTGCTTATCTTGTATTTGAAACTAACTTTTATTTCCCTTACTTTAAAACTGTATATGTATGCAGTATGTTAGATAGCTAATATCTTTTCTCTAAATAAATGTGTTATGTTGAAACTTTCACTCTAATCACAGAACCCTTATTTTAACCATATATCGTATATGCGAGATATTAAAATGTAAATATAATAACAAATATTATACAAAAGCAACAATCCGACTGGTCACCAACATTTTGCACTATAAGCAGGTACTTCTCCTAAACCTTGATATCTGGTAGTTTTGGAATAGGGGTTGGACCTGAAGTTTTGAGTGACAGGCAGCTCATGTGAGGAGCTCTGACCAATCCCTATTCGGTATTGGCAGGGGGCAGGCCTCCCATATAAGCTGAGGTCACATCCTGCTAGGGGGATTCTGTTGGATTAGAGAAAGGAAAATGGTGTTTTAGGCTGCTGTTGCAGGTCGTCCCCCACGTGGGGAGCACCGAGCACGGAGGAGGACCGGAGGAGCTGTTAGGAAGTATACCTGGATAAACATTTTTAACCATGGAGATAGCGTCAGGCTCCTGTGACCAGGAGCCTGTGACTATGATTAAGCATTGACACTCAATGCGAAACGCGTCAGCTGTTTATCCCACTGTGTGCTGATACCTGTAGTGCATTTTTTCCTGTACCCAATAAAGGGCACGTCTTTTTTCAAGTTACTGGAGTGCGGCTGTCCATATCCTTATTGTTTTTGCACCTCCTGTGACCAGGACATGCACTTTGGAGAAGGTCAGTGTGAAATAAGCACAAGGAGGATTGTTGAGAGTAGTGCAGAATACTGTGGCCGGGGAACGCAATGTTTGCAGTTATGGACTGGCTGGGGGTAGTAGTCCACTTATTGACATGTGCCGTCCTTGCTAGGGCGGCAGGGAGAGGACCGAGTATCTCTGGCCTAGTAAAGCACTCAGGTAATATCAACCAAAAGACTGTGTAGCTATCCAAAATCACTGAGCCACTGGGGAGAGGTATTGTATGCCTCTGGCTTCTTGATTTGCTCCAGCAACACAACTCAAGAGACTTTTATACATTAACAAAGTACAGCCAGCAAGCTAGGGTTATTCAGAGTGATCCCTTTTTGCCTTACTGGAAGTGATGAGAAATGAATCGAACAGTTTTGCAGCAAAGGATTTGTACAAGAGAAGTTCAAGGAGGAACAATGGTCTGCAGTGAAGTTATGCAGGGGAAGAGACTGTGATTGTTGGAAGTGCATCATTTTCATGGCTAAATCTACTAAGTCAATGTTCTATAAATGTTCTGAACGTTCAATAAGTGCTATGGGCATCCCACATCTTCCTTTACCCAAACCAAGTTGTATCCCACAATAAACGCAACAAAACTACGCAAATGACTGCTTATTGTCTCAGAGGTGATATATGGTGGTCTGGTAGAAGGGTGATTTAGTGGATGTTTGTAACTCGTAGCAATCTACCGTTACATAATGTTTTGATTACTGCCCTGTATACACTTATATTGTTGACATTGAAAATATATTTTCTGTACGCATTCTATTATTACCTTATAATTTTGATTGTGCCCAGTTTATTCCTCTCTCATCTGCTGTGTAAAAAACATTTATCTCATTGGTTTGTACTGTAGCTTTTAAACTTTATCCCCTTCTCACCTAGCCTGGCGTGCTTTTATACAGTTCAAAACACCCGGGGACAGGAACGATTGGCAGTCATGTGACCACTGTCATAATGATCACATCAAAAGCCAGTCCCGCTGTCTACTGATTTTTAGCTTGGATCGAAAACTGTCTTCTACATTATGGTTTTTATACTATGAATGTGCAGTGAGCATGCTCTCAGCCCAGTGATGCATATATGCAGTGTGTGGGCATTAAAGCCCACCATTTTGTCACAGTGTATACATGTAGGGCAGTCATGAAAGGGTTAATAAAACTGTAAACAAACATTCATCATGATGTGCTTTCCAGAAGGTGCATGAATGGAGATGAATAGTACTGCATACTGTATAAGGCAAATTTAAAATGCATGTAAGATACAATGCAACAAACAAAAATTGAAGAATCATAACTGGGGCCTTAAATCTTTTTTTTGGCAACAAAGGGTCAGTCTTGTTTAGTAAAACATGAACCCATCCACTTTATTCATTTTGCTAAAACTCTCAAACACCAGGGTTGATTTACTAAATCTGGAGAGTGCAAAATCTAGTGCAGCTTTGCATTGGTAACTAATCAGCTTCTAACTTCAGCTTGTTCAATTAATCTTAGATAAAAATCCTGGAAGCTTATTGGTTTCTATGCAGATCTGCACCAGGCTTTGCACTCTCCAATTTTAGTAATTCAACCCCAGTGTGTCAATATAAAGAAAACCAGTACGGAGAGAGATATAATAGTTAGCATTGCTTACCTCCTTTGGAAAACATTAGCTGTCTTTGCCCATAATACTTAAATTTCTGCCATAGAACAATCAATCAACACAAAAAATATAGAATCCAAGGGGTCAACATGAAAGCTAGTGTTATCAAAAGAGGAAGTCAACAAAGAAATCGTACATACTGTAATTCTCCCAATATATTGTTTTTACAAGAATTAGTTCTGATGCCCCATACACATGACCGTTATTCATGTCATGGAAAAAAACAACATTTTCTCAACGTGATTCCTCTCAAGTCTGCCTTGCATACACACAATTCTGATAAAAAATGCTTGAGCAAAGCGCGGTGACGTACAACACGTACAGCGGCACTATATAGGGGAAGTTCCAGTCGAATGGCGCCACCCTTTGGGCTAATTATGCTATTTTCCTGTCTCATAACTTGCTTCTGAGCATGAGTGTTTTTCCCCCTCAATAAAGCGTACACACGACCGTTTTTCATGACGAGAAAAACGACGACGTGAAAAACGACGAGAAAAAATAGAACAGGATCTAAATTTTTAATGCCCATTTTCTCACCAAGAAAAATGCTCTGGAGCCTACGCACGGCCGTTTTTAACGACCAATTTAAAAAATTGCATTTTTCATATCATGAAAAACGGTCGCGTGTATGCGGCATAAGACAAAACATAAGGGCATGACATTTAAAACCTTGGAATATTCATAATATAAATCATCGCTCATTAGGTATAAGTCAATTAATTTGTGCAAGTGAGGCTACAAATCTAGTGGACTAATTTTGCTGCAAAGTTCATGGATAAGTAGCCCAAATCTGCACTTCACAGTGGGCATTTGGCGCCTAACTAAGCTCAAAAATCAATCAATCAATCAATCAATCAAGTACATCTTTGAGAAAGGCAACTCTCTCCCTAATCCCTAATCCGTAATGTTCCCCTTCTGCAAAAGCCAGTCATCAGTCGGCAGAGGTGAAATACATTGTCACTCCCACTATATTAAAACATGGGCATACAGTAATAACACTTGGATTATAATCACATCAATTTACCCACTACTTCTTTAAGCCAAACAATTAGCGAAAATTTAGCATACTAATATAATTGCTTATTTTGTAAAATATTTTTGCACAGAATGCATTGGTGTTTCAGATATCAGAGGTGATTGCTTTGAAAACGTTGTGTACTAAAAGTTGTAGTTGTTTTAATTCTATAGCTGCCATTTCTTTGCAAGCTGAGTATACTGAACCTTCTACTTACTCTAAAAAAAATAAAAGTCTTTTTTTTCTCACACCATTGGTGAACAATACAGTTGGTCAATAAACTTTTTAACCTCTACTCCATCTTTTAACTTCTGACAATAAAAGTACTACTGTATATAAGGAAACAATCAAAGTTATAGTTTTTCACCGGATTACAGCTAAAACTTTCTTACAGTTAAAACTTTTAACTTTTTCATTAGTGGCTAATGAAGCATTTCAGGTGTAGTGCAGCTGAAATACAGAAGTATTTAAACTGAACTGCAATATAATGCAATATAGCTAAGCCTGAGAAGCAAAATAACTGACCTCCTTTGAGCAAGTACACAATATAAATTAAAATATGTAACATGCAAATAATGTTCTCTGATCAGAAGCAAAAAATCAATCTTTAATAGGTGAGAAAAAAAGCCATAGCGATGGTTTGATGGGGTTCCTTCAAGTAATAGTTGACCCTTTATGCAGTCCTTTACCATTGGTGGTCAGCCTATTTAGGGCTTCTATTTTTTACTTAAAACTGTTGACCACTGTAATTAAACAGTTGCAAGCTTTTAGCCACCTTTCTTATTTGGTTACTTCATCACTCCCAGGTGCAGACAGGGCTAATTTGAGACATATTGTCCTCCACAAGAGACCTCTGCTGTACTCGACCTGTGCAGTGTAGATTAATGTTCAGAAAAGTAGTCTCTGCCTTTCAATCCCTAGACCAGCAATCCAAACAATATTTCACTAAGAGACTAAAAATGATGAATTGTGTAAGTGAGCAGCATTTATACAATCCCTTTTCAGACATGGACTGGGCCCCATACATCCACCCGGGCTGCTATAGCTGTAGTTATACCCTTGATAATGTCATCTGATCAACGAGGAACTACAATTATGCATGTAAATATTTACAAACGTTGCTCTTATTAAAAATAAATTACCCTTTTCTTTGAAGCTTCAGATTTCTTGGACATGTTTCTTAACTTCTTGTGCAAATGGTTAAGAATCTGTAAGAAGAAGAACAAAATATGTATCATTTATAGTGAGTAACAACTAATATCCCAACTTGCATCAGCCATGTTCAATCACACCAAATGGTTTGTTTTATACTCAGTTTGCTTGGCTCCTTGAGTTATAAATACTAACACTTTTTTGGTGAATGGGTAGGGGTAGGATCTGGGGGCCTGTTTGCTAAAGGGGGCTTTCAGATTCTACATCAAGGCAATCAGAAATCAGCAATAAAATTGTGCACAAAACAGAGCAGCGGTTTGCACAAGCCTGGTCAAATGGATAGACGTCTCAAAATGGGCTCCACCCAACGCATTTTCATATAATAGGCTTTAGCTGGGGAAGGAGACTCACCCAAGACATCTACTAACAGCGTAGAAATACAAGTGGATGTGTGCAACACCGGAAGTCAAATTCATCTGTGCATCCTTTTTGAGTCACTTTTATTGGACATACGTATTACGAGTGATATTTAAAGCACACTAAGCCTCCAAGGTTCAAATGGATACTTGTTGTTACACTCAGATTCAAAAATGAAAACATTTATAATAAAAAAATGTATTATTTGATCTATGAAAACTGAAAAAATTATGTTTTCTAAAAATGGTAAAAATCAGGACACAAAGATTAAGTAAATCTCTCCGCAGTACTCTCATCCACCAATAATCTTACACATATAAGTATTTGCATGACCATCATAGGCACAGTATGAAAAGACATGGTGGATAAAATTAATACTAAACATAATTTCATAAAACACAGTTTAGCAAATAATTTATCACAGTGATTATATAATCCATATAGGGTATAAAATATTTATAAAAATAGACCCTCATTAAATATATTGACTATTTGACCATTACGTGATGTCACATGATGTTAAAAAAATAAATAAAAGTCTTGTCCCAAACTGTCTACTGTCATTTTTAAAATTTTGACACGTTTTGGTGAATGTGTAGGGGTACAATGTACCCGATACCTATTCAAATAGGGGGGTCCAGGATCTAGTGGTCTCCTTGTTAAACTTCCAGATTCTGATAAGCCCCCCACCCACAGACCCCCACAACCACTGGGCAAGGGTTGTGGGGAAGAGGCCCTTGTCCCCATCAACGCTCCCCCCCTTTTCCTGCGGCCTGCCAGGTTGCGTGCTCGGGTAAGGGTCTGGTATGGATTATTTTTATTTAGGCGCAGGCAGGGTTCCCCTTAATATCCATGCCAGACCTGGAGGGCCTTGTATGGATTTTGGGGGGACCCCCCATGCAATTTTGTTTTTAGTTTTGGTGTGTGGTTCCCCTTAATATTCATACCAGACCCAAAGGGCTTGATAATGGACTGGGGGGGGACCCATGCCGTTTTTTTCAATGATTTTCTTTTATATTGCCGAGATCCGACAATTCATTACAGCCGCAAGCAGTTTTAAATTAAAATGTTACCTTTAGAAATGTAATTTTGTTGTGGAATAGTTCAAAACATGGGAAAGATGCGCCACTTTACAGGCATACTAAGGACACCCCAGGCACATTTAAAGGGATATTTCATTTTTATTGTTTCACTATAAGTTCACCTTTTTTTTCTAAATTCCAGCTCCCCTATGTCATTTTAGCTGTATGTGTCCATACACTATACAATTTCCTTTAGATCTTCCATCAATTATGTAGTGCAAGGGCCTGCCTGATTGGACACAGAGTGATTGGCTAGATAGGGGTTTCCTCCTATTGTATACATTTGGAAAATCTAAAGGAGATCGTATAATCAGATGTATAGTGTATGGCCACCTTTATACACCTAAAATTACTAGTTGCGCTTTCAGTGCTATTAATTGGTAATGGCATACCAAACACAGAAGCAAACACACATTTTGCCATGCGAAACAACGAGTGGCAAATGCTGCAAATGCAACATGTTTTTTAAGCCACATAAAGCATAGCCCATTTAAATCAATGGCTACCCTATGCGTGTCACAGGAAAAACGAGCCACAAAACATCCACTCCCACTATGCTAGATGTGAATGGGACCTGAAAGTGAAATTGGTGCGATAACACAAGAACAATGAGGCTCCATTCACATCTGTGTGTTTCCCTGCATTTCAGAAATGCGCTGCACCAAAACTTGCTGTAAAAAACGCACCAAGCCCTGCTCTAAAAAAAGTTCTGAAACTTCTTTGGGGCAATTGCTGTGTGTAGGGCAGCACATTCAGGTGAATGGGCTGCCCTATATGTGATCACTGACCTATATGTGATCACTGATTGATTGCATTTCATTTAAAAAACGTGCAGCTGGGAGTGGGAGGGTGGATGATGCAGGGTGTGTGCTAATGAGATCAGCTGGTCAACTCCTTGTGTCATAACCTGCAGTCTGTAAGGACATAAGACAGAAGCTTGGTTCTTCTATTCTGACTTGCTATACTCACTTTATCCTTGGTGTTGCCCCCCGCAAATTTTGGAAAAAAAATACGTTTTTTTGTTTCTGTTATAAAATGTTGTAAATAAGTATGGTAATTTTTCACCTTCACTGATGTGTGCTGATGAGACTACACTGATGGGTACTGATAGTCTGCACTAATATGCAGCACTGATGTGCAATGATATGCAACACTGATGGACACTGATATATAACACTTATGGACACTGATAGATGGCACTTATGGGCACTGATAGACGGCACCTATGGGTATAGATAGGCAGCACTGGTGAGCACTGATGGGCACTGATAGGTGCACTGGTGGATGACACTGATAGGCTGCACTGATGGGCACTGACAGGCATTACTGGTGATGCCAGGGCAGAGTCTCCACCCAGTACAGAGTCTCCACCCAGTACAGAGTCTCCACCTAGAACAGGGCCCTTCACCCAGGGCAGAGTCTCCACCCAGGACAGAGTCTCCTCCCAGGGCACCCAGACGCTGTGAACGTTCACAGCGTCTCCCCGCAGGGATGTAGTCCCAAGGGAGGGGGTGAGCATGCTGACTAACCCCCAGCCAGAATGGCTCGGATGATGGGGCAAGCTTACAGGAAGTGAGAAATTCAGACAAAGAAAAAAATAATTTAGAAGGGAAATCGAAGAAAAAGGTAAGTAAACCAACAATGCACAAGCCTAAAGGAACCTATTTAAAAAATAAAAGAACTTTTACAACCCCTTTAAGATAAAAAACCTTCTGCCTTTACAACTCCTTTAATGTAACTGTTCTTCCTTTTCAGGGAGTTGGTGCCATAGCCTCGATCGATATGTGATTTTCATTGTCTCACAGGGAATCTGGGGTATATACAGATTCACACACGGAAGGCACCTGTAAATTTAATAATCTTTTCCCACAGATGTGCTGGAAAACAACATATATGTATACAGAAGAAAAGCACATTTACCACTTCCACTGTCCCCTAAAGTCTCTTACAAAATATTAGTATGAGCATACATTTAAATGTATTAATATTAGTTTATTGCAAAGAGTATGAAAGTTGAGTCTATCATTACAGATTGCAGACAGGGGAATAATACTTTGCCAAAAAATACTGCAGCCCATCATTTCAGATAACAGTTTGCAATTCTATTTTATCCATTATGATTAGCTATCGTTTCCTCTCTTTTTTCATTACCCTTCGTGCTTTTCTTCACAAATTATTATATCAATGAGCCAAATGTCAAACCTCTCTGAAGATTTGAAAAGTTTTCTTTCATTTGAGTTGGCACCCAAAATGTAATTTATTTATAGCCATCATCAGACTGTTCATTTTACAGGAATAGCACAATGAGATGGTGTTCTGTTAAGTTAACATCGCTGTCTACTGTCAGGCATAAGTTATTTTTTATATTTCAGAATTATAGAACTAATAGAGTTCACAAATATATTTGGTAATGTGGAGGAAACATCATCAATATACTTCATCAATGTGACCAAGTGTATAACTATAGCGACTAAAATATTCATGTATATCTGGCAGTCTTTTTTAGAAGGGCACCTTCATTTATTTCTTTGCTGACTTTCAGTAACATGGTGTTCTTTCTACAAATCAGTCATCCTGTCACATTTTCATAAATGAAAAAACAAATATATAAAGCTATAATGTTTTGTGTTCAGCGTATAATAACTTTGTACAATCATACTAAACAACTAGAACAAAAACTACCATATACTGTAAATATTCTTGGTAAAAACAAAATGTCAGGTGCAATAATAAAGTACAAGCTAAAACACTTGACCTTATTTGACAAGGTAAAGTGCACAGAGAAAGATGTATCACCATATTTACAAAGGAAACCTATACTGGTCTGGCTGCAAGTGGAGATAGACATGTGACAGTGGAGCTCCGCTTACCCAGCTTCTATCCACTGCCATCCTGGGCTAAGAACCCCACAAACAGCCACCAAACATCCTGGTCCCAGGACACCCCAGGAGCTGATCCCAGACGATATTTAGGAGACCGGCCGGACGTTCGATCTTCTTCTCGGCCCGCAGCCGGCTCCATAAACGTCTGACCCGCCGCCATCTTGGGGCCTAATAGGCCTCCGCGCTCGCTTGCCGTGATCCACGGGTCGAGCGGCAACCCCCCAGGGTACACCAGAGACAGCCTCGTAGGATCGGGTGGACTGCTTCTAAAGTCCACTGGAGGAACTGGGCAGATGACGGCGCTGCAAAGAGTCAGTTTTCCTGGAATAGACTGAGGCCAATACATTGGATCATGAGGGCTGGCATGCCCCCCCCCCCTCTGTCACTGTCATGGTCCTGGAATGTGACCGCGACCTCCTGAGGGGTCAATTCCCCTCAGGCTTCATGCCTGAAAGGTATATTCTTTTTTTGTTGCTGTTCTTGCTGTTTTTCCATGTTTTACAATTTTTTTTTTTTGCATATAATGGGGACCCTAAGGTCCATCTTGACCTTTGACTTTCTTTCCAAATGCTCTTGGGACTCCCATATATTACTCTGTTTTTTTTTATTTTTGTTCTTCTTTTCAATTTTTTTAGGGTCCTTTTTTGATCCGTTTCAGAAACACGGTTGTGTTTCCACTACCCTGTGCCAATTTTTCATGTTTTTACTTATTATAATCACTATTTTTTTTTACATCATGGTCTCTGCTGAATATATGGGCCCGGATTCAGTAAGATTTGCGCATAAATTACGGAGGCACAGTAGCTCCGTAAATTGCGAGGGCGCGCCGGCAAAATTGCCCGGCGTAAGCGCGCACAATTTAAATGAACCCGCAGGGGGCGGGAATCATTTTAATTAGGCGCGTTCCCGTGCCGATCGTAAAGCACATGCGCCATCGGGAAACTTTCCCGACGTGCATTGCGGCAAATGACGTCGCAAGGACGTCATTTGCTTCAAAGTGAACATGAACGGCATCCAGCGCCATTCACGAATCACTTACGCAAACGACGTGAAATTCAAATTTCACGACGCGGAAACGGCGGGTATACTTTAGCATTGGCTGCCCCTACTATTAGAAGGGGCAGCCTTACGCTAAAGACGCCGTACAGAAACTCCGTAACTTGCGTACACAGGGCTCGCGCAACATTATGAATCGGTGCTAGTATGCAATTTGCATACTATACACTGAGCACAATGGGAGCGCCCCCTAGCGGTCATCGCAAGAATGCAGCCTAAAATCTGCGTGGCATAAGAGCCTTATGCCACGCAGATTTTAGGCTGCAGTCGGCGTTACGATGTTCCTGAATCAGGAGCATTCGTAACGCCGGAGCAAGTCAGCAATTGCGCTGCGTAACTATGGTTACGCAGGCGCAATTGCTCTCTGAATCCAGGCCATGGTTTTTGTATGCAATGCGAGATATGCTTACAATGCTTAGTAATGGCTACTAATATACTTTCTTACAACGTTAAGGGCCTGGGCTCCATCTGTAAACGATAGCTGGCGTTGAGAGAGTTCAGGTCCTTTAATGCTGACGTGGTCATAGTTCAAGAGACACACTTTAAGGCTGATGGTTCATTTCAAATTTGCATCTAAACACTTCCCTACCACATTTGTTGCCTCTGATCCCTCCGGTAAAGCCGGAGTGGCTATTCTCTTCAAACGTTCCTCTGCCATACGTGTCAATTCATAATTTTTAGATCCTCGTGGCCGCTTTATTCTCTTGAACTGTGATCACATGAACACATCTTTCACCTTAGCGAATGTATATGCTCCCAACTCGGGTCAGATTGGGTTTCTTCAAGATTTTTTTGAAAAGCTTACTGCCTTCTCCCAACCCTTCATGATTATTGGGGGGGATTTCAACTTATGCATGTCCCCCTCCAAGGATAGATTTTCCTTGCTCCACAAAACTACCCCTGGACAAGCACAGAAATCCTCTGCCTCATTCCGAAGGACAATCAGGGCTCATAACTTGTTTGACGCTTGGAGAGTAAAACATCCAATCGCTAGACAATTTATCTTTTTCTCACCCTCATTCCAATTATACACGAGACTAGATAATTTTTTCATTACCGCTCCACTGTTGTCTTATTTAACTGACTCTAATGTCCATCCGATTACATGGTCAGACCATGCGCCCATTTCACTCGAGCTTCTTTTGTCTGCACCGACTTCTAGAACATGTCACTGGCGTCTCAATGAGCCCTGTCTCAATACCCCTGCTGTTCACTTGCACTTACAACACCAATTATCCAAATTTATTCAACTCAATGAGGGCTCTGTGTCTGAGGTCTCTACTCTGTGGGAAGCTCACAAGGCTTTTTTTAGGGGTGAATGCATTGCCGCTGGATCTCGTCTTAAGAGAGATCATGCTCTCCAACGCACGACTCTATTAGCCGACTTAACTAAAGCTGAGAGGAATCTTCTTAGTTCTCCCACGGTGGACTGCCTCCGCATTTTGACCTCCCTGAGAAACCGTATAAAATCCCTAGATCTGAACAGAATTGCTAAATCTATGCTCTGGTCAAAGCAAAAATGTTATGAATTTGCCAATAAACCTCACAGAATGTTGGTCAATAGGTTAAAACCTCGCCCCCATGCCTCTGTACCTGATTTCATTCTCCAGCCAGACGGTGTTCCCACTTATTGCCCTCTGGGTATGACTAAAGTATTTGGACATTTCTATCAAGACCTATATAACTGTCTTTCTAAGGACTCTGAGTCCCAGGTCTCCCAGGAGAAATTTGACGCTTTTGTTGACTCTCTTAATTTACCCAAATTGTCCTCAGGTGACTGTTCTGGACCTAATGCACAGATTACTGCTGAAGAGATCTCTACCGTTATAAAAGAACTCCCATCTCATAAATCTCCAGGCCCTGATGGACTTCCTTACTCCTATTATAAGAAATTCCTCCCGGAGTTACTGCCCCATATGGTAACTTTATTTGCATCACTGTTGAAAGGGACTGTACCCTGCTCTCAATTCTTACATGCATATATAACGGTCATCCCGAAACCGGACAAAGACCCATCAATTCCTGACAACTATCGCCCCATAGCCCTCTTGAACTCCGACTATAAAATATTTACTGAAATATTGGCAAACAGACTTGCCCTTCTTCTTCCATCATTGATACATATGGATCAGGTAGGATTTGTTCCTACTAGACATGCAGGGGATAACACAAGACGAACCATTGATCTTATTGACCTTTTGACCAAGACCATGAGACCTGCTATCAGGTTGAGATTAGAGGCGCAGAAAGCTTTTGACCGCTTAAATTGGTCCTTTATGTTTGCCACCTTGGTGAAATATGTTTTTTCTGGTCCATTTATGCAGGCTTTAAAAGCGCTGTACTCCACACCCACTTCTCAGGTTTGATTGGCTTCCTGTGTCTCACCGCCATTTCCCTAGAGTAATGGTACCAGACAGGGCTGGCCCCTGTCTCCTCTACTATTTATTTTAAGTCTCGAGCCTTTGGCTGCGGCTATTAGATCCCATCCAGATATACGTGGGGAGGCGCTGAGACAGGAGAAGTACAAACTTTCACTCTTGCGGATGACATATTATTAACGATCACTCGCCCACATACCTCCCTTCCTTCCACGTAACTCTAGACTTATTTAGTAGCCTTTCCGGTTTTAAGATTAACTCAACCAAAATGGAGGCCCTCCCTATAAATATCCCGGCAGATGCACTTGCCTCTCTACAAGGTAACTTCAATTACCGCTGGTGCACCCACTCCCTGAAATATTTAGGGGTACGCCTGTCCAACCTCAATTCTACCCTATACCAGGTTAATTTCCCTCCTTTATTCATGGAGATAGGTAGATTACTGAAGTTATGGACGAAGCTTCCGTTGTCTCTTATTGGGAGGATAAATGTCCTCAAAATGTCTATACTCCCTAAACTATTGTATTTCTTTGAAACTCTTCTGGTACTGATTCCCATGACCCAACTGAAAGCATTACATAGGAACTTTCTAAACTATCTGGAATAACGCCTCTCATAGAATAGCCAGCTCAGTCCTCATGGCCCCCCACTCACAGGGTGGCTTAGGAGCTCCCGATATATTTAAATACTATTATGCTACTTACTTAAAAGCCATAACCTCCTGGACGTCTAGATTTGCCCCAACCAGATGGTCTGAAATAGAGATGGGAATTACAGTCCCTGCCCACCCATGCTCTTTGTTGTGGCGCGACAAATCTTTTGCTCATTTACAAAAGGTCTGTCTAAACCCGATGCTATTTACTCTTTTAATCTGGAGACGCTGTTCTAGTAAATTTTCTTTATCGTCCCCTTGCCCACCCCTAACAAATATTCTCTTTAACCCGGAAATCCCTGACAGCTTATCCTATGACTCTATGTTGCCCTGGACTCAAGTAAACATATTTCACCTACATCACCTGGTGCACCCAGTAACGCGTACATTATTATCTTTCACAGACCTACAGTCAAAGCATAAAATCCCGAAAATCCTTTTTTATTCCTTCCTTCAGATTAAACATTTTTTTTACTTCCTGGTCCCCCCAACTGACCCTTAGAGTCCCTACTGACTTTGAACTGATGTGTTCTAGAGGCCCTCACGAACTCCACCAGATCTCCACTATCTACAAAATCTTACATTCAGCTTCTCCCCTCTCTGAAAACACCCATTCATATATGGAAGTGGTATGGTCCCACATACTGCGTAAGCCCATCTCATTGGGAGATTGGAGACGAATTTGGGACGCTGCCTCTAGGGTCTCTAGATGTGTAGCCCAGAAAGAAACTACATATAAAATACTTATGTTCTGGTACAGAACCCCTGAATTTTTAGCAGAACATAAATTGACCCCACATAGCCAATGTTGGAGATGTGGCTCCTCTGTGGGTACCCACCTCCACATCTTTTGGGACTGTCCGGTAATAACTCCCTTTTAGTCACAAGTCCATGATCTCCTGGAAAAGATCCTAGAGATCAACGTACCCTTTCAACCTTTATATATGTTACTAGGCTTACCTCTCCTGAAAATCTAAAAAAAATCTCTGCAAACTGATGGCTTTTCTTTTACTGGCAGCCAAACGTGTCATTCCTCAATGCTGGAGAGCTACCTCCCCTCCCACTTTTGCACAATTCTTATCGACAATTGCCGATATTAGAAGGATGAAACGTCTTACAGCTGTTATAGATGATTCTCTACCCAGATTCGAAGCTATTTGGGAGAGATGGAACTCTTCTGATGTTAACACAGAGCCTCATTCCACCACACCATAACTGCTTACCCATTGCCCATATCCCCTACAGATTCGTATAGAATGATTCCCATTTTCTCTTTTTTAAATATAGGTGATAGATTGTTGATACAGTATATGCTTCTGCTCAGCAGAGCCATGGTAAGTTGTTCTTGTTGAACCCACCACTTACAGTAATTTATATTTTATGGTATAACTACCTTGTATACTACCAGACTTGTATGTTTCCTGCTGCAAGTGTGACTGTTTATTTCTTGCACTCTTAATCATTCAAATGTCTGGATTATGTAATTACTTTGTCTGATTTGAAAATCTATAAATAAACAATTTATATAAAAAAAATACTATACTGACAAAGCGCTCAGGCTGCCAATGTTGACCTGTACTTCTGAAAATGCTAGTTGCCTTTCTGTCATGCTAAATTAATATGCTGGTGCTTTCTGGATCACTGACCTTGTGCAAATATGCAGATCAGGAGTTCTTATTTCAACCCAGTTTCTTTAAACTGTCTGCTTGATCCAGATCACTGACCACAGTATTGAAGCCACATGGTCAGCATGCCAGCTAGGCACCTAGCATCTTCAAAAACAAGTAAGATATGGCTTTCTCCATATCTCTTTTAATGTAATTTTTTTAAGTAACAACTTGGTGCTAACCTGGTATGCATCAGATCACCCATGTTAAAGAATTGCATACTATTACAGCCTTTATCGACCCTTTTACCCTGGAGAAACCTTTGAAATAAGTTTCAGCTCTCAGAGAACCCTTTCTAAAGATTATAATACCTGCAGTTTTAGGAACACGAATGTTATCAGTAAATTATAGGGCTGTTACTGATTAAAATTTTCATGTTTGATTAACCTTTTTTTTTTAAATCGATTAATCGACTAATTTCGATTAATTATAACGCACATACAATTTTCGGATCACCACTATATATAGTCCCCACTGTAATATCCACAGACCTCTCCCCCACTGTAATATCCACAGACATCTCCCCCACTACAATATCCACAGACATCTCCCCCACTGTAATATCCACAGACATCTCCCCCACTGCAATATCCACATACATCTCCCCACTGTAATATCCACAGACATCTCCCCCACTGTAATATCCACATACATCTCCCCCACTGTATAGGAAGATTAGTGCTTGATTAGTCTTACCAGAGAAGCCGGCCAAACACGAGCAGTTAAGGCCGGGTGATGACGTCAGCGCGCCGCTCTAGGCTTACCTAGGCCGCCACCGGCAGGACCAAGATGGCCGCCGCTCCAGCCTTTCCTATGGCCGAGGCAGCAGCGGAGCTCCACAGATCATGTGGTGTGCCGATCCGCATATGGTGACCCGTTCGGATCACAGATCATTTAGTATCCGTTGCACCACTAATACTGATTAAAAGAATTTTGATTGAACAAAAAAATGAACGATTAATCGAAGAATTAATCTTTAATTTCCACAGCCCTAGTAAATTGAAGATTTAAGAGTTAATGAAAGAATAAATAATTTTGCATATGTGTGTAGCCAGGTGCTTAACTAAGAATGGAGAGTGAGAGAAACACTAGATGCAGTTGCTCGTTGTAGAAGCTGCCCAGCGGTGCTGAACTGGTTAACAGCTTTATCAGAAAGAAGGGGGAGCTGATGAGCAGGAAGGGTTCAATAGACTGAATCAGGCCGCAGTACACTGTGGGAACTGTAGTCCAGAAGAGAGAGACTATACTGTAATCAAGAGTTTTTAAACCACATTACCCAGAGAGAGATTGCTAGAGATATTAGAAAAAGCCACATTTTCTCAGGCTGTACTGCACACAACTTCTTCTTGCCACGCGGAAGACCAGAGTGTGCACATTGATGTACAGGATGCACCATCACTGCTGCATATTGCGGGCCTGAGTGGAATCCAGAGAGTTAAGTTGGGGGTCCTGACAAACCGAGTCACCTGGGTGCAGGGAGTGTACTAATCGCTGTATGTGACCGGATAGTGAGCTGCAATATCACTGGGACTTGTAAGCTGCTGTTGTGGAGATTTACTTTCTTCTACTAGAGAGAATGAATCCTTTAGGAACTGACCATAAATCCATCTATTAGCCTTATTGCTACAGGCAGGCTTGACCGGGACTGCAAAATAAATTGCAATGTGTGGTGCTACGCTGTTTGAGGTAAATGATGAATGCGATGTTAATAATAATCGTAAAGTGGATCAATAAAACATATAAAACACTATCCTAATGAAATATCTCACAAAATAAGTGAAAACTCAAAAACAAAAAGTACAGCAATCTTGAATCACAGAAAAGACTGAAAAATAATCAATACATGCTGATGGTGAACATATAAATGTTAACGTGACTCAATAGAGGTAATAGGGTCCATAAAATATAAAAAAAAGTCCTAGAATAAATCTAGTATAGCTGATGTCAAAACGTGATGAACCTTTTACTGTGCAAAAATAAAGAATAAATAAAATAGGTGACAAGTGTCTCTTCTTTCAGTGCAGTGACTCCTCTGAGCCATCAGCCAGGATAACCATAAGAGAATCATTTGAAGCCATTGGAACCTTACCAGATCATTCATTTATGCTGTTACCTTACAGCAGTAAAGTGAGAGGCCAATCGGCACAGAGGTGTCATTGCACTGAAAGAAGGGTAGTGCTACACGTATATTATTTGACACCTAGTGCAGATCCTTTTACATTATCTCCCTGCTCTATAAACAGTAACAAAATAATTTGTTCAATAGTAATCATGAAATTACACAAATCATAATTACCAGAAGAGAAACACTTACTTTGAAAAGTGAAGTGCTCCCATATACAGTAGTGGTCAATGTAGTGCCCCCTTACATTGGTGATCGATATTGTGCTCCCTTCTATTGCCAATAGGTAAAAAAGTTTCCCTACATTGATGGTCAGTGTAGATGAGAGTACAATCCACAAATACTCAATGAACCCCTAGCAACCTCTAAAGTAACCATTTGTTAAAAAAAAAATGTACTATTAAATTTGCAATTATACCTTATATCTAAAAATAAAAATGTATTTTTCATTTATGATTTCCAGTAACTATACTTTTAAGAAGATGAAAAGGAAGGTGGAATTAGCTAACAGGGATAGAAAGAAAGCTGGACTATGCTCCTTTGACTATTAGGCCTCGTACACACGACCGAACATGTCTGCTGAAACTGGTCCGCGGACCAGTTTCCGCGGACATGTCCGACCGTGTGTAGGGCCTAGCGTACCGGATTCCTGGCCGAGCGGACAAAAATAACACAGGATTACAGCGCTTAGGGAGTTCATTGAAGATAATCAACATGAGAGGTAAAAGCAAGGGTATAATGACAGCAGCATTTCATAAATTAAATATTCAAGTCCATAAATGTGAGTACAAGAGTCCATGCTAATAAGATGTATTCACTTGGCAGATATCAACAGGTAACCATGGGCTGCTCTCCAAGAGTAAAGTCAACTCGAGCATACATAAAAAAGAAAGACAGGAAAAGCACCTATAAGTTATCTGGTTTAATTGTAATAACAGGTGCAGGTATCCAACATTTACATTTAAAATAGCAGGAACGAGGATAGAAGTGATGGTAATTAAGTGGAGCCGGGCTGTGCCTGCAATCTGTGAAAAGATCTCAGTTCTGAAGCCGGGAGAGCCGAGTCTGCAGCTGTGCAAGAGCGTTGTTTAGACAAGCCGCTCGTCTGCTGGATGATGACGTCAGGGGGATGGTGGCTGACAAGGTTCACAAAGATACACAACGCGTTTCAGAGCATGCGCTGGTCTGTAGAGAGTCCTGCGCGCTCCTTTCTCAAGTGTGCCAGGTTTCCAGCGGACAAAAGTTTCTTAGCATGCTAAGAAACATGTCCGCTGGAAAGCTGTCCGTCGGACATGTCCGATGGTCAGTACGACTCATCGGACATGTCCGCTGGCCCAAAATCCCGTGCATGCATCAAAGTGATTCGACGCATTCGTGGAAGCATTAAACTTCCGGGTTCGCTCACTTCGCCGCCTCATCGTCGCCGCCACGTCACCGCGTTTTCTGTCCACGGGGAATTTGGTCTGATGGTGTGTACACACATCAGACCAAATTCTGCCAGCAGACATGTCGGGTCGTGTGTACGAGGCCTTAAAGGCAGTAAACAGTGAACTTTGTGTTCTCCATTTATTTTAAAGTCACCTACTAATATGAGATTTTTTTTCTTTTGCAGCTGGTAAAGTAACTGTACACAAAGTCTGATATGGGAAAAAATCTGGAGCATAATATCTGGGGGAGGAAAAATCCTGATGCATGCTGCTACAAGTATAGGAATGTTTAGGGGTTACTGTGATTTACAGGATGTTGATATAGGTTGTAGCACTCTGACTACCACCCTGTGTTTGCATACAAACCATCCCATGCAGCAGAGTAATCCTTATGCTTCTAGTCATATACCCTGGGTGTCATTCAACCCTAAACACTGAGGACATTCTGTAGTGGGCATGAGTAGTGCAGTGAGAGCTGCTTTTTTGTTTGAGTCAGGTTTTATTGTAACACGCTACAAATGACTAGAATTAAGGATTTTTGCATTTACTTTTTTGCACAAAGAGACTTATGCCGCGTACACATGATCAGGCTTTTGCCCAGCCAAAAGCACATCGGAATTCTGACGGAATTCCATCGGAGTAAAATAGAACATGTTCTATATTTAAAATCCAAAGAAAATCATTGGAATTCAGATGGAATTTCTCCGATGGGGCATACACATGGTCGGAATTTCCTATGGAAAAGGTCGATCTGACTTTTTCCATCAGAAATTCAGATCGTATGTACGCAGCATTGGAGACGAATTGCACAGGATTAAATGGAACAACACAGTTATCTGAACTGGTGGAGTAACAATAGACAGCAGAAAGCTGATGGAATTTCGGCTTCAATTGGGAAAGAGAACTTTCTAAACCTAAAACTGTATACTTAGTTTAGGTTTAAAACAACAGCTTATTCTGATATGGAAAATGACATTCTTTAACATTTTTTTCCATTTACATAGAAGTTGCATAGATCTCAGCCAGAAAATGCTTTGTTCATTTTGCAAACTGGATTTAGTCCTGAGCAAAAGGATTTAGCAACATAAGTAATAAATATTGGGCTGGCATAGAACACTTAAACCCCCTCATGTAGCAACTTCTATCAAACTAGATTCCAGTAACAATATTGTCTTTGTTCTTCTTCCAATGCTTTCCTGCATTCAACAGTAGAAGTTAATGTAGATAAAAACAATAACAGCTACACACATAATTTACAATTCATTATGATGTTATAATGCGTTTATGAAGGCTTCTTTGTTTAAAATGGAGATATATTCAATGTCCTCATTATTATATTTAACCCACATGACTTGAAAGCAGGTCCTTGTCCCAAAGCTGCCAGTCATAGAGTAGCTTCAAACAAAAGAAACCTTAACACCAGATTAAATATTAATATTAAATACTACCTCGCTTGTTTAATACTAACTAGGACTGCTTAGTATTGAACTTTGTAGCTATTTTGTCCAAGCTAAAACTGCTTGCATAATATTTTTACAACTTTCTTTGTGTTACACACATATATATATATATATATATATGTTCCTTCTCATGAATTTAATACGTTTTCGGACTTAGTAAACTGTAATTGATAATTAGAATGCATATTGTAATTTTTAAAAATGTATAAAATATATAAAATCACACTTTCGGTTGGAGTTTTTAAGCCCAACCAAAACTCCAACCGAAAGTGTGATCTTAGTTTTGGATAGTGGTGGAAAGAGTCTATTTCTTTTTTTGAACTGTATTTATGACCCTTATTGGGAAGAAATTAAGAAGTTGTTTGTCACTGGGTGAGGAAGACACAGATAGTAATGATAAACTGTTTAAAGGCAGAGAAAAACTGTAAAAAAAAGATGACACTAAGCACAAGAGAAGCAAAATTAAGACTCAAAAAACAAAATAAGAATCACCTTTGTCATTGTTTTCTGAGAAGGTACCTGAAGCTCCTATTTTGTACCTAGGTTCTAAGTAATAATAACCTGAGAAAGGTCTACCCCCCTCCCCCAATGCTTATTATGTTTTCTTATAGTGTAAGTATTAGTAAAGTAAAATCTGACTTTTAAACAAAAATATATCACAATATCACTTTGTTAAATAATGTTTACCGTATTTTCCAGCGTATAAGACGACTTTTTGCATCTAAAATCATGCCCCAAAAGTCGGGGGTCATCTTATACGCCGGGTACCTGTCTGTCAGACGGCGGCCATCCATTATTCAAAAGCCACGCCTCCTCCTCAGACTGTTACGTGATAGGCGGAACACTAATTTACCCAGCAGAGCCTCTGTTCAGTGTTCCACCTATCACGGATGCCTTCTCATTCCGTGATAGGCGGAACACTGAACAGAGGCTCTGCTGGGAAAATTAGTGTTTCGCCTATCACGGAACAGCCTGAGGAGGAGGCACGGCTTTTGAATAATGGACGCCTGCAGCCTGAGAAGCTCTGCAAACAGAGGAGAAGGTAGGAAGATCGTCGAGGCAGGCATACTGGCACAGTGAGGCAGGCATACTGGCACAGTGAGGCAGGCATAGTGGCACAGTGAGGCAGGCATACTGGCACAGTGAGGCAGGCATACTGGAACAGTGAGGCATGTATAATGGCACATTGAGGCATGTATAATGGCACAGTGAGGCATGTATAATGGCACAGTGAGGCATGTATAATGGCACAGTGAGGGGTCCTCTTATACAGTGAGTATATCCCAAAACCAGCATTTTAGCTGGAAAATTAGGGGGTCGTCTTATGAATGAATGAATGAATGAATGAATGAATGAATGAAAAAATTTATATAGCGCGGCACATGCGAACTGAATCGCCTCTGGGCGCTTGTTGTTTGTGTCTCATGCCTATCAGAAAAGCAGGGTTTTGATCTGCCTTCTGAAGGACAGGTGGTTTTGCTCCAACCGAATGCTGGTTGGTAAAGCATTCCAAAGCCTGGGGCCCTGGAAAGCAAACCTTCTTTCTCCTTTGGACTTGTATTTGGTTTTAGGAACCTTGACCAGATTTTGGTCGGTGGATCGCAGAATGCGGTTGCAATTGTGCGGTTTGATCTTGTCGCATAGATATCTAGGAGCCTTCCCATGGATGCACTTATGTGTCAGGCAGAGTGCTTTAAATGCAATTCTGTCTTTCACTGGCAACCAGTGAAGGGATCTCAATGAAGGTGAGATTGATTCCCAAGATTTTTTCCCAGTCACCAGTCTGGCGGCCGTATTCTGTACGACTTGAAGACGAGCGATTTGGTACTTGGGGAGCCCGAGGTAAAGGGCATTTGCATAGTCCAGTCCAGTCGTCTTATACGCCGGCAAATACGGTATATGAAATTTAAATAAGTATATTTACCAATGGGAATAAATGCAATTACCGACATTGTACATCCCATTTTTATTCAGAGTACTGTAGCTGCCTAAGATTTGGTCAGATTTGTTCATCAATTTATTGTCACATGAAGATCAATATATTTAAACACAAACCATGATCTCCCATGTAGTCACAGTTTATGCCACATTTTTGGGTGGATTTTGACACTGTTGTCATGTTCTGCTACATGTCATGATGAGTAATTAGTCAGCCTGTTAATTCTCTCAGATCATTAATTGCAATAGATGTTGCTGATCTTCTGAAGACCACAACATTCTGTGCCACTTTGTCTACGCAAGTGCACACCTGACGCACTTAACAGGCTACTCCAAAATGTCTTAGTTGCAATTCAAGCCTCCATCACGCCCTCCAGCCATTCAGCAGGGGTGAGGTTGCTGGCCACATTTTCATAATAAAACCATCAGATCTATCATTCCCAATATGTTTTAAAGTACAGGGATTGTTTAAGCATACAAGCACCTGTTTAAGCATAAACACAAAGGAAAATGGAAACAAGGAAATGGGTCAGGTGAAGAACTCTTTAGTGAAAGGCCTTAAAAGAGGTCATCAAGCGTCAGTAGGATATTTGCGGCAAATAACTGTTTTTAAGTGGGAACAAACAACTGGTGTTCATGAATGCCACTATCATAAAAGAATGCAGTAAGAATGCACTTCCTACATCGAAAAATGTTATTGATATAGCGTAGCAATGTGTGGCTCTAAAAAAGAATTGTCTGGGTTTGGTCTCCGCACAAACTGTAAAAATTCTTCAATGTAGGTAATTCAGCTTAATCTGTTTATTTTAGTCTTTAGTGTCACTGCTTAAATTAGCTGTTTAGCTTAGTCTAATTGTGTATTTACTTAATCAACAGAGGGTTGAGTTAATCAATAGAGAGTTGCTTCACAGTGAGTATCTAGCCCCCTCATTACATTAAAAGCTTTGATGCTGTGTCCATCTGCAAGCATAACTAGGAATTGTGCCTGTAGCACAAACTGGCCATGTGTGCAACCAGGTAAGTTGATGAACAGCATTATTTTTTATGTTATCTCATGTTGTAAAGTGCTGCATAAACTGTTGGCGCTATAAAAATCCTGCATAAGAATAATAATAATTATTATTCAGGATTTATATAGCGCAAACTGTTTGTGCAGCACTTAACAAAAAAAGGGTGACAATATAGTAAGAAGGTGAAGAAGGATATTTACCCTATATATCTATATATATGTAGCCCTACCCCCGGAGGAGCTGCTGAGTATTTCGGACAGCATGTTACCTCTATATCTTCACCGTCCAGGGTAGTAGAAGAGAGTTGAAAAAGTTTAATGTCCACACTTTACACTTCTTTTTCTAAGATTTATTTGCATAACTTGGTAAGGAAAGAAGAAGTGGTGGAAGGGGTGGAAGGGTAAACAAGTAGATAGTTTCAAGTGCATAATCTCAATTAGGAAAAACTCCTGCTTCCAGCAAACAGTTCTCGTTGCCACTCCAGCCAGAGTGGGCACTGTTCACCCGGATAGGTCCCTCTCACTGGCCTAGCAGCCGGAATGGCGCACTGAACAAAGCACAGTCTCTGCCACAGACCTTCCCTTATGATGAGACAATTTTGGTCCAGAATCTCTTAACACAGGATTCAGCACCTCTCCAGATTAACTTCTGTAGAACTGAGATCTGACATGTGATCACCATCAAGCCTCTCAGTATATGGTGCATCCTTTGATGAAGTTTCCAGGCCTCCTCCCAAGATAACAGCCTCTTGCATGGTCCTCTGCAGGATAGGTCCTCCCCTGGCTTCCTTCATCAAGCGGCTTCCTTCCTCCAGAACGGACAGCACAGGATCACCTTGAAGCACAGGCCCCAATCTTACTACTGGGCCTACTTAGACAGATCACAACCCCGGACTAACGTGGTCCCGGAGCCAGGATTTCAGGAACAGGCGGGCCACGAGGTGGTGGGATGACAGACCGACAAACCTGGTCCAGTGGCTTCTGTTCCTTAAGTACCCCTTCCCAGAATGCATAGCGGGACGATCACCCCCACTGTTTGGCTGCTGAGGTGGACACCCAATACACCCTGACTCTGCTGCTGCCACCCTTGGCCTGGAGTGGTAATAACACCCCCAGGCCAACATTGGTGGTTACTCCCAGCACAGCTATGGCTGGAACAGAGGCTAAATTTAATCAAAATTACACATGTCTGAGTCAACTAACACTCAGACCCCCTCTAAATTTAAAGCAGCGCCTGCCCAACAGGAGCAGTCCGCTACATATATATATATATATATATATATATATATATATAGTTATTGTTTTGAAAGGGGACATACTCAAATGTTAGCTCTAA
The DNA here is from genome assembly GCF_905171775.1 of Rana temporaria. Lineage (NCBI taxonomy): Eukaryota > Metazoa > Chordata > Amphibia > Anura > Ranidae > Rana > Rana temporaria. The sequence continues at coordinate 272,697,613 of NC_053493.1, forward strand.
GGAAGGACAGCACCATATATTCATTCTCTTTAAAGGATTGCTGGTCCCGTACAAAAACAAAGTTCTTAAAAGTCTGAGATGACTCAGTCTAAATGACTCATAGTCTGATAGGTGAATCCATACATGCTCTAGCAGACAAAAAAAACATCTTTCAGTTCACCATCCACATAGTTTACACATATTTAGCACAGCCTTTTTCTGTGAGGCTTCTCAGTCCTTTAACCACTAGAGCCCCGCGCTATAACCAAATGACAGCTACAGCGCGGACCTGAAAATCCGGGAGGACGTCAATAGATGTCAATAGATGTCCACCCCTTTGCACGCCATCACAACGGCGTGCACTTCCGCCGCTGCCGCACATTGTGATGGCAACCCGAGTCCTTCACGGCGCTCCGCTGCTATTATAATGCGCATGTGCGATAATGGGACGTGACGGGCGGTACATGATGACTAGACGTCATCGACTTCCAAGAAATAACTACTTGTGGCTTCACAATGCCCACAAGCAAGATGAGAACCTTCAGAAACACATTTTAAAAAGTGTTCTTTGTCAAAAACTCTGCAGAGCGGCGGTGGATTCGATAGTAGTAAGTGTACTTACTTTTATGATGTAAACGTACCATGAAAGGAGATCATGTTAAAAACTGCTTAGAGTGGTTGGAACCCCACTTTAACCCACAGGATATGCACCCCGACTATAGTATTTCATAGCAGAAATGGTCAAAACAAAACAAATGGTCAAAATGGAAGTCAACAAATGCAAAATGTTGCCTTTGAAAGAGGTCTGTAGTTCATGGCAATAAACAAATAGAAACATAGTAAAAAATAACAAAGCACCCTGTCACTGATAACCTTAAAAATTAAATCATTGCATCTACTGATTAAAATAAAACATAAACTAACAAATAATTTACTGAAATATACGTATGTGAAAAATAAAAAATGCAATTCATCACTAATATTAACAAGCAGTTTTTATTTTTCTGTCTTTCTCGATCACATGGTTTTATCACCTGTTTATCCTGCCAGTAGATCAGTTTTTTCATTTGTTAGGGTGACAATGCTTTTGGTTCTGCACTGAAATCATACAGTAGTTTTGGGTGGTATTTAACCACCTTAATGCAGGAGTTATTTTTTTTTCACAAATCTGCATTTTTGGCAAAAAAAAATCATGAATAAATAAAAACAAAAACATCTTATAGTTTATGTGAATAGCTTCAGTAAATAAACCTTATGCAACTCATTCAAAAGAATGGGTCCACACCGCAACTGCAGAATGCTTGCTACATGTCCGACATGTCTGACTATTTTGCCATATTTAGCATTTCATAACTGGTTGTAGATTGAACAAGGAGGATAAATATTATTATTACCAAATATAAAAAGGTGTGTGCTGCTTTTGGTAAAATATGATTTTTTTTTTTAACATGGACAGATTTACTCCTAAAAGAACAATAGTCAATGCTTTGTTGTCAGTTGTCCATGTGCCAATTTGGTTTCATAATACAGGGACTGAATCAATCAGACCATGGTACTCACCAAATCTCGGTTCCTTGTTTTCTTTTATTAGAAAACCAGCAGGTAACAACCCCTAGCAGCATGATTCCTATACATGGCCCTTGGATCTTATCAACAGCCATATCATGCAATAGTATCACTCTTACCCAAGATGCAAAAGGTGCAAACAGAGAGACCCCAGGAAGCTTTCATGTAGTTCTATTTGTTGTAAAATTACATTTTTGAAGCATATTATTTCCTTTCCATCATAGATTCATATGGTAAGAATATACACAGCTAAAAATGTATAAAATATTTGTAATGAATAAACTAAACAGGCATTTTTTATATATATATATATATATATATATATATATATATATATATATATATATATATATATATATATATATATATATATATAATATAAATACTGTAGCTGTGCATTTCAGAATTTTTACATTAACCATTTACCACTACAGCCTTTTTTTTAATTTGTCATGTGCTAAAATGTATCTCCATCAATTACCTTTAAATTTGCCTGTGTACATGCAATCATTGCATTTACACTTGACGTGCAATACTGTTTGTCACCTTAAAAGCTGTGCACGTATCAGTGATTTATAAATATTCAGCATTCTTGGGAACCAGGTTATGTAAAGATTCACATAAATCAATACGTAGAAATGGTGCTTTATGAACTGTATAAACACGCATGTGCCCAAATCCATTTTAGGTCCTGGAGTGTTTTCTGATGCCACTTTTATTATCAGGAGAAAAAAAAATGTAAAGAACAACTAATGGAATCAGGAGGAGGCTTTCTGAATGCATAACAGCAAAGTGGCTGTGAAGTGGATTACTACGATAATTGGGCTAGAAGAAATAAACATAAAAATTTTTATTCCTAGCACTAGGATTGATAAAGAAAGGCTGGAACCAGCGTCGGCAAATCTTTCTCCTGCCAAGAGTGAGCACCAAAATGTATTTGATTTTGAGAAACCCAACTGTTTTGTTTTGTCCTTTTAGAATGCCACATTTACATTACTTATTTTTTTATTTTATTTAGGCAGCATTATTTTTTTTTTGTTCACAAGGTGTCAAGCAAACGTGAAAGTTACAAGGGTTGGGAAAAAAAAGTTTTTTTTCCCAAAAGAAAACCTGTTGCTGTAACTCCTAAAAATGTGTAACCTGGAAGAAAGGCTCCCCTCTGCCCTCCCTCATCTCCCACACTTAGAACGGGAAACAACCCCATCACAGGCAGCCCGGCAAAAGCGCGCATGCGGATGGAGCTACTACCGCCGCAGTCCTCCTCACAAATCGAGGCCCAGGCTTTCAGCCACTTCCAGTCTAACCAGGCCCTGAAATGCTCCATGGCTTCCTTCCCCACATTGGGACAACCGGTGATCGACACCACTCTCAAGAACATGTTACTTTCACTCCAGACCTCACTGATGACGGATCTGTCATCCCTCTTCACTAAAATGATGGCAGATATGCACATTATTGATGACAGAGTGTCCCACCTAGAAAACAGCATGGGGGAATGTACATCTACTCTGAATGACGCTGGCCTCCAGCAAGGGCTGGTTCAAAGATGCACAAACTAAGTGGCTCCCCTGGTCACGGTGGACCAGAGCAGCGCTATACCTGTGAACCTAGTGACTCTGAGGGTAAACTCTGATGGTAAACTTTTTGTTCTCATCGCATCTAAATGTACCCATGCTGTAAAGGCCATATCCACTGTTTTGTTCCCACGATTGTTAACCTTAATCTTCACTTGAACAAAAAAAAAAGCACTTGTAACCTCAATCTGTATCTCATGTTTAATCTTGACGAAAAACTGGATTGTATTCTGTATCCTTTAATTTTCCACTTTTGAAAACTCAATAAAAAACTATTGTTTAAAAAAAAAAATGTGATGTATTGCTTATGTGACTGGCTCAGTGCTGTTCATGACAATTCTTCACCAATTACAACATTGGGACTGATAATGTGACTTTATCAGGATGACCTTCCCACACACCACACAGGAAGTAGGAAGTGGCTGCAGGAAAAAGAAAGTGAGTGAAATCTATGCATTTTGGTCCATATTGCAGCAGGTAGGACTCAGCAGTTAGATTTGTTAAAATCATTGCTTTTCAATAAAAAAAATAATGAAAAAAAAAATCATTGCTAATGTATTTTATTTACAATGAGAGGATTGTCACATGAAAGTACCAAAACACATCAGATGATCATTGGAAGTATCAAGCATTGGTATGCATATTTATGTATAATGACCGTTTTTGTGGATCTTTTTTTATTTATTTTTTGGAACACATCAGCTTTGGCCTCAAATTCCAAAAAAGGATGTCTATTCTCTAAGCCCACCCAAGGTCTGATATATTGGTTAGCTGTCTGTCTTCTCCATCCTTCCCTCGTTTAATAAATAAGACACAGGTTTGCCCTCTGTTTCCTATACTCTTTGCTATAGCAATAGAAACTCTTCCTATTAGCATCAGGCGAATTGAGTACGTAAGTGGCATTACCCTCAGGCAAATAGCTGAATGAATAAGCTTATATGTTGATCATTTAATATTATATGATATTTCTATGATACAGTCCCTTCCTTATCCTTGGCCATTCGTACTATTGAAGAATTTGATGGATACACAGGTCTTAAAATTAACTGGCAAACGTCCATTTTGATACCATTGGCATCTGGAGTCATATCGTTTATACCACCTCAGTCCCCTCTCACCATTTGGTCCTCCTTTAAATGGGGATTGTAATTACACTGCATCCCTCCTAGGCCATCTTATAGAACATTGGCCAACTTATGCAGGTAAGGTAAACTGCAGGTGTGATCTAAACTGCCTATACTATACAGAATCTTAATTAAAATGACCCTTTTACCAAAATGTATCTGATATATCCCTTGTGTCCCAGAATACTTCATACAGTCAATAGTCTCTTTAGTGAGAAGTGTCTCTTGGAGATCTAAAATCGCTGGATGATACCTACGTAAAACGGTGTTAACCATCGCCCTCTTCAAGGGATTTTGTTACCCCCTGGGACAATTCAGGCAACAACAGGTGTGTCACCAAAATGTATCCAAATACACACATATGCCCATGACAGTACCAAAATCCTTCTTGTAGGAACTTAACCCTATATTCTCATTCATTAGATGGGGTATCACTAGACCTAAAAGGCCCAAAGAAGAAGCTGGTAGGGCCCTGATAGATGTTTGTATATCACTTGGCAAGAAAACTAAAATGCTTAATCATGTAGGGCCTCCCTGTAGTTTCCTATAACTCAGTAGGACACATGGCACATGTTTTGTGTAGCAAACAGTTGTTGATATTCCTGGAGGCCCCTAAGCTATTCACCCACTAACACCACCTACTCACCCTGAAACCAAATCAGTGTGTATTTAGGGTAAATGCTTTACTTAAAGCGTAACTCCACCCAAAACCACCCCTCTCTGCTGTCACATTTAGCACCTTTCGAGGGGGAGCAGGTACCTGGTTTTGACAGGTACCTGCTCCCACTTCCGGCTGATCTTGCCGCGGGCAAAGTCAGTATGAAGTTTGGCCCCCTCCTTCTTCCCCCATTGCCGGGTCATTCACAAAGCGCAACACGCTTCCTGCATGCACAGTAGGGGACCAGCTGTGAAGCCGCAAGTCTTCACTGCTGGTTTCTTTTATTTTTTCTGAAGGAGCCTGGAGCTCTACTTTCGTTTCAGAACCTTCCAAATAAGTAATCTTTATGAGACAACCCTATATTGGCACAACCTAGTGTAATTCCAGATACTGCTTAATATAAATCCTATAGTATTGTAACATTTACCAGGGGGGAACACTGTACTCATTTGTGTAATTACAGGGAAACAAGATTTACCCTGTATTTTTTTTTTCTATAGATTTCTGTAACTGTGCCATGGCTTGAAGGCACAATTCAAAAGTCGGAAGGCTCCTAAATGTTCATATCCACTCTCCATTACCACTTACTAAATACTAAACTGGGTAAAACTCCACTAGCTGATTTGATTAAATGACAGAGCCTACTACCTACTATGTCTACGGAGAAATGGGATAATAACTGCTTCTCTCACATGTTAATAACTGCTTCTCTCATAACACACACCAAACATACCTATCTCCTATTCGAATTCACAAAATAGGATGTATGGCCACTTCTAACTGTATACAATAGAGTGAACCTCAATCAGATTCCATGCACCTCATTTGGGGTTGTCAGATTATATCTGATTTCGAGCCGCAAGTAGTTACCGTGCTCACCACCTTACGGCAACTAACTCTTTATTTGGTATACTTGATGAAGAATATTGGCCGTACAATACCAGAATATTCATGTAGCCCAATAGAAACCACTGCTTAGATTATCCCTTATTAAAATTATATGTCTGGTGAAGGGGAGTGTTATGCCTTGTACACACAATCGGAATTTCCATTAGGATAAACTCTGCCAAACACATCGAGTTCCTCGTCGAGTTCAGTGTGGAAGCCGCTGAGATCTCGGCGGGCCGACTTTCCTCATTGAACAACAAGGAAATAGAGAACATGTTCTCTTTTCGGCCCGACGAGTTCCTCGTCGGCTTCCTCGCTGAAAAGTGTACACACGACCGAGTTTCTCAGCAGAATCCAGCTCCGACCGAGTTTCTGGCAGAATTCTGCCGAGAAACTCGGTCGTGTGTATGGGGCCTGACAGATTTTCCAGACGGAATTCCGTTCAATCTGTCTTCCATACAAGAATAACACTACGATGAACCGAGAAAAATGAAGTTCAATGCTTCCGAGCATGCGTCGACTTGATTCTGAGCATGCATGTTTTTTTCTCCGTCAGAGTTCCATCGGAAAAAAAGAGAACATGTTCTCTTTCTAAGACCATCGGAATTTCCGAAGGAATAACTCCGATGGGGCACACAGAAAAAAAAGGTTTGTATCAAAAGAAAGTACTATCTGTCCCCAGAAATACAGATTTGCCCATGCTGTATGTCAATGCTATCTAAAGTTACCTTTCCTTTTCATATACAAAATATTATGCCTCACTGTGTGAATTGTTACCTCAAACCAGGTTTTCTATACAAGCATCAATTCATTGTGAATCCTTAACATAAAGTGCATAAAGTGCTCGGGCCAGATTCACATAGGTTAGCGGATCTTTAGATCCGCGTAACCTATGTGAATTAAGATCCGCCGCCGCAAGTTTTTTGAGGCAAGTGGGTAATTCACAAAACACTTACCTCAAAACTTGCGGCGGCGTATCGTAAATCCCCCGGCGGAATTCAAATTCCGCGGCTAGGGGGAGTGTACTATTCAAATCAGGCGCGTTCCCGCGCCGATCGAATAGCGCATGCGCCGTCCGGAAATTTTCCCAGCGTGCATTGCTCCAAATGACGTTGCAAGGTCGACAGTTACACCTGTCGGATCTTAGGCATATCTATGCGTAACTGATTCTATGAATCAGTCGCATAGATACGACCGGCACAACTCAGAGATACGACGGTGAATCAGGAGATACACCATCGTATCTCGATGTGATTCTGGCCCAATATGTGTAAATATATTAAATAAAATTAATATTAATTAATCAGTGCTAATCATAAAGTGCTGTAGTGCCAAAAACAAATATTATCTGATAAATCCAAAAATAACATAACATAATTCATCAAAAATGTCCTCTGATTAAAATTGATGCTTTGTGATGATGCTCCAAAATAAATTCACAGGGACTTCAAACACGTGCTCCCCCCTGTTTGATTGCACTCACCTCAGGGTGTGTGACCGCACAACTAAATTTGGTCTAAACCGCAGTTGAACCACCACTGGGCTCTATGTTAAATTGACTCTGTAGGTTCCCAGGTTTTTCTCTGTTGCTGTCCTTGGATCATGTTTAAAAAAAATAGGCTGGATAGTGTTATACCATTTAAACACTGATTTATTCAAAACAAAAATTGCCAGGGAACTCACACTTTAACCGTTTCAATACAGGGCACATTCACCCCCTTTCTAATTGTCGCACTTTGAATGACAATTGCGCGGTCATGCAACACTGTACCCAAATGATTCAAATGGTTCTTATTATTTGCGCTATAAACAAAAGAAGAGTGACAAGTTTGAAAATAACACAATATTTTTTACTTTTTGCTATAATAAATATATATATATAAAAAAAAAAAATAATATTCTTTTCCTCAGTTTAGGCCTATGTATATTCTTCTACATATTTTTGGTAAAAAGCGTATATTGATTGGTTTGCACAAATGTTATAGCGTCTACAAAATAGGGGATAGATTTATGCCGTTTTATATATTTTTTTTTCTTTACTAGTAATGGCAGAAATCTGCGATTTTTATCGTGACTGTGACATTGCGACGGACATATCAGACACTTTTGACACATTTTTTGGACCATTTACATTCATACAGCGATCAGTGCTATAAAAATGCACGGATTACTGTGTAAATGTGACTGGCAGGGAAGGGGTTAACACTAGGAGGCGATCAAGGGGTTAATTGTGTGTCTTAGGGAGGGATTCTAACTGTAGGGGGTGGGGACTCACAAGGGGAGGAGACCAATCAGTGTTGCTCTGTACTGGAAACACACCATCGGTCTCCTCTCACCTGAAAGGACATGGATCTGTGTGTATACACGCATAGATCCACGGTCCTGCTGTGTTAACGGGCAATTGCGGTTGCCTAGCAGAGAATGCGGCCGTCGGGCACATGCATCAGCTCCCAAGCGACGTGGCAGGCGCGCTCGCACCTCCTAGATGGCCGGGAAGCCCAGGACATCATAGGACATCATAGGTTGGGAGGTCCCTCCTGCGGACATCATATGACTATGGGAAGTGGTTAAAGGTGCTTTCTCTACCGTACTGTCCCCTCCCCAACACGTGTCGACACAGGGCTATGACGTGTATTCCTCAGGGTCTGCAACCCTTATGCCGCGTACACACGATCATTTTTCGGATTGTAAAAAACAAGGTTTTTCAGCCTCTAGGAAAAAAATAGAGCATGTTCGAATTTTTTTTTTTGTCAATCTTCAGAACCCGAAAAATGCTCTGAAGCCCACACACGATCATTTTAAATTACATTTTTAAAAAACTTTGTTTTTTACAACCCGAAAAATTATCGTGTGTACGCGGCATTAGACTTTCTGGGCCTGATTCTCAAAAGAAATACGCAGACTTAACTGCTGTTCAGCCTGCGTATCCCTGTGCCTAACTTTGGAAACGATTCTCAAAAGGCTTTTTCCAAAGTTAGGCAGAAAATCTGACATGTGTAAGACACTTACACGGTCAGATTTTAGGATGCAGTACCGCATCCGCCACTGGGGGCATTTCTCATTGAAATGCAGCTTTGCGTATGCAAATGAGGACTTAAGCAGATTTTCAAAGCATTTCAGCACTTTGATTTCTGCGTAAGTTCCGAATTTGCCTGCGCAAAACTAGGGCTGGTTTTATAATGTGGAAAGTTAGTCACACATTGTAAAGGCCCATTCCAGCGACGGCATTTGGTATGCATTCCCGAGGGAGAACTCCACGGCAATTTTTAAATTCAAAACCGCCATGGGTTCCCCCCCAGGAGCATACCAGGCCCTTAGGTCTGGTATGGGTTGTAAGGAGACCCCCCCTCCGCCGAAAATTCGACGTAGGGGGTCCCCCTACAATCCATACCAGACCCGTATCCAAAGCACGCTACCCGGCCGGTCAGGAATGGGAGTGGGGACGAGCGAGCGTCCCCCCCCCTCCTGAGCCGTGCCAGGCCGCATGCCCTCAACATGGGGGGGTTGGGTGCTCTGGGGCAGGGGGGCGCACTGCGGGCCCCCCCACCCCAGAGCACCCTGTCCCCATGTCGATGAGGACAGGACCTCTTCCCGACAACCCTTGCCATTGGTTGTCGGGGTCTGCGGGCAGGGGCTTATCGGAATCTGGGAGTCCCCTTTAATAAGGGGGCCCCCAGATACCGGCCCCCCACCCTAAGTGAATGGATATGGGGTACATCGTACCCCTATCCATTCACCTGGAGGCAAAAAAGTAAGTTAGTAAACACACAACACAAGGCTTTTTAAAATAATTTATTATTCTGCTCCGGATGCCCCCCCTGTCTTCGTTATTAGCTCAATTACCAGGGGGGCTTCTTCTTCCACTCTCCGGGGGTCTTCTTCCACTCTCCGGGGGTCTTCTCCGCTCTCCGGGGGGGGGTTTCTTCTTCCGCTCTCCGGGGGGGGCTTCTCCGGACTCCGGGGGGCTTCTTCCATCTTCTCCCCTCTTCCGCTGTTGACTCGGCGAACCCTGGTTCTTCTGCAGCTCTCCGGTGCCTTCTTCTTCAGCGCTGGCTGCCTGCTATGTTTGTGTGTTAGCTCGATTTCAAACAGGCAGCCGGCGCGGTCTTCTGTGACGTCAGGGTCTTGTCTTCTGTTCTTCCGATGTTGACTCGTCGCCTGTTGTCGCTGTAATGATGGAAGCGCGCCTTGCATCACATTTATATAGGCATCACCGTCCCATCATGCTCCGGTAGGTACCCACGTGGTGGGTGCACGTGGGTAGGCACCCACCACGTGGGTACCTGCCGGAGCATGATGGGACGGTGATGCCTATATAAATGTGATGCAAGGCGCGCTTCCATCATTACAGCGACAACAGGCGACGAGTCAACATCGGAAGAACAGAAGACAAGACCCTGACGTCACAGAAGACCGCGCCGGCTGCCTGTTTGAAATCGAGCTAACACACAAACATAGCAGGCAGCCAGCGCTGAAGAAGAAGGCACCGGAGAGCTGCAGAAGAACCGGGGTTCGCCGAGTCAACAGCGGAAGAGGGGAGAAGATGGAAGAAGCCCCCCGGAGTCCGGAGAAGCCCCCCCCGGAGAGCGGAGAAGACCCCCGGAGAGTGGAAGAAGACCCCCGGAGAGTGGAAGAAGAAGCCCCCCCTGGTAATTGAGCTAATAACGAAGACAGGGGGGCATCCGGAGCAGAATAATAAATTATTTTAAAAAGCCTTGTGTTGTGTGTTTACTAACTTACTTTTTGCCTCCAGGTGAATGGATAGGGGTACGATGTACCCCATATCCATTCACTTAGGGTGGGGGGCCGGTATCTGGGGGCCCCCTTATTAAAGGGGACTCCCAGATTCCGATAAGCCCCCGCCCGCAGACCCCGACAACCAACGGCAAGGGTTGTCGGGAAGAGGTCCTGTCCTCATCAACATGGGGACAGGGTGCTCTGGGGTGGGGGGGCCCGCAGTGCGCCCCCCTGCCCCAGAGCACCCAACCCCCCCATGTTGAGGGCATGCGGCCTGGCACGGCTCAGGAGGGGGGGGGACGCTCGCTCGTCCCCACTCCCATTCCTGACCGGCCGGGTAGCGTGCTTTGGATACGGGTCTGGTATGGATTGTAGGGGGACCCCCTACGTCAATTTTTCGGCGTGGGGGGGTCTCCTTACAACCCATACCAGACCTAAGGGCCTGGTATGCTCCTGGGGGGGGAACCCATGCCGTTTTTTTCTTTGAAAATTGGCATGGAGTTCACCCTCTCAGGAATGCATGCTGAGCGACGCTGTCATTTTTTTTTATAATCATTTGTTTTCCCGGCGCGTCTTTTTTTTTCACCCGTCGCAACTTTAGTGTCCCGTCGAAATTCTCAAAGCCGCCCGGCGTTAATTACGTTCGCGCGCTGCACGTCGGGAAAATTAAGTCACACGCATGCGCAGTACGGCCGGCGCGGGAGCGCGCCTCATTTAAATTTTAAACGCCCCCAGGAGAGGAGGACTGCCTTACGACGGCGGCACTTAAGTTACACGGCCTGAAATTTCTATCTAAGTGCTTTGATGATCGGGCACTTAGGTAGAAATTTTAAGTCAGTGTAACTTAACTGCTGAAATTTAAGTTACGCAGACTTTTTGAGAATTTGGCCCTCTGTACTCTGTTCCCATAAGTCTGCACTAAGATACAAGTACAATTTTAGACATTATCTGTAATAGGAAATTCAGTTTTGCTGAGATAGTCCCCAAGGGTTAAACACTTCTTAACACTTAAACACTTCTAAAGAGATGCATATTCTGCCACTTTCCTCATTATAACACAGAAAGTGCATCAGATAATTAAAATGAACTCCCATTAAGAATCAGACGGTATCAGTCTGGTGAAACAAACTGTTATTTCTTCACAGCAACAAAAGGTAAGAATCTGCTATAAGTTTTGTTAAAAAATCCCTAGAGGTTATTGTTTTTTTTATTTTTTTTCAACAAAAGTTGAGTTACTGTTTAAGGTGCTAGGACTTAATTGGTTAAACAGTAGCACGCACATTACAATGGCAGGATGTGAAAAGTTTCAAATACATTTGTGATGATAGTATTTATTTTCATGTTAAAAGGTTCTAAAAACATCTTTCACTTCTGCAGATCATTCACCCTGGAATACAGTCTAATGCACAAGCAAATGTTTTATGCTGGTAGATTAAAAAATGGATCATCCTCTGTAAATCTATTTATGGAATGTGCATTAAAAATGGCAAACATATAATCCATATAAACAAGAAACTGTACTGTTTCTGTTGAGCTTAATAACAATCTTAAATGTCCAGGTGTCGGGTAAACAAGGGAGTGTTCATTGCTGCCGTAATGAGTTGCATTTATTTTTAATAAAAATTATTTGACTATTGCCTTTTTATAAATGATAACTTACTGCACCTATACATACACAAGCTAAAGAGAATATTATCCTATACAATACATTCATAAACATAGTTCTATGAATTATAGTACTTCACTAGCCAAAACATTTAGCACATATTTCATAAATAAAAAACAACAAAAATCAATAAATGATTAGATGTTTAAATCCAGAAAGCAATAAAGTCAGTAAATATATTCAATTTTAGCTTTATAGTACATGAAAAACAATTACTAAAAGCTCAGATACACTTTAATATGTTAATATTTTCAAAAGATGGCTATACACTACACTAATAGGTGCAAGCTGAATGCAAAAAGAGATTCCTCCATCCAAACTGCACAGTGCGGATGAAGAATCCCCCTGCTGGGTGACACGTATTCTGACTGTCACCAGTGCAAGGATTTGTGTGCAACCGCTGTTCTGCCAGCAATCTTCCACGCAACCAGGGGGGACCCCCCATTTATCGCCACCTCCCCTATTCATGCATGGATTCCGATGCGGAGGAGCTGCTTTTTTGAAGCACCCATTAGAGCCATAGGCTCTGATAGGCTTCAATATAGGATGGGCTTGGGTCGCAGAGAGTGCGCTCCGAGCCCACCCAGGTGTGTTACAACAACGTATCAATATTAACTGTTGTAACACTGATCCCGGCCAATCAGGAAGTGGGTTTTGACACCGGTCACTCGATTGGCTGAAAGGACAGGCAATCCTATTGAATGCCTAGGAGGAGGAGCCGCATGGCAGAAGCTGCTGTGATGCAGAAAAGACACAGGAGCCGCTGCCGCAGCGATAAGAGACCCCCAATCCATCCGTTGTCTGCCGCTCTTAAGATCAGATAAGATAAGATAATACTTCCAAACAACCACACATACATTCTCCTAATACATGTCCACATATCTGAAAACATAACAGATATATATTAATTTATTACATTATATTAATATATATATTATTATTTTTTTTAAATAAAAATTTCACATACAACTCCTAACTCTCTGCACCTAGTGGGTTTATGGACAAAACAGCCCCTACTTTAAATGATTAGTGTGTGTTAATGGGGCAAATACACTGTAGCCCAGATGGATTGGATCACCACTAATAGCTTTTGGCTGCTTTTTTTAAGCAGCTGGCATATATGCTGTGTCTGAATTCAGTAGATTTGTGCCTATGATTTGCTGTGCTGTTTTCACCACAAAAGACAGGCACTTCTTATTCTCCGGCTTGCAGCTGGCATACCACACTACAGCGCAATGCAGACGAATACTCAATGGTGCAATGATAAAAATTGACCAGAAGCTTTGGGATCATGCCAGCCTGTTTCTATCTCCTACTTCACTTTTTTTACTAGAAAACAAGTATCTTGAGATCATGACACCTCCCTCGTAATATGCACACCCAAAATTTCAATACTGTCCTTCCGTTCGACTTCCTCATATTCTGGCCAATGATTGATCATTCTTCATCTCCTATAATCCACTATTATTTTCTTAGTTTTCGCAGTATTAAGTATTAAATCATTATCTGTATACCACTCAATCAAATGTTGAATTTTCCGCCTATAAGCAGTCTCATTGTTATCTTGTATGAGTCCAACTAAGGTGGTGTCATCAGCAAACTCCACTATAGTATTTGATTCTATACATGAAGGTAAAAAACCTTCATGTTGCAGAATCCCCCCAATACTTACCTAAGCCTAAACCCGATCCAGCGATGTGCATAAGAGTCGTGGCTCTCCCGAGACTCTCTTTCCTGATTGGCTGAGAAATAGCAGCAGAATTGGCTCCCACTGTTGTCAATCACAGTCAGTGAGGAGGGAGTGGGGGGTGGGGTTGAGCCACACTCTGTGTGTCCCACAGAGGAGGCTCGGCATCAAGCAATGTGTTCTGGGGGTGCTCGGCAAAGGGGAGGGGCCATAAATGCTGAAGGGGACCCAAGAAGATGAGGATCAGGGGTGCTCTGTGCAAAACCACTGTACAGGTAGGTATAAAGGGCCAGATTCACAGTGAGAGTACGCCGGCGTATCTACTGATACGCCGGCGTACTTTCAAATTTGCCGCGTCGTATCTTTATTTTGAATTCTCAAACAAAGATACGATGGCATTTGGCTAAGATCCGACAGGCGTACGGCTTCGTACGCCTTCGTATCTTAGGATGCAATACTTTGGCGCCCGCTGTGTGGAGTTTGCGTCGTTTTCCGCGTTGGGTATGCTAATTAGCTGTTTACGGCGATCCACGAAGCTACACACTTTCGTCGCATTCTCTTACGTCGTCGCTAGTCAGCTTTTCCCGTCGTAAAGTTACGGCTTCTATTTCATGGCTTATATTTAGACCAGCCATTTTAAAGTATGGCCGTAGTTACCGCGTCGAATTTTGAATAATTATTTTTTTGCGTAAGTCGTCCGGGAATAGGAAAGGATGTAACGCACGTCGCCGTTCAAAAAATTACGTTGGTGCGATGTCATTTCGCGCAAAGCACAGCGGGAAAATACAAAACGGAGCATGTGCAGTACGTTCGGTGCGGGAACGTGCCTAATTTAAATGATACACGCCCCATTTGAATTAGGCGGGCTTGCGCCGGACGGATTTACACTACGCCGCCCCAAGTTTACAGGCAAGTGCTTTGTGAATCGAGCACTTGCGCTGAAAACTTGCAGCGGTGTAACGTAAATGGGATACGTTATGCCGCCGGAATTGTACATGAATCTGGCCCGATGTGTTTATTATTTTAAAGAAAAAAAAAAACAGGGTTTTAGAACCATTTTAAGATGTGATAATACAAGCCTCTCAAAACACTTCATAATGATACGAGTTAGAGCAAATGGACAATCATTAGGCAATCATGTATGTAAATTATCATTAAATATATTACTGATGATTTTTTTAGGTATTGGTACAATACCTGCAGATTAAAACAAAAAGGTACTGCAGCTTCTCGTAATTAAATATATATCGGTAAAAACACCTGCTAACGGATCTGCACGTACCCTCAGTATATGGCCTGAAACCCTGTATGATCCAGCTGCCTTTCTGATGTCATTCTTCCTCAAACGTGATCTGATCATAGCAATCTGTAGTCCCCACATGGTCACATTAGTAGACCCAGTAAACTTAATTTAGTGCTAGTAGATTAGCAACAGTAAACATATCATTATTAAAAGTAATTATAGCTGGAGTAGTTGTAGATAGAAATGGTATAGCTGTACCTTTTCTTAAGATTATACAAGAATAAGTCTTTAAAATGTATAGTCCTTTAACATTATTTTTTTAAATATGTAAATTAAACATGTAAATTATGTTAAATATGTAAATTAAAGTATTATTTAAATAATCCTATCAATTTGTGTTTACATTTCCAAAATCGTAATTTCTTAAAGTCGCTATAAAAAGTATTGTTTTACACTGATCAGCCATGCCAAAGTAAAAATAGATCTCTGCAACATAAAAAGGGTTGAGTACACTGTATATAACTAGAGAGGACCGCATTTGCTCCTTACATACACAGGCGCCTTATCCTGTTTTGCAGTATTACACAATGGCTAACTGTTTTTCAAAGCAATTACATTCAAGGCATGCCATGAATGATAACTGTCACAGTTGATTGTGCTCTTAATCAAATAATCAAGCCATCAAATGGCTTGTCTCATAATTGATAACACATGCAAACCATAGCAACTGTAGATCAAACAAAGGCCAAGATGACTGCTTACTTGGTTTTCAGGGGTAGGAGAGTTTATTTTTGCTTTTCTCTGTGATTATCTACTGCATTGGATCATGAATCGGTTACAGTATTATTAAATATGTTAAAAAGATAAAGGTTCCCCCTGCTGGCTGCTTATGAAAATAAAAATTATGTATGTGCCTTTCTTCATATTTACTGTACATGACTAAAACATATTAAAAAAAAAGATAAGACAAGAAAATATATAGAAAGCCACCATATTCACATTATTATTATTATTATTATTATTATTATTATTATTATTGCATGAAGGTAAATAATATGTTTGCAAATTTCTGAAGCATATCCCTTTTTCTTTTGTGCACTTCGCTACTCTGAGCATAGATCATCACAGGCACTGGAAAGAAAATGGAAATATAAAAGTATGCACAGACAATTCCAAAAATAAGGTGGTTATGTAAAAATATGCAATTTTTCTTTTGAGCAAGCATGTATTTTTCAATTCATCCGTGTACAGCCTTTAAGGGAAGCCTTCAAATGCTGCAAATGCTAAACTCTGCTCACTGGTCCTTCAGCTTATTTTTTATACAGAATGGTTCTCTCATATAAGTTTTACAGTATGTAATTGACCTGTATACGGCCAAAATAATTGATGTGCCATTGTCAATATTTTTTTTACACAGCATAGATATTTTCAAGCTAATTAGTGCAATTGTTATACTTTGTCTACCTACAATTCTCCTCCAAACTTTAAAAATTATTTTCATGTCTTAATTCTCAAATCTATCTTGTAATTTTGAAATTCAAATTATGTCCATAAAGAGGTTCATTAGCAGTTTAAAAAAAAAAAAATTAAAGTCAGCTGCTATAAATACTGTAGCTGGTGACTTTTAATAATAGGACACTTACCTATCCAGGGATCCAGCACTGTCCTCACCCAAGCCTGCTATTAGGCTGACTTTGGATCCAGGTGCCAGCATGTTTAGTTTGGGAAGCTGGCTGTGACTTCTTGCTATGCTTTGTGAATAGTCCACAGCTTTCTGGGAACTGTGACGTGTCCCAGAAGGCTGTGGAGGAAAGAGGTTGGAGGTGACCTCCCGCTAGGATTGTAGCGGCAATACAACTGGAAGTGGGAGTGGGTACCTGTCAAAACCAGGTACCCGCTCCAGCCAAAAAAACAAGTGGCAAAACTTAAAGAGGAGGAGACAGACAAATGGAACCTCCCCTTTTAGGTGAAGTTCAACTTACTTTAAGGATAGCATCAAGAAACATGCATTTATCAAAAACACAATTCCATAAAAAAGTTTTTTCTTTTTTTTTTAGCTGAAACGTATTGTCTTGGCATAAATGGATTGTGTAATTTAAAACATTACATTGCCCAATTTTAGCATGAATAACAATAGAAACAAATTAGGTAACTGCTGCAATAATGACCTCCTTGTGTAAAGTTTACATATTTTCTTTTTTACAAGTGATTCCTTATGAACAAAAAGGCAAATGACTGGAAATGGTATATTATTAGATTTCTGAACAGATTTAAAATGAGAAACATGTGCTGCAAGAGTCACACAGTGATGTCTTCATATGACTGAAGAAAGGCTTTTAGGGCCAGATTCACAGAAGAAGTACGCCTACTGACACACCGGCGTACTTTCAAATTTGCTGCGTCGTATCTTTAGTTTGAATCCTCAAACCAAGATACGACGGCTTCTGGCTTCGATCCGACAGGCGTACAGCTTCGTACGCCTTCGGATCGTAGGTGCAATACTTTGGCGCCCGCTGGATGGAGTTTGCGTCGTTTTCCCGCGTCAGGTATGCTAATTAGCATTTTCCGTCGATCCACAAAGGTACGCGCGGCCGTCGCATTCTCTTACGTCGTCGCTAGTCGGCTTTTCCCGGCGTATAGTTAAAGCTGCTATTTCATGGCGTATTGATAGACCTGCCATGTTAAAGTATGGCCGTCGTTCCCGCGTCAAATTAAAAATTTTTTTTTTGTGTAAGTCGTCCGTGAATAGGAAAGGACGTAACTCACGTCGAAGTTCAAAAAATGACGTTGTGCGACGTCATTTCGCGCAAAGCACGGCGGGAAATTTCAAAACGGAGCAAGCACAGTACGTTCGGCGCGGGAATGTGCCTAATTTAAATGATCCACGCCCCCTACCCGGATCATTTGAATTAGGCGGGCTTGCGCCGGAGGGATTTACGATACGCCGCCGCAACTTTACAGGCAGGTGCTTTGTGAATCAAGCACTTGCCCGTAAAACTTGCGGCAGCGTAACGTAAATGCGATACGTTACGCCGCCGCAGATGTACCTGAATCTGGCCCTTAGTTCCTAGTGTTAGATGGAACTGTGAATATTAATACTGGGCAATCTAGCTATTGTTTTTATTTTATTTTTATTTAATTTTTTTAATAGTGCTATTAAAATTTATAGGTATTTTCTCAGTCACACTGTTTTCATAAAAATCAATAGTAAAGATTAATATTTTAAGAATTTTGAAGCTATAAAACAGAATTTGTAATTTGTATTAAGGCATACCTCCCGACTGTCCCTGATTTCGAGGGACTGTCCCTGATTTGGAGCAATGTCCCTCTGTCCCTCATTCTCCTCATTTGTCCCTCATTTTAGTCTGATCACTATAGATGTATATAAAATACACTTTTTATCTGTCAAAAAGTGTTTCCCAGCGCTAAACCTTTCATCTGATTTCTAAATTGCTGCATTTGTAAATTCCAAAAGCCAATATAAATAAATTGTAGTGGTAAAAAAAGCACTTGTGGATTTAACCAATCTTATTTTTTTTTGTACAATTCTCCTTTAAGGGGTGTGGCAAGGGGTGTGTCCTATGCCTGCATACTTTTGCTGATAGGTGTCCCTCATTCCCATCTCAGAAAGTTGGGAGGTGTGATTAAGG
The DNA here is from genome assembly GCF_905171775.1 of Rana temporaria. Taxonomy (NCBI): domain Eukaryota; kingdom Metazoa; phylum Chordata; class Amphibia; order Anura; family Ranidae; genus Rana; species Rana temporaria. The sequence goes on from NC_053493.1 coordinate 272,716,385, forward strand.
TAGAATATAATGAGGCTATGGAGGTTCAATAAATTAAATAATCCTAATAAGCATATTATTCATATAAAGTACAAGTAAATGAGCTTTAAAATAAACCATCACTAACCTCTGAAATTACAGCCACTGTAGAGTAATTCATCTGCAAGTCTGGTCTCTGCATTCTTTTCATCCCCCTCCTCTGTGCTTCTGTATTTAAATTAAAGAGTTGGGGTGCAGTGGGGAAAGGTTGTACTACTATCTGGAGCTCTGTATAAGAGATTTCCCCCTACTTCCTTCCCTGGTAGCATCTATGTTAATAGATGGGAGATGAGGGAAATTCTGAGGGAAAAAAATGTTTTTTTAAATGTTTTTTGGGGATATTTATTATGGCAAAAAGTAAAAAATATAATTTTTTTTTCAAAATTTTCGCTCTTTTTTTGTTTATAGCGCAACAAAAAAAAATGCAGAGGTGATCAAATACCACCAAAATAAAGCTCTATTTGTGGGAAAAAAAGGATGCCAATTTTAACCTGCATAATGGTCCGGGTCTTAACCGGTTAAATTGCTTTCTTCTTTATATACAGTTGCAAGTGGGTATTTACGTTGTTTTAACACAATTGCCCATTTACGAAGCATGTTAAATACACCACCCTTTCAAATTCCAACTATCACTTTTCTAGAAAAAAACACAAAGTAGTGGCTGACTAGCTATTTGTTTTTAGTAGATAATTCAATAAAGTGATTCTGACCTGATCTAAAAATGATCTAATGAAAACAACTTGTGGTGCCCACAAATACTTGAGTTAATTTTTAAACCATTCAATATGTCCCTGAGGCACCAAACACTAGACCCAGGCTGCACACAAGGCTTTGAATTATCTATGAGACTGCTATGTACCCTTTCTTAGGCCTCGTACACACGACAGAGATTCTCGGCAGAATTCGCCGAGAAACTCGGTCAAAACCCGGATTCTGCCGAGAATCTCTGTCGTCTGTACAGTTTTGGCTCGATGGAGCCGCCGAGGAGCTCGACGAGAAAATAGAGAACATGTTCTCTATTTTCTCGTTGGCCGCGTTGTTCTATAGGAGAAGGCGGCCCGCCGAGCTCTTCGGCGGCTTCATCCCAAAACGAGACGAGGAACTCGACGTGCCAAGCACGTCGAGTTTCTCTGTCGTGTGTACGAGGCCTTACAGTAAGCTCCATTCTCCTTATTTCCAATTAAATCACATGTTCTTTTTTATACTGCTAAAATTAATTTGTTTTGAATTTTCTGCTGTGGCATGTGCATTTTTCTGATTGATATAAAAAATAGAATTGCATCAGTTTCTAAAAAAAAAGAAAATTTTACCAAATATGGAAAGCAATGCATTTGGCTAAATCTTGTTTTTTATTGCCAGAATGGTCCCTCTACACACCAGGGGTGTGAACATCCAAAATACATCAATGTTTATTGTAGAGTTGTCAGTATGATTTATGACATGTCTTTCATACTTTAGGATTTGACTAAATATCTTGTGCCCTTAGAGATTTCAATGTACAAAACCCTTTTCTACTAATAATGGTTAAACAATTAGTACTTTTTCATTTTACGATAAGGCTCTGGCACAGCTGCCATTATGCCAGTTCTGATGGTGGAGGGCCTCTGGCCTGGCTGCAGATCATTCGCCCAGCTACCTGTGCCTCTTCTGTCTGAGTTTGGTCTCTCTGAGGGGGGGAGGGGGGCAGAGAAATGCTCCAGAACCCAGAAAGTTGTAGGAAATCAAGTTAAAGGAGCCTGCACCTGCATTGTAACTCTGCTACACTTCTATTTGGCTCCTTTTTAAATTAATTTATAATGATTTTTGATTAGCTCATAATCTACTAGCAATCAAGACTCTGTACACACCGAGAGTGGAGAGCAAGGCAGAGTGAGTGAATGCAGACCAGCACACTATGAAAAGGACTGAACAACTAAATTGTGAAAAGGAATACTGCCATACACTGCATCACCACTAAGGAGTAGGGATGAAGTGACAGTTCGGACCACAGTTTGCTTGTTCTGCATTTCAGCAAATGGCTGAACTAAATTGGTGTTCGGCACAGTCAAATCTACAGCAGCACTGGGAAGTGAAACATTTAGAAGTAGTATTACTACCAATGCTAAATGTGACAGCTTCCTCTCAGGCTAGTTTTTAGATAGTCGGCAGCTGGAGGCATCCTAACAACCATGATTCTTCCCAGCTTAAACCATTCTGTTGTCAGATGGAGAATCCTGGCTGACAGTGGAATGTAAACTGACAGGCAGAAATTGCTCCCAATATGTATACCAGACCCTTCAAGACTAGTATACATTTATAGAGGGACTCCACAAAAACCAGCATGTGGTTCCCCAAATATTCATACCAAACCCTTAGGGTCAGATTTGAAAGTCAAAAAGTAACCCCACATAAAAAAAAAAAGTATGAGCCCCCCCCCCCCTTAATAAAAACATACTAGAGTTGTATCCAAGCATGCACCCTGGCTGGCCCTGACAGAAAGGGGATGAAGCGTGAGCCCCCCCCCATCTTAATCTTACCAGGCCACATGCCCTTAATATGGGGGTCCCTGCAAACCACCTGGTTCACATATTGTTGAAGACAAGGGCCGCTTCCCCACAACCTTAGCCTGGTGTATTGACCCCATAATCACATCTCAGTTATATTGTGCTAGCAACAGGAATGCAGCAATTCAAGATGCAAAATAATATTCTTCTTGCTGGTTCTTGCCGGGCGTATGTATGAGGCATTGAGGTTTCTCGTCTGGAAATCTGTCCAGAATCTCGACGAGAAAAATAGAGATCCTGCTCTCTATTTTCTCGTCGAGATTCTTGTCGGCCTGTTTCCCGACGATAAACCCGAGCGTCTGTATACTTACCTGTCGCCGTGGAAACTCGCAATGCTCGAAATGACTTTGACGCATGCGCGGTAGCTTCTTAGGCATAGGTAGGGTGCAGCAAGATGGCGGCGATGGCATCGATGACGTCACCGCATTCTTGCCTTTTAAGAGAACCACGGTTCTTTTTAAAGGAGAGTCTGTACACTCGGGTGGCAAGAGATTCTTGCCAAGAATCTCGTCAGGAAAAACAACGTTTTTTTCCTGACGAGATTTTGGCCCGTGTGTACGAGGCTTAAGTCTAGAAAATGTCCATTGATTTATTTATTTATTTTTACGTCAGTGGGGTTCAGATTCAGCAGCAGGCTAAAGATCTAGACCACAAAAACAAAAAAAAAATGAGAAGGCATCATCAAGATGCAGGATGGTTGAATACAGTACAGCCCCTGACATCAGTACCATAATTACAATACAACCATCAGATGCGTCCTACCAGGACTTTGCTGCTCATTACAGTATCTAAGCTCCCAGCTAATTAAAAATTAAAAAAAAAACAGCACTTCACTCAGCCAAGTAACCCTAAGCCTTTTTTTTCCAGCTGGTATTTTGATAGAACTCAATGCCCCCCCAAAACAATTATATGTTCAATTGTATTATATAAGAGCCTGTGCGTAATTTGTGATGATTTATTCTACAAATAGCAAAAATACGTAATATCATATTCTTCACTGATTTGGGGCGATCAGGCCTGTTCTTTTGCACAATACAAGAGCCTGCACATTTTTTCAATGCAATTTGTTCAACAAAAAGAAAAATACTGGTTATCATTTTCTCCATCAGTTTAATGGGCTATTACTTTTTTCTTTTGTTAAATACAAGCCGCAAAACATAGGTTTGCATGTTTTACATCACCAATCTCTGAAGTTTTGTGGTGTGTTACAATCTAAAAAAAAAAAAGGTTGGGAGCCTTTGAATTGCTGTTCATTCACAAACGTGATTAATCTGCTTTAACAATGCAATGTGTGAAAGACAGCTTTATTCATTCTGAGAAGTAAATATACAGCATTGCAGATTATTAAAACTACTGATGCTTGTTTAGTTGTAGGAAATGGTCAGTGCAATGATTTGCATCTAGATTGGACACAGGCCCGGATTTACTCCCTTTGCTGCCCCAAGGCCGGGTCCTTTAATGCCGTCCACCACCCCCCCCCCACACACACACACACGCACCATCACATAGGGGGCTTCTGAGCCCCCCCCCCCCATGTGATAGAAATGAGGATACATAAATAGCTCAGAGTCGGCTGAACACAGCGCCTGCGCAATGACGGGTGGTATTAGCAATATACTATATGTTTTAGTGGGGCGTGTTTAAACAAATGAAAGGCGGCTTTTGCAATGTTGTTGGGCGGCTTTGAACGAGTATATTGCTAATACCACTCCCAAGTTATCAGCTCTGCCAATCAATTGAAAACTTCAGTAGCTATCCCCCCCTTAGACGACATAACAGTAATGCACCTGCCCCCTTGCAGAGTAGAACAAGCATCGGAAATGTGCAGCAGCGTCTGTCACAAGATGGTCGTTATTGCGCAGGCGCCGTGTTCAGCTGACTCTGAGCTATTTTTGTCGGCCCATTGTGGTTCTTGCTGCCCCTGCGCAGTACAGGGGGGAGACCGGCCGGTGTCCTGCCGAAAAAAGATCACCCGGCGGATTTTGATCCCCCAAAAATGTCTCTTTTAGAACTATGGGCAAAAGTGACATTTTGACCTTGCTTCCGCCCTGCAATTGTATGGAGTCGGGTGGGGGCCATCTTCCCTTCACTCAGCTCCATACCACAAACTGGAGCAGACGCGGTCGCCTCCACGGCTGCAGGTGGCTCTGGTAAGCAATGGAGGGCACCGGAGCGTGGCATGAGGGGGGCCCCTATCCCTCTGCCAACAAAAATTATCTATTCGGCAAATCCGCAGCAGAGACCACTTTTATCTGAAAGCGGACCGCCCGCTGAATATGAATAAGAGTATACCGGGGTTATGGTAGCTAGCTGCTGCAATAACAACAAAATCCCTCTTCCAACAGCCGATGTATAATAATGGCGGCCGGTCCATAAGTGGTTAACCACTTCCATACCGGGCCTATTTTGGCACTTCTCTCCTACATGCATAAATCATATTTTTTTTTGTTAGAAAATTACTCAGAACCCCCAAACACTATATATGTTTTTTTAGCAGACACCCTAGGGAATAAAATGCCGGCCATTGCAACTTTTTATCTCGCACAGTATTTGCGCAATAATTTTTCAAACGCCTTTTTTTGGGGAATAACAAATAACAAAACAGTAAAGTTAGCCCAATTTTTTTGTATAATGTGAAAGATGAAGTTACGCCGAGTAAATAGATACCTAACATGTCACGCTTTAAAATTGCGCACACTCATGGAATGGCGCCAAACGTCAGTACTTAAAAATCTCCATAGGCGTCAATTATTTTTTTTACAAATTTAAAGTTCCAGAGGAGGTCTAGTGCTAGAATTGTTGCTGGCGCTCTAACGCACGCGGCGATACCTCACATGTGTGGTTTGAACGGCGTTTACATATGTGGCCGGGACTTACATGTGTGTTCGCTTCTGAACGCGAGCTACCGGGGATAGGGTGTTAAAAAATTTTTTTATTATTTTATTTTTTATTTTACTCAATTTCTTTTATAATGTAAACATCCCTTGTAATAGGAATGGTTCGTGACAGGTACTCTTTATGGAGAGAGGTGGGGTCAATAAGACCCCACATCTCTCCTCCAGGCTGGAAAGCATTAGATCGTGAAAAAAAATTCACTGATCTAATGCTTTGAGCCGCGATTGCGGCTGTGTTTACATTCCAGGACCCGGGTGTGACGTCATAACATCGCTCCCGGGCCTCCGACAATCATAGAGATGACTGGTGACCATCTGGTCACCAGTCCACTCTATGGTTTCCATCGGACACCGGCGGATCGTTTTTCCGGGTCTCCGTTGGCAAATGAGAGCCCGGAGAAGCACCGGATGGCGGCGGGAGGGGGGGCGTCCCCTTCCCCGCCTATAAGAACGATCAAGCGGCGGAACCGCCGCTATGATCATTCTTATGGTGCAGGGATTTGCTGGCTGAAGAGATGGATATCTGAATGATGCCTGTGGCTGCAGGCATCTTTCAGATATCCCCACTGAAATTCCAGGACGTCATATGATGTCCTTGGGCTGGAAGTGGTTAAAGGTTAAGTTCACGTTTTTCTCAAAATTACAGCTCCCCTATGTACCAATATTCCTTTATTGTACCTCTTTTGCAGAAAAATAAAAGCTTTCTGTGTTTTTTAAGGCAAGGTCTGTATGTAGTATTAGGGCTGGTTCATACCATGCCTGCACATGAATCCAGACCGCATGCAAAATGCACTTAATTTGTTATCTGCAACAGTTGTCAGTAGAAGGTTAACGACATCCTGAACTTTTTCCTGGATAATGCAACTGAAGGTGAACAGGGTAAATGTAGTCTTCAAGGTGTGCCTACAGTTCATTTGAATAGAACAGCAAACTACAGTACCCAGAGATCAAGGGAGAAGAGGATATAGTTTTCCTGGGCTTTGGGAGAGGAAGCTGAGTCTTCTGTGGGCAGAAGAATAGCGGTGCAGATCTGTTGCCTGGGCACCAGTGCTTCCAACAGAGAGAGAGCCACAGAGGACTGATGAGGAGTTAACCGAATCTGGTTGCTGCATTATAGACATTTTAAAATGGAAACAGCTGTGCCTAATTAAACTTGTATACTGGTAAGTATATCTCAAAAAAGATGTTAAAGACGTAGATAACTGAGCCACTGAGAGCCTCTTGCTGCTGCGGATTGTGAAGTAAAGACCTGCTACTTGAGCCTGTGTGCTGGGGACAAGCCATTAAGGATCAGAAGCCTGGTGACTGCAGACCAGGAGAAGGTTCACAGTGTACCAGGACTGGTGAGCGGATTCAGCTGTGCATGTGACCCAAGACTTTTGCCCAAAAGTAATTCACTACAGACAGTCTTAAAGAGACGTAATAGATGCACTAATGTATAGTTTGGGTCCCACCATTAGCTGTCTGCAGAAGCAAGAAACGATGTACAGTATCTCACAAAAGTGAGTCCACTTACACTTTGCTACAATGTAAATTATTGAGTGTGCAGCTTGTATAACAGTGTAAATTTGCCGTTCCCTTAAAATAACTCAACACACAGCCATTAATGTCTAAACTGCTGGCAACAAAGGTGAGTACACCCCTAAGTGAAAATTTCCAAATTGGGCCCAATTAGCCATTTTCCTTCCCCCGGTGTCATGTGACTCGTTAGTGTTACAATGTCTCAGGTGTGAATAGGGAGCAAGTGTGTTAAATTTGGTGTTATCACTCTTACTCTCTCATACTGGTCACTGGAAGTTCAACATGGCACGTTATGGCAAAGAACTCTCTAAAGATCTGAAAAATGAATTGTTGCTCTTCATAAAGAGAGCCTAGGCCAGTGATGGCAAACCTTGGCACCCCAGATGTTTTGAAACTACATTTCCCATGATGCTCGTGCACTCTTCAGTGTAGTTAAGCATCCTGAGAAATGTAGTTCCAAAATATCTGGGGTACCAAGGTTCGTCATCACTGCCCTAGGCTATAAGAAGATTATCAAGACCCTGAAACTGAGCTGCAGCATGATGGCCAAGACCATACAGTGGTTTAACAGGACAAGTTCCACTCAGAGCAGGTCTTGCCATGGTCGACCAAAGAAGTTGAGTGCACGTGCTCAGTGTACTATCCAGAGGTTGTGTTTGGTAAATAGACGCATGAGTGCTGGCAGCATTGCTGCAGAGGTCTGCATCAAATTGGTCTGCCTGACTGTTGTCCCAGAAGTAAGCCTTGTCTAAAGATGATGCACAAGAAAGCCTGCAAACAGTTTGCTGAAGACACTGGAACCATGCCCTGTGGTCTGATGAGACCAAGAAAAACGTATTTGGTTCAGATGGTGTCAGGCGTGGCGGCAACCAGGTGAGGAGTACAAAGTATGTCTTGCCCACAGTCAAGCATGGTGGTGGAAGTGTCATGGTCTGGGGTTGCAGGAGTGTTACTGGCACTGGGGAGCTACAGTTCATTAAAGGAACCATGAATGCCAACATGTACTGTGACATCCTGAAGCATAGTATGATCCCCTCCCTTTGGAGACTGAGCCACAGGGCAGTATTCCAACATGATAACGACCCCAAGCACATCTCCAAGATGACCACTGCTTTGCTAAAGAAGCTGCGGGTAAATAAAGGTGATGGACTGGCCAATCATGTCTCCAGACCTAAACCCTATTGAGCATCTGTGGGGCATCCTCAAACGGAAGGTGGAGGAGCTCGAGGTCTCTAACATCCACCAGCTCCGTGATGTTGTCATGGAGGAGTGGAAGAGAACTCCAGTGGCAACCTGTGAAGCTCTGGTGAACTCCATGCCCAAGAGAGTTAAGGCAGTGCTGCAAAATAATGGTGGACACACAAAATATTGACACTTAGGGCCCAATTTGGACATTTTCACTTAGGGGTGTACTCACATTTGTTGCCAGAAGTTTAGACATTAATGGCTGTGTGTTGAGTTGTTTTGTGGGGACAGCAAATTTACACTGTTATACAAGCTGTGCACTCACTAGTTTACATTGTAGAAAAGTGTAATTTCTTCAGTGTCATCACATGAAAAGAATGATAAAATATTTACAAAAATGTGAGGAGTGTACAATCAGCTTATAGATATGGGGGATATATATTCAGAGTGCACTCTGATACAATTGTTAGTGGTTTACTGGATAAGAGATTCTGTAAGTCTTTACTGTTTATGTTATTCATGATTCAAATGGTTCACAGTTTATGCCGCCAGTGGTGCTGATACCAGTTAGATTTATCTTAGTGCCGCTGTGATCTGAACTAACTGCCATATCAAATTAATGTAATTATGTCAGTTAATGCACTGCATTCAAACAGACCCATTTACCTGAGCTAAAAAATATGCCTTTGTGTTTTTTACACATATATACTATACACACTAGACTATGGGCCAGATTCACGTACCTGGGCGCATCTTTGTGCGGGCGTAGCGTATCTTATTTACGCTACGCCGCCGCAACTTAGAGAGGCAAGTGCAGTATTCACAAAGCACTTGCTCCGTAAGTTGCGGCGGCGTAGCGTAAATTGGCTGGCGTAAGCCCGCGTAATTCATAGTAGGAAGCAGGTGGGCGTCATCTATTTAAATTAAGCATGACCCCATGTAAATTAATGGCCGGTCGAACTGGGCATGCGCGCGCATGCTCAGTATCACGTCGAATTGTCTCCCTAAGTTACGCCAGCTCAATGCCTGTGACGTGAACGTAACCTACGCACAGCCCCATTCACGTACGACTTACGTAAACGACGTAAAAAGATACGCTTGTGCCGACGTCCATACTTTGCATTACCTGCGCCTCATATACCAGGGGTAACGTTACGCCGGACGTAAGCCTTACGTAAACGACGTAGCGGGCGCAAGTACTTCCGTGAATCGGCGTATCTAGCTCATTTACATAATCGACGCGTAAATCAACGGAAGCGCCCCTAGCAGCCAGCGTAAGTATGCAACCAAGATCCGACGGCGTAAGAGACTTACGTCAGTCGTATCTTGGAGAAATTCTGGCGTATCTGATTCTTTAAATCAGGCGCAGAGATACGACGCCTCACATTCGGACTTACGATGGTGTATCTGGAGATACGCCGTCGTAAGTCCTTTTTGAATCTTGGCCTATGTTTGTAGAAAACCACATGAGAAATACTATAATGACTCCACTAACTCAAATTAGTGTAACTCTGTGCTCAATTATAGTGCAGCATGTGAACTATTAATTAATTTGTTTCTCTACTTATCCATATAATCACACTCTATTAATTTCCTGTAGAAGATCAAATGCATAAATGCTAATTAGTGCCACAACGTAATGCTAATTAAAGTGATCCTGTGCATCAAATAAAAATGATATGCATTAATGCTTAAATAACAACATCTGACATAAAATACATCCAATATAATTGTGCTCAAAATATTCACAAACGTGTTCCCATGCACTACATAAGTGCTATGTGCAAAGTGCTATTTTGCTTGATTCACGAACTGACATTCATAATATATACAGTCCCATTCACAGTTCAAAAAAATCCAAAGCAACTGGTGATACCAACACGTGTCCTTGTTTACTTCGCTCCCAAAATGCCCCTGTCCATTGTAATGAATGGGTAGCGCTTCTGAAATGCCTGAAATTGCTTTGGAAGCGCCGCAACACGTGTCTTCAACCCCTTTTTGGGCCATTAGCAGGGGTTAAAAGTGCCGCATAAACTGCAGTAAAGCACCGCTAAAACGAGCATCGCTTTACCGCTAACACACAGGCAGTGTGAAAGGGGTCTTAAACAGGTCAAGTCCAAGAGAGTAATTATTACAACGTGACAGCAATAGCCTCAGATATACTACATCAGTTTCCACAATGCTAAGTAATACAGTGAAACCTTGAATTGCGAGCATAATTCGTTCCGGAAGCATGCTTGTAATCCAAAGCACTCGTATATCAAAGCAAATTTTCCCATAAGAAATAATCGAAACTCAAATGATTCGTTCCACAACCATTTATTCTAAATCCTTCAGTCTATAGTCCATATAAAAAGATTATAGCAATGTGATAAATTGTGTAAACATAAAATGTCCATCCACAAATGGAAGCCTCCCCAAGGGGATTAGAAGCAAAATCCAGCAGGAGCTACAGAGTATAAAAGAGAAGAGAGGCGTCTCTAAGTGAAGCAATATGGTTACATTTAATGAAGGTACAACATTTAGCAAATCACATGGTTGATGATTAAAAGAGGCACATCTAAGTATGCAGGCATCCGGGGTAAAGCTGTCCACGTAGACCATGCCCCGCACCACCGGATATCACAGCTGTCAGTCTGCAATGGTTACCAGGAAGACTACCCTGCTGTAGAGCGATCTGAAAGCGATGCTTGAAGCGCTCGTGGAGCTCAGAGTGGAAGGGATGATGTCGATGGTGGTGTGGAGGACGGTCTATGTCAGGGGTCTCCAAACTTTTCAAACAAAGGGCCAGTTTATTGTCTTTCAGACTTTAGGAGGGCTGGATTGTGGATGTCAATAGATGTCAATGGCCCAGCATCAGTGAAAATAAATATGGCCCCCAGGGCTGGTGGTCAATAGGAAGAGGAGTCATATCCCATCATTGGTATCGGTGGAAGATATAGTGCCCCATTGTTGGTGTCAGTGGAAGAAATATTGCCTCATATCAGTGGGAGAAATAGTGCCTCAAGGGCCGAATAAAGGCTAGCAAAGGGCCACATCTGGCCCTCGGGCCGCAGTTTGGAGACCCCTGGTCTATGTGGACAGCTTTACCCGAAATGCCTGCATACTTGCCTACACACGATCGGAATTTCCGTTGGGATAAACTCAGACGGATTTTTCTGACGGAATTCTGTTCAAGCTGTCTTGCATATACACGGTCACACCAAATTATGACTGTCCAACACCACAACAAGCCGAGAAAAATTAAGTTTAATGCTTCTGAGCATGCGTTGACTTGATTCTGAGCATGCATGTTTTTTGCATGTTTTTTTCTCCGTCGGAGTTCCATACAGACGAACGGAATTTCCAATAGAAATTTTTTTGATCAGAAAAAAAGAGAACATGTTCTCTTTCTAAGTCCGTCTGAATTTCCAATGGAAAAACTCAGATGGGGCACACACACGGTCAGAATATCTGACTTTTTCCATCAGAAATTCTGATCGTGTGTACAAGGCATAAGTGTAGCAATATGATTACATTTAATGAAGGTACAACATTTAGCAACTCACATGGTTGATGATTAAAAGAGGCACATCTAAGTATGCAGGGATCCAGGGTAAAGCTGTCCTCATAGACCATCCTCCTCACCGCTGTCAGTCTGCAATCCTGACCGGAAAGGCTAACCTGCAGTAGAGCAATCTGAAAGGGAGGCTTGAACCGCTCGTGGAAGGGACAACATCAATGGCGGTCCGGAGGATGGTCTTTGTGGACAGCTTTACCCCGGATCCCTGAATACTTAGATGTGCCTGTTTTAATCATCAAGCATGTGAGTTTCTAAATGTTGTACCTTCATTAAATGCAGCCATATTGCTACACTTAGAGGCGTCTCTCTTCTCTTTTATACTCAGGCCCCATACACACGAGAGGATTTATCCGCAGATACGGTCCAGCGGACCGTATCCGCGGATAAATCCTCTCGAGGATTTCAGAAGATTTCTATGCGATGGCGTGTACACACCATCGCATTGAAATCCGCGCTGAAATCCTCTGCCGATGACGTGTCGCGCCGTCGCCGCTATTATGACGCGGCGACGGGCGCGACGCTGTCATATAAGGAATTCCACGCATGCGTCAAATCATTACGACGCGTGCGGGGAATCCCTTTGGACGGATGGATCCGGTAAGTCTGTACAGACGAGCGGATCCATCCGTTGGAATGGATTCCAGCAGATGGATTTGTTGAGCATGTCAGCAAATATCCATCTGCTGGAAATCCATCCCAGGGGAGATTTATCCTCGGATAAATATCCGACGGAGTGTACACACCATAGAATCTATCCGCAGAAACCCATTTGATGGGATTTATCTGCGGATAGATTCTATGGTGTGTATGGGGCCTCAGTTGTGACATGACGTTACTCTTATATCAAGACATCGTTTGTATATCAAGTCAAAATGTATTAAAAAATTGTGTTTGTCTCGCAAAACGCTCTCAGACCAAGTTACTCTCAAACCAAGGTTTTATTGTGCTCTCATTAAAGGTCAGAATGACAAAAGTAACCCAGAGGAAATCATACAGCAAAGACACAACTTTAACAGATCTTAATTGAAATGTAATACATTTAGAATGGAAAATCATATCTTGTAAAACAGGAAGTAAAATACATAAACATAATATAACTAAACAAGCATTGAGTGATAATGATGAGGAAGTGGCTAATGACTTTGTTGTTCCCATGCACATGGCAGTCAAACAGAGCAAATATTTAAACGGCTGTTATAAAATCTCACAGACCTCTGAAAACTGTATTTCCTTATAATAATAAATACTCACAGTAGGTAATCAAGGGCTCTTTTGGGACTTCTCATTGGCTGTCTTTTTAAACAATGATGTGCCTTTTATTTACTAGCTACACAGTATGAATCAGCTTAAAGACAAAATTCCACCGTTTGCAAAAAAAAAATGCATGTTGATTAATAAAAAGGTGTATTCATTTATTTATTTTCTTTTGCATTGAAGCCTGTAAAGCATTGCACCCATGACCAGTAGATTGCAGGTGTAATGCTCATGGTCCTTCAGTCTATTCCTTCAGCCTTTATTCATGAGCTGGAGGAAGTACAGATGACATCACCACACTTGTGCTCCATTGAGGCCTCGTACACACGGACGGACTGTCCGATGAAAACGGTCCGCCGGACCATTTTCATCGGACAGTCCGCTGCCGGATTTCTGAAGGTTGTACATACCATCAAACAGAAATCCGCGCGGACACGATACGCGGTGACGTGGCCGTTCCGTCGCCGCGCCGATTACGGCGACGTGCGCGGCCCTGGAAGGTCAATGCTTCACGCATGTGTCGAACCACTTCGACGCATGCGAGGGCTTTCGGACGAGCGGACATGTCCGGTGAGTCTGTGCAGACGACCGAACATGTCCGATGGACAGGCTTCCAGCGGACATGTTTCTTAGCATGCTAAGAAACATTTGTCCGCTGGAAACTGTCCGATCCGCCGGAAAATTGTCCGGTCGGACGTACAGACGACCGCGGACCAGTTTCAGCGGACATGTTCGGTCGTGTGTACGGGGCCTTAGAATTATGAGCACTTGCTGCAGTGGTATTCTGTGAATGAATGACATAGCTCTGCCAAAGGTGCAACACACAGCCACACTGAATTTCAAAAATGACAGGAGCCAGTGTCACTGACGGGAGGGGGTAGTTGAGGGGTGGGGGACTGAGGACCCCGACCATGTTTCATGGTACACCCTAAATACGGGCGTAACATAAAACATGGTCAGAAAGACAGACCTGTATTTTAAAGTGAACACGCTCATGCTACTTAAAGGGTTGTAAACCCCTCGTTATTTTTTTTTAGATAAAAATAACAAAATGCCTATACTTACCTGCACTGTGCAATCCTTTTGCACAGAGCAGCCCCGATCCTCTTCCTCTGGGGGGGTGCTCTGCTGGTGCGCCAGGCCCCTCCTCTTTATCGGGTGCCCCCACGGGAGGCCACCTTCCCTGGGGGCATCCATGCAGGCTTGTTTCCGGGTCCCATTGCTGCACCCATTAACACAGACAGCTGAAGTTGGCCCTGCACTCTCGCTCCTATGTCACTGGATTTGACTGACAGCAACGGAAGCCAATGGCTCCTGTTACTATCAATCTGTCCAATGAGAAGAGAGAAAGCCGTTAGAGCCACTGCTGAATCGAATGGGGCTCAGGTAACAAAAAGGGGGGGGGGGTCTGGGGGGAGCTGCAGCACAGAAGGTTTTTCACCTTAATGCATAGAATGCATTAAGGTGAAAAACCTGGAGGCTTTACAACCACTTTAAAGTTGCTATTTTGAAAGTCAAAATCAGACAGAAAAAATAAAAAACCTTTCCTGGGGTAGAAGTCAGCGCATGGAATTACAAAGAGCAGTGGAGACAGCGTTCATAAATGTGTTGCATGTAGGAGATGTAGGAGATGTTTCTGCGTGTATCTCTCTTTAACTGTATGGAGTTTAGATGGAGTGGGTAGCAGGATAGGTACGTATTCACTGTTTAACCGCTTAATGACCGCCTCATGACGATATACGCCAGCAGAGCGGTCCTGAGCTCCGTGACCACGCCTGTGGGACCCACGGACCCGATCACCACCGGTGTCCCGCGATCGGGTCACAGAGCTGAAGAACAGGGAGAGGTAAGTGTAAACAAACCTTTCCCCTTTCTTCCTAGTGGCAGTGGCAGTGATTGACTGTTCCCTGTCATAGGGAATGACGATCAGTGACGTGTCATACCAGGCCACTCCCCCTACAGTAAGAATCACACACTAGGGCACACTAAACCCCTACAGCGCCATCTTGTGGTTAACCCCTTCACTGCCAGTGTAATTTTCACAGTAATCAGTGCATTTTTATAGCACTGATCACTGTAAAAATGTGTCAAAAGTGTCCAATGTGTCTGCCATAATGTCACAGTCATGATAAAAATCGCCGATTGCCGCCATTACTAGTAAAAAATAAAATATTAACAAAAATGCAATAAACCTATCCCCTATTTTGTAGACGCTATAACTTTTGCGCAAACCGATCAATATACGCTTATTACGTTTTTTTTTTACCAAAAATATGTCGAAGAATATGTATCGGCCTAAAAATGTTTTTTTTATATATTTTTGGGGAATATTTATTATAGCAAAAAGCAAAAAATATTGGGGCAGATTCAGGTACATTTACGTTGCTCCGCGGTGTAACGTAAATCCGCTCGGCGCAAGCCCGCCTAATTCAAATGGGGCGGGCACCATTTAAATTAGGCGCGTTCCCGCGCCGAACGTACTGTGCATGCTCCGTCGGGAAAATTACCCGACGTGCATTGCGCTAAATGACGTCGCATGGATGTCATTGGTTTGACGTTAACGTAAATGGCGTCCAGCGCCATTCACGGACGACTTACGCAAACGACGTGATTTTTTAAATTTCGACGCGGGAACGACAGCCATACTTAACATTGCTTAGAACACCTACAGTAGGAGGCAGCCCTAACTTTACGACGCGTATCGCTACAGAAACTACGTACATTTAGATCAACGGGCATCGCGGACGTTTGTGAATCGCCGTAACTAGTCATTTGCATATTCTACGCCGACCGCAATGGCCTCGCCACCTAGCGGCCGGCCTAAAATTGCATCCTAACATCCGACGGTGTAAGTCAATTACACCTGTCGAATCTTAGGGCTATCTATGCGTAACTGATTCTATGAATCAGCCGCATAGTTAGGATGGGTGGATCACAGAGATACGACGGCGTATCAGGAGATACACCATCATATCTCTTTTGTGAATCTGGCCCATTGATTTTTTTTTCAAAATTGTCTCTCTATTTTTATTTATAGCGCAAAAAATAAAAAACGCAGAGGTGATCAAAAACCAAAAAAAAGCTCTATTTGTGGGAAAAAAGACTCCAATTTTGTTTGGAAGCCACATCGCACGACCGTGCAATTGTCAGTTAAAGCGACACAGTGCTGAATCGCAAAAAGTGGCCAGGTCCTTTAGCTACAAAATGGTCCAGGGCTTAAGTGGTTAAACAATGTGGATATTAATTGCGGAAATGTAAACTATGCGATCAAAACAGTGGATGGCAATAACACAACAGAATGTGTAAATAATAAAAAACAAAAATTGCTGTGCTAAAATAGAAAGTGATGAAACAAAAATACAAATTATATATACAGTGATAAGTCCATGAGAACATATAAAATATAAATGTTCATACCCATGAAAAAATCCAACATAGATAAAATGTTCTTAAATATTTGTGTCTCAGTGATGGTAAAGGATTGAACACCAAAAGTGCATCTTCCACCGTGATAAAAAGAAAGGCTGTGCTCTTACTAGGTGACTAGACTCCACATCATAGGAGACTCGTAAAGCGTGGATTGGTATAATACATACGATCCGTCTGATAGAATGGATGTTGGAAGTATCAACACAAGTGGCTGTTCTCTTTGTTGGTAAAAGAAAGAAGAAAAACACCAACATAGCATAGAACCGTGATGGTTTATTTGAAATAGCATAAGTCCAAACAAACAAGAATAAAGCCTCGTACACACGACCCAGAAACTCGACAGAATCCATCAAAAAACTTGGTGGGAGAGCTTTTTTGCCGAGGAAAACGGTTGTGTGTAGATTTTTCATCAAGGAAACTGTCGAGGAACTCAACGAGAAAAAAAGAGAACAAGTTCTCATTTTCCTCGACGGGAGTCTCAATTTCCTCGTTGTGTTCCTCGTCGGGCTGGTTTTCGACGAGAAACTCGAGCTTGTGTATGCTAAGAAACCCCACGCTTGCTCAGAATAAAGTATGAGACGGGAGTAAAAGTAGCATTTGTAATGGAGATAACACATTTTTCACGCTGTAACAGACTGAAAAGTGCAAATCGTCTCCGACCAAACTTTTACTTAACACGCAGTAACATGAGATTAGCTAAAGCAGCCCCAAGGGTTGTGCCAGTGGAATTGAACTTCCCCAGCCATTGTATGTGTTGTACGTCACCGCGTTTGAGAACGAGGAGATTTTGTCTTGACTGTGTGTACGCAAAGCAAGCTTTTAGAGTTCCTCGTCAAGTCTAACAAGGAACTCGTCGAGGAAAACGATGTGTCTCGCCCGACGAGTTTCTCGGTCGTGTGTACGAGGCCTCAAAGTATCCAAGGTAAAATACGATCGGCAGATCACCAAGTCTGTTGGGAGCTGGTCATCTTGATTGTCATCGTGTTTTGTTTTGGTTGGTTATCCAGTATTATTCTTTATGATTGATGATGGAGCTACAGCTCTGGTTGGTGTGATTGATGATGCATATACAACATGAAACATATTTTTTCTTTAAATAAAAAAACTTTAAGTTGTGTGTTTATTGACTTTGTATAATTCCTTGGTGACTGAGCAACCAGGTGTACATGTACCCATTTACTGGGTTTTATATCTGAGGGCCTCATACTGTATTTTAAACGAGATGCCCAGATTCTGATAACCGCCACACCCCACCCCACCACCACCATCACCTCCATGCAGAAACTCACATCCACTGGGCTATTGAATCTCCAATCCCAGAAGAAGCCATTTTTGCGGAAACGCATCGGACAGAATTTGTGTGTGACGTCATTAAAGGCCAGTGAGTCGGATGAAACTGTGGCCGGCTTGCTTCTTTTACATGGTGCACAAATAGGTTCTAGGTCTGCGAAACTTCCGTACAGTATAAACCTGCTCACTGAATGCCCCTTTGCCTGAGAGGAGACGTGTATGTACACTAAGGATCCAGCTGATGCGGGGGAGCGTGCGATGTTCCTTGGAGAAGTGAAAAGGTTTCTCTACTGGAGATTGATTTCTACGTCCAGAGCCTGATGAACCAACTCTTGTGTGCTGAGCGCGCATGATCTCCGTAATAGAGGTCCATCTGAGTCGGTAAGCGGCCATTTATCTACCTTATTTGATGGAAGTTTAAACTGAAGATTCAAATTCCTGCTCCTGTGTGTTTCGATTGAATACTGTACCTGCAGTTTTTTACTACGTATTTTTTTGTTACTTTTTGGACTCCCAAGTCGCTATATGCTACATTTCTGTTTGTTTGGACTTGAATGATCATTCATAACTACTGTTGAGGGTTTGCTAATTATCACTGATGTTTGCTTTCCTTTAGGATATGTGTTATTGAGATCACTTCCCCCTTTATAATATTTATATGATTATATTTACACACATATTCCTTTTTTTATTTTTTTAGTCGCTAATCACCCGATTTTTATTCGCTGATTAATGCGATTTCTTAGGTTGCGCATTATTTTTTACCTTTTTCACCTTAATTTTTAGTTTACTATTCAAACTAATTGATAATTGCAGCACTGTGTCATAATCATAAGTCATATTTTGTTTTGTGTCCTTAACAGGAACAAACACTTTTCTGTTTTGGTGTTCTTCTTGCACTTTGTGGCACTATTACACACCTTTTATTTTGTTTAGGGGATAGCGCGGATTAAACTCCATTTACATCTTTTACATACTGCCTGTGATTCCTTGCCTCAATGTAAGTGAAATTCTACTTTTCTACTGTAATTGATCAAAACTGAATAATGCTGTGAGGCTTCTCCCTATTATGCCCCCCTACATATGCATGTGTGGAGAGCGGCTCTTTGAATTCAGGGCTTTTTTTTTTCCTATCCACCACTGATAGTGCCATGACATTGAAATAGCCAACTATGGAGATGTAGTTTGTGCTTGTGTGATGTCAATTATTCAATATCCATTTTATCCGGTAAATGGCCACTCTTTCAATATATGGAGCACTTTAAGCACTGGAGAACTATGGAGTGGAATTTTACATAAGCACCTTGTACTTTGTCACTTTGTATTTCATATGGACATTTTTTGAACAGACATGTTATATGATTGACTCTAATGCTTAGTTTATATGGTAGTGCACATTATAAAACATTGTATATTGATTTATTTGTACTTGCACTTTTTATGCATTTTTTATATATGTATTATTAGTTTCAATTAATGTATTAATAGGTGTTGTCACATGTATTTTTTTTACATGTGACAATTTACATTTTTTCCAAAATCAACAACTTTCCTTATACAAGCATTCCAGAAACATTTTTTACTCTGAGAGAGCACCAGCACTATTCATATGTGATTAAATTATCCATTTTGTTTATCTTTTTATCTATGATATGAGGTCCTCTGTAAAATTCCAGCTATCTGAGGTTTAACTGGGCATTAGGGATATGGAGGTATCTGCGTAGAATGTGTTGAGTAGGGATCGTCCCCCAGTCGGTTTGTTGCTGCTGGGGACCTGTATGTGGTCATGCAGATATAAAACGATTTGGGGTTTCTTCAGTGCCTTAAAAATCTGGTTTAGTGTTTATCATTGAGATTATTATGTTTTTGATAAACAAATGCCGGGGCGTATGGGTGCTCAGCTCTCAATTTAAAATTTCTGGATACTGACATGTCATGGTCAAAGAACACTATGTAAGTGAACATCATTTTTTGGCCAGTTCTGTTTGGAAATGGTTATATTTATATGAATTGTTAACTTTTGTGTATTTTTGTAACCCTCTAGATTAATTGTTCCGATAAAACCCTAATGAAGGAAAAAGTTTTCAAAACGCGTCAGTTCAGAACATTAATATATTTTTCAATTACATTTTTATTGTATCCTATTTTGTATGTGTTCTATTTATTACTTGTTAATAAGACTTTGTTATACTTTCATACATCCTCTCTATTCTGTTGGTAGTGCCTTTAAAGTCCCACCCCCAGGGGTTCCCCCATTTCTTTATTCTATGTCCATTGGGATGTGGCACACCTGCTTTAGTTTTCTTTATCAGATCCCTTCTCTCTAATTCAGTCCTGCACTGGACATTCCTACATTCTTCACTTTCTGCTAGCTGGAAATTTCTAGACAGAAGCCGAAAGAGTAATTGTTGCAGGACTGGATATGTGTGCAGGCCATTTACTCTTGGATCTAGGAAGGCAGGATCTGGCTCAGAAGAAATAACATAATTTCATAAGAAATGACATAAATTTGGAAGCACTGGGGATGTCCTCACAATAAATTCAGTCTTGATATTAAACATTTAAAAACATGTATTCCAATATAATCCAGTGTCGGTTGTTTCTGGTACAAGACTCAGACAGCAGAGAATAAGTGCAAATATTGAAAACTGCCCAGTGTTTCACTAACTAATAAAGCACCCCCACACTAAACAAAACTTCCCTTACCTAAAGACTATCTGCTTATTTTTTTTTTCTCTGCTTTTAAACTGTTGGCCACATTGCAATATTTGTCTATATACTGAATCTTTTCCGTACAGCTTCAATCCTCATATAAAACTATGGCCCATTACCCAGCTCCTGACACAACTTCTTCAGCAGAAGAATGGTTGTCATCTAGGGTGCCTGAGCATGATGACGCAAACCCAGCACATACTTGTTCCTGCATTAGAAGCAGGGCTGGGCTAAGACAAAAATTTGGCCCTGGACTTCATCCAGACCGGCCCACTTTAATTTTGCAAACAAGCATAAAACAGTATATAAACTATACGCAATTGTGAAAAAAAACATAAGTAGCATAACATAAGGAGTCCTCACTCACCTCTTTTATTATTTCACTTATTCTCCTCTGTATTTTTCTCATCCTTCCCACATCACTGCATGAAGTGGAGGGCGAGCCGTGCAGCCATTACTTTGACAGGCTGTCACTGAAACCGGCCCACTGAGCCATTGGCCCACCGGGAAACTCACTGTAGTCCCAATGGCCAGTATATGCCTGATTAGAAGATCCTCCACATCTGAAAATGTGAGAGACAGAGCTCATGCACACTTATACGAATGCCTGAGGAGTAACTAGAACCTTCAGGTGCACAAAACCATAAAGGCCCCACACAGTGGCAGAACACCAGGGCCGACCTTTGCGACCCTTGTAGTTCCACTATTGGTATCAGTCCTTTTTTTTTATAATTTTATTTTATTTATTTATTTTACAATTTTTTATTTATTTAAAAAAAAAAATAGGGGCTTTGGTGGGTAATCAGGGATCTAAACAGACCTCTGATGTTTCACCTTTGAGAGAGAGAGAAAGGAGATTGAGGACACAAACTTAAACTCCTTTTCTTCAGCCTCAGCTGCGCAGAATGAATGGTCAGGAATAGCTCTGTACTGTACAGAGCTTCCTGTTCATTCACAGACTGAATGATAGAAAACACAGTTATGAATGAACACAGTATACTCAGTATATTCAGTTATGAATGGACAGTGTTAGTGATCGGTACAGTACGGTATTCAATCAGACAAGAAAGGGTCCAGTAAATAACACATTTACCGGCCACTGTCCCACTCTCCATCATGAAAGCATTCCTCACAGCACAGCAGCTCAATCAGAGCAGGAGGGGGATAGGAGGGGTGGCAGGGTGGCATTTAGAGGAACCTATCCCCTCCATCTTCCTCCTGCAGCCACTGAAAGCCTGCAGGAGGAATATGGAGAGGGTCGGTTGCTCTATATGCTGGCCCTTCCACAACTCCTATCCAGGTGTACAGGGGGCCACATGGGTCCCCTGCAGCAGGGGCTGTATCGCAATTGTGACCCCTGTATGTATGCCCTTGCTTCTAACTGTACCAATTTTGCCGGGACAAGATTTAAACAAACATCCTAGTATCCTGTAAATCCAAGCTGAGATCTGGAGGCATGTGCCAGGACAAGTTTTGGCACTTGAAAAAGGTAACTTGCCTGAAAGGGGTTTCCCAGAGGGGGCACTTGTCCTGCATCTCCTACATTACAGGTGGCAGGCTCTCAGACACCGCAATAGACCCTTCTGTGGGGGAGGAGGGGTCATAAGAGGATGTGTGCTGGAGGTGGTTTGGGAGGGGAGAGGACTTGTGCTGGAATGTGTTGTGGGGAATATCAAATCTGACCCCACTATAAGAGGGGGAGCCAGATCCCAGCCCCCCTATGTGAATGATTATCGGGTACATTGTACCCCTACCCATTAACCAAAAAAAGTGTCAAAAAGTAAAAACCACAAAAGACCGTTTTCGACAATTCCTTTATAAAATGGACCTGAAAAATAGAAAACATTTAAAAACTACGCCCCCATGGGAGGCCTCCCAGTGACTGCTGTCTCTTGGCGTTGACAGCTGTTATATAGGCAAGGGCGGGGCCACCCAGAAATGTAACCGAGTGACCCCACCCCTTTTGACATCATGAGTTGTCATGTGACGTTAGAGGGGGTGAGGTCATCAGGTTATGTCAGCGGGTGGCCCGCCCTTGCCTATATAACATCTGTCATAATGAAAAGACAGCAGTCGCCACTCGCCAGGAGGCCTCCCATAGAGGCAGATTTGTTTTTACTTTTTTTTTCAATTTTTTAGGTCCATTGGGCGGCGTGATTGATGATAGATTTACATCACTTTTTTATTTTATTTTGTAATAAAGGAATTGACAAAAACTGTCTCTTGTGGGTTTTACTTGTTGACACTTTTTTTGGTGAAGGGATAGAGGTACAATGTACCCGATACCCATTCACATGGGGGGGTCAGGATCTGGGGGCACCCTTGTTAAAGGGGGCTTCCAGCTTTTGATAAGCCCCCTGCCCGCAGACCCCGACAACCACTGTCCAGGGTTGTCGGGAAGAGGCCCTTGTCCCCATTTTGATGGCACAGAGCCCCCTGCCCCAAAACACCCACCCCCATGTTAAGGGCAAGCGGCTGCTCGCTCATCCCCCATCTATAACTGGTAAAGTAAGCAAATCAATAAATTAAACATTATAAATACCCAGAAAGTAAAGAAATACATGTATCACAGTTTCTCTTTAAACTAAGTTATGCATATAAACATTATTAATAATATTATTTTTAATATTAAGCATAAAGGTTAAATAGCACTATATTTGGTATGTTTATTGGTAGATTGTGTCAGTACAATTATGCTTTAACCTTACTCATAAGTTGATGCTTCAAGAAAGAAAAACACAATTCTGGTGACAGAGATTGCAGAGAAATATGTGACCTTTTACTAGAAAACATTACCCTGCCTGTACTATAAAATAGAACAATGATAAATTAGACAAGCAGAATGGTCTGGCAACTTTCCAACTACAGTAAAATCTTTGAAGTCTCTCAAGACTAGAAAACAACAATACAAGATTTTATTAACCAAAACAGGTATAGAAAACGTGAAAATCATTTACTGTAGCTCCTCTGTTTGTAAAAATGTATTTCTTATTATAAATTGAATTACAGTAGAAACCTCAGATTCCGAGTAACACGGTTTATAAGCGCTGTCTCGCAAGAAGAGTAGTATTTAAGCCTCTGGGGTGTGCAGTACCGCATGTGGCCAGAGGTGTGGGGGCACCGGTTTCCGAGTGTCTCTGGTGCCCCCCCCCATCTCTGGCCGCATGAGGTACTGCATACATTAGCAGTGACACTGGACGAATAATCTGGGTTTCCATTGATTCCTAAGGGGAAACTTGCTTTGTTATAACAGTGCTTTGGAATACAAGAATGTGTCTGGAACAAATTATGCTCGTAATTCAAGGTTCTACTGTAATTGCTTTATACACAGGGTGATTTAAATGATAAGTAAAGTCAGTATGTAGCTCAAACTGCAAGTGAGTTAAAGCGGAGGTTAACCCAAAATTACAAGTATATCTTATAGCCTTCTGGAAATAGCATACATCTTCTAACGCTGCATAAAAAAAATATTGCGGTTTAAATACCTAGTTATTTTCGTTTTGATTGCTACTTCCTGCCTCCCGCAGGAGTAGGTGTGAACTCTGCTTTCCCCGGCGCCAAACTATCTCATGAGAGCTAAGTGTATTTGCTCATTGAGACAAGGGGAACGCACGCACCGTTGTGGTTGCCATCACAACGGGGCGGGGACTTTCGATGACGCCGCACGTTGTGACGGCAAACCCGGAAGTTCACGGCGCCGCTCAGAGATATTACATATCACCGCATCCAAATGAGTGCTTGTGGGCTTCACATGCCCACAAGCAAAATGGAAACTGCCTTACGATATTTATATAAGTTATTCTTTCTAATGAAAGCGGACAGCCGATGATTTTAAAAACCAAAACCGTGAGTATTTATCTGCAATGGGGAAAGGAATTGAATTAAAAAAAAAAAAACGAATGGCCGCAGAACCTCCGCTTTAAAGGACACTACTTGGAATTATTTCCTATCAGCTGAATATGGCAAAATAAAAACAAATTCTTTACACAGGAACTCTTAGAAGATATAAAACAATAATTTCCTTTTGTGTTGTTGAAGTGGTTAGATATTCAGTACAAAAATGAAACACATACTACATCTGATGGAGAGAAAGAAATTGCCTGTGGAGCACTATATTTCACAATCTGAAAAAATCTACACACAAACATTATTATATTTACAGTAAAGCAAACCTTAAGGCTAGTGCACATGGAACAGTCCCAACTGCCTAGTTAGAAAGCCCAACTGATTAGAACCTCTATTAGCTTTTGAAGTGTATTTTAACATAATTTTTCACATTTTAGATTTAGCATTAAGTTAGATCCTTTGTTTAGTTTTTTTTTTTTTTAGCTGTCTATGTTTCCACAGGGAAAACCCACCCCTCTACTTGTCTTTGTGACCAGAAAGTGAGATGAAATTCAAATCTTTTAAACTATCACCAATGCAAGTGGTGGTGGAAAATGTTCCAATAGAGAATATTAATTTGTGTGTCATCTCTCTAAGATGGGAATGTGATTCATTTTGGGGAGATTTCCTCTCATTTCTCGTTTCATCCCCAGGCCAGAAAGTAAAGTGAAGTCTACCCAGCAGATCCAAGCAACAAAATATATACTGATGAGTGTTTTATACCTTTACTGAATCTACTACTAAATTGTTATGGTTGTCTGTGTCCCAGAGGGTTGTGAAGAAGAGGTTCTTCTCCTCATCAACATGGAGACAATGTGCTTTATTAGGGGAATCCCCCCTTGCAAGGTATCTACCCCATTTTGAGGACATGTAACAATTGTCCCCCACCTTTTCTGGCCAGCTAGGCCACATGCTCAGATCAAGAGTCTGGTGTGGGTTTTTAGGAGGCCCTCACATATTTATTTTTATTTTTTTAATAAACCATGTCTGCCCCTCTGCTTACATCTTACCATTCAAATGACATGGTTGGGAATTCCAAGCTATGTAAGTGAATGAGGCAGGTGACCTTACTGGTTGTTAAAGTGATTGTTAAGTTATTGTTTTTCCCTAAAATAAAAACCTCCTCTTCCGGGGTTCCCCATCGGCACTCTAGACTCTTCTCTTCTGTGTATGCTGCCATAAAAAACTGCTTCCTATGGTGGCATAGCTCCCAACTGTCCCTGATTTTGAGAGACTGTCCCTGATTTGAAGCAATGTCCCTCTGTCCCTCTTCCCTTCTCATGTGTCCTTCATTTTGGTCTGATCTATATAGTTTTATATAATATGCACAATTTATCTTTCAAAAAGTGTTTCCCAGTGCTAATACTTTCATCCAGTTTCTAAGTTGCTGCATTTGTAAATTTCAAAAGCCAATAAAAGGAATAGTAGAGGTAAGACTAAGCCCTCGTGGGTTTAACAAATTGTTGGTTATTTCTCCATCAAGGGGGGCGTGACAGTGGGCATGTCCTATGCCTACATACTTTTTCTAGTAGGCGTCCCTCATTCCCATCTCAAAAAGTTGGGAGGTATGTGGTGGCACAATTACGGGCTCTCTTCCAAGCCAGGCTGTGTGTGTCCATTAACAGTACAGTTCGGCCTTGCTCATCACTGCCTCCTCACTAGATTTGACTGCAGACGAGCACAGCGCTGGACCAATACAGGACTCTGGTACAGTAAGAATGAGGGTGAGCGGGGAGAAACAGACACTACAGTATAAGTTTTTTACCTTAAGGCATAGAATGCACTAAGGTACAATACCTTATGACTTTAGAACCACTTTAAAGTCCTGGCAGGGCCTACACATGCTGACATCCTTAACCACTTGACCACTGGGCACTTAAACCCCCTTCCTAACCAAACCAATTTTCAGTTTTCGGTGCTCTCACAATTTGAATGTCAGTTACTCAGTCATGCAACACTGTACCCATATGAAATTTGTGTCCTTTTTTTCACACAAATAGAGCTTTCTTTTGGTGGTATTTAATCACCGCAGAGGCCCAACATGCAGGAAGCACCATCAGACGTTCTGGAGCATAAATTACACATCTAATTTCCTGACTACCTCTTAAGCCTTGTACACACAACCGAGGAACTCGACGGGCGAAACACCATAGTTTTCCTCGTCGAGTTCCTTGTTAGGCTGTGGAGGAACTCGACAAGGCAAGTTTCTCCATTCCCGTTGAGGAAAAAGAAGACATGCTCTCTTTTTGGCTCGACGGGATCCTTAACAGTTTCCTCGTCGAAAAATGTACACACGACCGGTTTCCTCGGCAAAAAAAAAATCCCAGCAAGTTTCTTGCTGTTTTTTGCTGAGAAACTCGGTCGTGTGTACGAGGCTTTACACTTTTGAAGGCCCTGGAGCACCAGGATAATGGCAACACCCCAAAAATGACCCCATTTTGAAAAGAAAACACTCCAACATATAATCTATGAGGCATAATGAGTCTTTTGAATGGTTGATTTTTTCTGACAAGTTTTTGGAAAATGTGGAAAGAAAATAATTTTTTTTTTTTACACAAAGTTGTCCATTTATACAATATTTCTAACACATAGCATATACATAGCACAAATTACACCCCAAAATAGATTCTCCTATTCCTCCTGAGAACGGCAATATCACATGTGTGAGACTTTTCTACAGCCTGGCCACATAGAGAGGCCCAACATGCAGGGGGCACCATCAGGTGTTCTAGGGTCATACATTTCTCAAATCAAATTTGACTACCAATTACACTTTTGTGAGGCACTGTAGTGGCGTGAATGAACATTTATGCCCTATTGTTGGTGTCAGTGGCAGGAATAGTGCCTCAAGGACCAGATAAAGGCAAACAAAGCACCACATTCAGCCCCAGAGTAAGGCAGGTCAGCCATACGCCAGTGAGACATTGAGATTTCCTTGTCACCCACTGGTGGCAATATTTTTTTTTACTTTTTCTCAACATAAAGACTGAAGGATAGGAGAAAACACCAACATAAACATTATCTACAGTGAGTGACACCTGGGAGCTGGTCACACAAAGCTATGTGATACTGTGTAATATCATATATTTATGAGCCTATTTTTATGTGATGTGTATATAGTAATTTATTTAGCATTTTACATAGATGAGCCCATGCTGCTTTTAGAGAACAGCAGACGTCTTAGGCCGCGTACACACGATCGATCCAAACCGATGAGAATGGTACGACGGACCATTTTCATCGGTTCACCGCTGAAGTGGCCTGATGGTCTGATGTGCGTACACACCATCAGTTCAAAAACCAATTGGGTCAGAACGTGGTGACGTAAAACACACGACGTGCTGAAAAAAACGAAGTTTAATGCTTCCAAGCATGCGTCGACTTGATTCTGAGCATGCACGGGTTTTGAACTGATGCTTTTGTGCACTAACCATCGGTTCGGACCTATCGGGCAGTGGTCCATCGGTTCGATTTTAAAGCAAGTTCTAAAATTTTTGACCGAAGGACAACGGACCGATGGGCCGTACACACGGTCGGTTTGGGCCGATGAAACTGGACTTTAGTCCGTTTTCATCGGTTTGGACCGACCGTGTGTACGCGGTCTCAAAGTACCTCATTCTTTACAATCCCCATTTCTAACATGTATGGGTATAAAGTTTGTCATATTAAAGCTTACTCTGACGGTTCACACCAGAATCGTAGCGGTATGCGCTCCCTGCTTTTGTTCGGTTCCTGTGCGATTCAGTGTGATTCGATTTATTTGAATGGGCTGAAATTGTGCTGATATACACCAAAAGTAGTGCATGCACTGCTTTGAAAAAACACTGCATCCGAACTGCATGGTACTTTGGCGCAGACAAACTCATTATGTTACATGCAGATATAGTGATTTATTTGTGCACAACCAAATATACACATGCAAGTGGTAAGTGATTTTCAGGCACTTTAGCGCTGGAAATAGACTCTGCTAAGCGTCTGAAAACCGCCTCCCATTCATTCCAGTGTGACTTTTAACACTCGGGCAATGCACTTGCAGGACAATCCAAAAAGTCCTACAAGCAGCATCTTTGGAGCAGGTTGGGAGTGCTGTATGTAGCGGTCCCAAAAGGCCCTGCCCTTTGGAATTAAGGGACAGCGCTTTCAAATCGCCTGAATGCAATTTGAAATCGCTGCAAAACTGGAGTTTTTAACCCTTTTTTTTTGGGTTAAAAGCATCCCGCTAACGGCCGAAAAGCATCGCAAAAGTGCTGCTTAAATAGCGCTAAAGTACCGCTAATACGTGTGGCGCTTTAGCACTAACGGCCAGCGCTTTCAGTGTGAAAGCTCTCTTACTGATATTATAAGTGCCAAAATCAAGAAAGAATGAACACACTGTTTCAGTACAGTTCAATTTAAGCAGCTGTTTGCAGAATTTCGTTCTGAATGTAATCTAATTTCCCTTATTTAATATTTGTGTAAAATGTAATTAGGCTGTAGTTTGTATCTGAGCACTGCTGCAGTGTTTGATGATACAAGATAACACCCAGACAACATTCCCAAGCAGCAGAACAAATTATTGTTTTCTCTGTGAGAAGAAGAATGACATTTTTAAAGCTGAACTCAGGGCATATATAAATTCCCATATTTGTTAATACATATTTTAAAGTATATTTTAAGTTTAAACATTGTAAATACTTGAAGTTTACTTGGTATCATCCTCTTGCAGTCCATGTACAGCAGAACCCAGGCAGATTGTGGGAGGAAGATTCGATGAAAGGAATCAGTGTTGATGCAGTGTAGGGACAGTCCCTGCTGAACTGGCCAAACTTTGGTCATCTAAACTCTAATGCCGCGTACACACGGTCCTTTTTTGGCTTGTAAAAAAACGTTGTTTTTTCTCACGAAAAAAAATTACGTTTTTCAAACTTCATTTTAAAAAACGACGTTGCCTACACACCATCGTTTTTTCAAAATGCTCTAGCAAAGCGCGGTTACGTTCAGCACGTACGGCGGCACTCTGTTCCATTCAAGCTTGCATCATAACTTGCTTCTGAGCATGCGCGGGTTTAAAAACGTTGTTTTAAACGTTGTTTTAGCCCCCACACGATAATTTTTTATGACACAAAAAACGACGTTTTGAAACGTGTTCAAATTTTTTTTTGTCGTTTTTCAGAAGACATAAAACAATGTTTTCCCCACACACGGTCATTTTAAATGACGTTTTTAAAAAGGGCATTTTTTTTTCATCACAAAAAACGACCGTGTGTACGCGGTATTACTTATGCCTTGTACACACGATCGGAATTTCCGATGGAAAAAGTCAGACAGAATTTTTTCATCAGATATTCCAACCGTGTGTGTGCCCCATCTGAGTCTTTCCATCAGAAATTCCGACGGACTTAGAAAGAGAACATTTTCAGATGAAAAAAATTCTATTGGAAATTCCATTCGTCTATGGAACTCCGATGGAGAAAAAAACATGCATGCTCAGAATCAACTCGACACATGCTCGGAAGCATTGAACTTAATTTTTCTCGGCTCGTCGTAGTGTTGTACATCACCTCGTTTTGGACGGTCGGAATTTGGTGTGACAGTGTGTATGGAAGACAGCTTGGACGGAATTCCGTCAGAAAAATCCGTCTGAGTTTATCCTGACGGAAATTCCAATTGTGTGTACAGGGCATAACTCTCTTATCTCCTCCACCCCCTGAATAAACAATACAGGGTAAAGCGGCACACTTGTGAGTCACTAATCTGTCACTAACTAATCTGTCACTAATCTTGGGTGGTGCTTGGCCAAATAATGGTTTGCGTGAAACATGTGTATATTCACTAGTGTTGGGACATATTAGAGAAGGATTGAAACCTTTGTCAGAATTCAGATTTTCTGGACCCAGAACTAGGTGCAATGGGCCAGATTCATGTAGAAATCCGGCGGCGTAACGTATCCCATTTACGTTACACCGCCGCAAGTTTTCAGCGTAAGTGCTTGATTCACAAAGCACTTGCCTGTAAACTTGCGGCAGAGTAGCAAGCCCGCCTAATTTAAATGGGGCGTGTATCATTTAAATTAGGCGTGTTCCCGCACCGAACGTACTGCGCATGCTCCGTTTTGAAATTTCCCGCCGTCCTTTGCGCGAAATGACGTCGCCCCGACGTAATGTTTTGAACGGTGACGTGCGTTACGTACTTTCGTATTCCCGGACGACTTACGCAAAAAAAAAATTGAAATTCGACGCGGGAACGACGGCCATACTTTAACATGGGCTGTCTATTTTTACACCACCTAAATAGCAGCCGTAACTTTGCGACGGGAAAAGCCGACTAGCAACGACGTAAGAGAATGCGACGAACGCGCGTACCCGACACGGAAAACTACGCAAACTCCACCCAGCGGGCGCCAAAGTATTGCATCCTAAGATCCGAAGGCGTACAAAGCCGTACGCCTGTCGGATCTTAGCCAAATGCCGTTGTATCTTTGTTTGTGAATTCAAAATAAAGATACGACGCGGCAAATTTGAAAGTACGCCGGAGAATCAGCAGATACTCCGGCGTACTTTTTCTGTGAATCTGGCCCAGTGATTTTAGCAATGAAGAGGTTAAGCTACAAACTGATAACTAATGAAACTTGAAGAGAATATAACCTTTTTCTAATTCACGGGGGAAAAAATAGCATTATCATAAGGTATACCATCCATCTCCAACATACATTGGAAGTAAAGGATTGATGCAAGTGGGATTTTGCCGGTACCGTCATAGGACATTACAACACTTTACTTAAAATACATTTTTATTGAATATCAAAAAAGGTTAAAATTGTGTACATAGGACATTTACATGTAGCAGTCAATACACCTCAATGGAAATAACTAATCTCTGGGATGCCTCCAAGGGTCCTATGGACATACAGATGTACTCTTGACATGTTTTGAGGTTACCCGCTTCGTCGGGAGAGGAAAAACAAGCAAATAGATGGGAAGACCATATATTAAAGATCATAAAAAGATTTTTTGTAAATGCAAATAAACAAAGAAGACAACAATTCTTCCTTATGTAATTATTGTATAAATGCTGAAAACATTGAAATACACTGAAGGTACCCTATATTCCTTGGATTTATATGGACATTTTAAAGGGCTTCCTTATAATTAGAAAGCCCTGCATTTTTATTTCTCTTAGACCCCTTTCACACTGGGGCGATGTAGGTGTTATCAGTAAAGCGCTTCTAGTTTTAGCGGGGCTTTACCGATGTTATAGCCGTACTATTCGGCGGTTAGCGGGGCACTTTTAACTCCCGCTAGCGGCTGAAGAAAGGGCTAATAGCTCCTGTGTTGCGGCACTGCCAAAGCGCTTTGCAGGCACTTCGGCAGCGCTGCTCATTCATTTCAACACAGGGCGTTTTGGAAGAGGTGTACGCACCGCCACAAAGATGCTGCTTGCAGGACTTTTTTTCCCTATCCTTCAAGCGCACCGTCCCAGTGTGAAAGCACTCAGACTTTCACATTGGGGTGGCTTGGGAAGCGCTTTACAGGCAATATTTTTAGCGCTAAAACGCCTGAAAATGCCCCAGTGTAAAAGGGGTCGGAATCTGTTACACTGCATGACTGACCTCCAAAATCAAACATTTGTAATGCTATGGTTAGGCAAATTGATACGAGATGACTTTCTTGTATCTGCCTACAGAATTATAATTCCAAATGTTTGCACATCTGGAATGCTAAGGAAGCTACATACAGTTCAAAACTTTCCCTGCTCCAAGGCATGATCAAGAATGATCATGTGTTTTCTTGGTTGGTCTCTAGACAATAAATGCTGTTAAGAGAACAGATCAACCAAAAAAAAACTTGTTGTTAGATCACATGTCTGAATTCTATGTGACAGTTAATTATAGATAACCTTAATCTTAGGACATATCGTTTTATGGATCTTAAAATGCGTTTTGGAAGGGTGCTAGGGTACTATTCACAATTAATGGAAACACAGAGCACCAACGCATGCAGCATATGGCTGTGCATTGCGTGCATGTACTTGCAGCACAATGGTTTAAATGTAAGCAAATACTTTACAAAATAACCGTGAATTCTTAAAATCAAATGAAATCATTGAAGCATTAGCAGCGCTCAACTGGTGTGTTATACAACATATGCATCCAAACAGTTCAGGGTTATTGCACCACGTGATCAATGCGACTGATAGTAATAGTAGTAGGTCTCCCTAGAAAACAGATCCTTCTCCGATCACAGTGTCACTCAGATTAAAAAGAAATAGGCTTCATAGCGTAATCCTGTTAGGACATTCACCATAGTCCCCCTTAAAATTGCACTTACAGAAGATAAAAACAATTACAACATAGATATGTCAAATAGCAACTGCTCAGCACACACAATCTCCCTCACCAGTCCCTGGTTCTCCCCTGAACAAGGTTTTTCCTGGGTAGAGTTCAAGAATGTGGGCCTGTCAAAGAAGCTGTGTGGTAATGACCAAACGCGTTTCGTCATTACGTCTTCATCAGCGGGCGTTGCCACACGACACAGTCTCTTCTATTTATATAATACTGATAAGGGGTATTAACCCCATCTGCTTAATCTGGTCATCAATGCGATCAACTGATCCTAATCCCAAGGACTGTTCACACGGGCTAGACCTAAGCCGGTCTGATCAATTCCTAATGATTTGATCATGTATGACCCCAATGTGTGTCACATCTAGTGTTGCTCACGAATATTCGTATTGCGAATATTCGGCTCGAATATGGCATATTCGAGTATTCGCGATATATTTCGAATTTCGCTGTTAATATTCGCGATTCCGAATATTCGCATTTTTTCAATTTTATTTTTAAAACAGATCACATCCTATCGACGTCTAAAAGCATTGCTGGTATGATTAGAGACCCTGGGCCGAGTAGCTAAGCTGAGGCGATCCTTTTATGTTGCCGAATTTAAAAAAAAAAAAATTGCGAATTTTCGCTAATGCAAATGCGAAAATGATTGCGAATTTTCGATAACTGTGGTAGGAGAACTCTGATTGTCTCTGATGCAAAAGGGGGGGGCTTTGTGTATGTTTCTGTTATTAATATTTGTATGTTTGATATTATTATTTTTTGTAAGAAGGAAAAAATTGCGCATACCTTAAAAAAAGGGGAGAATACAGCAGCAACTCAAAAATGTTATACAACATAAATTAATACAAGACAGAAAATGGAGTCGCTCTACAAGAATAAAAAATATGTCTAGTGACAAGACATGTGGGCAAATGATAAAATAAGCAAGCGCAAATAACTTGTGAAATACACAGTGAAACAAATATATAAAGAAATATAGTCCCAATAATAGAAAAATAATCTTTCATAAAAATGTCTTTGGCCCCATACACACGATAGAATCTATCCGCAGATAAATCCCATCGAATGGGTTTCAGCGGATAGATTCTATGGTGTGTAGACTCCGGCGGATATTTATCCGCGGATATTTCCGAATTCCAGCAGATAAATATTTGTCGACATGCACAGAATATCTATCTGCTGGAATCGGATCCCACGGATGGATCCGCTCGTCTGTACAGATTCACCGGATCCATCCGTCCAAAGGGATTCCCCGCACGCGTCGTAATGATTTAATGCATGCGTGGAATTCCTTATATGACAGCGTCGCGCCCGTCGCCGCGTCATAATCGCGGCGACGGCGCGACACATCATCGCCAGACGATTTCGGCACGGATTTCAATGCGATGGTGTGTACACGCCATCGCATAGAAATCTGCTGAAATCCTCGAGAGGATTTATCCGCGGATACGGTCCGCTGGACCGTATCCGCGGATAAATCCTCTCGTGTGTATGGGGCCTAAGATATGTGAAGTGAAAAAAAGTCCAAAGCATGCAGCATGAACGTGTTCAATCTTCAAGGTGTTTGATTGACAAACGGCTGTGACAGATGGATAGAGTAAAGAATCACCACCAATGCAAAACACTTTTTATTTTTTATTGTAAAATATCAAGAATATTCTGAGCCAATCAGAGTGCTCCTTCTGCATTTGCCGAATATTCGCAATTATTTTGTATTGTAAAATATCAAGAATATTCTGAGCCAATCAGAGTGCTCCTTGCGCATTTGCCGAATATTCGCAATTATTTTGTATTGTAAATTATCAAGAATATTCTGAGCCAATCAGAGTGCTCCTTCCGCATTTGCCGAATATTCGCAATTATTTTGTATTGTAAAATATCAAGAATATTCTGAGCCAATCAGAGTGCTCCTTCCGCATTTGCCGAATATTCGCAATTATTTTGTATTGTAAAATATCACGAATATTCTGAGCCAATCAGAGTGCTCCTACAGCATTTGTCGAAATTGCGCAGTAAATATCGCATTCGCATTTTGCGAAATTTCGAAAAAATATCAAGAATATTCTGAGCCAATCAGAGTGCTCCTACCGCAGTTATCGAAATTTCGCAATTATTTTCGCATTAGCAATAGCGAAAATTCGCAATCATTTCATTTAGATAAAATATCACAAATATTCGAATTTAGCGAATATATCTCGAATATTCGACTATATATTCTAGATATATCGTGAAATCGAATATGGCATATTCTTCTCAACACTAGTCACATCTAAACCAACACACTGGGTATTATTAAATTATCGGATCAAGTCCAAACGACCTCCTGTGTTACAGTCCCAGCATGTAAATAAACAAATTGTAAGCTGAAAACTGCAACCACTCTAACCATACCCACTGACAAAGATGCAATGACAAAACGCGTTTGGTCGTGACCATGCGGCTTCTTTGACAGGCCCACATTCTTGAACTCTACCTGGGAATCACCTTGTTCAGGGGAGAACCAGGGACTGGTGAGAGAGATTGTGTGTGCTGAGCAGTTGCTATTTAAAATTACATGCTGTAATTGTTTTTATCTTCTGTAAGTGCAATTTTAAGGGGGACTGTGGTGAATAAAATGTCCTAACAGGATTACGCTATGTAGCCTGCTTCTTTTTAATATGACAGACACTGTGATCGGAGAAGTATCTGATTTCTAGGGAGACCTCATGCGATCAAGATATTATCAAAAGGTGATAATTTTTTTTAGGATCTGGTGAGTGCAACATCTGAAGGGAGGGGTTCTCATGAGGTCTGGTGAAGGGTACACATATTACTTATATGCAAAATAAAAATATATGACAGTTAAATTAACCCTTACCTAAATTAACCCTTACCTACACCCTTATATAAAAGATGGGTATATTTATATTACTATGATTTTCCTGCCCAAAAGGTTAAGATAGGAAGACCGGGCAACGCCGGGTATTCAGCTAGTTTTTAAATATAGTAGCAGCTTATCATGCAGTGAATCTTATGTTTGACTTCTATATTATTTCATGTGCACTGGGGTTGGTGATTTATTTTCCTTCTTTTGTATAATACTTTACAAAATGTATTTTTTAAATGCAACCAGTGTACATGGTTTAGTATTAGCCTCTTGCAGTCTACTGTACAGCAGAGCTCACACTAGTGGCAAAAAGAAGCAGCACGAGGAGCAAGTCAGATGTGCTGCAGTGCAAAAAGCATAATTAAATTCTATATAAATTCTTCTATACACACATATTCTTTGTTTTAATAGATAATATTATTATTATTTTTTTAATTACTTCTACATAGCAGCGCACGAGTATTAGTTTCACAGTGCAAAAAGCATGCTGATAGGAGAGAAGAGCAGAGTGAAAAAGAGGTAAGTTTACTGTGCTTCTTTGCATTTTATTGTTCAGTCTCGGGCTGTGATTAGGCAGGGGACATCTAAGTGAAAGTGCATTAGAGAAAAATCAGGTCCCATCCAATGCCCGATAGGGCTGTGCTATGTGGCAGAGCTGTGTAAATCTTAGGACTAGATAAACAAAATTACAGAAAGCCTGTAAAGCAGCTCTTGTATTTTAATTGCATGTGTATCATTTATCTGTTTTCCTTCAAAGAGACAATGATGTATCTTTTAATACAAGGATAACAACTAAATATTTAAAGGACAAACTCATTGTATCACAAAGTAAAGTAGTGTACTAGAGCCTTGAAATGACATCTACCCTCAGACAGTCAATACCGAGGAGCAGCATTTCATGCAGCGATATGTGGATAGAATTAATGTAGATAGTGTGTTGTCCCAATATATTCTCACAGCTTTGAGAATGCAACATCAGAAGGACATGACAATGCCACACTATACAGTGTCACATTTAGCAGTGCAACAGATCCATAATAATAAACCTTATACTAAAAGTTTTATACATTTGGGGACATGGGGCCAGATTCACAAAGGGGATATGACAGCGTATCTCCTGATACGCCGTCGTATCTCTGTTTCTATCTATGCGACTGATTCATAGAATCAGTTACGCATAGATATCCCTAAGATCCGACAGGTGTAATTGCTTTACACTGTCGGATCTTAGGATGCAGTACCGCGGCCGCCGCTGGGGGGAGTTTGCGTTGTAAACCAGCGTCCAGTATGCAAATTAGGAGTTACGGCGATCCACGACGGATTTTCGCGTTCGCTACGTCGCCGCTAGTCTAGTTTCCCGTCGCAAATTTAGTCGTCGTTTTGGGTGCCCTAACTTTAGTCAGCAGTCGTATTGCTGTCTAAAGTATGGCCGTCGTTCCTGCGTCGAAATTTTCAATTTAACGTCGTTTGCGTAACACGTCCGGAAATACGGAAGTACGCTACGCACGTCGCCGTTCGAAAAAATGACGTCACGGCGCGCAAAGCACGACGGGAATTGCGAAACGGAGCATGCGCAGTAGGTCCGGCGCGGGAGCGCGCCTAATTTAAATGGCACACGCCCATTTGAATTGGCCCGCCTTGCGCCGGAGGCCGCCCGCAAGTGCTTTGTGAATCAGGCACTTGCGATGAAAACTTGCGGCGGTGTAACGTATCTACGATACGTTACGCCGCCACGATTCTACGTGAATCTGGCCCATGGAGATCTGGACTTTGGCCGTTTGAAAAAAAAAAAAAAGACTGTTCCTGTTTAAAGGGAATAGATTGTGAGCATTTATTCACTATTCTCTTTTATTTGTTAACTGCAACTCATAATCAGGCCCCAAGCTGCCCCGAACTTTGCAGTGGTGTTAAAATTAGAACTGCAACACTGAGCGTTTTCATGTGATTTTATTTTTTATGCAATTATGGCCATAGACACAGTATAGCTCATGATTATTAGTATTTATTTTCCATGATCATCAGCTCCATCTAGTGGCCATATTGTGTTTTTTCCAGACTCACGCCATTCTTATTAATGAAGAACATCCAACCTATTATTAATGGAGAACATATCATAGTAATATTTAATTTTCCTGGCATTCACACATAACAAATACATATGCACTTTGGCAGAATGAATAGCTCTGCAATTGTTTCCTGTGCTGATCACATGCACTCTCCCAAGAAAAAAGAAAAAAACTCTCCAGCAACACACATCAAACTGAGCATGTGCAGCCTGACTCTACTAACTCTGTCTTATCTGGACATGTTTTGGGGGCAATGCAAGAAGGGGAGGATCTGTGCATACAGGATCAACCCCTTATGTTCCACAGTGAGTATAGCAAGCATGCTTTACTGCATATACAGACCGATTTTACTGTTTTGGGTTTAGAAACACTTTAATACACCCCAACTTGCACCATGGTGCTGAAGCGATCGGTGGGCATTATAAAGGTTGGTGTCATTCTAAAGAATATGCTTTCTTTAAAATCATTTATTTACATATACAGTATATGCTAAAATGTGTGTATTGAAGGGAGTGAATTGTAGATGAAAGAATTTCATGAGCTAAGCAAGACGACTGAAAAAATAATGTGGACTCATTTATACAGGGCTTTTTTTCAGCTGGAAATTGGTGGAACTCAGTTCCACCACCTCTGGCTCAGGCCCTTTGCTCCCTGCTCACCACTGTCCCTTGTAAACACAGAAGTCCAGCTTCTGTGTTTACAAGTGACAGCTTGTCTCCCAATGGTTTCCACAGATCAGATCTCCTGAGCGGCTCCCACTGAGTGTAGGATGGGGACCTGGGAGATGTAGGTGCCTGGGGTGCAGTATGGATGCTGACATCCCAACTGGATGATCTCCCTGCAAATGAGAGAGGTGGAGCCACATACAGTGTGCGGAGAGGTACAAGGGAAAAAGAGGGGTGAATGTGAGATGTGGATGGAGGATGCAGAGGTAAGCAGTTGTGGGAGAAGGCTCTGCACTCTGTGTTTAGCGCACCACTGAACTCTGCACTATGTATGTAGAACAACCCTAAACTCTGCACTCTGTGTGTAACCCTACTAAACTCTGCACTCTATACATAATGCATTCCTAGTATTTAACTACTTGCCGACCAGCCGCCATCATTCTACGGCGGCAGGTCGGCTCTCCTGGGCGAGAGCCCGTAGCTATACGGCGGCTCTTTGAGCGCCCACTAGGGGCGCG
Organism: Rana temporaria; assembly: GCF_905171775.1. Lineage (NCBI taxonomy): Eukaryota > Metazoa > Chordata > Amphibia > Anura > Ranidae > Rana > Rana temporaria. The sequence continues at coordinate 272,755,116 of NC_053493.1, forward strand.
TGCGCTCCGCCGGAGGTGCGCGCGTGCCCCCCGCTCGCCCCCCGACTTCGCCGGGCACCCGCGATTGCTCGTTACAGAGCGGGGACCAGCTCCCGGTCCTGTCAGGGGGGAAATGCTGATCTTCTGTTCATACAATGTATGAACAGAGGATCAGTGTTTCCCCTAGTGAGGCCACCCCCCCCCCCACAGTAAGAACACACCCAGGGACATACTTAACCCCTTCCCCGCCCCATAGTGTTAACCCCTTCACTGCCAGTGGCATTTTTATAGTAATCCAATGCATTTTTATAGCACTGATCGCTATAAAATTGCCAATGGTCCCAAAAATGTGTCAAAAGTGTCCGAAGTGTCCGCCATAATGTCGCAGTACCGAAAAAAAAATGATCGCCGCCATTACTAGTAAAAAAATATATATAAATAAAAATGCCATAAAAATACCCCCTATTTTGTAAACGCTATAACTTTTGCGCAAACCAATCAATAAACGCTTATTGCGATTTTTTTTACGAAAAATATGTAGAAGAATACGTATCGTCCTAAACTGAGGGAAAAAAATTTTTTTTTATATATTTTTGGGGGATATTTATTACAGCAAAAAGTAAAAAATATTCATTTTTTTCAAAATTGTCGCTCTATTTTTGTTTATAGCGCAAAAAATAAAAACCGCAGAGGTGATCAAATACCACCAAAAGAAAGCTCTATTTGTGGGAAAAAAAAGGATTGCCAATTTTGTTTGGGAGCCACGTCGCACGACAGCGCAATTGTCAGTTAAAACGGCGCAGTCCCGAATCGCAAAAAGTGCTCTGGTCTTTGGGCAGCAATATGGTCCGGGGGTTAAGTGGTTAATGCCCCTTTAAAACCCTCCCACTATTAGTATGATTTCACCATACCCACTATTTCATGTGGTTTGGAGGGTGTGTGTGGGGGGTTTTGGGAGTTATGGTTGAGTTCCTGCACCTATTTTCTAAGAAAAAAAGGCCCGCATTTACCGTATATAAAATACAAAAAAAATACCATATCATCATCATAAATAGACAGCAAGTGGGAGGGAGTGTGTTTTCTAGACCTTTACAGAGAGCCCACAGCTTCCACACAGAGATAAAAGATCCTTTTTTGCAGCGTGCTGGCAGGGGAAAGGCTTTTTTGCTCAGACTGCAGCAAACTTTGTAAACTCTTTGTTTTGATGCACCTGGACTATATTACGCTGACATGAACTGAAAGATCATATAAACACAACAAATTTCACAGCTTTGCATTCTTGCAACATTGACTTGCTTTACAGCTAGCTGCATTTAGTTGCAAAACATCTAATGCCTTGTACACACGATCTGGAGAGATAAGGTCTGCTGCAACCACTCAGCCACCTCCATCCCTGTAGTAAAACAAAACAGAAAGAGAGGTCGCCCTGGGACTTTGGGTGAGGTGGAAGAGAAAGGGTAGATGCTCACACATATTGCAATAAAAAACAATTTAAAGTGGAGGTTCCATCAAAAAAACAATTTTGCTTTAAACTGTAGCTTACGACTAAAAAAGAAAAACATTTTTTATTTTTTTTTTACTCATCTGGAAATGCCTGTTGCTATGCGGTCCCACGAAATCTGCCTTTGAATCCACCTAGGATTCTGACATCATCTCCCTCTAATGCTCCTGGGAAATGTGTGTCATCATTTCTCAGAATGCAGTGTGCTACCCAATTATCACTCCCCATCCAAGACTTCTAGGACGTAAGGGCCAGATTCACAAAAGAGATACGACGGCGTATCTCCTGATACTCCGTCGTATCTCTGTTTCTATCTATGCGACTGATTCATAGAATCAGTTACGCATAGATATCCCTAAGATCCGACAGGTGTAATTGTTTTACACTGTCGGATCTTAGGATGCAGTACCGCGGCCGCCGCTGGGGGGAGTTTGCGTCGTAAACCAGCGTCGGGTATGCAAATTAGCAGTTTCGGCGATCCACGACGGTTTTTCGCGTTCGCTACGTCGCCGCTAGTCTAGTTTCCCGTCGCAAAGTTAGTCGTCGTTTTGGGTGCCTTAACTTTACACAGCCCATGTTAAAGTATGGCCGTCGTTCCCGCGTCGAAATTTAAAAAATAACGTTGTTCGCGTAAGTCGTCCCGGGAATACGGAATTACGCTACACACGTCGCCGTTCAAAAAAATTACGTCACTTCGCGCAAAGCACGGTGGGAGTTCGGAAACGGAGCATGCACGGTAGGTCCGGCGCGGGAGCACGCCTAATTTAAATGGCACATGCCCGTTTGAATTGGCCCGCCTTGCGTAGGTTTTCATCGCAAGTGCTTGGTGAATCAGGCACTTGCGATGAAAAATTGCGGCGGTGTAACGTATCTAGGATACGTTACGCCGCCGCGATTCTACGTGAATCTGGCCCTAAGTGCCTGTAGGCTTCACATTGCCCACAACCAAAATGACAACGGTGTGGACATAGTTTTATAAACTATCTTTTTTGAATATCTATGCGGATCGGCGGCGGATTGTAAAATAGTAAGTGACCAGATTTATATTATAAAAACGCAGGATGAAAGGACATACATTTAAAAAATGCTAATTGTGGTTGGAACTTCGCTTTAATGGTAGCAATTGAAATATGACAAAAAACAGAGACAGCAATAAATGTGCGTCGACAGGCATAATAGCCAACATTTATAAACATAGTACAAATAAATGTTGATACATTGCAAATATGGTACATCCATAAAACAACAATACAGATGGTTAAAAATATCTCAAAAGTAAACAATAAGGGTTGTAAATTGCTCATCCAATAAAGACACGCATACAGTACAAGGTTAATATATAAGGGAATTGTTGATATTGGGACAAAGTGTAAGCATAGAGCCGACAACATAGGTCCTCAACGTAAACAGATGTACAAACGCATTGTGTGTTCCCTACACGTTTCGCGAGCTCCGCTCGCTTCCTACGGGGCAGATGCATGTAGGTTGTATCTGTTATAAAAATACTAAAAAAGAACACACGATCTGAGTTTCTGTCGGAATAAACTCCGTCAGAATTCCATTCAAGCTGTCTTGCATACACATGGACACACCAAATTCCGACCGTCAAAAACGCGGTGACGTACCACACTACGACGAGCCTAGAAATTGAAGTTCAATGCTTCCGAGCATGCGTCGAATTGTTTCCGAGCATGCATGTTTTTTTCTCCGTCGGAGTTCCATACAGACGAACGGAATTTCCGATAGAAATGTTTTCCGTTCGAAAAAAAGAGAACATATTCTCTATCTAACTCCATTGGAATTTCCGACGGAAAAAGTCTGATGGGGCATACACATGGAAATTCCGATCGTGTGTACGGGGCATTAGAGCTGCAAAGGAATGCTGATGTGTTTTCTTGCTGGTATGTAAATACAGCTCTGAGGAACCAGGTACCTATACAACAGCAGCTGTCACTGGCTCCGAATCCTGGATCCTGCTTTTAATAAGGATTACATTAGGGAGTATCTCCACTCCACCAACCCAACTTATATTATTTGTACTGACAAATGCCCCCCCTGCTCCCCAGCAAAGTATTCCACTGTGGCATAGATTCACGTACGGCCGTTCTACGTTGCGCGGGCGTAGCGTATCGTATTTACGATACGCCGCCGCAACTTAGAGAGGCAAGTGCTGTATTCACAAAGCACTTGCGTCCTAAGTTAGCGTTAGCGTAAATGGGCCAGCATAAGCGCGCGGAATTCAAAGTAGGCTGGTAGGGGGCGTGTTGTATTTAAATGAGGCTTGACCCCATGTAGATGCATGGCCGAACGAACGGCACATGCGCGCGCATGCTCAGTATCATGTCGTATTTACGCCCAAAGATACGTCGGCTCAATGCCTGTGACGTGAACGTAACTTACGCATAGCCCTATTCTCTGAAATATTGCCTGTGCCATGCGCAACACAGGAAAGGCAGGGGGAGATTAGAGAGCTGAATGCATGGCTAAAGACCTGGTGTAGGAAGGAGGGATTTGGGTTTCTAGAGCACTGGGCTGACTTTTCATTGGGGTGCAACCTATATGCTAAAGACGGTTTGCACTTGAATGGAAGGGGGTCTGCTGTGCTGGGGGAGAGGTTTATGGGAATGCTGGAGGAGTATTTAAACTAGCATTGAGGGGGGAGGGTGAACTAGAATTACATCAGGCACACAGGTCAGCTAGGGGTCAGACATTAATGGAGAGTGGAATGGGGATAGATGGGGGGAGGGTTATGGCAGGTGACAAGAAAGTTCCCATGTTGCAAACAGCCATTGGAAATAATAGTGCCATTTGTACTACTATAAATTATATGAAAAACACCAGAGAAAAATGTAACAATACATTTAAGTGTTTGTTCACCAATGCCAGAAGTCTGCCAAGCAAAACAGGTGAGTTGGAAGCTCTGGCGCATGAGGAGAGCTATGATGTAATCGGTATTGCTGAAACTTGGCTTCAATCATCACATGACTGGGCTATTAATATTCCTGGCTATGCTCTCTTTCGGAAAGACAGGGTAAAAAGGAAAGGTGGAGGGGTCTGTCTCTATGTGAGAAGTGACCTCAAAGCAAGCGTGAAAGAGAAACTGGTTGATGGAGAGTGTGATGAGGCTGAAGCATTATGGGTGGAACTGCATACAGATGTGCGTAGTTCAAAATTAATCATTGGAGTTTGTTATAAACCACCCAATGTTAATGAGGAGGTGGAGACTCAGCTCCTTGCACAGATGGAAAGGGCTGCAAGGGCTGGGACGGTGATAATAATGGGGGATTTTAACTACCCAGAAATTGACTGGATTAATGGCACTTCTGGGACAGTTAAAGGACAAAAATTTAAAAACCTATTGCAGGACAATTTTATGGTGCAGTTTATTGAGGCCCCAACTAGGAATGATGCTCTGTTGGACCTGATAATCTCAAACCATGCAGAGCTTATTACTAATGTTCAGATAAAGGAACACCTGGGTAGCAGTGATCATAACATGATTTCATTTAATGTTAACTATAAGCAAGAAATACATACAGGAAATATTAAAACACTAAATTTTAAGAGAGCAAATTTTCCAAGGATGAGGGCTGCTCTCCAGGACTTGGACTGGGAGGGACTATTGGCACAGATGAACACAGAACAGAATTCTTCAAAAAGACTGTGTGGAACCTCACTGCAAAGTATGTTCCCATGGGTAATAAGTTTAAAAGGCTAAAAATAAAACCTATGTGGCTCACGGTCAAAGTTAAAAAAGCTATAAACAATAAGAAAGTAGCCTTTAAAAAATATAAAAATGAAGGAACACTAGTGTTGTTTAAATGTTACAAAGAATATAACAGGATATGTAAAAAGGAAATCAAGGATGCAAAAATTCAAAATGAACGACAGATTGCAAAAGATAGTAGGACAAACCCCCAAAAATTCTTTAAATATATTAATAGTAAAAAGGTGAAGTCTCAGCATGTAGGCCCCTTACAAAATAATCTAGAGTGGGTGACTGGGGACAAAGAGAAGGCAAATTTATTAAATGCTTTCTTCAGCTCTGTGTATACAATGGAGCATGGGGGAGCTCATGTCCAAAATGGGGGTGGAAGTGACACAGCCCCAAATCCACAATGGCTCAAAAGTGATATGGTCCAGAAATATTTAGACAGAATAAAGGTGGATAAAGCACCTGGACCTGATGGCATCCACCCACGGATCCTAGGTGAGTTGAGCTCTGTCATTTCAAAGTCACTGTATCTAATATTCAGGGACTCATTAAAGACAGGAATAGTACCACTGGATTGGCGTAGAGCCAATGTGGTGCCTATATTTAAAAAGGGAACAAAGTCTTTACCAAGTAACTATAGACCTGTTAGTCTAACTTCTATAGTTGGGAAGATACTGGAACGTTTAATAAAAGACCACATGGATGAGTTCTTGCTGGAAAAAAACTATTTAAGCAGCAGACAACATGGATTCATGAAAGACAGAAGTTGTCAGACAAACCTGATTTCCTTTTATGAAGAGGTAAGTAAAACCCTGGACAGAGGCATGGCTGTGGACGTGATATTTTTGGATTTAGCAAAAGTGTTTGATACAGTTCCGCACACACGGCTCATGTGTAAGGTAAAGTCTACAGGATTGGATATATCAGTTTGTAAATGGATAGAAAACTGGCTGAAAGACATAATTCAGAGAGTCGTGGTTAATGATTCTTACTCTGAATGGTCCAATGTTATCAGTGGTGTACCCCAAGGTTCAGTGCTGGGACCCTTACTTTTCAATATATTTATAAATGATATTGGGTCTGAGATCAAAAGTAACATTTCTGTCTTTGCAGATGACACCAAGCTATGCAGTGGAATAACGTCCTTGCAGGATGTCGCCAATTTACAAGCCGACCTCAATGCTCTGTCTAATTGGGCGACTGAGTGGCAGATGAGGTTTAATGTTGATAAATGTAAAGTTATGCACTTAGGGACTAAGAATATGCATGCATCATACATACTAGGGGGAGTACAACTGGGGGGATCTGAAGTGGAGAAGGATCTGGGGGTTTTAGTTGATCATAAGCTCAATAATGGCATGCAAAGTCCTTTCTTGTATTAAGAGAGGTATGGACTCCAGAGACAGAGATATAATTTTGCCCCTGTACAAATCATTAGTAAGACCTCATCTGGAATATGCAGTTCAGTTTTGGGCACCAGTTCTCAAAAAGGATATCGGAGAACTGGAGAAAGTGCAGAGAAGAGCAACCAAACTGATAAGAGGCATGGAGGAGCTCAGCTATGAGGAAAGATTAGAAGAACTAAATCTATTCACTCTTGAGAAGAGGAGAATTAGGGGGGATATGATCAACATGTACAAATATATAAGAGGTCCATACAGTGTACTTGGTGTTGAGTTATTCACTTTACGGTCAACACTGAGGACAAGGGGGCACTCTTTACGTCTAGAGGAAAAGAGATTTCACCTCCAAATACGGAAAGGTTTTTTCACAGTAAGAGCTGTGAAAATGTGGAACAGACTCCCTCCAGAGGTGGTTCTGGCCAGCTCAGTAGATTGCTTTAAGAAGGGCCTGGATTCTTTCCTAAATGTACATAAAATAACTGAGTACTAAGATTTGTAGGTAAAGTTGATCCAGGGTAAATCCGATTGCCTCTCGGGGGATCAGGAGGGATTTTTTTCCCCTGCTGGAGCAAATTGGATCATGCTCTGCTGGTTTTTTTTGCCTTCCTCTGGATCAACTGTGGGTATGGAGTTGGGTGTATGGGATTGTATTGTGTTTTTTATTTTGTTTGTTTATTTTTTTGTGGTTGAACTGGATGGACTTATGTCTTTTTTCAACCTGACTAACTATGTAACTATGTATTCGCGTAAGACTTACGCAAAAGACGTAAAAAGATACGCTTGTTACGACGTCCATACTTTGCATGGGCTGCGGCACCTAGAGACTAGCTTAATCTTTACGCCGGCGTATGTCTTACGTAAACGGCGTAACTAATTATTTACATATTCGACGCGGAAATCAAGAAAGTGCCACCTAGCGGCCAGCGTAATTATTGCAACCCAAGATACGATGGCGTAGGAGACTTACGCCGCTCGTATCTTGGCCAAATCTATGCGTAACTGATTCTTTGAATCAGGCGCATAGATACGACGGCGGCCATTCGGACTTACGACGGCGTATCTGGAGATACGCCGTCGTAAGTCTTTGTGAATCTGGGCCTGTATGTACATTTTATGGATAGCTGCAATTACCAAAATATTATATCTTTGAGTTGAATTGGATTTATGTCCTACACACAACCATTATATACCCCTGTAGAGCAGAAGTTGTTGTGTATAGATATTTTGGAGACAATAGATTCCTTTAAATAACATCTGTCTTTGATTGTCTGCAGCTTTTTTCTAGCATGTCAAGAATGTCACGGCTCTTCTACATGACTGAATGTGATAACTGGACAAACATGGTTTTTATAAAAGCATATCTGGAAAACAGAATAATTGTTTGAGATAGCTTATATTGAATTATAGTAGATACAGTCCACATAGCTTTCTTATTATGAAGCTATCATTGTATTCTTTGTAGCTGTTCCATAAATTCAATTTCACTTCCAATTGCCCTTATGGGTCTTACTGTGTTATGATAACATGTTCCAGTTATTTTCAGCAATTTCAACCTTAAGGTAAAAATAGCTTTAAAAACACATAAGACTTCTTGAAGGACAGCTGTTTCTTTAAAGTTCATGCTCAATCCTGAATTTAGGCATCATGGAACATTTGGCAGGCTTTGTAAATATTGTTCATGCACTGTAAGTGCCGGTTTAGTGTGATTTGAGCTCATTCATTTATAATGGGCTGTATTGCACTGGAGAGCGCCAAAAGCAGTGCCATGCACTACTTTAAAAAATGCAAAACAACTGGATTGCATGGTTCTTCTATGCAATCCAGCACAGGCAAATGCACTGCGTTTGCAACCTGTGTTATGGGTGTCATTACCTGAACACTGAAACCCGCTCAGATCGCAACCGAAGTGTGTTTTGAGTGCTGTGTGAGACACGTGCACAAAACCTGGGTTTCCCGCACCGTGCTGTGGTGTGAATAGGCACCTATCTATCCTATGAAAAGAAAAATTAAAAAAAAAAATCTCATGCAAATTTGTCTGATTTTGTATCAAGCCTTAAAGTGTTTTAAAGCTGTTTATAGAAATTAGAAAAGAAAGAAAACAAGCAGCGCCAACCTAAGTGCAGTAGTGTTATCACACGTTTTTAATTTTAGTAGAAATGCACTCACTATGGGTAGAATAAAAGCAGGCACATCATGATAATGCCCAATGGAAAGCAGGATGGACAGCAGGGCTCCACGAGGCGATCTTCTAGCGCTGTAAGTTCTTGTCTGGTGGCGCCGGTGGCTTCCAGTGTCCCAGGTTAGAGCAAACAAGGCGCAGGGGGAAATCATCAGTCCAAGAGTTCGGAACATGCGTACTCCTTCGTGCACGTTACTAGACAGGTATCTGCACCCCCCTCCCCCCTGAAAGGTGTCAAATGTGACACCGGAGGGGGGAGGGTTCCGATCAGCGGGAGTTCCACTTTGGGGTGGAGCTCTGCTTTAATTCACACCAGGAGTCCCTTTTCAAGTAACTGTTCACTGACTCTCTGCTGCTAATTTTAACTGTGTTCCCATCCCTGGACACTGTTAACCCCTTCCCTTCCACCCTGTTAACAACACAGCTTTGTCTACAGCTGACACTCATAGTGCAACAATCATTATCTTTCTCCTGTTATAGAAATTGGAGTATTCAGATCTTAGGGCATAAGATATACACAATACTATGAAAGATCTTTCCATAATCATGCTTGCTTGGATAACCTTTGCCCCTTTTTAATGGTTGTGCAGAAGGCAAGGGGAAAGTTGGAAGACATCCCTGATACTAGCTTCTTTAGGATAAAAGATAGAAGTGACTGTCCAGTAAAGTCCATCAAAGTCTACCCCTTGAGAATATCTGTACAGGCTTTGTGGTATCTCTGGACATAATCACTTTAAAATATATTTCCAACCAAAACTTGTTTTTGACACGATAGAAAGGGATAGAACCTTTGTCGGGTTTTCATTATTGTCTGTCGTCTTGTTGGGGAGATTTACCATTCCCTGCAAATGTCATGGTAAAGCCTAATATACACGAGCCTAATGTTGGGTGACATTGGCCAGTTCAATAAAAACCGGCTGGCATTCTGCCCGTGTGTATGGCAGCCAGTCTGACAGAAGCTGGCCGTTTGGCAGGCTTCTGTCAGATGAGCATTTTGAAAAACCAGCAGCCGACTGGCTCCCAATCAGAACTCCCAGCTGATGGCTCAGAGCGCTGACCGGAGTGTTCTAGTGGGGGGCCGTCCCACTGTCAGAATACAAAAGAACAGCATGGAAGCGACGTTAGTGCAGTGGCTCTGACTGGAGCTGTCAGATTTTTCCGTTCAACCCACTTAAGTCTGTACCAGGCTTAAAGGAACACTAAAGGTTCGTTTTTTATTAGATCAATTGATTGCTGTAAGCTAGAGCATTTAAATATCACTTACCTCGTTTTTCCTTTTGACCTCCAAAATACAGTAATCCAGGTTTGAAAATGCCATTTCCTGTCACTCCTCTTCACTCCTCTTCTTGCATCTGAGCCGTGTTGCATGGTGGAAAGCGGAATGTGCTCACCCCCTCCCTATGACTACAGCCCTGCGTGAAGATGCTCTCTTATCCCTCACAGGCATGGAGGCTAAGCCTAATGGGAAGTGTAGTTCCCATTAGGCCGTGATGTAGCAAGAATGAATGCGCACCGCAAACCAGGAAGTCAGTGAGAATAACGATTCAGGAGTGCTGGAGGTTAACTAGTTATAATGCAAAACATTACTTTTTACTTTATCAGCTACTGTCAGACTTTAATTTAAGAGGAAAATATTTTTGTCTTTACAACCCCTTTAAGTCTGGTATCCAAGAGAAGGAAGAGGGAGGCAATCTCCAATGAGAACATGCAAATTGATATAAATTAATGGGAGTTCTAGCCTTTCTCTATTCGGATAGAAAAAGGGTTATTATCGGCATCTATGATCCTAGCTCCAAAGTACATTCTGCCCAAAGCTGAGACTTTCCCCACCTGTGTTTCCTCACAATTCTGTTCACACTTCAGAGTCCTACTAAATACCCAGAATGGGGCAAAAATACATTAAAGGGGTTGTAAAGGTTTGTTTTTTATTTTCTAAATAGGTTCCTTTAAGTTAGTACATTGTTGGTTCACTTACCTTTTCCTTCCATTTCCCTTCTAAATGTTTTTTTTCTTTGTTTTCTTTGTCTGAATTTCTCACTTCCTGTTCCTCCTCAGTAAGGTGTTCAGTAAGCTGTTCTGGCTGACTTTCCACTGCTCGGATGATGGTGGAAAGCTTACTGAGGAGAAACAGGAAGTGAGAAATTCAGACAAAGAAAAAAATCATTTAGAAGGGAAATCGAAGGAAAAGGTAAGTGAACCAACAATGCACTAACTTACCCACTTGCTTACTGGGCACATATACCCCCCTCCTGCCCAGGTGAAATTTCAGCTTCCGGCACTGCGTCGCTTTAACTAACAATTGCGCGGTCGTGCGACGTGGCTCCAAAACAAAATTGACGTCCTTTTTTCCCCACAAATAGAGCTTTCTTTTGGTGGTATTTGATCGCCTGTGCGGTTTTTATTTTTTGCGCTATAAACAAAAAAGAGCGAAAATTTTGAAAAAAATACAATATTTTTTACTTGTTGCTATAATAAATATCCCAATTTAAAAAAAAAAAAAAAAAATTCTCAGTATAGGCCTATACGTATTCTTCTACATATTTTTGGTAAAAAAAAAAAAATCGCAATAAGCGACTGGTTTGCGCAAAAGTTATAGCGCCTACAAAATAGGGGACAGAATTATTATTTTTTAATATTTTTTTTTTACTAGAAATGGCGGCGATCTGCGATTTTTATTGGGACTGCGACGTTATGGCGGACACATCGGACACTTTTGACACATTTTTGGCGCCATTCACATTTATACTGCGATCAGTGCTATAAATATGCACTAATTACAGTATAAATGTGACTGGCATTGAAGGGGTTAACACTAGGGGGTGAGGAAGGGGTTAAATGTATCCCTGCATTGTGTTCTAACTGTAGGTGGAGGGGGGGGGGTGACTGGGGGGGTGACCGATCTATGTCCCTATGTACAAGGGACACAGATCGGTCTCCTCTCCAGAGACAGGACGCTGTCTCTGTGTAAAACGGCAATGAGAGATGATCTCATATGTTTACATATGAGATCATCTCTCATTGGCCGCACAGATCGCATCGCAAATGGCCACTCTGATTGGCCGTTCGCGGCGATCTGTAATTGGCTGTGTCCAAGGGGCACGGCCAACACAGAGTTTCCCCGCTGCGCGCTCTGGAGGGGGCGGACGTCAATTGACGTCCTGTTGGATTTTGGGATCCGCGCTGTAGCCGTCATTTGACTATAGCGCGGGTCCCAGGAGGTTAAAGGAACCAATTTACAAAATAAAAGACAAAACTTTACAACCCCTTTAAATGTTTCCCAATGCAAGCATTTTGACTGGAATATAAAGCCTCATTTTTTTTTAGGTGGGAAAGAGTCAAAATGTTTGAAATTCTGTAGATTTATTTTCACTTCTGTCCTAGTGACATCTATACAAGGAAAAATGGGTGCATCTGTCACCAGGATGGGTACAAATGGAAATAAACACATTATCAGATGTTCTGCTTGATGTTTTTGTCTGTGTCTATTCAATCTGACCTGTTTAGAGAGGAAGTTGAGGGACATCTCCATAGTAGGACACAAAGAGCAATGAAAGAAAAAGGTTTTGGCTGGAGTTAAACATTAAACGTGATATTGAGCACTGTAAGTACTTTTTGATTATCCTTCATTCTACCAAGAAACTGCAATGTACTAACTTTAAGTGCCATAGCTGCTGACCTGCCCTTTAAGGTTTTGCATTTTCCTTTCATTAATTCTCAGTGTATTATGTTGGATTTCTGTCTCTGCTAAAGTCTTTTGTTAACTAACCATAGCAGCCTTAGCTTGTGTGCTTCAGATATACTTAAACAACATTGTAAAGACTTCCTTGAAACACAATAACAAGCATCTGAAAGCACTAAGATAGCATTTTCTTCATGAGTAATGATCTATCTCTATAGTCTATCTTAAGAGCCCATTCACACAGGGGCAACACGACTTCCAGCACGACTTTGGGAGGCAACCTGGACACGACTTGAGTATGAATCATCAGGCACCTTACAAGCCAACTTCAAGTCACCTCCAGGACAGGAGGCTTTCCAGTGGCCAATCAAACAACAATCTGCTCTGTGGAAGGGAGGGGGAGGGGTTTGCCTGAGAAATGTATGTTATCTTCCTGTATTGTTGCTTCAGTTAAAGCGGATGTTCCGCCAAAAAAAAATATTAAAAGCCAGCAGCTACAAATACTGCAGCTGCTGACTTTTAATATCAGGACACTTACCTGTCCTGGAGTCCAGCGGCGTCCACAGCAGATGACGAGCGATCGCTCGTCACCCTGCTGCTCCCCCCTCCATCCAAGCTGAGGGAACCAGGAAGTGAAGCGCTGCGGCTTCACTGCCCGGTTCCCTACGGTGCATGCGCGAGTCGCGCCGCGCCCGCTGATTGGCTCCCGCTGTGTGCTGGGAGCCGAGTGTTCCCAGCACACAACGGGGGGGCGAAATGGGATGTGACGCAATGCCCGTCTTTTGCCCATGAATGCCGGGCCGGAAGTGGGTGCAAATACCTGTCTTTAGACGGGTACGGTCTCCGTGCTGCGAGAGCGTCAATGATTTAAAAGACGCTCCTTCTCCTCAGTGTGTTCTGTGATAGGTGGAACACAAATCTTCCCAGCAGCGCCTCTGTTCTGTGTTCCTCCTTTCACAGATGCTTTCTCATCCTTGGACGAGATGAGAAGACGTCCGTGATAGGCGGAACACAGAACAGAGGCGCTGCTGAGAAATTTTGTGTTCCACCTAACACAGGACAGTCTGAGCAGAAGGCGCGTCTTTTAAATCATTGACACGCAGCACGGAGACTGTCACCGCACCGCACCGCCTGAAGTCTATCCAGAAAAAAAGTGAGTGATGGCACTGTTTGCAGTGATTGCACTGGGGGGCAAGCTCAGGCACAGTGGGGGCAAGCTCAGGCACAGAGAGGGGGCAAGCTCAGGCACAGAGAGGGGGCAAGCTCAGGCACAGAGAGGGGGCAAGCTCAGGCACAGAGAGGGGGCAAGCTCAGGCACAGAGAGGGGGCAAGTGATGGCACAGTGAGGGACAAGTGATGGCACAGTGAGGGGCAAGTGATGGCACAATGGGGGCAAGTGATGGCACAGTGGGGGCAAGCGATGGCACAGTGGGGCCATGTAATGTAATGGCACAGTGAGGAATGTAATGTAATGGCACAGTGAGATTTGAAAAAGCCTATTTCTGTCAGCGGTTCTGGCTACCCCTCAGCTTCCAGAAAGACTAGTAAGAAGGGGGTAGTCTTATACAGTGAGTATATCCCAAAACCAAAATTTTTCCTGTAAAATTAGGGGGTCGTCTTATACGCCCAGTCGTCTTATACGCCGGAAAATACGGTATTTTTGCAGCTGTCTCTTGGTAGCTTTGGAATCTTTTAAAGTAAACGTTGTCTTCATTTACAAGATTGCAAAACGGTATGGGCAGCATTTGTTGCAGATTTATTCATTTTTATAGCTCTGTGTCTGGCTTGGACAGCCAAGAATAAATTTAGTAGAATAGAGGTAAAAAGTAAGACAATAGAGTATAAGACGGAGAGCTTGATATATTGAAGTGTGAAGTGAAGTAGGATGCTTGAATGCGTTTTATATCTTTTTATCTAGGCATCCAGTCACTGGCAAGAGAAGCTTCATTTTTTAAACTTACCTGCACACAATTGATTATGTTCACTTCACCTAACTTCACATTAGTAAATCAAATCAAAAATGTTTGTGTGCTTAAAATTCATTGTCATGTTAAAATTCAAGGAGGTCCAGTCTCTAAAATTTTCTTTGGGCCAAGGTCTGAATCTCAAGTCTATGCCATGAAAGATGGTATGCGTCTACTTTCCTTTTCTTGGCGCAAGCCATGCTCTCTGGCGCTTTTGTTACTGTTTCCTCCACACACTCTGGTAATACTCTGATATAGGGATGAGCTTTATGTTCAGGTCGAACATGAGTTTGACTCGAACATTGGCTGTTCGCCCGTTCGCCAAACAATTTAGGGTGTTTGCGTCAAATTCGAAAAGCCGCAGAACACCAGTTAAAAGTCTATGGGAGAAATCTAAAGTGCTAATTGTAAAGGTTAATATGCAAGTTATTGTCATAAAAAGTGTTTGGAGACCCGGGTCCTGCCCCAGGGGACATGTATCAATGCAAAAAAAAGTTTTAAAAACAGACGTTTTTTGACTTTCAATTACTTTTATCTGTATTGCTGGGACCCGACAATTCATTATAGCCGCGAGTTTTAAATTACTTTTTTTTCCTTTAGAAATGTCATTTTGTGCAGAGACTGTTATAAACATGGAAAAACATGTGCTACTTTACAGGCATACTATAGACACCCCCCAGGCACAAAATTTAAAGGAATATTTCACTTTTATTGTTTCACTTTAAGCATTATTAAAATCACTGCTCCCCTGGGGCAGGACCCAGGTCCCCAAACACTTTTTATGACAATAACTTGCATATTAACCTTTTTTTTAGCACTTTTGATTTTTCATGTTCGTGTCCCATAGACTTTAACGGTGTTCGCACAAATTTTTTGACTGTTCGCATGTTCTGCTGCGAACGGGGGGGGGGGGGTGTTCAGCTCATCCCTACTCTGTAACTATAAATTGGATGTTCCCCCTTACATCGGGTGCCCCTACTAGGGAAATTAATTTCATTGGATGCCCCCATCAGACTAAGTCCATAAATCAGTCGTCCCCATCAGAGTGCCTCCTTAAGAAATGTGTTCCCATCAGAGTGCCCATTTAAGTAATGAGTTTCCATCAGAGTGCCACCTTACAACAGGTATTTCCATTCAAGTGCCCACTTACATCAGGTTTCTGCAACAGAAGGCTCCCTTACATAATTTGTCCCAGTCAGAGTGCCCCATTATATAAAGCATTCATGCCTCAACTCTGTCCAGGAGCGAAAGCTGGTAACAAGAGCTGCAGTCAGCAGCAGGGGGTGGTACGCACACACAACGTCACTACTTGCTGGGACTACCGTGGTCCCAGCAACCAATGACTGCTAAAATGTGGCACCTCACTGGTGGCCTGGCGGTCCGTGCAGGAACGTCGCTCGGTCCATGTTCGGACCGGGACTGCCATTTAGTGATGGCTGCATTATAGTATAGTAACCAAGAGACATAAGAGGCATGTATGTGGTACAAAAGGTGCAGCCATTGAACTTCAAACTTGAATCCATCACAGCATGATCCAATAGAAAGTCATTGGGGTTCATTTAAAGGTACATAGATTGTTTACCTTGCAAGTTGCAAGTATGTGAAATTCTCCTAAAATGTCAGGCTGACAGATCCTTGACATTCAAACCATACAGTTAACTGATAACACAAAACATATGTCAAGGCTCTGACATTTGATTCACATTTTACAATAAACATAGCCAGAGCAGAATATTGTACTACATTACTACTACTTTATTGTTCATTTAAATCCTGTTACAAGGCATGCTTTGCCCACTATTAAAGTATTTTTACACCAACATTTGATATTCCTGATATGTATCTGTTGTGCTATGTACTTTTGTTAAAAGGTATATAGTTCTCTTTGCATTGTTTCCTTTGAGTGAAATACCTGCTGATCCTGCAAGTCTCCATGCTTTCCTATTTCAAACTGACCACCCTAGGCATATAAGCACATCCATACCAGCGTGGTCAGTTCCACCCAAAAGTGGAATTACTGATTATCTTCCTTCCCTCCCCCCTTCTGGTGCCTCATTCTGCACCTTTCGGGGGAGAGGGGGGAGTGGGTACCTTTCGTACTCATCACCTACTTCTGGGAGACTGCGCCACGGTGACTTAGGCCCCCCACCGCCGGGCCAGTTTGAAAGCACAGCGTGCTTCGCCCATGTGTGGTAGGGAACCAGCTGTGAAACCGATAGGCTTCACTGCCAATTTCCCTTACCACGAATGGCAGCGGCAGCACCCAAGAGCCGATTGGAAAAGCAAATGGGGTGCCGACATTGTGGGTTTGATGGACAGGTAAGTGTCCTAATAGTAAAAGTCAGAAGCTAAATCATTTGTAGCTGCTGACTTTAATTTTTTCGGTGGGGGAAGGAGGAACTCCTCTTTAATCAGGCCATAGATACAGTAGATCAATATTAAGCAGGTTCAGCAGGGACCAGTGTACGATCAGTATGTGGACTCCCCTATTCGTTAGATCGACTTCTGTTAAACTGACAAGTTGGAAAACGTTTGTCAGTCAGCATCTGCAGCCGCTGATCATTTTATTCTGGCAGCAGTGGTCTTGCTGTAACAAGACAATGACTCAGCAGGGAAGGGAAAAATAGGGGGAGGGGGGTTCATTCCACCATCCACCTCACTTATGTGTCAGGAGGAATCCGTAATTTTGTTTTGTGCAGACCACCGGCTGAATGTAACAGACTACTCATCTATGGCAAGCTTTAGACTGAGCTCTCTGATAAGGGATAATTCACTGTTGGGATAACCCCTTGAGTCGCTAAGCAACAAACCTTATTAAGTACACCTGAAAACTAATTATGCTAATGATGTGAAAAGTACACTAGATCTCCATCTGTTGGCTAGATAGAATACACAGATAGATAGATAGAATACACAGATAGAAGTCCTGATAATAAAAAATAAGAAAGACAGTACAAAGCTGCCATATATTTAATTTAAATAAAAGCAACTTGTTAATACACATACAAAATACTACAACCCCCAGTTACATGTATATGATAATAACACTTCCTATTTTCGACAAGCCTAGGGGAGAAAGCCTTTGTATGCTACTATTTATAAATATAAATGCAAAATAAATACAGTTATAAAACTGTAGACACATACAAAAAAACTATTACATTACAAACAGTATGTGAAAATCTCATAATGGAAAATTCCAAAATGTTATTAAAAAATGTCACAGAAAAATTAGAAAGTTCAATATATTTCACTATTTTCATCTCTTCCTGTTGAGTATTAAGGCCATGTGCTGTCACAAAATAATAATGAGAGTCATAAGCAATATCTGATAAACATTTTTGACATGTTTCAAGTAATAAAGATCAAAGTAACCAAAGCTTATTAAAGAGTTATAAACATATTTCTGATAATCCCACCAACTAAGGGACAATCTTGGGGTGGGTATTTATTAACCTTAGAAGTTAGATAGTAGCTTGAATTTTACAAAATGCAGGAATCAACTATCTGGATCCTTATTAAAAGAGAAGTGGCATATTTCAAAAAAATAAACCTTCATACTCACCTAAGAGGATGCAGAATCAATTCAATGCTGCATCTGTCCCATGCTGGCTCTACACTGAGAACTCAACAATCAAAGATCAGTCAGTTTGCGGGTCCACTCTGAGCACAGAGCAGTGATTGTCAGTCACTGCTCTGTGCTCTGCCTTCCAGCGCTCAGTGGAGAATCAGGCTGTGGAAGGGGTAGGAGCAGCTCGCTCAATCTACCAGCGGCATGATGAGAGACTGAGCCAGCTGGAAGTCAGGTATCTGGGTAGATAATAATGTTGGAATCCCCACAGAGAAACATCAGGTAGAATTCTCTGCAGCCCTTACATCCAGGTGGGAAACCTCATAAATGTATGTAACGAAGCCCGGGTAGCAGCTTTGCAAACCAGAATGATGGATGCTTAATGATGGATAGCACAAGAGGCACCCACACCCCTAGTGTGGAGTGCACCTTTACCTGAAAAGGCAGAACTTTACCCCTCAGGTCATAGACCTGGGCAATAACTTTGCATATCCACCACAAAACAGTTGACTTTGAGGCTGCCTGCCCCTCTCTTGGACTTTGCAGAGGGATAAACAACAAATTTGACTGCCTGACTACTGCATTTGCCTAGGTAAATTTTGACAGCCCAAACAACATTCAATGTGTGTAGGACCCTTTCTCCTGAGGACTGTGAAATAAAATGGCGGAAAATGTTGTGATTCAAATAAAAACTTGAAACCACCATCGGCAGAAATTGCGGTGGAGGACGCAACACCACCCTGCCATGGTGGAAAGCTAAATATAGCTTTTTACAGAAAAGAGTCGCCAACCTTAAAACCCTCTTTGCTGAAGTGATCGCTACCAAAAAAACAAACACCTTTCGAGTCAAATGGACTAACAGAATCTCCTGAATTGGTTCAAAGGGTAGTTTTTGCAAAACAGACAAGAACAAGTTCAAATGCCCAGGACACAAAATCATTGACAGGCAGCATGGTACCTCCAAGTGCTACGATTAATTTTCCTAGATTACAGCTTTCTGCCCTTTAACAAAGTAGCCCAAACAACAATAAAGTCGGCAACTGGTGAAATTGCAGCAATAAAAAACATATTCTCTATATTTCTTCATATGGGGTAAAATGTTCTAATACATGACAATGCTAACATGTTTCAGCCGGCAAAGGCTTTAGTCATAGCAAATTTCATCAAACTAACAGGACATATATATTGCCTCCCAATTCCACATCTATGGCAAATGAATCATCCTCTTAACTCCTTATGTCCTAAGGCAGTGGTGAAGGAATGCTAACTTTAAGAAAGCAGACAAGCAGGGCCGCCATCGGGGGGGGGGGGGTCAGCTCTTACATATGTAGGGGGCCCAGTTGTTGCTGGGTCCAAGCCCCCCTCAGACTGTCATGCCCAAATACCCAGTCAGCATCCCTGCTGCCACAGCCATGCCACTCAGCAACAGTGCAGGCTGTGCAGCAATCAGAGCTGTCCCTGAATTAAAGGTGGCTGACAGCAACCCCAGCTGCCAGCCCTGCTATTCTCAGGTCTAGGGTTTGGTTGCTAGGACTGCCTATGTCCTAGCAACCAACCACATGCTTTCCCCTCCCAAGGACCCAGTATTCTTACTCCAAACTTATCAGGTCCCAGTGCCCAGGCTTTCAGATTACATCTGTCCTGTAGCCAACAACTGCACTGAGAAGGAACAATATTCCTGATGTAAGCTGGGGTCTTCACAATGCCCCTGCCTAACTTTCACTACCCTTTAGGGTTTAGGGTCCCTGATGTCAGGACACTTTACAGACCCTCATGTAAAGTCACTTTAGGGACTCTGCTATAATCAGGCTCTGGGGACCCTGCTGTAAGCGGGCTCTGGGGACCCTGATGTAAAGGGGCCCTGGGGACCCTGATGTAAGGGAGGTGACTTTGGGGATCCTAATGAAAGGGGGACTCTGGTGTCAGGGGGAACTCTGGGGACCCTGGTCTAAGAAGGGGGTTCTGGGGGACCCTGATGTAAGGAGGGACTATGATGACCCAGATGTAAGGGGGGACTTTGTGGATCCTAATGTAAGGGGGACTTTTGGGACCCTAATGAAAATGGGGTCTCTTGTGTAAGGGTGAACTCTGGAGACCCTGATTTAAGAAAGGGAGAACTCTATGGACCCTGATGTAAGGGGGGACTCTGAGTTAAGAAGAGGGGACTTTTGGGACACTGATGTAAGGGGGGTGACTCTGGGGACACTAATAAAAGGCGGGGAGACTCTGGGGACCCTGATATAAGGCAGGCTTTTGGGGACACTAATAAAATGTATAAAGTCTGATGTAAGGGGGTCAGGCCTAAAGCTGTGGAAGGGGCCCCAAAATGTCTGATGGCTGCCCTGCATACAGCACAAGAATATACCAAACAATATAAAATATAAATGCATGAATGAATACAAAAAATATAAATGACCCGCAGATGCAGATCCAGGTCCCACCTAAGGTTTAACTCTTGGGGTATCCTGGTCTGCAATCTGTGCATCCACCATACCTCTTTTTTGCAATAATTTGTGATGTCTGTCCACTCCTTTTGGAAGCAGAAATACTCTGTCGATACCACAACATCTAAAGGGAGTGGTATCCCCCCATGTATTTCTCTAAAATGCAGAGAGGTGTTTGATATCTGTTTAACTTGCATGTTACCTAAATCACAAAAATAATTCCCAATGTGGGTTCTGTGGATGTACTGTGCATCTGACATACTGCAATTGACAATTTGTGCAGTAAATAAGATACCTAACAAACCACGTCCCGCAATTAACGTAGGGTTTAATCTCAAAGCGGTGTTCCAGCCTTTTTTTGTTTATTAAAAGTCAGCAGTTACAAAAAGTTTAGCTGCTGACTTTTAATAAATAGACACTTACCTGTTCCACTATCTAGCGATGTGGCCGCACGGAGCCTCGCTTCTCTCCCCCTCCTCTCTTCGGCGCCTCCATTGATACTGTGGGCACCCGGCCATGACAGCTTGTGGCTTCACGGCTGAGGAAACACAAAGCGCATTCGCGAGTCGCGCTGCGCTCTCCCAGTGAACAGGCAATCTTCTGGGACCTGTCACGTGTCCTATTAAGAAGATACCTACCACTGTCTATTTAGAGGAGTTTGTGGGCGAGTGGAATTCCATCCTAAGTGCTCATTTGGTTTGATGAAACTCATTGTGGAGTTTGAGGAATGGAATTTGAAGAAAGGGAATTTGGACATTATAAGTATAGACATTAACAGTATAAGGAGTCTTTTTCTAAGTTTGTCATTTTATTTGGGTTTAAATATAAAGTTTATGTAGATAAATTAGAACCAAAAATTAAGAACAGAAAAAGATCCAAATTTCTCAGAGATGTAAAAGACTATAATGAAAACTCTGGGCCAGATTCACAAAAGAGATACGACGGCGTATCTCTGTGATCCACCCATCCTAACTATGCGGCTGATTCATAGAATCAGTTACGCATAGATAGCCCTAAGATCCGACAGGTGTAATTGACTTACACCGTCGGATCTTAGGATGCAATTCTAGGCCGGCCGCTAGGTGGCGATTCCATAGCGGTCGGCGTAGAATATGCAAATGACTAGTTACGGCGATCCACGAAGATCCGCGCGTTCGTCACAATATCATACGTCGTCTCTCGTCGGTTTTTCCCGTCGCAAAGTTACACCTGCTTTAACATGGCAACTGTTAAAATATGGCCGTTGTTCCCGCGTCGAATTTCGATTTTTTTTTTTGCGTAAGACGTCCAGGAATACGAAACGCCGTTACGCACGTCGCAGTTCAAAAAAACTTTGGGGTGCCGTAATTTCGCGCAAAGCACGTCGGTAAATTTTAACACGGAGCATGCGCGGAACGTTCGGCGCGGGAACGTGCCTAATTTCAATGTTGCCCGCCCCAATTAAATTAGGAGGGCTTGCGCCGAGCGGAATTACATTACACCGCCGCAAGTTTACAGGTAAGAGCTTTGTGAATCAGGCACTTACGCTGTAAACCTGCGGCGGTCTAACGTAAATGGGATACGTTATGCCGCCGCGGAGTAACGTATTTCTCTCTGAATCTGGCCCTCTGTGTATAACTAGGAAATGAGAAGTTCCAGGTTTCAGAAAACACAACAATTTATTCTGAAAAATAAACATAAACAGCCTAATAAAAGGGGGCATTTTAGCTCTCCTGAGGCTTCTGCTTCACAGTCAGAAGCCTCTGACACAATTGACTCCAGGGCATCTTCCATCTCTAGAGCCTCTGTTTGCTCAGTTTTTTCCCATGAAGGAACAAGTGAGGAAACATCAAAAAACACGACATCTCCAAGCTACTACAAATTGCCCAAGGAAAGCAGCAAGAAAAAAAGGAAGGACAGAAAAGACTAAATGTCATAAGGAAACAGCCAAGATGGAGTCACCAGGAGATGCCCACGGAGGAAGAAAATGTAGGACTATGTTCTGAATCCATTCATAGTGGTTGATTTACTAAAGGTAAATATACTGGCACTGCAAGTGCAGTTGCGCTAGATCTTAGGGGAAACTCTGAATTGAGCTAAAGCTCTGCTGATTTCTATCATATATCAACTTGCATTGCACAGCCTATTTGCTTTTAGTAAATCAACCCTAAAGTGTAGTTCATTTGTCTGGTGTTTCCCTTACTGCACATGAGCTTCCTTTAATATTCACTATGCCTCTCATTTTCTCCTACCCATCACTTTGATGTGTTTTCCTCAATATCGGCTATAAGTATATTTGTTAGACATCTTCTAAGAAAGCAACTCGGAGGAGAGGATAATTTGGAGGCTCTACCAGATGGGACTGACAGCATCTATTGATGCTACCTCTTTTTTTTCTTTTTTTTTTTATGATTTGTGTGGAAAATTAAATTTAGAACATTTGCAAGTAAAGTTTGTCAGTGGCTTTTGTGGTATTGACAGCAGTGTTTTTTTCTCTGGGGATAAATATTTTTATCCAGTATATACTAAAAGCACCGCTGTTGATGTTTTTTCAATCAGTTGTGAAGCGAGATCCAATGGAGTTAAAGAATGAGAGTGGGGTCTCTGGTTCATCAAATATAACCAAACAAGCTCTAGAACATCTTAAGAAGTCAAAAGACTTTGGGGGGCTGACAAGAGTGGTGCATCTTAGTGACCACTTCACCTATTAGCCCCTCAAATTCAACCCTACAAAGGTTTTCCGGTCAGCAATAGCGGATTTGGCTAATAGGGGTAGGTATTAGGGGTATTGAGCTCCAAAACTGTGGATTATCTTTCAATATACAATCCAATTGTGCCCATTTTCCATTTATTGCTGAAAATACACAAATCAGGTAAACCAGTGCAAGGATGTCCAATTGTGGCAGGCATTGGCTACCTTTTAGAGTGTTGAGGAGCGTTTGGGTGCATTACAGGAGTTTTTGCTCCAGTGTAATAAATTACTTCTTATTTATATATATTTTTTTAAGTTTGACGGTCTGTTTTACATTCAATGCTGTGGAGCTTCAATGGAAGGAAAATATTAGCCCTCTATGGCCAGTTTGGATATGGGAGAGTGAGAGGAACAGTATCTTTTCTCCCGCCATAACCCGTTTGTCAGTCACTTACATTGGTATGCTGGTTTTATTGATGACATTTTGTTGGCGTGGGGTGGAGACAGTGTGGCATTGAAGGAATTTGTGGAGTACCTCAATGACAACAAATACAATCTGCAGTTCATTTGTAATTACCATGGGGCTTCCATAGATTTTTTGGATGTCACTTTATGGAGTTGTCTTCTGACTGGGTCTATTGTTTGTAAGACTTATCAAAAACCGTATTCTAAGAATACTAAGTTACTTGTCACTAGCTGTCATCCGTCCCACAACTTCAAAGCTATACCAGTCGGAGTATTTACTACAGACCTCAAGAAATGTTCCACAGAGGAATTATTGCCAAAAGAGGCATGTGGATACACAGATTGCAGACCAGGGTACCCCAGGGGTTAAACCTTAGGTGGGACCTGGATCTGCATCTGCATTAGTCCATAACATTGCTTGTTCCCATTGGATGCTATATTTTTTCTATACTGCTATTTCCCTTTTTTGAGGGGTAGTTTCTATATATATATATATATATATATATATATATATATATATATATATATATATACTTACATTTATATTTTATATTGTTAGAAAAAATCTTCTCTTGTCTGCTTTCTTGAAGCTAGCTTTCCTCCAACACTGCCTTATGACATAAAGAGTTAATAGAATGGTTTCTTTGCTGCAGCTGTGTAGTTAGGAGGTTGCTTATGTGTCCTGTTAGTTTGATGAAAATTACTAAGGCCTTTTTAGGCTGAAACATGTTGGCAATTGTCTTCTATTGGAACATTTTACCCCATATGATGAAATAAATAGAATAATTTTTTTTTATCGCTGCAATTGCACCTGATTGTCGCCTTTATTGTTGTTTGGATTACTGCTGTGTGGGCGTGATTCTTATTTCATGGACGATGATGATGAGGTAGAAGCACCATTTATTTTATTTACTGTCTTAAAGTATATTTGACCCTACCAAAAACTCCTTAGTCTTTCATCAGCTGGCTCTCAGCAGCCAAGACATGAAAGCCAGCGATTGTAAAGAAGGATGCATTATCGGGCCTAAAAACAAGAGATCTGTCCAAGGAACTGTCTGCCGCCATGTGTCCCATGCACAGGATCCCATGACGATCCCCCCATCCCATCAGACTGGCATCGGTAGTCGGTGCCATCCAAATGTCTTGAAGAATCAACCTTCCTCTCTCCAGATTCTGAGGGATCATCAACCAGTTTGATGCCCAAAGTGCTTGGGGATCCAGAAACATTTAACAGTCCAATGACTGAACTTTACTGTTCCATTTCAACAAAATGTTTTTTTCAATGGCCTGGAACGGAATTGGGCATAGGAAACCACCTCAAAACGTAGCCACCACCTTCCCAAGCAAACTCATGCCAAGAAGAAGGCTGAAAACCCGAGACTCTTAAGATTTGCTACATGATTTCTCAGATAGGATTTTTTCTGGATGCAAAAGAACTTTGCCTGGACTGTTTTCAGGAACAGGTACAGATAATCTAGGCTCTATGTTGGGTCCAACTCCCCAAAGTATGAATTATTTTGCCTTACCCGAAGAGCCAACCACACTCTGAGCAACTGGCCATCCAGTTATCCCAGGAAGCAAACACCCTGAACCCTCAACAGACCCAGCACCAAAGACAGCACTTTTGTGAAAGCCTGCGAGCAGAAGACATGTGCATTTGTTTTCGTCCGAATGCATTTTCGTCCGAATTTCAGGTATTGCCGTTATTGTTTTAACAAACGATAACGAAAGCACAGAAAACGAAAACCGAAAGATCCGACATAAACAAATGCTTAATTTTTGTTTTTGTTGCGGTCGAATGTGCCTAACCTTAACTCCATTAGTGCAATAATATTCTACATAAAGAGAAAAGATTCAACATTGAGAGAAAAGATTCGACATTATAGAGACATGAAGAAGAGTCGACATAGAGAGAAAAGATTCGACATAGAGAGAAAAGATTCGACATAGAGAGACATGAAGATTCGACGAAGTAGCTAAAAACATACGATCGCAGCAATCGGACATTTATGGTGAAATGCTCTGCTATAGAACAATTCTAATGTTGGTTGACTAGTAATAATAATTAATAATTATAATTATTATTAGTCATACAACATTAGAATTCTTCTATAGCTTGTAGGCAGAACATTCGACCGGAAATGTACGATTGCGGTATTGTACAGTTTCGTTGCTCCGTCAAATCTTTTTCTTTTTTTTAAAGATTCTGACAAATCTTTTTTTTTTTTTAAAGATTCCGTCAAATCTTCTTTTTTTTTTTTTTTTAAAGATTCCGTCAAATCTTCTTTTTTTTTTTTATTTAAAGATTCCGTCAAATCTTGTTAGAACATTCGACAGACACCATAAGCCTTCAATGACAGATTCGACCTTAATTAATTTGGATTTTCGGACGAATGCATTTTTTTAACGAAAAACGAAATAAATAAAAACGAATTTCGGGAGTAACTAAATAAATGTATTTTTCGGACGAAAACTAAATTCCGAAACTAAATATTTCAGTGTGCACTTGTCTAGCGGGCAGTGGCCAGACTAAAAGGCAAGGCCACAATTTGAAAGTACTGGTCCCTTTCCATAAAACACAAACATCTTTTGATGTATGGGGAAACATGGGCACATGGAAATAAGCATCCCCGATGTCTAGGGATTTCAGAAAATCCCCCTGCTGGCCACCATTGACCAAAGTGATTCCATATGAACAGATTGGACTTTGAGAAACTTGTTCAGACTCGAGGTCCAAGATTGGCCACACGTCCCGATTCAGCTTTGGGATCATGAAGAGATTGAACTAGAAACCAAGGAATCTTTCAGTCATCATAACTGCCTTGATTAATCCCTATGCAAAATGCTGCCTGCTGCACCCCTACACTCAATCTCATATACCGTGAATGAGGAAAACTCAACTCTAACCTGTACCCATGTGAAACTGTAGAAAGAATCCACCTGTCTGAAATCGCATTACACCAAGGTTAATTTTATAAATGTTTTTTGGTCCACTTTGAGGATTTATTTATCTAATTAGATCTTGTCTATTTTGCAATAACTCAGTCCTTATTCACATTTTTGTGGACTGATTTATATTTGTGGTCTTCCTCCTTTCTCTTTCCCTTCTCTAAAATGGCCGCAATTGAATCAGTTGTTGATACCGTTTTTTCTAAAATGGCCACGGATCCATTTCCGCTTTTTTCCTATATAAGATAGTATCCATTAGCCATTCCGTAACCTCTGATGAAGTCACGTGACGTGACGCAACGTGTAAGGTTCCAGACGTGACCGGAAGTGATACCCTGACCGTCCGACCGGAAGTGCCTGTGTTTGGCATTTTTTATTTGTTTTTCCTGTAAGCACGTTTTAGCTTCATTAAACCATTGTAAGTGTTTACCTATTTCACGATGAGAGCTTTCATTTTTATATCCTGCTTATGGTAATACTCATGGTTGTCGTGGTGAGCTGATTCTACTGTGCCTGGACCTGGATTTCTACCACAGAGGACACCCCGGATCCTACCCCAGTGCCTTTGAGGAATTTGTTTACACGCATTTTTTACTGGTTGGAGGTAAGCGCTCTGTGAGCTCAATTCCTGTGAAGATTCATCCAGATTGTTTGCATTGTGTCGTCCATGGACAGGAGTCGTTGAATTATTTGCCACATTTTATTCACTATTTTGGACTTGTATTTTGATTCACTGCAGAACTTTTTACACTGTCGTCCCCCCCCCCCCTTTTTTGTTTAAGAGATCTCCCACAGGTTGATCACTGCACTTTATAGATTGGGATAATATCAGTTTAGACTGTCTTATTGTTCACTTTTAGATTCTAATTTGCGCTCATCACTTTACTTTCATACCTTTGTTTTTAATCGTTAGCACATATTAGATTTGAGCAGCATATTTTTTTTCACTGTTTTCACTGTTGGCTAGCGCTTTAGTTTACTTATTTTAAGGTTCAGCGAATGCCTCTTCTCCACCTACAGGAGTAGGCTTGCCCCTTCACAACAAAGAGGACTAGGCATCTAGTTTAGCTGACTTTTTTGACCAGACCTTGACTCTGTACTTTACCTCTGCACCCAGCCACCTGGGATCACTAAAAAGGACTTCCTGGAAGAACCAGTTGCCAGAGCACTTCTCACTCTTTAAGCCAGACATTTGCCCCTTTTCTTAAGCAACAAGAGAGAGCTCTTCCAACCAGAGATCTGTTGAATGTATTTATCCAAGTCTTCTCCAAACAGGTGTTCCCCATGAAAGAGAAAACCTGCAAGCAACTTTTTACAAGGCTGCTCTCAGGCCAGCTTTTCAACCAGAAAACCCTCTGCATGTGGACAGACACCAGAGCAAAATAAGAAATATGTTGGATAGAGTCTTTTAGGGCATCTATCACAAAACACAGAGCCTCCACCAACCTTTCAATAGTGTCTGATCCTGCATGTGCTAGGTTCTTCTTAACAAACTGCTTAATGCAATCCTTAAGACTTTGGCAAATGCCAATGGCTGCAAATGCTGGCTGCATGGCAGACCCCACCAAGATTAAAGAAGCCTCCAACAGTGTCTACTGGAGCAGTACGATTTTTTTAAGCCAAGATGCTGCTGCATCTACTGCAGGCATACTTAATTTTTTCAGAAACTTTTCCTCCATAGAGTAAAGGGGAAAAAACTCTTTGGTGGCACAAAACCATAGCCAGGTGATCCCATACAGCATTTAACAACTCTTTTAAGAGAGGATGCAAAAGAAAAGCCAGAGAACTCTGAGCCAATGCAGAGCCTGAGGGATACTTGACAGATGATGATTCAGTCGGAAGTAAACCTAAAGTCAGCCTGACCATCTCAGAGAGAAGAGAGGAATTAAACTAATACCTTCTGAGCTTGTGAGACTAAGGACCCCTGTACCTCCTCAGGTAGAACCACCATCTAACCCTCCTCAAGCTCTACACCGACCACCTCCTCATCAATGTCTACCTATTCCTCCTTTACCACATGTGGGAGATCTGACGAAGGGGATCTCTTTTGCCATGTGTCATTGAGTTAATCATATCCGCAATTTTACCTTCCAAGCCTGTCAAGGCAGCCACCAAGTCATCCTTAGTGGCATAAGCTAAGGTAGATGCCCCTGTCGTGGCTACAATACCAGACAAACAACTTGGTATACTAAGCTAATCAGAAAAGACACAACTATCCAGGACAGCATTAAGTTATGTACAACATATTCAGTTATATAAACTCAGTAGTTAATTATATTTTAACATTTTAAATATTTTCCATTTTTTTTTTTTAAAGTCTTTCAAAAACATAAAAAATGGTACTCATATATTGTCACCCTTACAGCCATATCACTACCCCTGGCTTCTGGAAAAATGATAGGAAATATATTACCCCATTGGTAACATTAGACCCTTAATATCTCATCTGTTTTATTTCTCCTCTTTGACAAGTTGGCATTATAGTTCCCAAGTATCATGGCTATATGACAGTTCTGGCAACATGACATTCCTATGATTCTCTAAACAAAGCATACCTTTGGTAATTAGACATAATGACCAAGTAATAATAATGGTACTAGTTCAGTCATATGATGACACACATCTAGACTATAAATAAAACTGCAACCTTGTAATGGAAAGGCACAAAGAAAATTATGGAATCAGGAGCAAGGGATGCAGCCCTGGGACCAGGTAAGTGAGGTTTGGCTGTTAAAGAATTCAAACAAAAGATGCTTCCAGGTGCTTTTAAAGAAAATTGGCTTGCCTATGAGATCAGCTTGAGGTCAGTTCAAATTTACAATGTGTGCACATTGAACTGAATATGCCAGAGTAGAGGAGTAAAGGCAAACCTAGACAATATATTTTATAGGAAATAATGGAAGCAAAGTATGCCACGCAATTTAGTTTAACATTCTAACACTGCACTCAGAGTGCTTTTCAAACAAATACTTTAAAATAAAATGTCACACACACAGATAGAGAAAGAGAAAAATAGAAAAGTTAATTGTTTATGTTCAGGCAACAGATATTGCTCATAAATCTTCCAGTATTCTGGGCTAGTACATTTTGACCAAATGATAAATAAAATAAATAAAACGCAGAGAAAGCAGCACAATGTACTTTGTCAGAAAGGGGTTTATGCAGCTGGACTAGATTTTAACAAATTTCCACTATTGTACTTTCTAGTGTTCAGTGTTCAGAGAAGCTATTTTAAAATGTATTCTAAAATAATATTGAAGTGATTTGAAAAAAAAAGCCTTTGTTATAGATAGAAATAAACAAAAAAGAATAGAGGCTCATTCAGGAAGAGAAATGCAATATATGCTCATCTAAAGCAGCATTTCAGCAAACTGAATTAATATATACAGTATTTATAGATATATATCTATCTATTTATCTATATATATATATATATATATATATATATATATATATATATATATATATATATATATATATATATATATATATATATATATATTTATATATATATATATATATATATATATATATATATATAGATATATATATAGATATACTGTAAATATATATAAATATTAACTGTTGCTTAGGAACAACATAGACAAAGAGATATGCTCATACTTTAACATTCATCTTCTAACCTATAATTAAATCATTTGTGGGGACTGTGCTATGTGGTTGTGTCCCTTATTGAATTTAGTGTTTGTTGTTGCTAGGCTGTGACCAGACTGAGCATCTGTTTATATTTGGAACCTGCAGGTTCTAAACTCAGTGGGGTAGTTGTTATTGTGAATGAGGTTCCAGTAACCAGAGTGGCAGGGACAATCACTGAGTAATCAATATGGATCTGACTCTGCCAATCCCCGAAGTTCATGTTCAGAGCTATAGTTTGAGATATGATAAATAATTGGGTCATCCTTCCTTCCAGAGTGTTCTTACCACCATGCCTGGTGAGCATGTATACATGGATTTATAGAGTGATGGCTGCTTGGTCTTAGCGTCAGCCTGGGGCATGTGCTGTAAGCTTGTAAAGAAATTTCTTTCTGAAGAGTGTCACAGAAAAGCTGATGTTCTGCTGTCTTTTAAGTTATGATTCCACAGAAATAATGCATCACTTTTACTCTTTTTCTAAATGTACATACTGCCATTAAAGGTCTAAAAACATCCTTAGAAATATACTTAGCAAATCAAGTTGGACAGAAATAAATCACTCAAATTGCTTAACCTACTCTTGAGTGTTTCTATACTGTTAGCAGTAAGAAGACCTACCAAGAGAATATAAAACATAAGCAAATCTATAATATAAAACAAATATTTTACTCTTCTCCATAATGCAGTTCCAACTCTCAGATGATGTCTTCTTTCCTTACCTGGGCTAGCTAAATTAGTGATTATTGAGAAAAACAGACATGACTTACTAGCAATCTTTTAACTGTAAAAGCAGATAGACAAATGGAATTTTTTCCCAACATTTCCCTCTTAGTTTCCTACAGTATTTACTACAAATAACGCAAAATATTTAGCACACAGCAGATATATTTGTATGAGTGTTCCAGGTAATAAAAAGTTAAAAAAGTTTTGCTTGGATATCATTTCCTATCTGGGTGAAATGCTGGCTAGTGTCTTAGAAATTACATTTACTTTTCAAGACTTGACTACAGTTAAACCCAAGCGAGCTGTAACCAAACTTTTTAGAAGACTAATGCCGCGTACACACGATAATTTTTCAGGCTCTAGAAAAAACAACATTTTTTTCAACTTCATCATTAAAACGGCCTTGCCTACACACGGTCGTTAAAAAAAATGCTTTAGCAAAGCGCGGTGACGTACAACACGTACGACGGCACTATGAAGGGAAAGTTCCATTGGGATGGCGCCATCCTTTGGGCTTCTTTAGCTGATTTTGTGTTAGCAAAAGACGATTTGCGCTTTTCTGTCTGTTACAGCATGATGAATGTGCTTACTCCATTATGAACAGTAGTTTTACCAGAACGAGTGCTCCCATCTAATAACTTGCTTCTGAGCATGCGCAGATTTTTCACGTCATTAAAGCCCAAACACAACCATTTTTTACAACCTGAAAAAAAACAACAACGTTTAAAACGTCGTGAAAAAATAGAGCATGTTCGGAAAAAAAATTGGACGTTTTTTAGAACCCGAAAAATGCTCTGAAGCCCACACACGATCGTTTTTAATGACATTAAAAACACTTTTAGAACCTCATTGAAGTCTATGGGACTCGAACGTTCGAATTCAAAAGTGCTCATTTTAAAGGCTAATATGCAAGTTATTGACGTAAAACAGGTTTGAGAACCCGGGTCTTGACACAGGGAACATGTATCAATGGAAAAAAAAGTTTTAAAAACGGTCGTTTTTTCTGGAGCAGTGATTTTAATGATGCTTAAAGTAAACAAAAAAAATTCCTTTAAATATTGTACCTGCTTGGTATCTATAGTATTCCTGTGAAGTGGAACATGTTTAGAACTGTCCCTGCACAAAATGAGATTACCATTAGAAAAAAGTCATTTAAAACTGCTTGCGGCTTTAATGTAATGTCTGGTCCCTGCAATATGGATGAAAATCATTGAGAAAAATAGCATGGGTTTCCCCGCCCCCCTCCCCCCTCCCCCAGGTCATTACCAGCCCCTTTGGCCCTATATACTTTGAACAGCAGTATACAGGCTGTGCAAACAGGCTCTGTAGGTTTGTTGTTAAGTAGAATCTGTTTGTAATTTTGAACTGGTACTTTTTTAAATGACTTTTTGTTAAATTTGGGTTTTTTAGTGAAACAAGGATTGGTGATAAAGCATCAGTGGACAGGAGACACCTCTTACAGAAGAGAATTTCCCTTCCTAGGGGTAGATTTCCTCTCACTTCCTGTTGTCTCCTTCCGTTTGCAAGTAGGAGTCGTTTGTAAGTTGGATGTTTGAAAGTAGGGGCCTGCCGTATATACTCTGCAGA
Organism: Rana temporaria; assembly: GCF_905171775.1. Classification (NCBI taxonomy): domain Eukaryota; kingdom Metazoa; phylum Chordata; class Amphibia; order Anura; family Ranidae; genus Rana; species Rana temporaria. The sequence goes on from NC_053493.1 coordinate 272,787,600, forward strand.
AATTTGGGTGTTGGTGTTGCCACAACACTGTAAGCCCTCACAGTTAGTCTTGGTGGGCGCTGGAACGCCCTGTTGTGAACTATTATATCAAGAATTGTAATTACATACCATTGTTGAACAGTGGTAGAAAAATTGGGCCTTTGGTGCTGGTGCTGATGCCACAACACTGTAAGCCCTCACAGTTACTCTTGGTGGGCGCAGGAATGGGCCCTGCTGTGAAATATTAGATCAAGAATTGTAATTACACGCCACCATTAAACAGGGGCTGAAAAATTGGGCCTCAGGCACTGGTGCTGGTGCCACAACACTGCAACCCCTCACAGATACTCTAGTTGGAGCGCAGGAATGAGCCCGCTGCAAAGTATTGCATCAAAAATTGTAATTACACGCCCCTGTTAAACAGGGGCAGAAAAATTGGGCCTTAGGCACTGGTGCTGGTGCCACAACACTGCACCCCCTCATAGATACTCTAGTTGGAGCACAGGAATGAGCCCGCTGCAAAGTATTGCATCAAAAATTGTAATTACACGCCCCTGTTAAACAGGGGCAGAAAAATTAGGCCTTAGGCACCTGTGTTGGTGCCACAACACTGAAACCCCTCACAGATACTCTAGTTGGAGCGCAGTAATAAGCCCTGCTGCAAAGTATTGCATCAAAAATTGTAATTACACGCCACTGTTAAACAGGCAGGGGCAGAAAAATTGGGCCTTAGCCACTGGTGACGGTGCCCAGAACCAAAAATGTTCTTACAAGCTATCAGCATGATCATTGAGGAGGAAAAGGATAGTCACTCAGCATAACAGGATAGTCACTCAGCATCAGCATAGGCAGTCTTGAAGGGATCTGACATTTAAAAAAAAATTCAGTTACATCAGCATCAGGTGCTTGGTAGCTGCTGGTGATCCAAGCCTGATTCATTTTTATGAAGGTCAGTCGATCGACCGAGTCGGTTGAGAGGCGCACTCTGTGATCGGTTACAAAGCCTTCAGCAGCACTGAATGTGCGTTCTGAAAGAACGCTGGATGCAGGACAGGCCAGTAGCTCAATTGCATACTGTGCAAGCTCTGGCCAGTGATCCATCCTCAAGACCCAGTAAGCCAGAGGATTTTCGGTGGGAAAGGTGTCCAAGTCTGATCTTGCCCCTAGGTATTTCCGCACCATGTAAAACAGACGCTGGCGATGGTTGCTGGAACCGGTCATACCTTGGGGCTGCAGACTAAAAAATTGTCAGAAAGCATTGGTCAGACGGCCACCTTCTCCAACGCTCCTTCTGTGACTGACCGAAGCCTCAGCAACACATTGTCCACGATCAGGATTTTTTAACCTCCCAGTCTCTGGGAAGGCATTGCACAGACCTTTCTGCATGGCCTCCCGAAGATGTTTCATCTTCTGCTCCCTCTGCACCGGCAAGATAAGGTCCGCAACCTTACTCTTGTAACGTGGATCAAGGAGGGTTGCCAGCCAGTAATGATCCCTCTCCTTGATAGCACGAATATGAGGATTCTTCCGCAGGCATTGCAGGATCAGGGAGGCCATACAGCGTAGGTTTGCTGAGGCATTCAGTGCAGAGTCCTCTGGGTCACTGAGGACGACAGGATCTGGAGCCACCTTGTCCCAGCCATGTACAAGTCTATGGGTTTCTTGTGACTGTAATTGATTCCTTGAAGACTGCTGCTGATGCTGAGTGCTAGGCTCCACCTCCATGCTGACACAATCCTCCTCCTCCTCCTCCTCATTGTCCTCTTCCTGTGTGATAGGCGGTCAAGCAGGAACACTGTCTGGATAAAGGGGGCCTTGAAAGGTAAGGAAGTCCTCCTCTTCCTCCCTCTGTTCTGCCTTAAGGGCCCTGTCCATTATTCCACGCAGCGTGTGCTCCAACAGGTGAATAAGAGGGACAGTGTCACTGATGCATGCACTGTCACTGCTCACCATCCTCGTGGCCTCCTGAAATGGTGACAGGACAGTGCATGCATCCCTGATCAATACGGCAGCCATGCAGGTGGAGGGGAGGAGCCTGGCAGCTGCTGTACATGAGGAGGGGAGGCAGGCATGACACCACCAGCGCAATAACACTACCCGCCAGCTGCGGATGCAGGCGGTGACTAACACCTACCTCCGCCGCATTGCCCTGGCATTGGAGGGCAGCCAGGCAGCCAGGGACAGACCGGGGGATGTCACTCCACCAGATAACCCCCCCACCTGAGGCTCCCCCCAGGCGACTGCGGACCAGGAGCCTAGCCACTAGGCGCAGCCCACGCCAGGGCAGATGATTTTTTTGGGGAGTTTTCTGTTCGGCTCAAATGTTGAGTTTTCTGATTTATTTTGTATACTCAGGTGATGAGTTTTGTTATTATTTGCACTCAGGTTATGAGTTTTATTTTAGTTAGAACCCCTGCACACGGTCAGTAGTGATATCTTAACCACCGCAATTAACAAAAAGAGAAAACAGAGTCATAGAACAAAATAATCCTTCACAAATAGCTGAGGTCTGAATTTAACACTAAACCTCAGTGAATGCTGATATAAAAGTAAGAGTTAACCCAGTGTCTGCATGTTAACCATAAATAACTTAGAATAAAGGAAAACCCTCCAAAATATGGGACTTTAACAGGCAAATGAACATAGTATGGCCCTTGTTAGAACAAGGGGTATAATAGAAGGTGGGGGGGTCTATTGTTTAAACTCAAGAGGGGGTAGCGGCATAATCCACTGTGTAAAAACTGAATTTGAAAGAAATGCAGAAATCAAATTTTTACCTATTTGTTGAGTAAAAGTATGTTTTTATTCTAGACAGTACTGCACTTGTGAATCTCATCTAACTACATATCCCCATTCAAAACCTTATGCTGCATACACACGATAGATTAGTCTGATGAAAACGGTCTGATGGACCGTTTTCATCAGACCAAACCGATCATGTGTGGGCCCTATCGGTTATTTATCCATAGGTTAAAAAAATAGGAACTTGTTTTAAAATTATCTGATGGATAAAAAACCTATAGAAAAAAATGATCGTCTGTAGGTACGTCCATCGGTTAAAAATCCACGCATGCTCAGAATCAAGTCGACGCATGATTGGAAGCATTGAACTTTATTTTTTTCAGCACGTCGTTGTGTTTTACGCCACCGCGTTCTGACACAATTGTTTTTTTAACTGATGGTGTGTAGGCACTTCATCGGATAACTGATGGAAAAATCCATCAGACCGTTTTCATCAGACTAACCTATCGTGTGTACAGGGCATTACTGTACAAGGGCTGCTAGTTCACTGCACTCAAAATACAGCCACATCAACATTAAATGAATGCACTGGCTGCAAGTTGCTTCTTTTAAGCCAAACACACCATAACCTTTAGTAAAACTTTAAAAGAGAAACATTTGTTTGCCAGTATTCAGATTGTGTTTACTCTGCTGTTAATGCATGTTATTTCATTTTTACTTCTACCTTCCTAATCTGATACACTGACTACTGTAATCTGAATTATAATAAATGAGCGATTTGCAAACACAGGCTGGACCTGGCAATACAATATATCATTAGATATGTAATGCACTGTGTCATGGCATAGACCGGGGAAATCCAATACAAACATTTACACAAATTAAAATACAAATGGTTCTTTGGAGACATACTGATTTTTTTTTCAACTGAGCAATAAAGAGCCTATACAAATAAGTAGAGGCTTAACTTTAGTATGCAGAGCACATTGCTATTTTATTTTACAACCATACATAGAATGCAATACACGGTATGTTGGAAAACATACAGGTAGCAAAGGAACAAGTCAAAATGTAATAAAATAGGTCAACAGTTTAGACAAATTAGACAAAGCAGTAAATCTATTTATCTTCAGAAAAAAAGTAATATCAGGTGCCAGAGCAGTAGGGAGAAGAAGGAAGTCTTACAAAAAAAAAAAAACATTTTTACAATGAAAGGTAAATTCCTGAATTATAAATCATGGTGTTCAAACTATTAATTAAACATAGCAATAAAACATAATACATAAACATTCACTTTTATAGAATTATACATATCATATTATACAATTGTTCTGCAAACCTATATGATTGTATTTTAATAAAATATGTATTTCAGAAAAAAATCCTTTAATTATTTAATGTGCAGGGTTAATAAAAGCAATGACACATTTAAAGCTAGGCTATACTGTTTTTTTATGTGACTTCTGGTGGTTAAGGATGCCAGTAGACAGCATTTGTCATTATTAGAAGGATGCAATTACTTTAAACATACATTTTCTACAGATAGCAATTTGGAAAGCAATGCAAGAGCAGGACCCCAGGCTAATCCCATAGAGAGGAAGTTATGAAAACTGATTGTGCCATTGAAGTAAAATTTAATTTCTTCTGAAAAGTATTACTGAAATGCACTATTTTTCAAAAACTGAAAATGAAAATATGAAATATTATAACTAAAAAAGAAACACGATAAAGAAATCATTGGGCATGCACAGATGAATTATTGGATATTTGCCAGCTCTGGTAACCCCTGTGGCTAGAAGCAGACATACAGTGGGGATCGAAAGTTTGGGCACCCCAGGTAAAAATTTGTATTAATGTGCATAACGAAGCCAAGGAAAGATGGAAAAATCTCCAAAAGGCATCAAATTACAGATTAGACATTCTTATAATATGTCAAAAAAAAAGTTGGATTTTATTTTTCATCATTTACACTTTCAAAATTACAGAAAACAAAAAAATTGCATCTGCAAAAGTTTGGGCACCCTGCAGAATTTATAGCATGCACTGCCCCTTTTGTAAAGCTGAGACCTGCCAGTGTCATCGATTGTTCTCAATCATCGTCTGGGAAGACCAGGTGATGTCAATCTCAAAGGTTTTAAATGCCCAGACTCATCTGACATTGCCCCAACAATCAGCACCATGGGTTCTTCTAAGCAGTTGTCTAGAACAGTGGGCTAGATACACAAAGAAATTACGCTGGCGTATCTATTGATACGCCGCGTAATTTCAAAATTCCTGCGTCGTATCTTTGTTTTGAATCCTCAAAACAAGATACGACTGCTTCTGGATTAGATCCGATAGGTGTACGTCTTCGTACGCCTTCGCATCTAAGATGCAATACTTCGGCGTCCGCTGGGTGGCGTTTTCCGTGTCGGGTATGCAAATTAGCTATTTACGACGATCCACGAACGTACGCGCGGCTGTCGCATTTTCTAACGTCGTCTGTAGTCGGCTTTTTCCGGCGTATAGTTAAAGCTGGTATTTTGCGGCGTATAGATAGAATTGCCATGTTTAGTATGGCCGTCGTTCCCGCGTCGAAATTTGAATTATTTTTTTGCGTAAGTCGTTCGTGAATAGGGATGGACGTAACTCACGTCTAAGTTCAAAAAATGACGTTGTTGCGTTGTGTATTTAGTGAAGTGTATTTCTGGCGGCGCATTTCATTCGGCGCGGGGACGCGTTTCATTTAAATGAAACCCGCCCCCAACCCGCCCAAATTGAAATCCGCCGCCAGAAATACACTACGCCGCCATAACTTACGGCGCGAAATCGCTGAGGATTCGAAAATGCGCCAGGTAAGGTACGGCGGCATAGTGTATCTCTGATACGCTGCGCCGATCTACATGTATGTGTATCTGGCCCAGTGTTTCCCAACTCCAGTCCTCAAGGCACACCAAAAGGTCATGTTTTCAGGCTTTCCATTATTTTGCACAGGTGATTTGATCAGTTTCACTGCCTTAGTAATTACCACAGCCGTTTCATCTGAGGGAAATCCTGAAAACATGACCTGTTGGTGTGCCTTGAGGACTGGAGTTGGGAAACACTGGTCTAGAAAACTAAAACTGAAAATAGTTGACACTCACAAAAGTGGAGAAGGCTATAAGAAGATAGCAAAGTGTTTTCAGATGTCAATATCCTCTGTTCGGAATGTAATTAAGAAATGGCAGTCATCAGGAACAGTGGAAGTTAAAGCAAGATCTGGAAGACCAAGAAAAATATCAGACATAACAGCTCGCAGGATTGTGAGAAAAGCAATTCAAAACCCACGATCCCTCCAGAAAGATCTGGCAGACACTGGAGTTGTGGTACACTATTCCACTATAAAGAGATACTTGTACAAATATGGTCTTCATGGAAGAGTCTTCAGAAGAAAACCTCTTCTACGTCCTCACCACAAAAATCAGCGTTTGAACTTTGCAAATGAACATATAGACAAGCCTGATGCATTTTGGAAACAAGTTCTGTGGACCGATGAGGTTAAAATATAACTTTGTGGCCGGAATGAGCAAAGGTACGTTTGGAGAAGAAAGGGCACAGAGTTTAATGAACAACCTCTGTCCAACTGTTAAGCATGGGGGTGGATCAATCATGCTTTGGGGTTGTATTGCAGCCAGTGGCACAGGGAACATTTCACGAGTAGAAGGAAAAATGGATTCAATAAAATTTCAGCAAATTTTGGATGGTAACTTGATGCCATCTGTGAAAAAGCTGAAGTTAAAGAGAGGATGGCTACAAATGGATAATGATCCTAAACACACCTCAAAATCCACGGTGGATTACATCAAGAGGCGTAAACTGAAGGTTTTGCCATGGCCTTCACAATCTCCTGACCTCAACATAATTGAAAATCTATGGATAGACCTTAAAAGAGCAATGCATGACAGACAGCCCAGAAATCTCAAAGAACTGGAAGACTTTTGTAAGGAAGAATGGGCAAAGATACCTCAAACAAGAATTGAAAGACTCTTGGCTGGCTACAAAAAGCGTTTACAAGCTGTGATACTTGCCAAAGGGGGCAGTACATGATATTAACTCTGCATGGTGCCCAAAGTTTTGCAGACGCCATTTTTTTGTTTTCTGTAATTTTGAAAGTGTAAATGATGGAAATAAAATCTAACTTTTTTTGACATATTATAAGAATGCTGAATCTGTAATTTGATGCCTTTTGGAGATTTTTCCATCTTTCCTTGGCTTCGTTATGCACATTAATACAAATTTTTACCTGGGGTGCCCAAACTTTCAATCCCCACTGTAGGTACTGTAGAATCCCAGGGCCGTTAATGTGAATCGTAATATGTCAGCAGAAAGCTGCAAGGTCTTGGGGCAACTGCAGTTGCATATTGCACAGTAGCAATGTGTTTGATCCATAATTACCATAACGGGACAATATAAAAACAAATTAATACAGAGTTTAGTGGGCATGACAGTTCCACTCTTCAGACGAGACATCCTGCTTTTTTAATATTAATTAAAAACGTGTAGATTAGTCAATAGATGGTTCTCTGCATTTCTCTGCAATCACTCAGCTTCCCTGTTTAAAAACCCTGTCATCTTGCCTATTCAGAGAAAAAATAATGGGGTCTCCATAAAGCCCATGCTCTGATGTAGTTATACTCACTTCTACTGTACTCCACTGCTGCTCCTTTTACCAAAGAAGACCAAATCTTGGCTGGTGTTGAATCTTAATGGGATGATGTCATCTACTCCGTCATGATACAGTGCTCAATCCACTTCATTGTGGGAGATCACATGCTTCCCCATACCTAGAAGTGTTGAGGCTGCTTTAACAGAAGAAGGAGAAGCCATGGAGATCTATGAAGGTGGATATAACTGGATCAAGGGAGGGTTTAAAGGAGACTTTGTTACTATGCCCTGAATAAGCAAGGCTTTTTATGCAACCGGTGATATAAGATTTCAGCCACATAGGTAGTGAATAGTATTCAATGGTTGGTAGACCAACAGATTTGCATAGTAACAAGCAACAGTAAAGCAAAGCCATTGTGTTGCACTGTAAAACAGGAAGCAGAATGTCAGGTAACCTGTGGTTAGATGACAGATGCACCCCGTTGGAGTCAGGAGTGCACCACAAGGTAGTGAACCCTATGGCAGACTGCTGCGGATGGACCACAGAGTGGATATGGAGGACAGGTCCACTGGAGCTCAAACAGGGATCCCACAGGAAGCTTGAGCCCAAGATTCCCCAGGGAGGGGAAGCAGCCACTCAAGACACAAGAGATAGTGAAGGGTTAAGCCAAGGTCGGGGCGACAAGCAGACAAGGATAAATAAGGGACAGGCCAAGGGTCAGGGTCACAGGCAAACAAGAGTAGTCAGGGACAAGCCAAGATTGGTACACAGAGATAAACGTAGCACACGGCAAGCAGGAACACAATGCTTAACAAACAACATTGATCAGCAAGGCAGACCTGCAGTGCGCTGGTTAATATAGAGTTCCTGATATGGCCTGGGGTGGTGCCATACAGGGAGGAGAGATGATAAAAGCAGCAAGGTGAGAGGGCCTGGCCTCTAAGGTGCACACATGAAGAGCAAGGTAAGCTGCCAGAGATTACTGCATATCCATGACACAGAACCTACAGGTGGACGCCCCTATTTAATGATATATTTCCACATAATGGATGCCCCTATTTACTCATATGCATTTTTACTATTCCAGAGAAACCAGATTTGTATAACATTGATGCACAGTTAATTACTGTGTACTTCATGTTAACCTCTTTTACACATACAGTGCTCAGCATAAATGAGTACACCCCTTTTGAAAAGTAAGATTTTAATCAATATCTCAATGAACACAAGAACAGTTTCCAAAATGTTGACAAAACTGAGTCTTATAGAACATTTCTTTAGCTCCATTACATGAAAGTAAGGTTAATAATATAACTTAGATTAAAAAAATCTTTTGTTTTACTCAAATTAATTGATGCAAACATGAATACACATGTAGCGTCTGGTTACACCACAACAAAAACTACTACATCTAGTAATTTGTATGACCTCCATGATTTCTAAAGACAGCACCAAGGGCCTGATCCACAAAAGGGATATGCCGGCGTATCTACTGATACGCCGTCGTATCCCTGTTACTATCTATGGAACTGATCCACAGAATCAGGGGCCAAATTCTCAAAAAAGCTGCCTAACTTAACTTTCAGCAGTTAAGTTACACTGACTTAAAATTTCTACCTAAGTGCCTGATCGTCAAAGCACTTACCTAGAAATTACACGCCGTGTAACTTAAGTGCCGCCGTCGTAAGGCGGTCCTCCTCTCCTGGGGGCGTTTAAAATTTAAATGAGGCGCGCTCCCGCACCGGCCGTACTGCGCATGCGTGTGACGTCATTTTCCCGACGTGCAGAGCGCGAACGTAATTAACGCCGGGCGGCTTTGAGAATTTCGACGGGACACTAAAGTTGCGACGGGTGAAAAAAAAAAGACGCGCCGGGAAAACAAATAATTAAAAAAAAAAATGACAGCGTCGCTCAGCATGCATTCCTGAGAGGGAGAACTCCATGCCAATTTTCAAAGAAAAAACCGGCATGGGTTCCCCCCCCAGGAGCATACCAGGCCCTTAGGTCTGGTATGGGTTGTAAGGAGACCCCCCCACGCCGAAAAATCGACGTAGGGGGTCCCCCTACAATCCATACCAGACCCGTATCCAAAGCACGCTACCCGGCCGGTCAGGAAGGGAGTGGGGATGAGCGAGCGCCCCCCCCCCCTCCTGAGCCGTGCCAGGCCGCATGCCCTCAACATGGGGGGGTTGGGTGCTCTGGGGCAGGGGGGCGCACTGCGGGCCCCCCCACCCCAGAGCACCCTGTCCCCATGTTGATGAGGACAGGACCTCTTCCCGACAACCCTTGCCGTTGGTTGTCGGGGTCTGCGGGAGGGGGCTTATCGGAATCTGGGAGTCCCCTTTAATAAGGGGGCCCCCAGATACCGGCCCCCCACCCTAAGTGAATGGATATGGGGTACATCGTACCCCTATCCATTCACCTGGAGGCAAAAAGTAAAAGTTAGTAAACACACAACACAAGGCTTTTTAAAATAATTTATTATTCTGCTCCAGATGCCCCCCCTGTCTTCTTTATTAGCTCTATTACCAGGGGGGGCTTCTTCTTCCACTCTCCGGGGGTCTTCCACTCTCCGGGGGTCTTCTTCCACTCTCCGGGGGGGGTTTCTTCTTCCGCTCTCCGGGGGGGGGCTTCTCCGGACTCCGGGGGTCTTCTTCCATCTTCTCCCCTCTTCCGCTGTTGACTCGGCGAACCCCGGTTCTTCTGCAGATGTCCGGTGCCTTCTTCTTCAGCGCTGGCTGCCTGCTATCTGTGTGTGTTAGCTCAATTTCTAACAGGCAGCCGGCGCGGTCTTCTGTGACGTCAGGGTCTTCTCTTCTGTTCTTCTCCCCTCTTCCGATGTTGCCTCGTCGCGTCTTGTCGCTGTAATGATGGAAGCGCGCCTTGCATCCCATTTATATAGGCATCACCGTCCCATCATGCTCCGGTAGGTACCCACGTGGTGGGTGCACGTGGGTAGGCACCCACCACGTGGGTACCTCCCGGAGCATGATGGGACGGTGATGCCTATATAAATGGGATGCAAGGCGCGCTCCCATCATTGCAGTGACAACAGGCGACGAGGCAACATCGGAAGAGGGGAGAAGAACAGAAGAGAAGACCCTGACGTCACAGAAGACCGCGCCGGCTGCCTGTTAGAAATTGAGCTAACACACACAGATAGCAAGCAGCCAGCGCTGAAGAAGAAGGCACCGGACATCTGCAGAAGAACCGGGGTTCGCCGAGTCAACAGCGGAAGAGGGGAGAAGATGGAAGAAGACCCCCGGAGTCCGGAGAAGCCCCCCCCCGGAGAGCGGAAGAAGAAACCCCCCCCGGAGAGTGGGAGAAGACCCCCGGAGAGTGGAAGACCCCCGGAGAGTGGAAGAAGAAGCCCCCCCTGCTAATAGAGCTAATAAAGAAGACAGGGGGGGCATCCGGAGCAGAATAATAAATTATTTTAAAAAGCCTTGTGTTGTGTGTTTACTAACTTTTACTTTTTGCCTCCAGGTGAATGGATAGGGGTACGATGTACCCCATATCCATTCACTTAGGGTGGGGGGCCGGTATCTGGGGGCCCCCTTATTAAAGGGGACTCCCAGATTCCGATAAGCCCCCTCCCGCAGACCCCGACAACCAACGGCAAGGGTTGTCGGGAAGAGGTCCTGTCCTCATCAACATGGGGACAGGGTGCTCTGGGGTGGGGGGGCCCGCAGTGCGCCCCCCTGCCCCAGAGCACCCAACCCCCCCATGTTGAGGGCATGCGGCCTGGTACGGCTCAGGAGGGGGGGGGGCGCTCGCTCGTCCCCACTCCTTTCCTGACCGGCCGGGTAGCGTGCTTTGGATACGGGTCTGGTATGGATTGTAGGGGGACCCCCTACGTCGATTTTTCGGCGGAGGGGGGGTCTCCTTACAACCCATACCAGACCTAAGGGCCTGGTATGCTCCTGGGGGGGGAACCCATGCCGGTTTTGAATTTAAAAATTGCCGTGGAGTTCTCCCTCGGGAATGCATACCAAATGCCGTCGCTGGAATGGGCCTTTACAATGTGTGACTAACTTTACACATTATAAAACCAGCCCTAGTTTTGCGCAGGAAAATTCGGAACTTAGGCAGAAATCACAGTGATGAAATGCTTTGAAAATCTGCTTAAGTCCTCATTTGCATACGCAAAGCTGCATTTCAATGAGAAATGCCCCCAGTGGCGGATGCGGTACTGCATCCTAAAATCTGACCGTGTAAGTGTCTTACACATGTCAGATTTTCTGCCTAACTTTGGAAAAAGCCTTTTGAGAATCGTTTCCAAAGTTAGGCACAGACTGAACAGCAGTTAAGTCTGCGTATCTCTTTTGAGAATCAGGCCCCAGTTTCTCATAGATAGGCAGAAGATCCGACATGTGTAAGGGACTTACACTGTCCGATCTTAGGATGCAGTACCGCAGCCGCCGCTGGGGGCATTTCTCGTCGAAATCCAGCGTCGGGTATGCAAATTAGCACTTACGGAGATCCATGAAGCTTTTACGCTTCGTTTTTTCTCCGTAAGTATTAGTTTGCCGTCGCAAAATTAGGGCTGCTTTTACAAAGTGTAAAGTTAGTACACCATGTAAAAGTAGACCCTTCTTTCCCGCGATGCTGTCAAATTTTTTTGAAACATTTTTTTTCCCCGCAGCATCTCTTTTTTTTCCCGACGCAACTTTTTTTACCCGGCGTGATTCACAAAACTCGGCGTAACGTAACTTCGTGCAAAGCACGTCGGGAAAATCGCGTCAGGAGCATGCGCAGTACGTCCGGCGCGGGAGCGCGCCTAATTTAAATGGGACTCGCCCCATTAGATTGGGCACGCCTTGCGCCGGACAGATTTAAGTTACACAGCCGAAAATTTCTAGGTAAGTGCTTTGTGGATCGGGCACTTAGGTAGAGATTTTGCAGCGGTGTAACTTAAATCCCAAAAATTAAGTTGCGCCCGCTGTACGTGGATCTGGCCCCAAGTCTTCTAGGCATGGAATGAACAAGTTTGCAACATATTGCAACATCTATCTTTTTTCCATTCTTCAAGAACAATCTTTTTTAGAGCCTGGATGCTGGATGGAGAATGATTCTCTTCAAAATTTCCCATAGGTATTCGTATGGGTTCAGATCAGGAGACATACTTGGCCACTGAATCACTTTCACCCTGTTCTTCAAAAATGCAACAGTGACCTTAGATGTGTATTTTGGATCATTGTCATGTTAAAAAAGTGCACGACGACTGTGATGGTAGTATCTTCTCTTTCAAAATAGAGCAGTACATCTGTGACTTCATGATACCATCAATGAAATTCAGCTCCCCGAAACCAGCAGCACTCATGCAGCCCAACAGAAGGACACTGCCACCACCATGTAGTACTGTAGGCACCATGCATTTTTCTTTGTACTCCTCACCTTTGCAATGCCATGCGGTTTTGAAGCCATCAGTTCCAAAAACATTTATCTTGGTCTCATCACTCCAGAGTACAGAGTCCCAGTATTCTTCTTCTTTTTCAGCATGAAAAACGAAGTTTTTCCAACTTCATCATTAAAAACGACGTTGCCCACACACCATCGTTTTAAAAAAATTATGAACAAAGCGCGGTGACGTACAACACGTACGACGGCACTCTAAAGGGGAAGTTCTATTCGCCTTTGGGCTGCTTTAGCTGATTCCATGTTAGTAAAAGACGATTCACGCTTTTCTGTCTGTTACAGCGTGATGAATGTGCTTACTCCATTATGAACAGTAGTTTTACCTGAACGAGCGTTCCCGTCTCATAACTTGCTTCTGAGCATGCGCGGATTTCAAACGTCGTTTTAGCCTACACACGATCATTTTTTACAGCCCGAAAAACAACATTTTTTTAAAACGACTAAAAAATGCAGCATGTTCAAATTTTCAGAAGCCGAAAAATGATGTGAAGCCCACACACGATCATTTTAAATGGCGTTTTTAAAAACGTTGTCTTTTTTCATGCCGAAAAACGTACGCGACATTAGCTTTTGTGAATGGCCTGGACGTCTCTGTGAGACAGTTTCATCTTTGTTAAATGTATGTATCACTTTTACTACAATATTCTGGCAGATAAGTCAAGCTTTGCTGATCTTCTTGTAGCCTTTACCTTTCTTGTGTAATTTTTTTTCTCTCTCTCAGGCCTTGTGACATCTCTCTATCATGTGGTGACATCGCTGACAGCATGAAATGGGAAGGGGTTTTCTTTGTTAACCACTTAACGCCCGCCGCACGACTATTTACGTCCGCAAAATGGCACGGACAGGCAAAAGGGCGTATATATACGTCCTTGCCTTCTAGTGGGTGGGGGGTCCGATCGGGGGGGATTCAGGCGGGGAGCGATCCGGGACGACGGCGCGGCTATTCGTTTATAGCCGCTCCGTCGCGATCACTCCCCGGAGCTGAAGAACGGGGAGAGCCGTGTGTAAACACGGCTTCCCCGTGCTTCACTGTGGTGGCGTATCGATCAAGTGATCCCTTTTATAGGGAGACTCGATCGATGATGTCAGTCCTACAGCCACACCCCCCTACAGTTGTAAACACACACTAGGTGAACCCTAACTCCTACAGCGCCCCATGTGGTTAACTCCCAAACTGCAACTGTAATTTTCACAATAAACAATGCAATTTAAATGCATTTTTTGCTGTGAAAATGACAATGGTCCCAAAAATGTGTCAAAATTGTCCGAAGTGTCCGCCATATTGTCGCAGTCACGAAAAAAATCGCTGATCGCCGCCAATAGTAGTAAAAAAATTTTTTTTTATAAAAATGCAAAAAAACTATCCCCTATGTGGTAAACGCTATAAATTTTGCGCAAACCAATCGATAAACACTTATTGCGATTTTTTTTACTAAAAATAGGTAGAAGAATACGTATCGGCCTAAACTGAGGAAAAAAAATGTTTTTATATATGTTTTTGGGGGATATTTATTATAGCAAAATGTAAAAAATATTGCATTTTTTTCAAAATTGTCGCTCTATTTTTGTTTATAGCGCAAAAAATAAAAACCGCAGAGGTGATCAAATACCACCAAAAGAAAGCTCTATTTGTGGGGAAAAAAGGATGCCACTTTTGTTTGGGAGCCACGTTGCACGTTGTCTGTTAAAGCGACGCAGTGCCGAATTGTAAAAACGCCTTTGGGCATTTAGCAGCATATTGGTCCGGGGCTTAAGTGGTTAAGTAATGCCCTTTTATAATCAAGTGTCTGCTGGACACCTGTTTAATGAATAATTGTATTTAAATTCTTGGTAATTAGGATTTTGTTGTCTAAAATTTAGCTTTGCTCTTAAGACTTTCATTGGGGTATATTCATTTTTGCAACATGGTCTTGAATAAATTTGTTAGGAAAAACTTTTTTGTGTGTGCAAACTAACATATATTGGTTGCAATCAATTGCCCGCATTTGTGGGAGTATTTTGTAGTATAGTGTCCCATAGAAAATGTTGATTCTGAAAGGAAAGTAAAGGTTTTCTGACAAATCTGTTGGAGTGTACTTAATTATGCTGAGCACTGTATATCTGGACAAGAAACACTGGAAAGACTATAAATACTGTATCATTCCTTACCTGGTTAGGCTGGCAAAGGGGTAGAGTGAACCTCTAACCCATGGGTCTTCAAACTACGGCCCTCCAGTTGTTCAGGAACTACAATTCCTATCATGCCTAGTCATGTCTGTGAATGTGAGGCCCCGTACACACGACCAGTTTCCTCGGCAGAATTCAGCTTCCGACCGAGTTTCTGGCTGAATTCTGCCGAGGAAACTGGTCGTGTGTACACTTTCGGCCGAGGAAGCCGACGAGGAGCTCGACGAGGAAATAGAGAACATGTTCTCTATTTCCTCGTTGTTCTATGGGAGCTCTCGGCCCGCCGAGCTCCTCGGCGGCTTCAGGGCTGAACTGGCCGAGGAACTCGATGTGTTTGGCACGTCGAGTTCCTCGGCCGTGTGTACGAGGCCTCAGAGTTTTACAGTGCCTCATGGGATGTATGGGATGTACAACAGCTGGAGGGCCGTAGTTTGAGGATCCCTGCTCTAACCTGTGCACGCAAAATAGGCAACACATTACATAGTTGCCTCTCACAGTATAACTCTGGTCAAATATTACTCTGAATAGAGTGGGGAAAGACTGGATTATATATCAAGCTTAATTTTGCTGTATGTGTCCTTTTTGGAGATATTTCCCATTACTTGGTAATGACTAAGCGCAGATATTTGTATGAAACGCGTCTACCTCTTTGTCCCCTGCTCCATCTGTCAACCACTTCTCATACGAAGCTTCAATAAAAGGAAGTGCAGCCATCCGGAATTATTTCTTCTCATTTCCCATTACTTCTTGTCCCAGTGATGCAACAGGAATTGAGATAATATCCCTAAAAAGTGAGGGCAAATCTAACCTTTGCTGTTACCAGTGCATGTATACCAATTGTGAGAATTCCCCTCAATGAATGTTATGGTAACAGATTTCTTCTTTCTTCCTGTCCTGTTGACAACTTTTAAAATCCTACAGGGGGTTGTACCTTTTTCTCACTTTTCCCAAGTATGGAGTTCCACCTTAACTGCAACTTATGAAATATTCTGTTCTGGTTTCTCTTCTGAAGGCATCAATAATTCACCTTTTACAGTATGAAAAACTACCAGCATCCCATCCTCTACATTAGTTTTATAGGGGGAATTCTTTTTACAGTCTGTGACACCGGTGGTGTCACAGAAAAAAACATGAAAAAAACATGAATAATGGGCATATGGGGCTTTCTTTTCTAATAGAAGTGTATAATGTGCATGTTTAATAATTTGTTGGTGTACCAGCTTACTGGGGTTAATGACATGACTTTTAATTATTATAATTTCTTTTAAAAATTAATAACAGCAAAGACCGAAAAGCAGACTTATAATTGTTCGCTCACCTTTACTAAGCCAGTAAGCTCACAATGCATTGTGATGGGTTATGTTTTAATGAGAATATAATATTAATTTCAGCAGTTGGTTTATTTTTTACTTTTTATTAATCTTTCCTAGAAAGCACTTAAAGTTCAATGCAACCGTCTTAATTTAATTCAGGTTTCATGAACAGTATTCAATATGCCTCTTTTTAAACTAGAAAAAAAATCCAGTGCTGGCAGCACTAGAGAAGTCACAGCTAGGGATGGGCGAACGGTTCGGCCGGCGCATTCGTTTAGACCAAATATTTGCCGTTCGCTGAACATCAAAAATTAGCAGGGTGTTCGTCGGTGCATTCTGTGCCCTAATTTGGCAAAGCTTTGCCTAATCAAGGCACAGTGTATGCTGGTTGTTAAGGAACAGGGCCTTGTACCCGGCCACCGCTTCCTTAACAACCGATGAGTCATCAGCTGTCAACAGGTTTCCCTACTGACAGCTGAATAAAGAAAAAGTGCCAGTTGAAAAAGGAAAAAAAAACAGCATTATTTGCAAGTAATTTGGCAAAAAAGGGGTATGGGGGTCTGGGTACTGCCCTGGGTGACATGCATCAATCATTATTTTTTTTTATTGTTATTATTATTATTATTATTATTATTATTTTCAGAAACAGTGTTTTTAATGATGCTTTAAGTGCAACATTGAAAATGAAAAATTCCTTAAAATACCGTGCCTCGGGGACCCTCCTTAATGTGCCTCTAAAGTGGCGCATTTGTAGCATATACAGAACGTGACGTTTCTAAAGAAAAAAATCCCATTTAAATAGACTCACGGTTACAATTGCCGGCACCCAGCTATTAAAAAACAAAGAGAAAACCGGTGTAGGGTCCCCCCAGTCCATACCGGGCCCTTTGGGTCTGATATGGATTTTAAGGGGAACCCCATGCCAAAATTTATAAAAAAAAAATAGGTGTGGGGTCCCCCCAAAATCCATACCAGACCCTTATCTGAGCATGCAGCCTGGCAGGTCAAGAAAAAGGGTGAACGAGTGCGCCCCCCTCCTAAACTCTACCAGGCCACATTCCTTCAACATGAGGACAAGGGCCTCTTCCCAAAAACCCTGGCCTGTGGTTGTCAGGGTCTGTGGGTGGGGGCTTATCGGAATCCGTAAGACATTTTAACAAAGGGGGCCCCCAGATCCCACAAATGGATATTGGGTAATTTGGGAATACATATAAATATGTGAATGGGTATCAGTAATTTGTACCCATACCCATTCACCAAAAGAGTGTCAAAAAGTAAGAAAAACAGGAGACCATTTTTGACAAATCCTTTATTTAAAAAGAAAAAATCACGATGCCCAAGGGACCTGAAAAAATAGAAAAAAAAAAACGCTTCTGCCTTCTGGGAGGCCTTTCGCCAACTGCTTGCCCTGCACTTTGACAACTCCTATATAGGCAGAGGGGAACCCAGGTACGTCACCTGGCAGGACCGCCCCCTTCTGATGTCACGTGTTGCACTTTAGCATAATTACAATCATTGCTCCTGATTTTTTTTTATTGTTTTTTTTTATTATTATTTTTATTGATACATGTACCCAAGGGCAGTACCCAGACCCCCATACCCCCTGTATGCCCAATTACTTGCATATAAGCCTTCTCTGATGCAGGCCCCCCCCCCCCCACCCAGACACTGCTCTAATCAACAGTGCGGTACAATAACCATGTTCATTAGAGCAGTGCTTGGTTGGGCGTGTTGGGCCACAGGACAGCTTGAGTATAACAGCCATGGTCCAACTTTTCTATCTGCTGGAGGCACAGTTTTTTTTTTTACTTTTGCTGCAGCACTTAACTGGTAAGACAAAAGTAACAAAGGAAGCATATTTATTACTGTATATGCAGCTTGACTGCATTACAGTAATAAGTTAAGAGGGTTCAATTGGGCTTTAATGAACAATTCATGCCAGGTCAGTAAACAATCGTATTTAATTATCTTAGGATATTTATACTCTTGTACTTTAAATCGTATCATCCATTTCAGTAATACTGGAATGCACAGTAGATATTTAGTTAATAAATAAAAGTTATGTTTTAATTTATACTGAAAATACACCAATTTCTGTGTCTGTGGAACAATCGCATATATCAAGAATCAAGAAGAAACTGTTATAAATAAAGCATTTTACAAACATGTTTTAGGGCAGAAAAAAAAACGAGTAGATAAATCCAAGTATAATCAGCTCCTTAATAACATCACATATTCTAGATGTGACATAACAATTGGATAAAGCTATCATCATCTAATCCCTTTGTTGCCATCAGTTTAGCCATTATTGTTTTTTTATATTAGCCTGACAGTAACTGGACAAAGTAGGGGCAATTTCAGTCTGCTTAAAGCACTTATATGAGCGTTTTATCAAACACATGACATAACTCATCCACTGGTGACATATTAATGGAGTGTGGAAACTGAAAACGATGTCACCATTTCAGTTTGGTAAATCATATATCTGATGTCATTTTTCATTGAAGTGATTAGTCCAATTAATTTTTCTGATAGATTTACTGGGATTTCGGTTGTGTCTCATTCTTTCAACGCAGATTATTCAGTACATTTCAGGTTAGAAGACCAATGCGTACAGTACAGTTTTCACATATCACTTATTTTATTTAAGTAAAGACATCTACATAAATGTATATCTGTGCTGCAATGTAAGGTGAGGAGTTCAGAGTAAATCACACATGCACTGATTTTAATATTTTGAACAGATTCACTGTAGATCTTAAAGCGGGAGTTCACCCAATTCTTTTTTTTTTTTTTTCTCCCCTTAGATTCCTGCTCGTTTTGTCTAGGGGAATCGGCTATTTGTTTTAAAATATGATCCGTACTTACCCGTTTTCGAGATGCATCTTCTCCGTCGCTTCCGAGTATGGGTCTTCGGGAGCGGGCGTTCCTTCTTGATTGACAGTCTTCCGAGAGGCTTCCGACGGTCGCATCCATCACGTCACTCGTAGCCGAAAGAAGCCGAACGTCGGTGCGGCTCTATACTGCGCCTGCGCACCGACGTTCGGCTTCTTTCGGAAAATCGTGACGCGATGGATGCGACCGTCGGAAGCCTCTCGGAAGACTGTCAATCAAGAAGGAACGCCCAGTCCCGCAGCCCATACCCGGAAGCGACGGAGAAGATGCATCTCGTAAACGGTAAGTACGGATCATATTTTAAAACATCTAGCCGATTCCCCTAGACAAAACGAGCATTCATCTAGGGGAAAAAAGTAATATATACGGGTGAACCTCCGCTTTAAAGTAATTGTAAAGTCTCTTTTTTTTCTATAAAAATAACAAACATGTCATACTTACCTGCTCTGTACAGTGGATTTGCACAGAGCAGCCCCAATCCTCCTCTTCTTGGGTCCCTCTTCTGTGATCATGGCCCCTCCCTCCTGTTCAGTGCCCCCACAGCAAGCAGTTTTCTATGGTTGAACCAGAGCCGATTCACAGCTCCCTTTGTCCTTTCAGACACTGAGCCCTGTCCCGGCCACGCCCCCTCTCTCTCCTAATTGGCTAGCTGACTTTGATCGACAGCAGAGGCAGCCAATGGCGCCGTTGCTGTATCTCAGCCAATCAGGAGAGAGAATCTTGGATGGCTGAGGCGCTTGTGGACATCACTAGACAGAGAGGGACCTCAGGTAAATATTAGAGGGTCTGAGGGGGGCTGCTGCACACAGAAGGCTGTTTATCTTAATGCATGGAATGCATTAAGATAAAAAAAACTTCTGACTTTACAATCACTTTAAATCTGAATTTCAGGCATTGATTTTATTGCATAAAAACACTGGTCCAGCATTGACCAATGTAAGTATGTATTATGCCATACCTGTGGAACCCTTGTGGAGGGGAGAATCACTGTAGTAGATTTCTGTGAGGATTGGATTGTGATGCTACTGCCCCACCTCTCCACTAGGTCCAATAAGAGGACTCTAGCTCTAAGACCGTGCACTGACAGGTCAAATGAGTACTAATTAGTCAACACTTATTCGGCTTGCAGACTGTTGCTTACTGGACCCGCTCTGCTCCTCCAGGACTCACTGGAGCAAAAACCTGCAAAGAGGGTGGATGCGACTGGTTCTAGCTCTCAGCTGCATTCTGAAAAGTTGAGCCAGGTGTCAATCGTGCAGACTGAAGGATAACAGCAATAGGGTCGGGATCCTTCCCAAACTTGCTTTGGCACGGACCTTTTTTTAGCTAATAGAGGTGAAAACACTACTGGGTTTCATTAATGCATGTGTAGCGGATGGTTGCTACTAGTTACTAACATCCACCATATCACCCTGCTGCCAGACCTCCATCTATCACTCTCAGGCCCCATACACACCATAGAATCTATCCGCAGATAAATCCCATCAAATGGGTTTCTGCGGATAGATCCTATGGTGTGTACACGCCAACGGATATTTATCCGCAGATAAATCTCCCCTGGAATGGATTTCCAGCAGATAAATATTTGTCGACATGCACAGAATATCTATCTGCTGGAATCCATTCCAACGGATGGATCCGCTCGTCTGTACAGACTTACCGGATCCATCCGTCCAAAGGGATTCCCCGCACGCGCCGTAATGAATAGACGCATGCGTGGAATTCCTTATATGACAGCGTCGCGCCCGTCGCCGCGTCATAATAGCGGCGACGGCGCGACACGTCATCGGCAGAGGATTTCAGCGCGGATTTCAATGCGATGGTGTGTACACGCCATCGCATTGAAATCCTCTGAAATCTTAGAGAGGATTTATCCGCGGATACGGTCCGCTGAACCGTATCTGCGGATAAATTCTATCGTGTGTATGGGGCCTCAGAGACAATGAACAGTCATTTGCGTCGTTTTTTTTTTTTTTGTTTATTGGGGATATAACTTGGTTGGGGGAAGGGAATTTTGGGATGCCCATAGAACGGATTGCTTTGCCATCATATTTAAAGAAATTGGTAGAATAGGTTGAGCCTTGAAGAACTGATGGACTCTAACATTTATGCCGCGTACACACGATCGGTTCGTCTGATGAAAATGGTCTGATGGACCGTTTTCATCAGACGAACTGATCGTTTGTGGGCCCCATGGTTAAAAAAACGATAGAAAAAAACGATCGTCTATGGGGAAATCCA
The DNA here is from genome assembly GCF_905171775.1 of Rana temporaria. NCBI lineage: Eukaryota > Metazoa > Chordata > Amphibia > Anura > Ranidae > Rana > Rana temporaria. Next base: position 272,808,978 of record NC_053493.1, read on the forward strand.
TTGGTTAAAAATCAACGCATGCTCAGAATCAAGTCAACGCATGCTCGGAAGCATTGAACTTCATTTTTCTCAGCGCGTTGTTGTGTTTTACGTCACCATGTTCTGACACGATCGTTTTTTTTTTTTTTTTTTTTTTTTTTTTTTCAAAATATGTTTATTGAGTTTAATATTTCGGTTACAAACAATAAAATAAGATTCGATGAAAGCACTGCGAATAACTCAGTTAAAAGCAATGCGAGTAACAAATTACAAGTGTACATGGTATTGGAGCCGTATACATACACATACAACATCAAATAGCCCAGCCCGGCAGGCGGGCAGGCAGGTATCGAGAACAATCAGCGAAAGGAGGTATACAACGGTATAAGCCCCTGAAAGGTTTGGGAACAGGTTGGATCATAAAAGGTTATGGGAGGGGGGGACTTACGCTTGATTGGGGGGGGGGAGAATCCATCAGGTATGGTTGACTGGAATTGGGTAGCACTTGAGCTATTGGGGGGGAGGGGGGAGGGGGGGATGGAAGGAAAGGGGGGGGGGGGGGGCGCATCTAGATAGTGGAGAGAGGATAACCATGGAGGCTGTGCAATCCGTTACGGGGGGGGGGGGTGGCACGTGGGGTTTTTTTCGTGGAGAGTCAGACCTTAACAGCAGTGGAGAGAACGATCGTTTTTTTTAACTGATGGTGTGTAGGCAAGACTGATGAAAGTCAGCTTCATTGGATATCTGATGAAAAAATTCATCAGACCGTTTTCATCGGATGAACCGATCGTGTGTACAGGGCATTACAGTCACTTCCCCTGCATAACCCATGCAGACTATTGCTCCTCCTCTGCATCAACTCCTGCAGACTGTTTCTCCCAGGACTTCTCTCCTCCTGCACAAAACCTCCACTGTAAACTATTAGTCTTCCTGTCCCATCACCTTCACTTTACATAAGAGATCGCTCTGAATAATCCCCGATGCTGGCTAAATTTGCTGTGTTGTTACTAAGCCAGAGGTCTGCAGTACCTCTCCCCAGCGGCCCAGTAGTTTAGCAGTTTGTATAAGTTGGTGGACTACTGAACCTAGCTAGCCCAACTTGCAATTCCTGCGCTCGCAGGCCGCATCAATTTGACACGAACCCCACAGTCTCTCCTCTAGCCTCACACCCAGCTCCCCTGGCATGCCTCTTCCAAAAATCCACTGTGTCACACTCACTGAACTTCTCCTCAGGTTGTCACACCCACTGCTACCCACTGCTACACTAACCACTCCCTGCCCCCAGATCAAAACAAGCAGGCCTAGCCTGAAGCATAGGTCTGCCTAAATGTACCTGCCTGGCAGCTTACCTCACAAATATCCTCACTCTAGCACCTATCTATGGTAGAGGGAGCTACACATGGATATTTGTTCTGCATTGCCCCTGAATGTAGAGTTGAGCGAACGGTTCAGGCTGAGCAAAAGCTCAGCCCGAACATCATCTGTTCACCCATTTGGCAAACCTTTACGAGGCGGTCGGTGGGTGTTTGTCCTGCCGAACGCCCTGCATTAAGACCTGATTCACACCTATGCATTTTTAGTGCTTTTTGCATTTTGCAGATTTGCACTACAAATCGTGTTCCATAGGAAACCATGTTAAATGGACTGCAGTGCACATCTGCAAAATGCAAAAAGCACAAAAAATGCATAGGTGTGAATCAGGCCTAACTGTGTATTCTAAACCAAAAATATGCCCCCCCCCCCCCCCAGTCTATACCAGGCTCTTTGCTGCAGGTGTCATTCAGACATCTTTTTTTTTCTCAGCAGGCGATTCCCTCACATCATGCAAAAGCAATCATAGCGGCTGTTTAGTCACTTGATTGCTTCCCATCAGTTTAGCACTCCTTCCGCCGCCCTCTGGTGCTTCTCCCGGCTTGCCCGTGTGATTGTCGATTTGGAAAATGACTCCGCCAGCAGTGGCAGTTTGTCATAGAGCTGACCACGGACCAGATGGTACCCGGCCATCTCTATAACCCTGGTAGGACGGAGGCGATGTCATGTCACATGCCGGTTTTTTTTGCCCTGTACACACGATCACTTTTTGTGATGAAATAAAATGACATTTTTAAAAATGTCATTTAAAATGATTGTGTGTGGGCAAAACATTGTTTTCTGTCTTCTGAAAAACGACCAAAAAAAATTAGAACATGCTTCAATTTTTTACGTCATTTTTTAAAATGTAATTTTTTGTGTCATAAAAAATTATCGTGTGTGGGCTAAAACGACGTTTTAAACCCGCACATGCCCAGAAGCAAGTTATGAGACGGGAGGTAAAACTACCATTCATAATGGAGTAAGCACATTCATCACGCTGTAACAGACAAAAAAGCACGAATCGTCTTTTACTAACAAGTAACCAGCTAAAAGCAGCCTCAAGGCGAATAGAACTTCCCCTTTAGAGTGCCGTCGCTTTGTTCATCATTTTTCAAAAACGATGGTGTGTGGGCAACATAATTTTTAATGATGAAGTTGGAAAAATTACATTTTTTTTCATGATAAAAAATTACATTTTTTCCATCACAAAAAGTGATCGTGTGTACAGATTCAGTTTATTTTTTGATCTCAGGCTTTCCAGCATAGAGTACAGATCTGGGAACTTATAGACCCCAGATCTCTCCATAAAGAGGACCCGTCATGCCCTATTTCTATTACAAAGGATGTTTACATTCCTTGTAAAAGGAATAAAAGTGCTAAAAAAAATTAAGGGAAAGTGTAAAAATAAAAAATAAAATAAACAATAAAAAAAGTTAATGCATACGTAGGTCACACCCGCATATGTTATTGCCATTCAAACACCACATGTGAGGTATTGCAGCAAACGTTGGATTGGGAGTAAGAATTCTAGCATAAAACCTTCTCTGTGACTCTAAACTAGTAACCTGTAAAACATTTTAAAGCCTAGCTTATTGAGATTTTTAAATATCGAAGTTTGGCACCTTTCCCTGAGTGTGCGCAATTTTAAAGTGTGACATTTTAGTTGTCTATTTACCCGGCTTAACATCATCTTTCACATTTTACCAAAAAATGTAGTTAACTTTAGTGTTTTTTTTTTAATTCATGAAAGTGTTTTTTTCCCCAAACATCGCATTTGAAAAATTGCTGTGCAATTACCATGTAACAGTATTGCAGCGAAAATATTGCAACGACTGTCATTTTATTACCTAGGGTCTCTGCTAAAAAATATATATAGTGGCCGGGATTCAGAAAGGACTTACGACGGCGTATCTCCAGATACGCCCTTGTAAGTTCAAATGTGCGCCGTTGTATCTTTCCGCGTACTCTGGAACTCAGATACACCTGAATTTGGCCAAGATACGACCGACGTAAGTCTCCTATGCTGTCGTATCTTGGGTGCATATTTACGCTGGCCGCAAGGGGCGTTTCCGTAGATTTACGCGTCGAATATGCAAATTAACTAGATACGCCGATTTACGAACGTACTTTCACCCGCCGCATTCAGCTACGCCGTTTACGTAAGGCTTACGTCCGGCGTATAGTTACCCCTGCTATATGAGGCGCAGCCAATGCTAAGGTATGGACGACGGAACAGCCGTCGGATTTTACGTCGTTTACGTAAGTCGTACGTGAATGGGTCTGGGCGTAGGTTATATTCATGTCACAGGCATTGAACCGGCGTATGTTATGGAGTAAATTTGACGTGATACTGAGCATGTGTGCGCATGCGTCGTTCGTTCGGCGATTCATTTACATGAGGTCACGCTTCATTATCATACAACACGCCCACTACTTGCCTACTTTGAATTTATGTTACGCCGGCGCACATATGGGAGCAAGTGCTTTCTGAATACAGTACTTGCCTCTCCAAGTTACGTCGGCGTAGCACATATCAGATGCGCTACGCCAAACTAAAGATGCGCCAATCTATCTGAATCCCGGCAATAATGTTTGGGGGTCTGAGTAAATTTCTAGCAAACAAATTATGATTTTTACATGTAGGAGAGATATGCCAGAATAGGCCAGGGCTGAAAGTGGTTAAAAAATAGTTTTTTGCATTGATGTTCCCCAGGGCAGAACCCTGGACCCCATACCCTTTTTATGGCCAATTACTTGCATATAAGCCTTCAAAAATGGGGACTTTTGATTTACCAAGTTTGGGTCCCATAGACTTTAATAGGGTCCGCCATTCGGGTCAGAACTTTTTCTCTTTTAAGGTGTTCTGGTGTGAACCGAACCAGGTGATTTTTTGCCCATCTCTACTTGTATGCTATAAGAAGTATACTCTTATTATACAAGTGATTTTTCAAATATACACTTATGATACAAAGGATTTTTCATATTGTATGAGGCATTTGTGTGCATAATTTTTTTTATTATACATTTTTTATTATTAATGGTTATCCTGGGGTGCTCATTAACATTTTGAATACAAGCACGTAGTATTTTTTTTAACCTGTGTACTATGTTAAAGTGTATTATATGTTTTAGCTTCATGATAGTTTTTAAACTTAAAAAAAATGTTTTATGCTAAGCTGTACTTTTCTGTGTAATTATACCTTTTGTAAGCTTAGGCTCTGTTTATACAGGGATTTAATGTCTGTTTTGTATCTGTAGGCTAAAAAAATAATAATTAAGGATTATTGAAATTTTCAAATATGTAATTTACCTACTGCATATTTTATCGACCATGAGCCTAACCCTGCAGCTTATCAAAAAGAGTTATTCTTTAGAAGAACAACACAATACATCATTGTCACCTATAGCCCTTACCATGGATGTTTCACTGCCATCCAAAATGTAGGCATTGATCAATTTCAAAATTACGCCAGTGAAATTGCTGGTTTTGACAAAATAGTTATTATTCTACTCTTCACAGATAAGAGATATTATCTTGCATAGTGTACTTAATGATTTGTCAACCCACTCAGTTGTAAAGTAAAGTCAGACTAGGCCATGTACTCGTGCCTCTAATGCAGACAAGGTCAGAATGGACAGTTGTAACTTTTGAGTCTTATCAAACTGTGTCTTCTGTCAGAAGAAAACTATGCATCAATTCAAGTACTTTCACTAAAGGCAGTTTAATTTCCTTAGGTTCAGTTCTTCCACATAATGATTCTGTGTGGCTGGGCATAATGCATAGTACATCTCCAGGCTTCTTCTCACCAATTTTTTGGGAGTGTGAGAAAATCTTGCAAATATGGAGACAATTGAAAAATGTTGCCTCTAGTACGGGGATATGCAATTAGTGGACCTCCAGCTGTTGCAGAACTACAATTCCCATGAGGCATAGCAAGACTCTGACAGCCACAAGCATGACACCAGTCAGAAGCATGATGGGACTTGTAGTTTTGCAACAGCTGGAGGTCCACTAATTGCATATCCCTGCTCTAGTATTTCAGGTACTCGTATACACCTCACACTTCCTAATTTTTTATTATTTACACCTATCATAGAGGTTTCCATCCCTCCTATGAGACTTATCCACACTATCAGTGTTGCCATGCATTGGCCTACTGCCTATCATTGGAAATCATCATCGGTTCCATTCACCCAAGTGAAAACAAGAATAAATACTATCAATCTCATGAAAAAAATATTCCACATACTATACAATACCAGGCACTAGGGATGTCCCGATACCGATACTAGTATCGGTATCGGTACCGATACCAAGCATTTCCCCGAGTACTTGTACTCGGGGGGAAATGCTCCGATGCCTCCCCCGATACCTGGGCAGTCAGGGTGAGCGGAGCGGCAGGGGAGATGCTGTCTTCTCCCCCGTGCTTCGTGTGCTGCCTTCTCCCCTCCCGTGCTCCGTGTGCTGCCTTCTCCCCTCCCGTGCTCCGTGTGCTGCCTTCTCCCCTCCCATGCTCCGTGTGCTGCCTTCTCCGTGTGCTGCCTTCTTCCCCCCCCGTGCTCCATGTGCTGCCTTCTCCCCCCGTGCTCCGTGTGCTGCCTCCCCCCTGTGCTCCGCATGCTGCCTTCCCCCCCCCGTGCTCTGTGTGCTGCCTTCTCCCCCCCGTGGTCCGTGTGCTGCCTTCTCCCCCCCGTGCTCCGTGTGCTGCCTTCTCCCCCCCGTGCTCTGTGTGCTGCCTTCTCCCCCCTGTGCTCCGTGTGCTGCCCCCTCCGTGCCGTCTTCTTCCCCCTTCGTGCCGGAGGTAGGAGCCGCTAAATCCGGCTCTTACCTTTTCCGAATGAACAGAGTCAGTGATCATTGACTCTGTCCATTCATATAACTGAGCATCGTAACCTGTGTCTACGATGCTTCAGTTTATGAATGGAGAGAAGCTTCTCTCCATTCATTTTAGCTGAGGCTGCTGAGAAAGGGACCTTGGGAATCTGTGTCCTTAGTCCCTTTCTCTGTCTCAAAGGGGAGATGTCAGAGGTCCGTCAAGACCCCTGATATCTCTCCAAAGACCCCCAACAGGGCTGATTAAAATAAATAAATAAAAAAATTACAATAAATAATAATAAAAAAAAATGTAAATAATAATAATAATAATAATAATAATAATAAAACACACACTGATAACCCCCCCCCCCTAAAAAAAGTAAAAACAAAATGTAAAAAAAAAGTAAAAAATTCAATTGTAAAAAAAAATACTGCCACTGTCACATGACATTAAAAAAAAGTATCGGTATTCGGTAATGGCGAGTACTTGAAAAAAAGTATCGGTACTTGTATTCGATCTCAAAAAAGTGGTTTCGGGACAACCCTACCAGGCACCTCTACAAAAAAATGTAAATCCCTGGTTCATAAATTCTGATGTACTATTTATCTATTATTCAATACGCCAATATGTATATGATAATTAACCCTTAATATTACGATTACCATAAGCTCTGCCTGGCTACCGCACTTTCTTTCCTCTGAAATACCCATTATGATTTTTGGTGATTTTAACATCCCCACTAATGTTACCAGCTCAGCTACATCCCAATTTTTCAACTTAAAGGGGTTGTAAAGGAATTTCCCCCCCCCCTAAATAGCTTCCTATACCTTAGTGCAGTCCTCCTTGACTTACCTCATCCTTCGATTTTGCTTTTAAATGTCCTGTTCTTCTGTCTGTAACTCCACACAGTAATGCAGGGCTTTCTCCCTGGTGTGAAGTGTCGTGCTTGACCCCTCCCTTGGACTACAGGAGAGTCAGGACGCCCACTAACACACGCATCTTTTCTCTATCTGCAATGTAGAGAGTGTCCTGACTCTCCAGTAGTCCAAGGGAGGGGGCGAGCACGACACTCCACACCAGGGAGAAAGCCTTGCATTACTGTGTGGAGTTACAGACAGAAGAACAGGAAGTGAGGATTTCTCAGAAGAAATAAGGACATTTACAAGCAAAATCGAAGGATGAGGTAAGTGAAGGAGGACTGCACTAAGGTAAAGGAAGCTATTTAGGGAATTTCTTTTTACTTTACAACCCCTTTAACCTCTTTTTTTTAACTAACTCAATGGACACAGTCCTCCACTCACTCTAATGGTACACCCTTGACCTTGTTTTCTCCCATCTATGCAGTGGCGTCTCCAGCTTTCATATTTAGGGGGGGCACATGGGGGGACAGGGACAAAAGTAGGGGGGCCAACTATAAAATACAATTATATATATATATATATATATATATATATATATATATATATATATATATATATATATATATATATATATATCCTGGGGCCCTTTACTACGATCCCACTATGGGCCCTTTCACATGTTCTGCAGTGAGCTCCCTTCCTACTATACTGGGGCCCCCCAGGGTGGCAGAAAACAAGAGATATATGTCACCAGCACACCAAGAAAATATAAGGGTCCAAAGCAGTGGGAGAACTATCAGGGTTGCAAAGGTTGTCTTGCCACCGGGCCCTGGTGTTCTGCCACAGTGGGGATCCCTAGCTGTCCTGTCCCTGCTATTTACAGCGCTGGTCTGGCATCTGTCTCCTTGGCAGCGATGGCAGTCTATTAGGACCTAGTGCTGGTGACATTATGGGTGCATGCAGGGGAAGGCTGGCACTATTGGTTATAGAGAGCCGAGCCCCCAGCTGGTCACCTAGCAGCAGTAATGCTGTATAACCTTCTCTGTTGACATGCTGATTGACATGTGATCCAGGTGATGCTCCCAGTCAGATCTAATAAACATAGTATTTATTAGTATCAAGAGTACAACCACATAAATATAATCAACCGTATGATCAGCAGCCATGTGGGCTCTATGCCTGTAAAGTGTGGGCTTTGATCAATAAAATCACTGATATTTATGACTAGGATTTGACTGGGAGCATCACCTGGATTGCATCCCGATCAGCATCTCAGAGAAGGGTCCACTGCTGCTAAGCAACCTGCAGGGAGCTCAACTGTCTACAACCAATAGAGATGGGCTCGGGTGTGTTTGAAATCCCACATGCCCGATCACGCCAGGAAGCCGACACTCCACAGTGTTAATCAATGTATGGGCTGCCTAAGAGCTAAGACCAGCCATAGACAGTTTAAATCTCAGCAGAAACTGGCTGAGATTTGAACCATTAATGAGCAGATTCTCTTATGATTATCACTAGTGGTTGCTGTATAGTTACTAGTGATAATCACTGTTTGTCGGGAGAATATAATTGCTGGGCAGGAGGGATATTCCCCTTTCAGCACTGTCTGTGTTGATGGGGGAATCATGCAAGTTTCTTTCCAGCAATCTGTGGATGCAGGAAAGAAATGTGCACCGTATATTATCTGCCTAACTGAAAGTGAAAGTAAATTGTGAATGTTTTGAAAGAACAGGAGAGGGGGAGGGAGACAGATGGGGGGGAGAGAAGGGATGGAGATAATGTAGTTCAGTGATTACAGTGTTCTGCAGTGCACACACTTAAACACGGCCCAGGCTAGAATATCTGGTTGTGTGAGCGCTCGCATTATGCAGTGTCGGCGAGCACAGGGAGGGGGAGGAATCCCCCGCAGAGCTGACTGGGGACGCTCTCCCTGTCGGGGAGCAAAATACAAAAATTGCAAAAAAAAAAAAAAAAAAATTTTTTTTTTTTTTGGGGGGGGGCACATGGTGGGGCACAGCATGATGTTGGGGGGGTCAGGGCCCCCTCTGGTCCCCCCTAGGGACGCCTCTGCATCTATGCACTCCTCACTAACGCTCTCTTTCCTCTCTCTGACCACAAACTTCATCATTTTCACAATGTCCTTGTCTCCAACCACCTGTCCCTCCAAGCAGCAAACAATTACCCACAGAAACCTTTGCCACTTTAATCCTTTTCTTTTCTACTCTGCAACTGACCACTTCTATGACAAAATCGCACCCCTGTCCTGCCCTGACTTGGCCATTTCTGTCTACAACAATTCACTTTCATCCACGCTGGACTCTCTTGCTCATCTCACTACACAAAGTATTATGCCTCGACCATTACAACCTTGGCAGACTAATAAAAATGGTGAAGAGAAACTTTAAAACCATATGACAATGTCCAAGTCCTATACCACAAACAGCGCTGGTGTTGGTACTTCAGTGTGGCAAACAAAATTGTTTATAATATGACCAACTCCACACATAAATAGAGCAAGTTGATGGAGTGCAGAGCAATATGAGGAAAGTCCATAGGTGATAATACTGGGAAAGATAGCGAAGCACCTTCCACCATAGGTTCCAAATCCACCACGTGGGACAGACAATCCCCCTCCGGGGTTACACACTCACTGGACAGATAATAAAGCCAGGCGATGCAATCGTCACAACTTAGGGGTGAACAATCAGCTGCAAGGCTCCAAATCAAACAAGGAAAACAGAAAAAAGCCTCATAGCATAATTCCGTTTATTGAATGCAATATAAAGCCCCCCACAGATAGCCAACCCCTCATCAAATGCACGTACTTGTATGTTGTAAACAATGCGCGTCTAATCACCGTCTCCACAATGGGGTGAAAGAACCGTGTGGACCAAGTTGGATAGCCGACCGCTATCACTTCCTGGTTCCGGGTATGGCTGCGGTGGAACGCAAACGTCACTTCCTTGCGTCGTGTAGGTCACACACTGACGCGTTTCGTCATATCCTGACTTCGACAGACTCCTACCTCTAAAACATACACTGATCACCCCATATTTAAAAATCCCTTACTGGACCCCACCAGCCTGAACAACGTAAGACCCATCTCCTTGCTCTTGTTTACTTCTAAACTTAGTTTACAACCATCTGAGCTTCTACCTCACTGACAAAAACCTTTTTGTCCCCTAACAGTCCGGCTTTCGCTTACCACACCCCAATTAAACTGCCCTACTAAAACTAACTAATTATTTGCTAGCTAAATCCAATGTCCACTACTCCATACTCATATTTCTAGACCTCTCTGCATCCTTTGATACTGTTGACAATCCCCTCTTCCTCAACAAAATCCACTCTCTTGGCCTTCTAGACTATATTTTCTCCTGGTTCTCCTTCTACCTATCACAGTGCACCTTCAGTGTCGCCTATAACCCTGTCTCCTCCTCGCCACTTCTTCTTTCTGTAGGAGACCTTCATGGTTCTGTCCTCTGACCCCTCCTTTTTTGCATCTATACCTCCTCCCTTGATCACTTGATGGCTTCCAGTACCAGTTCTATGCTGATGACACACAAATCTATCTCTCTACGCCTCATCTCACTCCTTCAGTCTCCTCTCACAATACTAACTTACTAACAGACATATCAGCATGGATGTCACACCACTTCCTCAAACTCAATCTTTAAAAAACTGAACTCATAATATTCCCTTCTGCTTGTTCCCCATCCCTGACTTCTCCTTCAAGATCAATAATACAGCCATCAGTCCCTCCTATGATGCCAGTGTGCTAGGTGTAATCCTGTCTCTAAACTTTCCTTTAAGCCCCAAATCCAATCTCTGTCCTAGTCTTGCAGACTTCTTCACCTTAACATCTCCAAAATACACCCCTTTTTAACCATTGAAATCACTAAGTAACTTACTCACTCCCTTGTTATCTCTTGCCTTGAATATTGTAACCCCCGCCTTATTGGCCTACCTCTCTGCAGGCTCTCAAACCTTTGGTCTATCATGAATGCTGCTGCCAGACTCATCCACCTAACAACCATTCAGATTCCACCACCCTTCTCTGCTAATCCCTTCACTGGCTTCCCATTGCCCAACGAATAAAATTGAAATCAATAACAATGACATACAAAGCCATTTACAACCCAGCCCCCAGCTACATCACCAATCTTGTCTCCAAATATCACCCAAACTGTCCTTATCGTCCTCCCAAGACCTCATGCTCTTTTCCAATCTTTTTGGCTATCTCCTTCTCTGTGCATTTTTAGGCAACCCCTGAAAGTCCATCTCTTCAGGGAAGCCTATCCTGCTATCAGCTAATTGCCAAATCTTCTATTTCTCCCATCAGTTCATCCCTCACAGTTATAAAATTTTCTCCACCAGCCCCTCCCTATTAGATTGTAAGCTTGCAGGATCAGGGCCCTCCCAACCCTCTTTTTCAATTTATTTGTTGCTGTATTGTCTCACTTTATATTGTAAAGCACTGAGCAAACTGTTGGCGCAATATAAATCCTGTATCATAATAATAATAATAATTGCAAACATCTTTCATAAACATATTACAGAACATAACATTTTGCAGATAGGCTTGGCAAATGTTAGGACCCCATATTTTCTCTACTTTGTGATGCCTAGCTGAAAATTCCAACCATTCACCCCAACCACTGCCAAAATCGGTCTACCCTTACAAAAGGAAGCTTAGGCCCCATACAGACGACCGAACATGTCCGCTGAAACTGGTCCGCGGACCAGTTTCCGCGGACATGTCCGACCGTGTGTACGGCCTAGCGGACAGGTTTCCAGCGGACAAAAGTTTCTTAGCATGCTTAGAAACTTGTCCGCTGGAAACCTGTCCGTCGGACATGTCCGCTGGTTAGTACGACTCATCGGACATGTCCGCTGGTTATGACGTATAACCAGCGGCCCGAAATCCCACGCATGCGTCGAATTGATTCGCCGCATGCGTGGAAGCATTGAACTTCCGTGTTTGAGAACGTCGGTGTCTTCTACGTCACTGCGTTCTCTGTCCGCGGGGATTTTGGTCTGATGGTGTGTACACACATCAGACCAAAAGCTCTTAGCAGACATGTCTGATGAAAACGGTCCGCGGACCGTTTTCATCGGACATGTCTCCTCGTGTGTACAAGGCCTAAAAGTCTCATATTAAAAGCGCTCCCTCTCACATGGACATGAGTATGACTCTGGAATCAGAACCTGCTCCTTTAACAATTAATATTGACATCAACTAAACAGAGATAGGCAGGATGGTATACTCCTGATATACAGTGGGTTTGATTTACCAAACCTGGAGAATGCAAATGCTTTGACAAAAAACCTGGAAGCTGATTGGTTTCTCTGCAGAGCTGCACCAGATTGTGCATTCTCCAGTTGTAGGAAATCAACCCCAGTATGTCTATAGCAAGCATTTACCAGATTTTATTATCTTTAAATAAAAGAACAGCGTTTATATAATAATGCCAACGGGAAGAGGCATTACCGACATCTCAAATGACAAATGTGTGATTCTGTTTGGTGGCCTAATGTTTTCTGCTATTAACAAAATGTTTCAATACAGACACTCATCAATCACAATTTAGCAACAACATCTAAAGATATGCTACAATAATGACTTATATCCTTTACTTTTCAAGCCAGTAAAGTTATTTATCACATCACACAGATATCCAGCTATTTTTCTAGATGATTACTATGCTAATGAATGTCTGGTCAGTATAAAAATAAATACATTTTCAGCAATTTTTCATTTAATCTCACAACCTCCTTACATTCTCAGCATTTCTGAATCTCTTGCTCTATTCGATTTTTACACTAAGGTTTTTATTTTTAGTTAAATCAGCTTATTGAAGTTGCATATTCATAGTAGATTAATGTTATTTATTGAAATAACGGTTCAGCCTTGCACTGTTTGATGTGAAGTGGTATGTGGTTAACCATTAGCATAACAAGTACACAAAATACTTTCACCTTAATGCATCTCAAAAGCCACTTTATCACATTCTATACATATGTGATATATTTACAGTATATACACACACACATAAATGCCTCCAAACCAAGACATTTTTTTTTATTAATATTCTGTCTATCTACAATATCTCACTCAGTCATTCTAGTTACCAGTATATGCCGGTCTGTGTGTGTGTGTGTGTGTGTGTGGGGGGGGGGGGGGGTCCATTAGGGAATTATCTGGGTAGATCCACCTATTTTTAGGGGACCCATTTTTTATGCCTGATACATGTGTGTTCTTTTTGATATATTTTTTCAATAAACTTGTAGTTAACTCTTTAGGGTGTGCAGCAGTCTGTCTCTTTTTATTTTTTATTTTTTATTTTTGTTATATCTACAGTATCTATCTATCTATTTAACCTTGCCCTGCCTTCCAAACCAAACCAAACCAAGACATTGTATTTGAATTAATATTAAACACTAGAACCTTGGATTGTGAGCATAATTCGTTCCAGAAACATGCTTGTAATCCAAAGCACTCTTATATTAAATCAAATTTCCCCATAAGAAATAATGGAAACATTATATAAAAGATCATATTAATGCGATAGGTTGTGTAACCATAACATGTCCATCCATAAATGAAAGCCTCCACAAGGGGATTAGAAGCAAAACCCAGCAGGAGCTACGGAGTATAAAAGAGAAGAGAGGCGCCTCTAAGCGTAGCAATATGTTGGTAAATGTTGTACCTTCATTAAATGTAAACATATTGCTAAACTTATATACTAAAAGATAGATTTTTGCTAAACTTAGAGGCACCTCTCTTCTCTTTTATACTCAGTTGTGACGTGGCGCTACTTGTATATCAAGACATCGCTTGTATAGCAAGTAAAAATTTGTTTTTTAATTTTGCTTGTATTGCAAAACGCTCTCAAACCAAGGTTTTACTCTATCTATCTATCTATCTATCTATCTATCTATCTATCTATCTATCTATCTATCTATCTATCTATCTATCTATCTATCTATCTTTGCCTTCCAAACAAAACCAAGACATTTTATTGCAATTAATATATTATCTATCTATCTATCTATCTATCTATCTATCTATCTATCTATCTATCTATCTATCTATCTATCTATGAATCTATCTATCTATCTCTGCCTTTTATCTATTTTCATGAAAAATGTGTACCATTCCTGGAAATCATGTTATGTGGGGATCCTATTATAATCACCCTTCAGCATTCGAACACATTCTAAGTATGTTTGGTCAGAAACCAATTGCCGTAGTTCACCATTACCTCTTTTAATTTTTGGAAGAAGCTTGGGAATCTGGACAAAACCAACACAGACCATTATATTCATGGATTTTGGGAAGAAACTTAAAGCTTAACTCTGGCCAGAATGCCTCAGTCACTAAACGTTGCTCAACTTACCCCCTATTGCCAATCCTCCAATTTGATGAAAAAAAAAATTAAAATAAACAAAGTGCCCCATACTCTTAATTGAATCCACAGTAATATGGCATGCCAAGTCCCATGTCCACTTCCTTCTGCAAAGCAGATTGGAATTAAAGCAGAGCTAAAATCACAAACTGTGGATTGTCACTGGAACATGCATTGCCCCAATATGGGAAAAAATTGTATACAAGCCAGTGGGTGGCTCAAGCCTACTTTGTTATGTTACACAAAGCCACAGGTTTTTATTGTGCCACATTACAACATTGGTCACTGTGCAGGCCAGCTGCCAGAGACCTAACAACCACTGACATCATTGGATGATATAGAGGACATTGGGTACCTGCACAGTAACCTTGTTTTACCCCCCCTCCCAATGTCCCTCTTTGCCACATCTGAGGTCATGGTAGCTGTGTGGGGAGAGAAAATTAGGAAGAAGAAGCAGGACCGATCCTAGGCAGGGTGCACAGGGTGCATTGCTCCCAGGCGCCTGCAGAGGTGAGGGCGCCGAACATCTAACAGACTCTCTAACAGAAGCCCTCTCTGTGTCCATCACAGAGGCCCCCATCCAGGTCCCAATAAAGTACTCTGCTTCTCTTCCTGTATTTTGTTTATTGTTAAGAGATCATGTAAGGATCCCAGGTTAATGAAGACTTTGTGGGGGAGCATCTCTGTGGTTGAGTCATTGCCATAGGCGCCTGTGACCCTAGGATCGTCCCTGAGAAGAAGTGTTGAAATACTAGTCAGTACCAGAGCGAAAGTGTATTTTCTTTGAAAAAATGAATCACCTCTAATATTGGGTGTCCTAGGTATGTGGATGCCACTGCATTATGCAAAACTATTATTTTAGTCATTTTAGAATGAGTTGCCTCAAGATTGTGCATAATTTTAAAGGATGCCTTGACTGGAAATGGGTTGAGAAGCACTGCTCTATCAAAAATGAAATAAAAAAAAGGTCTGCCTTTAATTCTACTAATTATTGTGCATATTTTCCTGAAAAGCAAACAGCTACTGTAAATAAACTGATGAAAAAAATATGATTGCTGTTTCACCTAGCAAAGGGTTTATTTGTGTGCATCTAATCCTGAGATTTACACAGCTCAGCCCTGTCTGGCAGAGGATGGGACCTGATCTTTTTTTTGGAACCTGGTCTTTTTATTGTCCCCATAAGATGACTGGACATTGAAAAGAGAAGCAGCACACTGCTCTCTCGTCCCACATCTGAAAGACTTTTCTTCCATCTTCTCTGAGCTTTGCAATATAAGGACTGCAAGGGGCTAATGCCAAGTCAAATTCAGGTACTTGCACTGCTTGTGTTTAAGAAAATAAAACATATTAATGATGAACTTATTATTTAAAGAGATGCAATAATGTGTGCCTTTTATATCTGTCTGGACTTCAGCTTTAATATTCTTTTTCTTATTTAATATATAGAACAGTTTACTGATATTGGACTATTTCAATGGCCAGCTGAGTACTAAAAGCAATAAAAAAGAAATAAAAATGAACACATCATATAAATACACATCATATAAAAAAATGTGATCTGGCCAATGAATTATTACCAGATATTTTTACCACCGTAATGAATTTCTGATTTACAGATGCGTTTGTACGAGGGCCAGCTAAAATAAGAGTATATTTATCTCCGGGGAATAGATTTCATTTGGCTTTATTTCGCTGTTGATTTAATGTGCTTATGTGCTGAAAATGAAAATAAATGTTTTGTAATTCTTTGAAATGGAGCACGTTCATATCTATTGAGCAACTTACAGGAAATGAAAGGAATAAAATGACAGAGGGGAAGATGAAAATACATGTTCATCGTGTGCCTTAAAGTATCTATAAAGCTGATATCACAGAATTCACAGAAAGAGAGTGACAAAGGCTATGGGTCTAAATACAAAGAATGAAAAAAAAATGAAACTGCTGCCCATAGTGATAGGATCCTTTAGTCACTAAAATAAACAAATTTGCATTGTTCCTATTTTTTTTTTCTGCGGTTTCTCTACATAGGCCTATGGTGAAGAACAGTAGCATAACAATAACGTGAATATAAATGCAAAACTTTTTGTTACATTTTGGATAGAGTGTGGAAGGGTTAGACCCCTGACATGTTTCGTTTGTGGTCTGCTGTCCCCAACAGGAAGATTCACTCTATTTGCCCGGGGGGCGCACAGGCCTAGATTCACGTAGGGCGGCGTATGTTTGAGTCGGCGTAGCGTATTGTATTTAGGCTACGCCGCCGCAAGTTAGAGAGGCAAGTGCTGTATTCACAAAGCACTTGCGTCCTAAGTTACGGCGGCGTATCGTAAATCGGCCGGCGTAAGAACACCTAATTCAAATTGTGAAGGGGTGTGCGTGTTTTATGCTAATGAATCGTGACCGACGTGATTGCCGTTTTGAACGAACGGCGCATGCGCCGTCCATGGACATATCCCAGTGCGCATGCATCGGATAGAATGCCTAAGATACGTCGAACACTGCCTACGACGTGAACGTAACTTACACACAGCCCTATTCGCGTACGACTTACGCAAACGACGTAAAAAGATACGCTTGTTCTGACGTCCATACTTTGCATGGGCTGCGCCACCTAGAGTCCAGCTTTATCTTTACGCCGGCGTATGTCTTACGTAAACGGCGTAACTAAATGCGACAGGCGTACGTTCGTGAATCGGCGTAGCTTGCTCATTTGCATATTCAACACGGAAAACAGCGAAAGCGCCACCTAGCGGCTAGCGTAAATATGCACCCTAAGATACGACGGCGTAGGAGACTTACGTCGCTCGCGTCTTAGCCAAATTTAAGCGTATGTGGTTTCCATCTTTTGTAATATAAATTTGTTTAATTTACATTCTCTTTCTTTATGGGGATGATGGCACTGTAATTATTTAAATAAAAAAATAAAATAAATTCTAAGTACCTTTTTACTAATTGATATACAGCTGTCACATGACCCAGATCTTTCACAGCCTGTCTGCATTGAAATATAAGCAGGAGGAGCTTATAGTCCACTGCTGTTGGTCACATGTTCAAAATAAAAAAACTGTGTCTGGAATACAGGGTAAAAAGAAATAATTGATATCAATGAAATGTTTTAAATTGTTATACGAATATAAATTTGAAATCAAATCATTATTATTTTTTGGCAAATAATATGGTGTTGGCGGATTTCTGCCAGTCCAAGGCTGTGGCACGCCCCTCCAGCCTTTGTCTTACAATAAGAGGGAGGTAATGCCTCCATTAATCTACATGTAATATCCAACCCCCATTGTGTTTAGTTGGTCAGTGGGCATGGAGGAGGAGGGAGTAGATTATCATTTACCACTGTGTATACACCCACATGTGCGACTCTATAGTCACATGGGCTGCTCACATGTGATACGGAGGAAATGCTCAACCTAGAAACTCACTGAAAACTAAGCATGTGCAGAGTTGCCACCACAGTTGCAAAATCTCTAGCTGAATTGGGGACATGAACAGAATGTGGAGATATAGAGCTACAGGATCAAGCTGTTTTTTTGCAGAATACAGAATACAAATCTCATTATTCATTCATGCAAAATCTTTATCCCAGTTTAATACTGCTTTAAAGAACATTCATTTATACCCAATTCACACATAACAAACATGTACAGTATCTCACAAAAGTGAGTACACCCCTCACATTTTTGTAAATATTTTATTATATCTTTTCATGTGACAACACTGAAGAAATTACACTTTACTACAATTTAAAGTTGTGAGTTTGCAGCTTGTATAACAGTGTAAATTTGCTGTCCCCTCAAAATAACTCAACACAGTCATTAATGTCTAAACCGCTGGCAACAAAAGTAAGTACACTCCTAAGTAAAAATGTCCAAATTGGACCCAATTAGCCATTTTTCCTCCATGGTGTCATGTTACTCACTAGTGTTACAAGCTATCAGGTGTGAATGGGGAGCAGGTGTGTTAAATTGGGTGGTCATTGGAAGTTCAGCATGGCACCTCATAGCAAAGAACTCTCTGAGGATCTGAAAAAAAAAAGAATTGTTGCTCTACCTAAAGATGTCCTAGACTATAAGAAGAATGCCAAGACCCTGAAACTGAGCTGCAGCACGGTTGCCAAGACCATACAGCAGTTTAACAGTTTAACAGGACAGGTTCCACTCAGAACAGGCCTCGTCATGGTCGACCAAAGAAGTTGAGTTACTGTAACGTGCTCAGCGTCATATCCAGAGGTTGTCTTTGGGAAATAGACGTATGAGTGCTTCCATCATTGCTGCAGAGGTTGAAGGGGGGTCAGCCTGTCAGTGCTCAGACCATACGCTGCACACTGCATTAAATTGGAGCCTCTTCTAAACATGATGGGCAAGAAAGCCCGCAAGCCGTTTGCTGAAGACAAGCAGAATAAGGACATGGATTACTGGAACCATGTCCTGTGGTCTGATGATAACCTTATTTGGTTCAGAAGGTGTCAAGCGTGTGTGGTGGCAACCAGGTGAGGAGTACATAGACAAGTGTGTCTTGCCTACAGTCAAGCATGGTAGTAGGAGTGTCATGGTCTGGGGCTGCATGAGGCATTGAGAAGCTACAGTTCATTGAGGGAACCATGAATGCCAACATGTACTGTGACATACTGAAGCAAAGCATGATCCCCCTCCCTTCGGAGACAGAGCCTCAGGGCAGTATTCCATTATACCGACCCCAAAAACACCTCCACTGCCTTGCTAAAGAAGCTGAGGGTAAAGGTGATGGACTGGCCAAGGATGTCCCCAAAGACCCAACTCACCGTCGCCCCATAACAGGCCTAAACGTCCTCTCCAAGGTAATGGAGACAGTAGTGGTAAAGCAGCTGCAACAGCATATAGATACCCATAATCTACTCGATCCACTCCAATCGGGTTTCCGTCCTGGACATGGAACGGAAACAGCACTACTTAAAATATGGGACAATGTTTTTAAGGCCGCAGACGAAGGAGAATCTTGTCTTCAAGTTCTGTTGGACCTAAGCGCAGCTTTCGATACGGTAGATCACAAACTATTACTGACTCGGCTATCGGAAGTAGCCAGAGTCGCAGAAAATGATCTATCCTGGTTCTCCTCTTTTCTGGAAAACCGATCACAAATAGTGAAACTGGGACCTTTCACTTCTGAAAAACGCACAGTGTCATGCAGGGTCCCTCAAAGATCCCCTCTGTCGCCGGTGCTGTTCAAGATCTATCTCCGCCCGCTCTTTGAAATCATCAGTAGCCAAAATCTACTTTACCACTCCTATGCAGATGACACACAACTGTATTTTCGCATCTGCAACAAAAAGGATCATCATCTCAGTCTAGAGACATGTCTCTCTTATAGAAAACTGGATGACAAAGAGTTATCTTAAACTCAGCAGCTCCAAAACAGAACTTCTCCTGTTTCACGCTAGTCGTAAGAACCAACCTGCAACAACTTGGACACCCCCACCCATTTTGGGCCACATCATCACCCCTAGCACCAAAGTCAAAAGTCTGGGGGTCATCTTCGACACCTACATGACAATGGATGCACAAATAGGGTCAGTAGTCAGCAGATCCCACCATCTGCTGCGCCTACTACGCAGAATTATTCCATTTATTCCCAAAGAAGACATAGCAGTCGTGGTGGGAACAGTTGTGAACTCCAGACTGGACTATGCTAATGCCCTTTACCTTGGACTCCCAAAGTACCAAATTGCTCGTCTGCAAGTCGTACAAAATACGGCCGCCAGACTGGTGACTGGGAAAAAACCCTGGGAATCAATCTCAGCTTCGCTAAGAACCCTCCATTGGTTGCCAGTGAAAGGCAGAATTGCTTTTAAAGCACTCTGTCTGACGCATAAGTGCATCCATGGTAAGGCCCCCCAATATCTATGCGAAAAGATAAAAACTTACAATCCCAATTGCGTTCTGCGATCCACCGACCAAAATCTGCTCCAGATACCCAAAGCCAGATACAAATCCAAAGGGGAAAAAAGATTTGCGTTCCAAGGCCCCAGGCTATGGAACGCTTTACCAACCAGCATTCAGTTGGAGGAGAACCACTTGGCCTTCAGAAGAAAGATCAAAACGCATCTCTTTTGATTTTAAAAGAGAAAGGAACAACGAGCGCCAAGAGGCGATTTATTTCACATGTGCTGCGCTATATACGTTTTTAACTCACTCACTCACCTAAACCCTATTGAGCATCTGTGGGGCATCCTCAAACGAAAGGTGGAGGAGCGCAAGGTCTCTAACATCCACCAGC
The DNA here is from genome assembly GCF_905171775.1 of Rana temporaria. NCBI lineage: Eukaryota > Metazoa > Chordata > Amphibia > Anura > Ranidae > Rana > Rana temporaria. Next base: position 272,829,654 of record NC_053493.1, read on the forward strand.
TCCATGATGTCGTCATGGAGGAGTGGAAGAGGATTCCAGTGGCAACCTGTGAAGCTCTGGTAAACTCCATGACCAAGAGGGTTACGGCAGTGCTGGAAAATAATGGTGGACATACACAATATTGACACGTGTGGGCCAAATTTGGACATTTTCACTTAGGGGTGTACTCATTTTTGTTCCCATCGGTTTACACATTAGTGTGTTGAGTTATTTTGAGGGGACAGCAAATTTACACTGTTATACAAACTGTACACTCACTACTTTACATTGTTGCAAAGTGTATTTTCTTCAGTGTTGTCACATGAAAAGATATAATAAAATATTTACAAAAATGTGAGGGGTGTACTCACTTTTGTGAGATACTATATACAAATTTACTGGATAAATTACTATAAATAGACACCTGTGAGAGTTGCACTGTTTGCAGACACACAACTGCTTATAGCTGCCTCTATAATTAACAGCATGTTGGTATTGAGATGAAGCAGGATAATTTAAACTCCAGATTTATTGAGCCCAGGAACAGGAAGTCAAAGCAAACCTAATTCTTATGTTTTTTGCATACAGACCTAAGGAGTGGAAAATTAGATCACATCTATGTTCCTAGCCTTCAGTAAACCATAAAGAAAAATTACAATCGATTATCAGTCATTTCAAGTAAACAATTTATGATTATTGCACGGCCAAATGCATACACTGACATGTGCTTTTGAAACAAGATTCATTGCATTTTAAAAAAAAACTTTTGAGTAGCCAATCAACCAGTCAACACACCCAAAATTTAATATATGGGCGTTTTTTCCATTGAACCGCAATGCATTTTTATGAATACATTTTATGGAAAGTGGTTAATTTTCCCATGTCTGTGCACTTTGACTTCATTAGAATATGCAGCAGAATGCATTTTTTAAGGTGGTCCAGGGAACATAAACTGCCTTAAAGGGCTTTGAGCTTCTGTCAATAGCATCAGTTTAAAATTAGTTTAAAACAATTCTGAGATCATTCAGGACTCACTGGCAGGTTCATTTAAAGGACAGTTGATCTCCTGACCAGCTTCTAGGGGCCAGATTCAGAAAGGAGATACGACGGCGTATCTCCAGATACGCCGTCGTAACTCTGAGTAACGCCTCACTGTTGCCTAGATACAAGCGGCGTAAGTCTCCTACACCGTCGTATCTTGGGGTGCACGCAGAATATGCAAATGAGCTAGATACGCCGATTCAGAAAGTACGTGCGCCCGGCGCATTGATTTACGTCATTTACGTAAGGCTTTTTTCGGCGTAAAGTTACCCCTGCTATATGAGGTGTAGCCAATGTTAAGTATGGACGTCGGGCCAGCATAGAATTTTGCGTCGTTTACGTCGTTTGCATAAGTCCTACGCGAATAGGGCTGTGCGTAAGTTACGTTCACGTCTAAAGCATTGACTATTTGCTTGGTAATATGGAGCATGCGCACTGGGATACTTTCACGTACGGCGCATGCGCCGTTCGTTAGGAGCGTCAATTACGTGGGGTCACGAGTCAATAACATAAAACACGCCCACTACCAGCCTAGTTTGAATTAGGCGGGCTTACGCCGGCCCATTTCCACTACGCCACTAACTTAGAGTGCAAGTTCTTTCTGAATACGGGACCTGTCGCTCTAAGTTACGGCGGCGTAGTGTATCTCAGATACACTACGCCACTGTAACTTAGAGCGATTCTCTCTGAATCTGGCCCTAGGTGTTGAATTCCCATAGACTTGAAGTGAGCAAAAGCCAATCGACACATGTCGTTTCAGTTTACCAACTGGTAAAAAACATTAACCAATTGCCTAAGGATAAAACAAATCTAAATGCCTAAGCACAATTTTGCAACTTTTACATGTGTTAGTAAAACTGTATTTGTGTTAGGCACCTCTTAATACAATAGAAAATAAAGAACGTATAATTGACCCGAAGTGTGCCCTGATCTGGATGGTCAGTATGCCAATAAGGAGGCATACTCAATAAAAGAGACAAGAAAAAAGTTAGTATAATAAAGGGGAGGGAGGGGAATCCAAAATGAATGCTGACAAGGGAGTGACCCAAGAGAGGTGTAGCTATAGTGCCTCCTATAGAGACTCCTCTTTTAAATTCAGACTTAATAAATTAGCCTTCTAACATATCACCACAACTACTTTGTGCCGCATTTTTAACAACACAAATAAAATGTTCCTTCTCCTGATGATCGCAACGATACCACATATGTACAGTATATGTTAGTTGTTGTTTGTACCTGTAGTACAGCCCAACACAATAATGCACATTTTGCTTTTTTTAATATACCTAAAGCACACTGACACTAACTGATACTGATACTAATTTAAAAAGAAAAAAAAATCCTGTCCAAAAAAAATCCTGACCCTGACCTTGACCCAAACATTAACCCTGGCACTGTCCTAGATCAAACCTTGATCTAGGTAGTTTTTCATAGATTTATCACTCTCACTCTCTCATACTGGTCACTGGAAGTGCAACATGGCACCTCATGGCAAAGAACTCTGAAAGGATCAACAAAAATTGTTGCTCTACATAAAGATGGCCTAGGCGATAAGAAGATTGCCAAGACCCTGTAACTGAGCTGCAGCATGGTGGCTAAGACCATACAGAGATTTAACAGGAAAGGTTCCATGGTCGACCAAAGAAGTTGAGTGCACATGCTCAGCGTCAAATCCAGACTTTGGAAAATAGATGTATGAGTGCTGCCAGTATTTTTGCAGAGGTTAAAGGGGTGGGGGGTCAGGCTGTCAGGGCTCAGACCATACACAAGAAATGCACAAGAAAGCCCACAAACAATTTGCTGAAGACAAGCAGACTAAGGACATGGATTACTGGAGCCATGTCCTGTGGTCTAATGAGACCAAGATAAACTTATTTGGTTCAGGTGGTGCCAAGCGTGTGTGGCGGCAACCAGGTGAGGAGTACAAAGACAAGTGTGTCTTGCCTACAGTCAAGCACGGTGGTGGGAGTGTCACGGTCTGGGGCTGCATGAGTGTTTCCGGCACTGGGGAGCTACAGTTCATTGAGGGAACTATGAATGCCAACATATACTGTGACATACTGAAGCAGAGCATGATCCCCTCCCTTCAGAGACTAGGTCGCAGGGCAGTATTTCAACAAGATAATGACCCCTCCACACCTCACCTCCAAGATGACCACTGTCTTGCTAAAGAAGCTCAGGGTAAAGGTGATGGACTGGCCAAGCATGTCTCCAGACCTAAACCCTAATTAGCCTCTGTGGGGAATTCTCAAACAGAAGGTGGGGGAGCACAAGGTCTCTAACTTCCACCAGCTTTGTGATGTCATCATGGAGGAGTAGAAGAGGTCTCCAGTGGCAACCTGTGAAGCTCTGCTGAACTCCATGCCCAAGAGGGTTAAGGCAGTGCTGAAAATACATTTTGGCCACACAAAATATTGACACTTTGGGCCTAATTTGGACATTTTCATTTAGGGGTGTACTCACATTTGTTGCCAGCGGTTTAGACATTAATGGCTGTGTGTTGAGTTATTTTGAGGGGACAGCAAGTTTACACTGTTATACAAACTGTACACTCACTACTTTACATTGTTGCAAAGTGTAATTTCTTCAGTGTTGTCACATGAAAAGATATAATAAAATATTTACAAAAATGTGAGGGGTGTACTCACTTTTGTGAGGTTGTGTACGACTACAACCCTGTTATGGAGAGGAGAAGCAGAGAGATCTTAGAGAAATTCAGCCCAGAATCTATAGACTCTTCACAAACACTGCATATCAAACGCAAAGGCTGGGGTTATCCTTTAAAACTGTTTGGTGCTAGTAGTAGTGCATGTGTACATTTAGTCCCTATTGAAAATGGAAAAGCTGCTTGAAATCAAGTATAGAAACTTCAACTTTACAAACAGTAATGTAGAAAAGGCAAGATCTGAAAAATAGAAAAAGAAAATATCTAAACGTGGGGGCGTGGCTTGGCGCTTGATGGCGACGGACGCACACTAGAGAGGCTCCGTGAGGAAACCCGGCTCACAGCCTAAAACCCTGCCAGATCCACGCCAGAAATGGGCAAAAAGCTATTCCAGACCCCGCAGACGCGATCCAAACGTGGCACAGCGGCGGTACCGGCCCGGAACATACCAGACCTCTTTAAAAACAGCGCGGTCTCCAACAGCAGCATGGCAGGCCACAAAATGGCGCGGCCGCAGCGGGAAGAAGACGACTCGAGCGAGGACTCACTCTCGGTGACGGAGGACTCAGGTAGGGGATACAATCACCCCAACCACCCCCTGACTTATGCAGACATGTCAGGGTTTGCAGCGGACATTAAATCCACCTTCTCAGCTGCCATCACCGACCTCAAATCCAACCTGCTTGTCCTCACTGAGAAGCTGACAGCAGTGGAGGCAGGTGGACGGCACAGAGATAAAAGGCTGCAGAGACTAGAGAGTGCAGTGATCTCCCATTCCTCCCATCTTATTGAGATAAATCGGCACCTGGAGGACTTGGACAATAGAGGGAGAAGGGCAAATATTAGGGTAAGGGGGATCCCTGAGTCCGTGGAGAACGTGCAGATCATTCCGGCACTACAGAGAGTGTTTAACAGCCTCCTAGAGAGACAAGAAGATGCAGCTATTGACTTTGTCCGCGCTCACAGGGCCCTCAGGCCTAAAGGCCCTGATATGGCGCCTCCACGTGATATAATCTGCTGCATGCAGAATTACCCACTTAAGGAGGAAATTATGAACAGGGCACGGAGAAACGACAGTGTTGTGTTTAACGGAGAGACTATCATGTTATTCCATGACCTATCACAGATCACTCTCAGGAATCGCAGGGCTCTGCGGCCTTTACTGGAAGCGCTAAGAGAGAAAGAACTGACATACTCATGGCGATTCCCATTCGCTCTAGCCGTAACACACGCCGGCAGACAACACGTGTTGCGCACTCCTGCTGACCTTCCTGACTTTTTTGAGGCGCTGGACATAGAACCTGTTGCAGTCCCGGAATGGTACCAGGAGTTTGCTCTCCCTAAAGCTGAGGGAGGCCAGCTTCGTTCCCCGCTCTCAACTCCAGAGAAGAGGCCTACCAAACGCCCTAAACAGAACCGAGGCCACGGTTCACAAAGCGGAACACCTAGGCCCAGGCAAGGCCCGCTTAGGGCTCAAGAGGATGAATAAACAGCGCAAGTTCTGAACGGACTGGATTCCTTTTCTCCCATTTTTTATCTTTATTTTATTATTATTTTTCTCCCACCATATCTCAAGTTAACACCCTTGTTATGCGAACTCCCCAAATATGATCTGGAAAAGCTCTAAGGACAACAGTGAGCTGCCACGATCACCCTCATGCAGGCCTCAACAGACCCCATGGCCATCTTCCGCCATCTACTGGCCATTCAGAAGAATGACGCTTAGTGTAGAGCGACATGAACATGATATCCTACTAACAGTTGCCAATGATGTCTGTTGATGGGAGAAAGCCAGACAGGGTCATACCACATGACCTAAAGTGGTACAATGCACTCACCACCCAGAAGGGTGGATACCGCACTCAGGGTCATTCCGCTAGCCTGATGACGGAACCACACGGCTTAGTGTTGTCTACTTCACATGGAGCTCCATGAGAAAATGCCTAGTTAGAGGAAGACACTTTATCCGAAGTAGCATAATGCCTGAGATTCACCGTTCTTTATTTTATTTTTTATTTTGTTCTCTCTTTTTTTTCTCCTCTATGTTGCCTGATAGTTTTGTGTTCTGCTCTACATTGATGGCTGATGTACTCTCCATGTCTATGCTTACACCACTGAGTGATATAAGGCCACAATATCTTGATTTGCCTACCTATCACCAACCCTCGCAGGGTTTATATGTCACCACTCCAACCTCCATGCTCCTTGAGTATGAAGGCTGGACATACAGTATTAATCAAAGGCCGGGTTTCCTCTCTTCTTGCCTGAGCTGTGAGAGAGAGTTGTTATAGTTTTTTCATTTTGTTTAAATTTTTATCTTTCCTTTTGCCAGATTTACTTCTACTACAATAGAACAGCTTTTTACTGACAGTAACGGATTCCACGGGCAGTTTATTGGCAGTGACGGGGAATCCTGTGGCAACCTCCTATGGGTGCCACAGCGGCACCCGCCTCCGTTGTTGTCTTGTTGCCACGCTACGACCTCGCAGAGTGGGCCCGCGGTGATCCTTTTATACGCTGCGGACCCATTACTTCTAACCTCGGGGTGATCATTACATCCCGAGGTGCTAATTGAACCCTCTCCTTGCCTCACCTTCCCCTCTCCCTCTCTCCCCTCTTTTCTAGCTCTTTCCTCCACCCTGTCTTTCCCCCTGGTCCTCACTCTTATCACTGGAGCATTCGATAGTGAGCGAAACGGCATATCACTACACCAGTACCTGTCTAACCTGTTGTCTCATTTTTCAGATTCTGTCAGATAAGGCACAAGTGAACACTCCAGATGGCGTACTCAACACTAGGTAACGGACCCACGATCATCTCACATAACGTTCAAGGTCTGAACATACCAGAGAAACGGACCACACTGCTTAGGGAATTAAAGAAAGGTAAACCACATTTCACTTTTTTGCAGGAGACTCACTTTCAGACCAATAAGGTACCAAAACTGACTAACCAATATTTCACGACGGCTTTACACGCGACAAATGACCTGAACAAGTCTAAGGGTGTTTCTATCCTAATAAGCAAAAATGCGCCCTTCCAAATGACTGAAAGGCTGACTGATCCAGAAGGCAGATACATATTCGCCAAGGGTAGCTACGCTGGCTCTCCGATTACACTGGCGAATGTCTACTTCCCCAATTCTGCACATGTGAGCTTTTGCCAACGTATGATACGTGCCCTGACAGGTTTTATGTCCGGTTGCCTAATATTGGGGGGGGACTTTAACATCCCACTGCACCCACTGTTGGACACATCGACAGGTAAAACTTGCATATCCTACAAAATCCTTAAAAAAATAAAATCACTCTTACAGTCCTTACATCTGGTGGATACGTGGAGATTTCTCCACCCAGCAGATAGGGACTTCACATTCCACTCCATACCGCACAACCGATACTCACGTATCGACCACCTGTACATCTCCCAAAGGGATTTGGCCAGAGTGACCGAGGCTAAAATAGGACTCCAGACCCTGTCGGACCATGCACCCACTTCTTTGACGATCGTTGAGTCCACACCCCCGACCCTGTCAGCCTCCTGGAGACTAAACGCGTCGCTCATGACGGACCCAGAACTGCTACCTCAAATAACAGACGACATAGTGAACTTTTTCAAGCAAAATGAATCTGAAGAGACTGACCCTATGATGGTATGGGGAGCTCACAAATGCACAGTCAGGGGTGTCCTGATTCGCTTAGGAACCCGATGCAAGAGACTACAGGAGGCTGAAATTACTAAACTACTGAGCACAATCTCCACGTTAGAGGCCAAACACAAACAATCTCTGTCTGAACAAACGGCCTCAGAGCTGTTAGAGGCCAGGCAAAAATTACAGGCTGCTATGGCCATCAAAACAAAGCGCTTCCTTTACTTTAGGAAACAAATATACTATGAGGCAGGAGACAAGTCAGGTAAATTGCTGGCGAGGGCCCTACGAGATCCTCACTCCTCCGCTCATATTGCTGGGATCAGGAATGATTCCGGTGCTCTGGACGTTAGGACGGAGGACATTGCGAGACATTTCCACGAATACTACACGAAATTATACAACCTGCCACTGCAGCACAGACCGACGGGGGTGGAGGGAGATAGGAGTCAAGCCATATTAGACTACTTAGAACAAAGCGGCCTACCCAGACTGTCGGCAGATGCTACATCCGCCCTAGAAGAACAGATCTCCCAAGCAGAAATACACGGTGCCATCAAAGCCTTGAAGTCAGGGAAAAGCCCGGGTCCCGATGGCTTCACCTCGATTTACTATAAGACCTTTAGCAATATCCTGGTGGGCCCTATGTAGAAGGCTTTCAACTCCCTAACCAACCCCAGACCCCTCCCACAAGATTTTCATGCTGCACACATCACGGTCATCCCGAAAGCAGATAAAGACCCTGAGGCATGCGCTAGCTATAGACCCATCTCCCTCCTAAACATCGACCTGAAATTACTGGCGAAGATCTTGGCAAACAGATTGAGGCCACTCCTACCCAATGTAATAGGCCCGGAACAAGTGGGCTTCATGCCGGGAAGGGAGGCGAAGGATAACATCATTAAGGCCCTCCTGTTGATGCAGGCTTCCCGTACGCAACATGTCGAAAGCCTTCTCCTGTCCACCGACGCGGAGAAGGCTTTTGACAGAGTGTCATGGGACTTTATGTTTGCGACGTGCGCCCACATAGGCCTCAGTTCACGGATGATGGCGTGGATTACATCCCTATACCACCACCCTTCTGCCAGGGTCAAAATTAATGGGTCATTATCAGACGTGATAGAGATTCGGAATGGGACACGTCAGGGTTGCCCACTGTCCCCTCTACTGTTCATCCTCGCCCTAGAACCATTCATCCGTACGGTTAATAAGGACAACGCAATACAAGGGATCTCGGTGCGAGGTAGGGTGTACAAAACAGCGGCGTATGCGGACGACCTCCTTTTCTTTGTAACGGGTCCACATATCTCCATCCCAAACCTTCTGAAAGCATTTGGCCACTATGGGTATCTCACCAACCTCAAAATAAACTTGACAAAATCGGAAGCGATGAATCTTACGTTGCCTGACCTGACTCTCTCCAAAACACAGACCAATTGTCCCTTCAGATGGGAAAGCAAAGTCCTAAAATATCTGGGAATATGGCTGACTCCATCCCTAGCATCACTATACGACGCAAATTTCACACCGCTACTACACAGAATAGAGGCAAACCTCAAGCTGTGGAATACAGGATACTTTTCATGGTTTGGGAGGGCAGCCATCATCAAGATGGTGATGTTGCCCAGGCTCCTGTACCTTTTGAGGGCACTGCCCATAATTCTACCTACCAGATTCTTTAAAAAACTCCAGACCGCTCTTCTGACCTTTCTATGGTCACATAAAAGGGCAAGGATTAAATTCGCTCTCTTGACCAGGCCAAAGGAAGGGGGGGGTATGGGATTGCCGGACTTCAGGAAATACTACATAGCGGCACATGTTACTAGAGTGGTGGACTGGCACTGTCACAAAAGGGCTAAGGATTGGGTGACTCTGGAAGAGGATCTTAGTCCTTGCCCTCTCCTTTTTTCCCCCTGGAACCCTGGAGTAAGAAAATCGCGCTTGCTGCTCCACCAACCCCTTATAGCTAATACCCTGAAGGTGTTTGACATGGGGACCAAATGCTCCCCCATTTCATCAGTAAAGGGCCCGCTCACACCACTCTCAGACAACCCAGACTTCCAGCCAGGAGTTGGTACGCGGACGCTTAGCCATCCACTTTCTAAGGCACAACTCAAGGCTGGAGACTGCTTTAAAGACGGGACATTTCTGGAATACCAGACACTTAAACAAACCACCGACCTGCCTACCCTACCGTTCTGGACGTACCTACAAATACGTAGCTATACCTGTGACAAGATGAACAAACCGCATTTCACCAGACAGTTGACTGATCTAGACGAGGTCTGTCTCAAAGGTGATCTCCTGCAGAAAACGACGTCAGTCATATATAAGTGGTTGCAAACATCCTCTACTACAACAGAGGATAGATTTCAAAAGGGATGGTCCAAAGCATTAGAGAGGACTATCTCAGAAAGACAGTGGCGAAATGCTTGTATCCTTGCACACAAATGTTCTATTAGCACGAAAATGCAGGAAACGTCCTACAAATTACTCACGGACTGGTATGTTACACCAGCTAAGCTGAATTCCTGGTATGCTCAGACACCTAGCGTCTGCTGGAGATGTGGAGAGGGAGTGGGCACGCTGATACATATCTGGTGGCTTTGCCCTTGTTTAGCTAAATTTTGGCAACGGGTCAAAGACTTAATCAAACAAATCACAGAGACCAGTCTGGAGCTGGACGCTGCGTGCTGCCTACTCCACATCTCTACCTTTTCATTGCAGCGATATAAGAATTCGCTGACGAAACATTTGCTGAACGCCGCCAAAGCCCTGATACCGATTCTTTGGAAGACCCCGAAGGCGCCCACGGTTAAGCAGTGGCTTGGAAAGATATCGGAGGTCTGTGAAATGGAAAACACACTTGCGCAAGCCTCGCATAGTGTAGAGAGATTTCACAAGACTTGGTCCCCCTGGTTTGAGTTCCGCTTCTCTGAGACGTATGAGACACTTATGGGTGGCTGCTGAGCACCTGAGAGTTGCCCTCTAGCCACACGACTAGGTGCTGGTGTGGTAGATTGACTGATATAGATAGTGAATGCTCCTCACCTCACTGCTCCTCCCCCCTCCCCCCCCCACTCTTTCTCTTTCATCACTGACCCCCTCCCCTACCTCCTTCCCCTTCTCCCTGCTACGGCCCTATCTATCCGGCCCAGCAGGATGGTTAAGCCCAACCTCAGGGTATGGTAGTGAAGAGTACACACCAAAAGTTACGGATGTCTCTTTCACATTACAACATTGTTTAACTTTGTATTGTCGAAGCTTAACCTATAGTTTACAAATACTGTTATGTATTCAAACATTTGAAGACCGAATTCACTTTCAATGTTGGTTGAGTTTAGCTTTAATACATATCACATCAAGGAACATGATGCCTATAGCTCACCGAAACAGTCCTGATTGTCAACTGTGGATGTATAAAAATTTTGTGTGTAACTGTCATTATCATCCTGTACTGTTATGTTGGCTGCATTTGCTACTCTGTTCTTTTCTGGAACACTAAATAAACTTGGAATGTTTAAAGAAAATATCTAAACGTATGCACCTGCCATAGCACTGTTGTTTTTTATTAACTTCACCAGGCCATCTTATATGAGAGCCCAGAAGATAGGTATTCACAGCATACTGCAGGCTTCAGCATTGTTTAGGACAACATCTCATACATTAACAGATCGTGGCAGGTGACTTCTGGGAGTTTGGACGTGAGATATACATCTTTATGCAGAGTGTTCATCCTGCATCGTATTTCAGGAAACCAAGCTCCTGAGAAGTCTCCACTGTCATTGTCAGCTCTCGCATATTTATAGTTTGCTTATATAAATGAATGCTGAGCTGCACAGTAAGCAAATAGTCTAACAATAGGCTTTAGGCTGCTGTCCACAAGGAGAGATGAGAACAATACAAACGTCAGAACTCAAAAAGTAAACTTTCTATTTAAAGAGACTGTATAATACTTTTGTAAATATGGTATTTGTAATACTCAGGATAAAAAATATATATATATTTAGGCGCTACTTGGTAGCGCCTAAACGTAAAACCTGTATCCGTAAAAACAACTCCAGTTGGTTTAACGACCAGCTATTGTCTCTTAAGCAAGAACGTAGAAGAGCGGAAGCAGCTTGGAAAAGAAGCACTACAGACGAAAACCGCGCCATCTACAACGAAACAACAAAGAAATACCACAAAGAAATTTTCCGAGCCAAAAAAATAATTTCTCCAAGATCATCACCAATGCCCTAAACCGTCCTCGCGAACTCTTCAAGTTGGTTAGTCAGACCATGAACCCAGCCTGTCTTGAAGCCCCCAATTCTGATACCCAAGAATTTTGCAATGAATTATCGGACCATTTCGTCAACAAAATTGAAAGGATCCGTGTAAGCATTCTGCAAAACAGTATCCCCCTCAACCCACTCAGCAGTCCCCAGCCCAATCATCACAGGAATCAGGCCCAAGTAACAATGTTTACTCTAAAACCCGTCTCCCTGGATGCCACTAAAAATATTATCTGCACTCTGCGAAATAGCACAGCGCCTAAAGATATTATCCCCACCAAACTGCTGAAGGAATGTGCCGATATTTTGGCACCACCCATCAAGCAGCTGATTAACCAGTCATTCAGGGAAGGCATAGTGCCCTCCCTATTGAAACAAGGGATAATCAAACCCATCTTAAAGAAACCCACCCTTGACCCCAAAGACCCTGAACATCGTCGTCCCAAAACAGGCCTGAACGTTTTCTCCAAGGTAATGGAGAAAGTGGTGGTACAACAGCTGCAACAGCATTTAGACACTCATAATTTGCTTGATCCTTATCAATCGGGTTTCCGTCCAGGGTACGGGACGGAAACAGCATTGCTCAAAATATGGGATGATGCTCTTGTCTTCTAGTACTGTTGGACCTTAGCGCAGCTTTTGATACGGTTGACCACAAACTATTGCTAATTCGGCTAGCTGAAGTAGCCAAGATCACGGAATGTGACTTACCCTGGTTCTCCTCCTTTTTGGAAAACCGATCACAAGTAGTGAAACTGGGACCATTCACTTCTGAAAAACGCACGGTGTCATGCGGAGTCCCTCAAGTATCACCTCTGTCGCCGGTGCTGTTTAATATCTATCTTCGCCCTCTTTTTGAAATTATCAGCAGCCAAAAGCTGCTCTATCATTCCTATGCGGATGACACACAATTGTATTTTCGTATCTGCAACAAAAAGGATCACCATCTCAATCTAGAGAAATGTCTCTCTTGAAAGAGAACTGGATGACAAAGAGTTATCTTAAACTCAACGGCTCAAAAACAGAACTTCTCCTTTTTCAAGCCAATCGGAAGAATCAACTGGCAACAACCTGGACACCTCCACCCATTCTAGGAAAAATCATCACCCCTAGCACCAAAGTCAAAAGTCTCGGGTCTTCTTTGACGCCCACATGACAATGGATGCACAAATAGGGTCAGTAGTCAGCGGATCACACCATCTGCTACGCTTATTACGCAGACTAATCCCATTTATTCCTAAAGAAGACATAGCAGTCGTGGTGGGAACAATTGTTAACTCCAGGCTGGACTATGCAAATGCCCTCTATCTCGGACTCCCAAAGTACCAAATCACGCGCCTGCAGGTCGTTCAGAACACGCCGCGCGTCTGGTGACTGGGAAAAAAACATGGGAATCAATCTCCTCATCACTGAGAAGCCTTCACTGGCTACCAGTGAAAGACAGAATTACTTTCAAAGCACTCTGTCTAACGCATAAATGTATTTGGGGAAATGCCCCCCAATACCTTTGCGACAAAATAAAAGCCTACAACCCCAATCGCGCTCTGCGATCCTCCAACCAAAATTTACTCCAAATCCCCAAAACCAGATACAAGTCCAAAGGAGAAAGAAGATTTGCTGTCCAAGGCCCTCGACTTTGGAACACTTTGCCAACCTCCATTCGGTTGGAGGAGAACCACTTGGCCTTTAGGAGAAAGATCAAAACCCACCTCTTCTGAGCTCAAGGGAGAAGTGCTCAAACAAGCGCCCAGAGGCGATTCAGTTCGCATGTGTAGCGCTATATAAATGTTTCACTGACTCACTCACTCATATATATATATATATATATATATATATATATATATATATATACTGTATATATATTTTATATATAAATCTGGCAATAAATATATTAATAAAAATCCACCCTCCAAACTTACTATACCTGCCTCGTCACTTTCAAGCAGACCTATTTTATCACTCCCATTAACACTTTCACATCAAGTCTCTGTCGAAATCTCTTCTCTACCTATAACTCTCTTTTTTGTCCTTCACTGCCTTCACCCACTAACTCACTCACTGCCCAGGAGATCGCCAATCACTTCAAAAATAACATTAATACAATTTGTGATTAAATCTCCAATGTGCAACCCCGCTACTATAGATGAGCTTGCTAAACTTTTTTCTAACGCCCACCTAACCACCTGACCCTTGGTCCTTGTTCCCTTGCAAATGCTAAGGTCACCCTCAGGCTCTATCCTACACTCTAATTCACATCTTCAATCTCTCCCTCTCTTCTGGCACCTCCCCCAACTTTCTAAAATATGCACTAGTTACCCGATACTTAAAAACCCCTCACTGAACCCCACCAATTTTAAAAACGTATGCCCCATCTCCTTACTTCCCTTCTCCTCCAAACTTCTTGAACGTCTGGTCTACAACTGACTGAGCGACCATTTGACTAAAAACAAACCTCTTGATTTACTCCAGTCCAGATTTCACCCTCAACACTCCACAGAAACAGCTCTCCTTAGACTCAAAAACAATCTACTAATGGCTAAAACCAATGTACACTATTCTGTGCTCCTACTCCTGGATCTATCTCTCTACCCCTTAGCTCACTACATCAGTCTCATCACACATCACTAATTTACTGACCGACATATCAGTTTGGATGTCGCATCACTTTCTCAAAGTCAATCTATCCAAAGCCAAGCTCATAATGTTTACTCCATCATGTGCCTATCCCCCCTGACTTCTCCAACAAAATCAACGGCTCAGCTATCAACCCGTCCTTGAGTCTGAGATGAACGACGGATAGAGGGAGAAAGAAAGAAATAAATAGAGATGGAAGGAGAGAGAAGGAAAGAAAGAAAGTGTAACGGCTACCCACTGGTAGTGAGGGGTATCGCCGTTGGAGACGTCCTTTTTGCTGACAAGTTATGATATGCAGGTACCGCCGGTATATCCCATCGAACGCCCTTCCAAGAAACGAGACGTGCTACGTTTGAAGGGTCAAGCAGACTGACTTTATTTGGCATATTTCACCTGCTTATATCTGCTTACAACTGTTACAAGAACAATGACATCTCCTTGAATTAATCACTTGGCCAGTTTCTAGCCGCTTCGGCACCGCACCCCACTTAACATTTCCTGGCCAGGCACATTCTTTTCTCAATAGAATTCAATTAACCTTTAAAACAATTATCACTCACACATAATCCCCATCAGCATACACCTCACAGGGGGGCTGTTTACCTGCACACAAGAGAGAGTTCATTATCTATGCGAAGGGAACATTAGCATTCAGCAATGAAAAGAGACTTGTCCAATTAACCCTTTGAGCTCAGAATACAATGCGGTACATCCAATTGTGACAAGCCATGCAGTTCCTTGTAGTCCCCCTGCACGAAGATTATAACTGTCCCGGCAGCATGCATATGTCCGTTACACTACTCCCCCTTTGTGGAACAAAGGGTAAAAGTTCAGTTTGCCTGGACAGGCCGTCGGCATTCCCATTGAATCTGCCAGGGCGGTATTGGATAGAAAAATTGTAGGGTTGTAGGGCCAAGCTCCATCTTAGCAAGCGCCCATTATCTCCGGCTACTCGGTTCAGCCATACTAGTGGGTTATGGTCCGTGATCAGGGTGAATTCCTGACCATACAGGTAGGGTGTGAGCTTCTTTAAGGCCCAAACCAGGGCTAAACATTCCTTTTCCACTGCCGCGTAGCTTACTTCCCTGGGTAATAGTTTTCTACTCAGGTACGCGACAGGGTGTTCTCCTCCATCCTCCCCGATCTGGCTTAGAACTGCCCCCAGTCCGTACATGGACGCATCTGTATGAACGACAAATCTTTTGTTAGGGACGGGGGCAGATAGAACAGGTGCGTTGATCAATGCTTGTTTCAAGGTTTGGAATGCTGTTTCACAGGCGGGAGACCACAGGACTACTCTAGGCAAATTCTTTTTGGTCAAATCCGTCAGGGGTTTGGCAATGGTACTGTAGTCAGGGACAAATTTTCTGTAATACCCCGCTGTCCCTAGAAATGCCAGTACCTGGGTCTTAGTGTGGGGAGTTGGCCAATTGGCTACAGCCTCAACCTTAGCGGGTTCTGGTCGTTGTTTCCCACACCCCACACTGTGTCCCAAGTACTGGACTTCTGCCATCCCGAAATTACATTTTTCTGGTTTCAGTGTTAGGCCCGCGGCCCTAATCTGATCCAGTACAGCCTCAACATGCCTCAAGTGTTCCCCCCAAGTCTCACTATAGATCGCAATGTCATCCAGGTACGCGCAAGCAAAATCCTGGAAGCCATCAAGGAGGCAGTCCACTAAGCGCTGAAATGTGGCTGGGGCGTTCTTCATCCCAAATGGCATGACCTTGAACTGGAATAAGCCAAATGGGGTGACAAATGCCGACTTAGGGATAGCCTCCTTGGACAGGGGAATCTGCCAATACCCTTTGCACAGATCGATTGTGGTCAGATAACGTCCCCTGGCAATACGATCTAATAGCTCGTCTACTCGGGGCATGGGGTAGGCATCTGTCATGGTTTTGTCATTGAGGCGTCGGTAATCGACACAGAATCGGGTTGTTCCGTCCTTTTTGGGTACTAGGACAACGGGCGAGGCCCAGGGGCTGTCAGATGGTTCTATGATCCCCAGTCTTAACATTTCTTGTATTTCCTTCCTCATCTCCTCTTTTACTGCCTCAGGGATTCTGTAGGGAGTCTGTCTGAGCGGGTTTTGTCCTGGGGTCTCTACGTAGTGAGTCGCTAAGAGAGTGTACCCGGGCTCCTGGGAAAATGTCAGTCCTTTCTCAGTTATCAATTGTCGCATCTGTCCCTTTTCTGCGGGAGGTAACCGCTCCCCTAGCTGTATCGTATTGAGCAGAGTCTTAGGTTCCGAATCTGCTAATAGATCTGGGATGGGTAAGCTGTCGGGGTCTTCAGTGGCTGGGATACATATGGCTGCTACATCCTCTGGTCTTTCCTGATACTCTTTTAATAAGTTTACATGAAAGGATTTCTGGACCCTTTCATCTTGGCTGCTGGCGATTACATATGTAGTATCGCAGACTTGCGCTACCACTTTGTAAGGGCCATGCCATGAGGTCTGGAGCTTATTCCCTTTGACAGGCCTAAGCACCAGCACCTTCTGGCCCACTTGAAACGTTCTCTGACGGGCGCCCCGGTCGTACCAGTGTTTCTGTCGTCCCTGGGCCGCTTGGAGATGGTCCCGTGCCATCCGAGCTAAATGTTCCATGCGGTCCCGCATTTCCAGCACATATGGCACAATGGGGACACCTTCATGTTCTGTCTCGCCCTCCCAGTGCTCCCGGATGAGGTCGAGGGGGCCTCGCACTCTCCGTCCATAGAGCAGCTCGAAGGGGGAGAACCCTGTGGATTCCTGCGGTACCTCTCGATAGGCAAACAAGAGGTGCGGCAAAAAATCGCTCCCAGTCTCTGTATTCCGCCGTAAAGGTCCGCAGCAATTGCTTGAGGGTACCATTAAAGCGTTCACAGAGACCGTTGGTCTGAGGGTGGTACGGTGAACTAAGCAGGGTCTTAATACCGCAGACCTTCCATAACTGTTGGGTTAGATCTGCAGTAAACTGGGTCCCTCGGTCGGACAGGATTTCCTGAGGGAACCCCACTCGGGTGAATATCCCGACGAGCGCACTGGCAACAGTGTCCGCCTGAATATTCGTCAGAGCGACGGCCTCCGGGTAGCGGGTAGCATAGTCTACTACGGTAAGAATGTATTTCTTACCTGAGGGACTGGGGTTAGGTAGAGGTCCCACTAGGTCGACTGCTACCCTGCTAAATGGTTCCTCGATCACGGGCATAGGTGACAGTCGAGCCTTAGGGTGGTCCCCTCTTTTTCCTACCCGTTGGCATACGTCACAGGTGCTGCAGTAACGTCGCACATCCTTCGAGATCCCCGGCCAAAAGAAAGTCTGGGTGATCCTGTAGGTGGTGCGGTTACCCCCTAGGTGCCCTGCCAACGGAATGTCGTGGCCGATTCGGAGAAGTTCCAACCGGTACTTTCTGGGTACCACTAGTTGGCGCTTTTGCGAAGGGACACCGCCTCTCTTTCTGCCTTCAGTCAATCTGTATAACCTGTCACCCTCCCATATAAAACGTTCCCGCTCATCCCCTCTACTGTCTGCTAATTCTCGATACTTTTGAAGGGTGGAGTCCTCCCTAGTTTCCCTCCAAAATTCCTCTGGGGTGTCCCAAGCTATGGGTCGCTCTACCGTAGTGGGGTTACATGTCGGTTCTTGGCTTACCTGGGTCTCCTGGCCTGTTGTAGGATCATCTGTGATACGGGTCTGTGAGCGGGTGGTCACGGGGCAAGCTGCATCAGGTGTAGGTAGATACGCCGAAGTCAGAGGGCCAATGTCGTTGCCCAGCACAACCTCGGCCGGTAGGTTGTCCATGATACCAACGGTGGTCTTTCCTGACCCGACTCCCCAGTCTAAGTGCACCCGGGCGGTGGGTAAGCGGAATACAGCGCCCCCTGCGACCCGGACGGCAACTGTACGAGTGGAGACGTTCTCTGGCTTTACCAGATGTTTTTGAACCAGAGTGATAGTGGCCCCGGTATCTCTTAATCCTTGTGCTACTTGTCCATTCACCCGTACCTCCTGACAGTGATGCTGACGGTTATCTGGAGAGGCAGCTTGTATTGGGTCTGCCTCATACAAAATTCCCAGACATTCCTCCGGGCCCCCCTCGGTCTCCAGGCAGTGGGCCGCAGAGGGACGTGATGGAGTGACTTCTGTGTTGGGTGTTGTACGTCTCCAATTGTAGCTCTTAGAGGGCAATAACGAGCAATATGTCCCGTGTTGCTGCAGTGATGGCACGTCACCCTAGACGAATCCCGGGGGTAGTTGTTAGGCCCCTGAGGACGTGGTGGTCCTGGTGGGACTGGAGCCCGAAACTCTGGGCGTGGGGTGACGGTTGGAGTACGCGGTTCTACCTTCTGAGCCAGCCGCATAGTACCCTGGCTTACTTTCCTTGTCTCCGCGTACTCATCTGCTAGCCGAGCCGCCTTGTTTAAGTTAGCGGGACGGCGATCTCGTACCCAGTCTTGTATGTCTGCGGCCAGGTCTTGGAAGAAATGTTCCATTAGGAACAGCTGCAATACTTCCTCCCCGGTGTTGGCCTTGCACCCTTGGACCCAATGGGATGCCACCCTTTGTAACTGGTTTGCCCATTCCATGTGGGAGTCCACAGCCTTCTTCTTGGACTCCCGGAAGCGCCGGCGGTAGGCTTCTGGCGTTACGGCGTATCGGGTTAGCAGCGCCTTTTTAACTTGCTGGTATTGTAAAATATCCTGTGGGGCGAGAGCCCGAAAGGCTTCATTGGCTTTGCCCGACAATTTCCCCAACAAAATAGTGACCCATTGGTCTGGTGGTACCTGGTGTAGTGAGCACTGCCTCTCAAAGTCCGCCAAATATCCATCGATTTCCTCCTCACTTTCTACAAAAGCTTTAAATGCAGTGAACGGTATTTTATTTCCTGTAGCAGCAGGTGGGGGGGTAGGAACTGCAGGTGTAATGGGCTGTCTCGCTCTTACCAGTTCCAGTTCTTGTCCCCTCTTCATTTGTATCTCTTCCCTTGCTTCCCGGAACAGCTGGTTGATTAGTTCCACGGACGTTTCTGGATACAAGGATAATCTCCGCTGTACAATCCCAGTAATTACATCTTCCTCGCTGACAGGTGCAAGGGGCTCCGTTCCTTCCATGGATCCATCCATTTCGTCCAGCTCCAGCAGTTCAGCTATCAGCTCCCTCCGTGGTCTGTTGCTGGCGCTCCTACCACGAATCTCCAATAGATCTTTCAGTGTGGATCTTTTCAGCCTGGCGTACTGCGACTCCATTCAGAACTTGTTCTTTGGATAAAAGGACCATCCCACTGCTGCCACCAATGTAACGGCTACCCACTGGTAGTGAGGGGTATCGGCCGTTGGAGACGTCCTTTTTGCTGACAAGTTATGATATGCAGGTACCGCCGGTATATCCCATCGAACGCCCTTCCAATAAACGAGACGTGCTACGTTTGAAGGGTCAAGCAGACTGACTTTATTTGGCATATTTCACCTGCTTATATCTGCTTACAACTGTTACAAGAACAATGACCTCTCCTTGAATTAATCACTTGGCCAGTTTCTAGCCGCTTCGGCACCGCACCCCACTTAACATTTCCTGGCCAGGCACATTCCTTTCTCAATAGAATTCAATTAACCTTTAAAACAATTATCACTCACACATAATCCCCATCAGCATACACCTCACAGGGGGGCTGTTTACCTGCACACAAGAGAGAGTTCATTATCTATGCGAAGGGAACATTAGCATTCAGCAATGAAAAGAGACTTGTCCAATTAACCCTTTGAGCTCAGAATACAATGCGGTACATCCAATTGTGACAAGCCATGCAGTTCCTTGTAGTCCCCCTGCACGAAGATTATAACTGTCCCGGCAGCATGCATATGTCCGTTACAGAAAGAAAGAAAGAAAGAAAGAAAGAAAGAAAGAAAGAAAGAGGGATGGAGGGAGGAAGGGACAGCAGGCCCAGATCCTACACCACAATAGAAATATGTGTATTCCATAAAGTTTAACATTTAGCAAAGATACTCCAAACACTTGGTGTTAGCGCTTCAATCACCCCGGCACCATGGTTGATATGGTGTCAGAGTGATTGAAGAGCATTATTTCCATTATTACATTGTAATATAAAATGAAATAGTTCAACTCACTATAATGCAGAATCAGTGTCACTTGCCACCTCACCTGCCACCAGATGCCATCAGGTGTCCCCAGTCGAGTTCCTCCTTACATCAGGTGTCCCCAGCAGAGTCCCTCCTTACATCAAGTGTCCACAGAGGAGTCCCTATTTACATCAGGTGTCCCAAGCGGATTCCCTCCTTACATCATGTGTCCCTAGTTGAGTCCCTCTTTACATCAGGTGTCACCAGTAGAGTCCCTTCTTGCATCAGGTGTCCCCAGCGGAATCCCTCCTTACATCAGGTGTCCCCAGCAGAGTCCCTCCTTACATCAGGTGTCCCCAGCGGAGTCCTTCTTTACATCAGGTGTCCCCAGCGGAGTCCCTCCTTACATTTGGAGTCCCCAGCGGAGTCCTCCTTTACATCAAGTGTCCCCAGCGGAGTCCCTCCTTACATCAGGTGTTACCAGCGGAGTCCTTCTTTACATCAGGTGTCCCCAGCGGAGTCCCTCCTTACATTGGGAGTCCCCAGCGGAGTCCTCCTTTACATCAAGTGTCCCCAGCGGAGTCCCTCCTTACATCAGGTGTTCCCAGCGAAGTCCTTCTTTACATCAGGTGTCCCCAGCGGAGTCCCTCCTTACATTGGGAGTCCCCAGCGGAGTCCTCCTTTACATAAAGTGTCCCCAGCGGAGTCCCTCCTTTCATCAGGTGTTCCCAGCGAAGTCCCTCCTTACATCAGGTGTCCCCAGCGGAGTCCTTCTTTACATCAGGTGTCCCCAGCGGAGTCCCTCCTCACATTGGGAATCCCCAGCGGAGTCCTCCTTTACATCAGGTGTCCCCAGCGGAGTCCCTCCTTACATCAGGTGTTCCCAGCAGACTCCCTCCTTACATCAGGTGTCCCCAGCGGAGTCCCTCTTTACATCAGGTGCCCCCAGCAGAGTCCCTCTTTATATAAAGGTATCCCCAGCGGAGTCCCTCTTTACATCAGGTGTCACCAGAGGAATCCCTCTTTACATCAGGTGTCCCCAGTGGAGTCCCTCCTTACATCAGGTGTCCCCAGCGGAGTTTCCCCTTACATCAGGTGTCCCCAGCAGAGTCCCTTCTTACATCAGGTGTCCCCAGTGGAATCCCTCCTTACATCAGGTGTCCCCAGAGGAGTCTCTCTTTACAGCAGGTGTCCCCAGCGGAGTCCATCCTTACATCAGGCGCCCCCAGCGGAGTTCCTCCTTACATCAGGTGTCCCCAGCAAAGTCCCTCCTTACATCAAGTGCCCTCCCTCTTCATCCGGGGGTGGGCTGCACCCCGGTAGTGACACCACTCATGATTTGGTCTCCACACCATTTACAGAATACCAGCTCGTGGAGATCGAAGGGAAGATCCGAGAGGCGGTGATTGGGTTCCGCCTCTTGTTTCTTCCTCACTATAGCTGGTCTTCTGTAAAATGGTGGTCGGCAGATACAATTCACGAGGGCCTGTCCACGGACCTCTAGCGGTGGGAGCGAAAAAGCGGGAAACGCTGATTTCCCAGGACATTACCCGGGAAACAGTTAGACCGCGACAAAGGTGGCAACTATGCATCTGTCACCTGCTGTGTTAAGCAGGGCAGTGTACCGGCCTGCTGCTTGTACCATGTGATCTCTGTGATCAGTCACAGCAGATCACATGACAATTGTACACAATGGATGGCTTCCATTCATGTCATACATTGGGGTTAATTTACTAAAGGCAAATTTCAGATCTTTCCCTCAGATCTAGCACAACTGCATTTGCAGTACACAGTATATTTTCATTTAGTAAATAAACCTCCCTGTGTACTATTGCGTTGATGTCTGTGATTGATCACAGTGATCACATGGTACAGACAGGGCCAATCACAGGTCATCTGTACCATGTGATTAGCTGTGGACAATCACAGTGTGTAAAAAAAATCCTGATCACCTACCCAGAGTCACAGTATGTAAAAACAAAATTGTCACCAGTCAGTGTCTCTGATCACTGCCACACCAATTGTATGATGATGCTGTACTGTACTGGTGACAGTATGAACAAAAAAAATGACAAATTCAAAAAACTTGCCATGCCTATGACTAAATACAGTAAAACCTTGGATTGTGAGCATAATTCGTTCCAGAAACATGCTTGTAATCCAAAGCACTTTGTATATCAAAGCAAATTTTCCCATAAGAAATAATGGAAACTCAAATGATTCGTTCCACAAACATTTATTTATAAGTCCTTCAGTTTATAGTCCATATAAAAAGATTATAGCAATGTGATAAGTTGTGTAATCATAAAATGTCCACAAATGGCATCCTCCACATAGTATAAAAGAGAAGAGAGGTGCCTCTGAATGTAGCCATATGGTTACATTTAATGAAGGTACAACATTTATCAACTCACATGGTTGATGATTAAAAGAGGTACATCTAAGTATAAAGGCATCCAGGCTAAAGTTGTCCACATAGACCATCCTCCGCACCCCCTGGTCTCACCGCTGTTAGTCTGCAATCGTGACTGGGAAGACTACCCTGCAGTAGAGTGATCTGAAAACAAGGCTTGAACCGCTCGTGGAAGAGACAACATCAATGGCGGTGAGAAGGATGGTCTATGTGGACAGCTTTACCCCGGATGCCTGCATACTTAGATGTGCCTGTTTTAATCATCAACCATGTGAGTTTCTAAATGTTGTACCTTTACCATTAAATGTAAATATATTGCTACACTTAAAGGCGCATCTCTCTTCTATTTTATACTCAGTTGTGACATGATGTTACTCTTATATCAAGACATTGCTTGTATATCAAGTCAAAAAAAATTTCAACATTTTGCTTGTCTTGCAAAACGCTCTCAAACCAAGGTTTTACTGTACCTTGGACTGTGTATGCTCCAAAAAGGGATCATTTGGGGGCTATTTTTTATCGTCCTGACATTTTTGAGCCCCAAGAAACAAGATAAGCTGTCAGTACATCAGTATTGATGGATTTCAGATATATACCATAGTTTGTGAACTCTATAACTCTCTTTCCTACAGACTAAATAGTATACCCTATACTAGTATAATTTGGGTTATTTTCACCAAATAAATGTAGCAAAATACATTTCGGTCTACATGAAGAAAGATCATTTATTTTCCAAAATGTTAACAAAAATGCAGAATTTATTTTTAGTTTTTTCAAACTTTTTGGTATTTTTTAGTTTATGTAGCAAAAGATAAAAAACCCAGTGGTGACGAAATACCACCAGGGCCGCCATCAGGGGGGTACAGGCAGTACACCTGTAAGGGGCCCGGATGGCAACCCCCTTTTTTTTGTAAGGGGCCCGGAGGTCCCCAGGGCCCCCGAATTGCAACCCCCCTTTTTTTTATTTATTTTTTTATTAAAAAAAAAATGTTTATTTATATATATATATATATATATATATATATATATATATATATATATATATATATATATATATATATATATATACAGTTTTTATGTTTTTATTTTTTATTTTTGTTTTTATTAAAGGGCCCAGAGATCCCCAGGGGCCCGGAGGTCCCCAGTGCCCCTGGATGGCAACCCCCTATATATATATATTTTTTTTATATATATATATATATATATATATTTTTTTTTTAAATTAAAGGGCCCGGAGGTCCCTAGGGCCCTGGATGGCAACCCCCCCCCCCCTTTTTTCTTTTTTTTTATTTCTTTTTTTTGTAAGGGCCCTAGAGGTTCCCAGAGCAACCCCTCTTTTTTTTTTTTTTTGTCAACACTCAAAGCCCCCCTCGCTCAATTTGCGGCAGCAGCACCCCCTCACTTCTCAATGCATGACCCCGCCACTTCTCAATTTGCGGCAGCCTCCCGCTTCTTAATTTGAGGCGGCAGCACCCCCCCCCTGCTCCAGGGGGCCCATGCCTGAAAAGCTGTGTAAGGGGCCCCATAATTCCTGATATACCAGCAAAACATTGCTCTAATTTTGTGAATTTTTTTTTTTAAATATCATATGAGTACAGTGTTGCATGATGGCACAATTGCCATTTAAAGGGTAACAGCACTGAAAGCTGAACATTAGCCTGGGCAGGAAGGGGGTGAAAGTGTTCAGTATTTGACTGGACAAAGAAATTACACAATATAGACAGAAACAACTAGTAAATGAAATTAACTGAGTGACTGAGTGGAAGAAACTGATACAAATGTCATGAAATCTTATTTCCATGTATGTGTGGTCTGGAAGATTGTTTCCAGTGAACTTTAGTTAATGGCTGCCTGAGAAAAAACAACATTTTCTCCCAGCTTTTTCTGTAGCAATCTAATTGATATTCACCCCACCTACCCTAAACTAATATATATATATATATATAAATATAGAGAGAGAGAGAGAGAGAGAGAGAGAGAGAGAGAGAGAGAGAGAGAGAGGTTATTTTAACCACTTGTCACACGCAAATATGCAGCCTCTCGGCGCCTGGTCTTTGAATTGCTGTCCATACAGCTGTGTCAAGAGCGGGCACACTCCCAACACAGTTACCGGAGCCTATCCAAAAGCTATCGAACACTGCTTGCGATCAGAAGTTTTTTGGATCACCTGACTGCCGTGACCGCCAATCACGGCAGTCACGTGCTCTTCCTGTGTCATAAACCTCTTAAAGGGTCGGGAGGCTCCGATGTGAAGGGGTTAAGGAGCAAAGTTGTGCAAACACAGACCTACTTTAGGCCAGTTTTGGGCAACAAAATAGTATCCCTTTCAGTAAGGCTGTGCCTGCACTGCAAGAGTTAATTATTTGTTTTGGTCTAGCTCAGGGGTCTCCAAACTGCAACCCAAGGCCCTTTGTTAGCCTTTATCTGGCCCTTGGGGCACTATTCCTCCCACTGACACCAACAATGGAGCACTAGATCTTTCACCGATACCAATGATGGGATACTTTTCCTCCTACTAACAGGGGCACTACTCCTCTTCCTATTGACCACCAAATCTGAGGCCATATTTATTCTCACTGATGCTGGACCCGTGACATTTTGTGCCCCTGCTGGCCATAATTCAGCCCTCTTAAAGTCTGCAGGACAATAAACTGGCCCTTTGTTTGAAAAGTTTGGAGACTTTTGGTCTAGCCGTTAGAGTAATAGTGCCCAATCGTTGGTATCATAAGGAGGAAAAGTGCCCTATTTTTAGTTTCAGTGCAAGAAATGGTTCTCCATTGTTGGTGTTTGATGGCAGAATAGTGTATTGTATCAGTGGGAGGATCAGTGCCCCAAAGGCCGGATAAACGCAAGCAAAGGCCCACATCTGGCCCCCGGGCGGCAGTTTGGAGACCTCTGGTCTAGCAGAATATAAAAAGGATATTTACTTACTTTATTCTCTGCTTCTCCTCACAGTTAGGCTGGTGCAGCTGTGCATGGTAGCCAATCAGCTTCCATTTTTTTTTTTTTTTGTCAAAGCTCAATTGGACAAGCTGAATTTAGAAGCCGATTGGCTACTATGCACATTTGCACCAGATTTTGCACTCTCCAGTTTTAGTAAATCAAACCCTTAGACCCCTTTCACACTGGGGCGATTTTCAGGTGCATTTGGGCAAAAACTAGCGCCTGTAAAGCGCCTAAAAAAAGGCCTCCCCTGCACCCCAGTGGGAAAGCCTGTGTGCTTTTACACGGGGAGGTACGCTTGCAGGGTGTTAGAAAAAGTCCTGCAAGCAACATCTTTTTGGTGGAGCAGGAGCGCTGTATGCACCACTTGTCCACCGCCCCTGCCAATGAAATCATTGAAGCACTTTGCGGGCGCTTTTAGCCCTTTCCTCGGCCACTAGCGGGGGTTAAAAGTGCCACCATAACAGCGTTTTATTGCTAACGCACCCGTCCCAGTGTGAGAATGGCCCAAATGTTTTTCATTTTTGGCCAGAATTCGGCTTTAAATATAGTAAATCAAGCTCATTGACTTATTGTATCAAGGCAAAGGTGCAGTGTCCCACAAAAATAATTAAATAAAAGAATTAGAATACCCCATCTCATGTCTAATAGTGAACATGACCTTGATTGCCCTACCCACTACCATTATTATTCAGACACTGCCAGGCAGGGCTGGACTGGGACAAAAATTTGGCCCTGGACTTCATCCAGACTGGCCCACTATGACAGGTCTCTCCCACAGCGGCCAGACAACTCCCGCACCCCCCCGGCCACCCAAGCCCCCTCTCCCCCTTAACTAGCCACTCTTTATCAGAGTAGAACGGCTGGTACTGGTACTCTTATAGGCAGGACCAGTGGGGAAGCTAGACATTATTTCACCCTGAGGCAAAGAATCAGTTTGGTGCCCCCCCCCATTATGGGACAAGATTAGGCAGAAGTGAGAAACTCCCAGGCCGCTGTCACTGAAGCCGGCCCACTGAGCCATCGGCCCACCGGGAAACTCCCTGTAGTCCCAATGGCCAGTCCATCCCTGCTGCCAGGCTGGACTAACACTGTCTGCATTTGGGGTCCCTTTTTTAGTTTTTATTTTCAATCGATTTTTTATAAAAGGGTAAATCCACTTTCATGGAAAAAAATAGCAAATAATAAAAAATAATATAGCGTATACGATTGTGACTCTAGTCATATTGTTATTGAATGGTAAAAATGACCTTTAATTTTCATTCTGCAGCTCTATAATTTTCTGCGAAATGCAATGCAATATGGCTATAGTACCTGGAGGTGTTCTGTACACAGATTGTGTACAGAACGCCCCCCCCCCCCAGAAACATAATTTCCTGCTTGTGTGATTGGCTCACTGATTTTCCCAGAAGTCTGCACTAAGATACAAGTCAGATTTCAGACATCCCCTAAAACAAAATTGTTATTTTTGGTGAGATACTCCCAATAAAAAATCACAGCTAAAGGGATGCAGACGCTGCAATTTTCCTCATTACAGCCCTGCAGGTGCAGCAGCTGATTGATAATTATAAAACCACTCCCATTCGATTCACTTCCCACATGGACACAGAGAAACACACAGGGATTTCATCAGAAGAGCAAAAAGTAGGAATCTGCAACAAAGATTGTTAAAACTCGTGTAATGTACATAGATCACCCAGAGGGGAATGTTTTTTTCTCAACAAAAGTGTAGTTACTCTTTAAAGAAAAATCCAATACTACAACAAAATAGTAACTTCCAGTTGTTCAAAAAGAGTTTAGGTACAAATATTGAGTACACTTCTGTAGGCATAAAATCATAGGCGTGCGCACATGGTGTGCCAGGCGTGCCCAGGCACACCCTAATCATCCTGTGCAGCACAGATTCCCTCTACTCCCCTGGCTCCCATCTCCCCCCCACCCCCCCGCATCACTGCCAGCTTCCCTCCTCTCCTATCGGCTGTTGCTGCTGGGATGTTTTGGGAGTGGGGAAGGGACCAGTAAATATGTAATTTACCACCCCTTTCCCTTTCTGAATGAACATCGTGAGTGATCGGTAGTGTGTGTGTGTTTGGGGTGCACACCCTAATGCAATAGGCTGCGCACACCTATGCATAAAAACAATATAGAACCAGTTACTGTGCATAGTATCCCAAAGTAAGCCGCAAGGGCTACCCTATACCCAAGTAACATGATCAATTATAGCCTCTCTCGTGCCAGGGCAGCTGGAAAAACCTCTTGCAGCACAAAAAACAATTGCCCCACTTTTTTTTTTTTTTTACTATTGTTATGCCAATCTATACATGTTCCTTATCCATGAAGCTATCCCAGATCAGCTTAACCTTAATTTACAGGGGAGGGATTTTTTTCTACCTAATTAAAGTGGAGGTTCCTAAAAACGAATTTTTAACATTAGAGCCAGCATACTACGTTCATTTACTTTTGGCAGGTAATTTTTTTTTCTCTGTACATACCTTTATATCCCGATTTTGTCCAGGGCTTCCGCGTTCTGATGACTCCGGGACTGGGCGTTCCTATCCCAGCCTCAGGGTTCTGATGACTGCGGGACTGGGCTTTCCTATCCTTCCGTTCGATGATTAACGGCTTGTGAAACAGGTGACCTGTCGCACAACGCGCGTCACCAGATTTCTGGAAATAGCCGTGCTACGAGTCGGCACTATACGGCGCCTGCGCCCGCCGTGTAGAGCTGACTGCGCAGGCGCCGTATAGTGCCGACTCGCAGCTCCGCTATTTCCCGACATCTGGTGACGCGCGTCAATCATCGAACGGAAGAATAGGAACGCCCAGTCCCGCAGTCATTGGAACCCGGAAGCCCTGGACAACATCAGGATATAAAGGTATGTACAGAGAAAAAAAATGACCTCCCGAAAATAAATGTCATTAGTATCATTAGTATGCTAGATCTAATTAAATTTTTTTTTTTTTTTGGGTGAACCCCCACTTTAATACAACACCTTATATTCCATAGTAAAAAAAATACCTTGATAAAGATTTGCCTTTTTTGCCATCGCTTATTATGTGAAACAGATTAAAACATAATTCAGATGTCAATTGTCTGATAAGACTAACTGGCTAATACTTGTTACCAAACAACATTGCTTTTGTACAGTGTAATTCAATAGTACCATTTATTCCTTATCTTGGCCATAAAATAATGAATCTCTTATATACTAAGGATTTTTTTCTTCGAAGGACGACTCTACAGTAACAGCTAACTACCCAGATGAAACAAGAATATAGGAATATATGTTTTTATTTGACTAAAGATTTGCAGGGTAATTCACATACTCTTGGAGTCAAGCCACCCCTGCGGTGCCATCTACATGTATAAGTTGACAACACGTGCTGAGTACATGCCATTTTTCCCTCCTCCAGTCTGCTCCAGTTAATATCTACACATTGGTTACAGGCTGATTTAAACTTTCAGTTGATGACTGGAAGATCGGGAAAAAAACATCTACACCTTAAAAACGTAACTAACTGTATGACTCTTGAAAGGATACGTATGTAAAGGATAGTGTGTTTTTAGATACACTAGATTAACAAAAGTATTGGGACGCCTGCCTTTCCACGCACATGAACTTTCCCAGTCTTAGTCCGTAGGGTTCAATATTGCGTTGGCCCACCCTTTGCAGCTATAACAGCTTCAACTCTTCTGGGAAGGCTGTCCACAAGGTTTAGGAGTGTGTCTATGGGAATGTTTGACCATTCTTCCAGAAGCGCATTTGTGAGGTCAGGCACTGATGTTAGACAAGAAGGCCTGGCTCACAGTCTCCACTCAAATTTATCCCAAAGGTGTTCTATCAGGTTGAGGTCAGGACATGTAAGTTTCTCCACCCCAAACGCGCTCATCCATTTCTTTATGGACCTTGCTTTTTGCACACTAGTGTTTTTTTTCATCAACCCAGCAGGGCTAAACAAAAAAACCTGACAGTTCCGGAGGAGCCACTTTACTAACTATCCAATGTTAGTACAGCAATCTCCCCAGCTGTTCTATTGTATTCTGGCAGGGGGCAGCCCCCTCACCAGAATACTCCGGTCAGTGCTCTCCGAATGGCCGGCTTCTGTTGGACCAATTCCAGTACACACCAGCCGAATGTCGGTCAGCTTCTATTGAACTGACATTTGGCCCGTGTGTACTAGGCTGTAGGGACCTTAAAAACAAACAAGGCGCCCCTAAGTGCAGAAGTATATAACTTTTAATATCCCCTAAAGGGGTTAAAAACACTTACAAGATGGTGAGTGAAACAGGCATGTAGTAGGTGCGTCCAGAAGATGTTCCAGTGGCAGGGCAGTCCCAGTCTGTAATGGTAAAGCTTCCAGGGAAGTCCACGAGATAACAGCCAACTTGTGCTGTGAGTGTTCAGGGGACACAATAGTGCTGGAGTCTGGGGATGATGTCAGAGGAAGCGAGACAAAAACCAGCATGGAACACAAACAGGAAGTGGACACTGGCTGAAGAAGGAACCAATGAGCTGTTCCGAAATGCGTCCTGCCTCTATGACACACTTCCTGTCCACTTCCTGTTTGTGTTCCATGCATTAAAACATTTTTTTTCTCACTCTCTTTATATTTATTTACTACAGGTACCTATATAGCGCCATCAATTTACGCAAGCGCGTTAGGCCCCTTTTACACAAGCGCTTCGATCAGGTCCATCTGTCCGTTTTTCAGGCGGACTTGATCGGATTCTCCGTTCACTCCTATGTAGCGGCAGATGTCAGTGACATGTCCGCTGACATCTGCCGGTATCCGATCCGACACTGCCCCTGAAATCTAGATGGATGGAAACCCTATTTTTCCATCCGTCTGGTGGATCGGATGGGACAGATGAAAACGGACAGGTGGTCCATTTTCATCCAATCTCCATTGAGTACAGCAGGCACTGACAGGTCCATATCCACACAGTGAGCGGAGATGGACCTGTCATCTGCCTGCCCAGCGGGGATCAGTGGATTGATCCCCCGCTGAGCAAAGGAATCCATGTAACTGACAAGCCCATGTGAAAGCCCCCTAAGATATATTATTATACATTCATATCAGTCCCTGCTTTCAAAAAGCTCACAGTCTAAGGCAGTGTTTCTCAACTCCAGTCCTCAAGGCGCCCCAACAGGTCATGTTTTCAGGCTTTCCATTATTTTGGACAGGGGAATTAAAGGAGCACTAAAGGAAAAACATTTTTTTGCTGAAATGACTGTTTACAGGGTATAGAGACATAAAAGTTAACTGATTCCTTTTAAAAATGATTAAAAATAGATTAAATTCAATCATATAATGTGCCTGTAGTTTCACTTCCGTTTTTAAACTGGTTTCATGTTTATGTGAAGTAAAGAGACCCACAGAACAAAAACAAACAAATCCAGGGCAGTGTTTTGTTTTTAAAATGAATCTGATTGGTTCTGAGGAGTTTTAGACACACAGCTTGGACCACAGTGAAAAGCTGCCATGAGATTTTTCATAAGGAACCAGACAAGCAGGAAGTGTGGAGATCACAGCAGAATTACAGCAACTTCAAAGCAAAAACGAACAATGAGGACATGAAACCTGTACTGCAGTAAGGTAAAGGAAGCTATTTAGCTAAAAAAAAAAAAATTCCTTTAGTGATCCTTTAATCAGTTTCACTGCCTTAGTAATTACCACAGCCATTTCATCTGAGGGAAATCCTGAAAACATGACCTGTTGGTGCGCCTTGAGGACTGGAGTTGAGAAACACTGGTCTAAGGTCCCTACAAAAATGTGTATATCCAGGGCGCTCCAAGCATTTGAATCCTGACAGATAAAGTCTGTGTTGGAGAGGGTAGCAAATATTCACACACTTTAGGCAGCACTCAGGGAGACAAGCAATCTCTAATGGATGCAGAAAAACAAACAAGGCGCCTCTGAGTTCAGAAGTATAAAACTTTTAATATCCCCTAAAGGGGTTAAAAATACTTACAAGATGGTGGATGAAACAGGCATGTAGTAGGTAAGTGCGTCCAGAAGATGTTCCAGTGGCAGGGCAGTCCCAGTCTGTGATGGTAAAGCTTCCAGGGAAGTCCACGAGCTGTGAGTGTTCAGGGGACACAATAGTGCTGGAGCCTGGGGATGATGTCAGCGGAAGCGAGACAAAAACCAGCATGGAACACAAACAGGAAGTGGACACTGGCTGAAGAAGAAACCAATGAGCTGTTCCGAAACGCGTCCCGCCTCTATGACACACTTCCTGTCCACTTCCTGTTTGTGTTCCATGCTGGTTTTTGTCTCGCTTCCTCTGACATCATCCCCAGGCTCCAGCACTATTGTG
Source organism: Rana temporaria (assembly GCF_905171775.1). Classification (NCBI taxonomy): domain Eukaryota; kingdom Metazoa; phylum Chordata; class Amphibia; order Anura; family Ranidae; genus Rana; species Rana temporaria. Next base: position 272,861,638 of record NC_053493.1, read on the forward strand.
TCCCCTGAACACTCACAGCATAAGTTGGCTGTTATCTCGTGGACTTCCCTGGAAGCTTTACCATCACAGACTGGGACTGCCCTGCCACTGGAACATCTTCTGGATGCACTTACCTACTACATGCCTGTTTCATCCACCATCTTGTAAGTGTTGTTAACCCCTTTAGGGGATATTAAAAGTTTTATACTTCTGAACTTAGAGGCGCCTTGTTTGTTTTCTGTTTCCATTAGAGATTGCTTGTCTCCCTGAGTGCTGCCTAAAGTGTGTGAAGATTTGCTACCCTCTCCAACACAGACTTTATCTGTCAGTATTCAAATGCTTGGAGTGCCCTGGATATACACATGTTTTGTAGGGACCTTAGACTGTAAGCTTTTTGAAAGCAGGGACTGATATGAATGTATAATAATATATCTTAGGGGACTGTCACATGGGCTTGTCCGTTACACGGATTCCGTTTGCTCAGTGGGGGATCAATCCTCTGATCCCCACTGGGCAGGCAGATGACAGGTCTATCTCCGCTCACTGTGTGGATATGGACCTGTCAGAGCCCGCTGTCCTCAATGAAGATTGGATGAAAATGGACCGCCTGTCCGTTTTCATCTGTCCCATCCGATCCACCAGACGGATGGAAAATAGGGTTTCCATCCATCTAGACATTTCGCGGGCAGTGTTCGAATCGGATACCGGCAGATGTCAGCGGACATGTCACTGACATCTGCCGCTACATAGGAGTGAATGGAGCATCCGATCAAGCCCGCCTGAAAAACGGACAGATGGACCTGATCGAAGCGCTTGTGTAAAAGGGGCCTAACGCGCTTGCGTAAATTAATGGCGCTATATAGGTACCTGTAGTAAATAAATATAAAGAGAGTGAGAAAAAAAACTTTTTGATGCTATCTAAGATATAGAAGAATTGTAGACAGGGTAAGCTGTTTGCTAAGGATCTAGAAAATGGGAAGGAGAAACACAGTAAATGGACCTAAGGAAAATAAAAAAACAAAATAGACACTGAGATGAATAATATTAAATATTCTATATCATGCATATAGATTCTATTGCTGTGACCATGCAATCAGAATTTTCAGCTGGTCAGGAGAGAAAATGGGTGGGGGGGTTGTTATGTTGAAGTTGTAGTTCCGGATTTGTACTTTGTCTGTTCATGGCAAAGTGAAGGTTAGCTTGATAGCTCACCCCTTGTGCAGCTACCGTGTTTCCCCGAAAATACACCCTACCCCGAAAATAAGCCCAAGCTGGATTATCAGGGTGGGCTGCAATATAAGCCCTACCCCGAAAATAAGACCTAGTAAATTTCATTAAAAATCCTATAATCCGTTTTGTATAACTGTGGCAGTGTCTCCGATTGTTGCCGTATTGAAAATCTCCCGTTTACACCCATCACTGACTCTCCTCCCGGCTGACATCTGCGGCTCCTTCTGTGCACGGAGCAGGATCATGTCAGCGGGGATCTCTGCTCTTCTCTTTCCCCCCCTCCTCCCCGCTGATGTCGGCCGCCCCTCCCTCTTCAGTTCACGGAGCGGGCTGACGGCAGAGGGGATCTCAGCTCTTCTATTTCCTCCCTTCCTCCCTGCTGTCGCCCGCCCCTCCCTCCTCAGTTCACGAAGCGCGCTGATGGCAGAGGGAAGCTTGGTTCTTCCATTTCCTCCATGCTGATGTCGCCCGCCCCTCCCTCTTCAGATCATGGAGCAGGCTGATGTCAGCGACACTCTCGGCTCATCTCTTTTCTCCTCAGACTCAGAGAAGACGAGGGAGCTGTTACAAAGGTGTTATAAGGTACTTTAGATACTTTCTCCTGACATGACAATGAGGGGGGAGGGGGGGGGGGCAGGGAAGGAGAAGACCTAGGACATTTTTATAAAGATTTTTTATTGATTTATTTCATGCTTTTAAAAAGGAACAGGATTTTAAGGGTTAAAACCACTTTAAGACAGACTTGAGGTTTATTGCACACTTTATACGTATACAATATTAATACAGTAAACAAATAAGCCCTACCCCGAAAATAAGCCCTAGTGTGTTTTTTGTAGCCAAAATTAATATAAGACCCGGTCTTATTTTCAGAGAAACACGGTATCTATCTTCAGTCAATATTCTTCCACAAGGTCACTGTGCTCACCAAAGCCAAGTGAAATACACAATACTTCTGGATATGGGACAGCATGAGACTCTCTCCCCTTCTACCCATGATAAAGCACTGAATACCTAAACAGCTAACATTAAAATGGCAGATTGTGGTATTATACAGGAATTGTTCCCTTGGTTCCAGGTGGTAATCAAGGTGGGTTAAGAGGAGAGGTAAAGCTGGCAATGAACTAGTAAAAAATGTCTGGACAGGAAGTGACGTCACCAGTTGCATCACATGACATGTGACTTCATCAGGGAGCCACCTGTCATGTGGCACAATGTGTCAGCACGATAACGGGTGAAGTCACTTCCGGTCCAGACGAGAAGTCGGCCATATTGGTACTCCTTGTGTGGTTTCATTTCAACTTTTAATACATTTACTGCACTATGGAAGGACCTCTTTCCTTCCTTTGAAGCCAAACACCTTGGGATTATCAGAAGATTGAGTGGATGTATCCCATCTACGGCCAAGTTGATAACAAAGGGGTAATTTTCTAGAGGTCAGCGTGCATGCTGGCCTTTGGAGGATCACAGTCATATTATGTTTTAGAAGTGATAGCTGAATTAGTATTTGTTTAGGCTTTCTTTATTTTATTTTTATCTGGTGATCCAGCCAGGAAGTCTGTTGTTTTCAAAACAACAAGCTCTCCTCCAGATGTGTCAGTTTTCAGTGATAGAACGAGCCATTTAATGGGCAAATATGCTTACAACGATCTGCTTTTTTTTTCTTATGTACAACCCTTTTCTCAAAAGGAAAAAACTATTTGCTGTCACTGCTGATACCCGTTCGGCGAACAGCGAACAAATTAGGGTGTTCGCAGCAAATTCGAAAAGCCGTGGAACACCGTTAAAAGTCTATGGGAGAAATCAAAACTGCTAATTTTAAAGGTTAATATGCAAGTTATTGTCATAAAAAGTGTTCAGGGACCTGGGTCCTGCCCCAGGGGACATGTATCAATGCAAAAAAGTTTTTAAAACTGCATTTTTTTTTAGAGCAGTGATTTTAATAATGCTTAAAGTGAAACAATAAAAGTGAAATATTCCTTAAAATTTTGTACCTGGGGGGTATGTATAGTATACCTGTAAAGTAGCGCATGTTTCCCGGGTTTAGAACTGTCGCTGCACAAAATCTAATTTCTAAAGGAAAAAAAGTCATTTAAAACTACTCGCGGCTATTCATGAATTGTTGGGTCCCGACAATACAGATCAAAGTCATTGAAAAAAAACGGCAGCTCCCCCCCCCCAGTCCATTACCATGCCCCGCACCAACATTTTGAAAAAAATGGTGTGGGGTCCCCCAAAAATTAATACCAGACCCTTATCCAAGCACGCAACTTGCAGGCCGCAGAAAAAGAAAGAGAGGGGGACGAGAGAGCGCCCCCCCTCCTGAACTGTACCAGGCCACATGCCCTCAACATGGGGAGGATGTCCCCATGTTGATGGGGACAAGGGCCTCATCCCCACAACCCTTGCCCGGTGGTTGTGGGGGTCTGCCAGCGGTGGGCTTATCGGAATCTGGAAGCCCCCTTTAACAAAGGGGAACTCCAGATCCCGCCCCCCCCCCCCCATGTGAATTGGTGACGGGGTACATTGTATCCCTACCATTTTCCAAAGAAAGTGTAAAAATTTGTAAAAAACACACAGACACAGTTGGACAAGTCCTTTATTTAAAAATAAAAAAATAAGGGCCAGATGCACGTAGAATCGCGGCGGCGTAACGTATCCTAGATACGTTACACCGCCGTAATTTTTCATCGCAAGTGCCTGATTCACCAAGCACTTGCGATGAAAACTACGCCGGCGGCCTCCGGCGCAAGGCGGGCCAATTTAAATGGGCGTGTGCCATTTAAATTAGGCGCGCTCCCGCGCCGGACCTACTGCGCATGCTCCGTTTCTTAACTCCCGCCATGCTTTGCGCGCCGTGATGTCATTTTTTTTTAACTGCGACACGCGTAGCGTACTTCCGTATTCCCGGACGGCTTACACAAACGACGTTAAATTTAGAATTTCGACGCGGGAACGACGGCCATACTTTAGACGGCAATACGCTTGCTGACTAAAGTTAGGGCACCAAAAAAAAAAGACTAACTTTGCGACGGAAAACTAGACTAGCGGCGACGCAGCGAACGCGAAAATCCGTTGTGGATCCGCCGTAACTCCTAATTTGCATACCCGACGCTGGTTTATGACGCAAACTCCCCCCACCGGCGGCCGCGGTACTGCATCCTAAGATCCGACAGTGTAAAACAATTACAGCTGTCGGATCTTAGGGATATCTATGCGTAACTGATTCTATGAATCAGTCGCATAGATAGAAACAGAGATACGACGGCGTATCAGGAGAAACGCCGTCGTATCTCATTTGTGAATCTGGCCCTAAATTCCACCGATGTAATACCGTTAATGTCCAACGATGATCCTGTGACGGTATCGGTATGATATCCCCGTCAAGCATTCCCTCCTCTCCATACAAGAACATCACAGGATTCCCCACACATGAGTCAAGACTGGATGCTGGAACCAAGACACTTTATTGACACAAAAACTCAGCTTATATGTGGTTACAGCCTGTTAGGAACGCCCCCCTCACACAGTGGGGTTTCCCATACAGATTATAGGAGACAAGTCGGAGCCGACCATGCAGACACGTTTCTTTAGATAAAGACATCAGGGGAGTTAATTAATACACTGAAGCAATCAGAATAATTAACATACTACTTCTCTAATCATTTAGCCTGATGATACAATACACATCTTTTAAGGGTAAACACAGATCTTCTTTACACAACACAATAGATCAATTAACCTTTAGAATAGTGAGGGGACATTAGCACGTCAATAACCGGTCAGAGGAATGAATCACACATGAAATTCCTTTCTACCTCTACCCATGGCTAGCAGGGAGCAGTATACTGAGACATATAGGCAAATGTATCACAATGGCCCCCCTTTTGCTCCCTGCTCCGGCAAACCCGGTTGGACCTTCCCTGGTCCAGTAGGGTTGACGGGTTCAGAGCTTTTAGTCCGAGGTTAACTCCGTTTGGCATGACTGACCTCCCTTGACAACTGCTTCAGACTCAGGTATGTCACCGGGTCGTCAGATCACACGCCGGTCAGTCCCCAAGTCTTTGTGCGATCTGCAAAGTCACCAGAAGTAAGTGTGAAGACAGCGAATGGGTCTGTGCGCCGCCGTCTAGGTGTCCCGCTATGGGAGGGGGCAGGTTATGGCTCTGAAGTGACAATCACAGGAGATTCATAAAAAGAAAAAGTTATATTTGTTGAAATGCTGTAGCACTGGTGCTCAGAGTCCGGGGGGGGGGGGGGGACTCAGAGCCCCATAAGGTCAGCCACCCCCTGCTCCCTCCGCAGCCGCCGGTTCTCCTCTTTGAGCTTCTCCAGCTCCATCTCCAGTTCATGGAGCCTGGGGGGGTCAGCCCGCTGTGACCTCAGGTGGTTGTTCTCCTCCTCCATGCGGCTTATGCACTCCTCCAGCTCTATGTACTCACGGATCAGATCCTGCTTGCTCATGTCCTGCAGGCTTTCCACGTGGTCCTTCATCATCAGGAACTGGGTGGTGGTGTAAGGGGCCACCGGTGGGCCCTTGGCGAACATCTCGGCCCGCATCTGGGGCGCCCGCTGCGATTCCATCTCCTCCAGTCGCTTCTTCTCCTCCCAGGTCCGCTGGTTATATGACTTCCAGGACCTCTTCTTCTTGGAGGGTAGCTGGTGGTACCTCTTTCTGCCCAGCTCCCTCCAAGGCCCCTCCGGCTCATGGCTGTCGCCCATGACCAGCTGACAATGGTGTTCCCTGTTGTCCGTAATAACAGATTGTACCATGAGGGCTTCGTAAGGGGTGCCCAATGGTTCTTCCTGACCCAGCTCCTGGGGATCCCAAGCCGAGTCTACACAATGGGCTGCTGCTGGTGGGCGGTACCCAGGTTGAGACCAATTTGACCTGGTGTTGTCATTCATGGGGCAATTCTGCTTGAAGTGACCCAACTGTTTGCACCGGAAGCAGCGTTGTTCGTTGTCCTCCTGGCGTGGGTAGCGAGGGCTAGATGTCATCGGTCTGTTAGGCGGTTGGTATCTAGCGGCTGGTGGGTGTGAGGGTGCCGTTGGTCGTGGAGGTTGTACCCGTGGTGTGACCTGGTTTGTCTTGCGAGTATCCGCATATTCATCCGCCAACTTCGCGGCCTCTGGTAGAGTCATGGGCCTGCGATCTCTCACCCAATCCTTGACGTCCGTCTGGATGTGATTGTAAAATTGCTCCAGGAGCATTAGTTGCAAAATGTCCTCTGCGGTGGTGGCCTGGCTGCTGTTAACCCAGTTAGAGGCCGACAGGGACAACTGGCATGCCCATTCCGCGTAAGAGTCTTTCGTGGTTTTGCGTGAGTCCCTGAACTTCTGTCGGTGGGACTCTGGGGTTACTGCATAACGAGCCAGGAGCACTTCTTTAACCCTGGCGTAGCTATGGATATCCTGATCTGGCACGGTCCGGAAAGCATCAGAAGCTTTGCCTGACAGTTTGCCTGACAATATTGCAACCCACTCTCTTCTAGCTATTCGGTGCAGGTTACATTGTCGCTCAAAATCCGCCAGGTAGTTATCAATCTCACAGGCCTTTTCATCAAAAGCTTTAAAAGCGCTAAACGGAATCTTCCTTGCGTCTGCTGTGCTGTACTCACTGTTCGGAGAAGGTGCGGCTGCTTGTTGGACTGCTGCCAGTTTTAACTGTAGCTCTGCATCTCTTATTTGTTTAGCCTCCTGTAGCTCTGCGTCTCTTATTTGTTTGTCTCTTATTTGTTTAGCCTCCTCCGCTAACAGGTCCATCACTTTCAGCACCACATCCGGCGTTGGGTTCGGGCCGAACCACGCTAGCTTCTCTCTCATTAGCTTGTTGGCTGGCGATTCCTCCTCCTGAATCACTGGTGTCTCCATCTCCTGTACTGCTGGCGTTGCTGCAATCCCGTCCTCCTGGTCTATCTCCATTGATTCTGCTATGATGACCCGCTTGGTTTTGTTGCTAGCAATCCTTCCAGTAGTTCTTCCAGTGTCTGCTTGGAATCCGGGTGTGAAGGAGAGTAGAAGAGAAGATCCCGCTGCTGCCAACCAATTTGTGACGGTATCGGTATGATATCCCCGTCAAGCATTCCCTCCTCTCCATACAAGAACATCACAGGATTCCCCACACATGAGTCAAGACTGGATGCTGGAACCAAGACACTTTATTGACACAAAAACTCAGCTTATATGTGGTTACAGCCTGTTAGGAACGCCCCCCTCACACAGTGGGGTTTCCCATACAGATTATAGGAGACAAGTCGGAGCCGACCATGCAGACACGTTTCTTTAGATAAAGACATCAGGGGAGTTAATTAATACACTGAAGCAATCAGAATAATTAACATACTACTTCTCTAATCATTTAGCCTGATGATACAATACACATCTTTTAAGGGTAAACACAGATCTTCTTTACACAACACAATAGATCAATTAACCTTTAGAATAGTGAGGGGACATTAGCACGTCAATAACCGGTCAGAGGAATGAATCACACATGAAATTCCTTTCTACCTCTACCCATGGCTAGCAGGGAGCAGTATACTGAGACATATAGGCAAATGTATCACAGATCCCTTCTCCAGCGACGCTGCAGTCTCCACTCTCCAGCATGAACAAAGCCCCCATGATGCGTACGAGGGGACGGGGTCACCTGTCCTTATCATAGTGAACCCCGGGGGTTTGCATTGATACATGTTCCCTGGGGCAGGACCCAGGTCCCCAAACACTTTTTATGACAATAACTTGCATATTAACCTTTAAAATAAATTTTTCATGTTTTTGTCCCATAGACGTTAACGGTGTTCGCGTGTTCAAACTAATTTTTGGCCTGTCCGCATGTTCTGGTGTGAACCGAACAAGGGGGTGTTCGGCTTATGCCTACTGGATGAAAACAGAGGGGGAAAAAAGACAAAAAATAAATAAAACAAATGCAGCCAACAAATGCAGCTGCAATATTTTACATTCTTGGTTTTGATATCACTTCAATAAATAATTGTACTGTTTCTTAAAATGCTGTTGTTCAATAGATGTGACAAAAGCCCAGAGAATTTTATTAGAGAGTAAAATTGTGAATATAACAAGCATCAAAGGGCATGCAGCTAGCAGAACTAAAAAAGCTGAATCACTGCCAAGGACTCAGTTTTCCAGGGACAAATCTTCAAGGAAATCAGGGATAGTTGGCTGCAATCCTAGATGTGATTAGAGACAAAGTTAAAAGCACACACTGTACAAGATCACAGGGAGATCACATTTATACTCCCAAGACAGCAAGGTTTTAACAGTAAATACAAAGAAAACCAAATAATGGGGTCCATGAACTCTGTCCAGGATGATACCAATCACAAATGAATCTTAAGCTGGCTAAACATAGCAGGAGACCATCATTCATTTCCAAATGATTATACTATTATTCACCTGACACATACATCCATTAGCTTGTAGCCCTTGGACAATACAGCAGTGGTATATCTCTGCAAAAACAACAAAGAGTCTGCCATACGAAAATGTTCACTAGAGTGCATCTGCCTTCGCAGAGACGGCGATTTTCCAAAGCTTTTCAATGTAATCATCCAGCATACACATGGAGATTGTCACATGACTCTGATAAAATCTTTTCTCGGTTATGCTTAGCCACACACAAATAAGGCTCGATTGCTAGAAAGATCTGAGCGTCACTTGTGGAAAGTGGGCAGTGCATGAGCAATAATCATTCCACAATGAGCATTTGAAAGAAATAAAAATATGAAGCTTCATTAGAAAAATTTTGCAGCACACATAATGTTATGATCGTTAAAGTAAAACTAAAGGCACAACTTTTTTTTTTTTTGCATACAATAAGCAAGTTAGTTAGAACTCTCCATCAGTTTTATTTATTTATGTTTCAGGCCTCGTACACACGACCGAGTTTCTCGGCAAAAACCAGCAAGAAACTTGCTGTTTTTTTTTTTTTGCCGAGGAAACCGGTCGTGTGTACATTTTTCGACGAGGAAACTGTTGAGGAACTCGTTGAGCCAAAAAGAGAGCATGTTCTCTTTTTCCTTGACAGGAATGGAGAAAATTGGCTCGCCGAGTTCCTCGACAGCCTCACAAGGAACTCGACAAGCAAAACGATGTGTTTCGCCCGCCGAGTTCCTCGGCCGTGTGTATGAGGCCTAACTGTGTCTCGTTGGGGAGATTTCATTTTACTTCCTGTCCCATAGGCAAAACAGGAAGTCAAATCCACCTAACGTGTCACCAGGATTACCAGAACCAGTGGCGGCTGGTGCTCATTATTTTGTGTGTGGGAGATGGACAGGAATGCGGCGATCCCACCCCCAGGCGATCCCACCCCCAGGCAAGGCAGATCAGGCAGACATGGATCCAGGATGTAGCTCTATGCTCTGGGGCCATCGCTTCTCCTCCAGGCTGAACAGGAATTGGGTCCTAACTGAGACCCAATTGGCCAAGAGTCCTAAAACCTAAATCTTGTCTCAGGAACTGCTTCCTGCTTGGCCGGGAGGGTATCAGGAAGACAATAGCCAATAATAATGTGTTATTGCTACACAAGTGGGTGGGCACTGTGCCCCAAGCCCACCCTTTTTTGAAGCCAATTAGAGCCTTGGGGTTTCCCCGCATTCAATTCGCATAGCAGGAGAATGTGACCGGCTCTCTATGGAGCCGGTTCACATATCTCCGCAATGGGCTGAAATCAGACCTGAACCGGTGAACCAGCATGCACCGGACCCCTGCTGAGCGCTGCATGCGACAACACTGTGAACCCAGCCTAAAACATGGCACTTTGGAAGGCTTGATTGCTATTTCACATAGTGCTGTGACCGACGTGCACCTCACCCCTTGAACTCCTTTCAATATATATATATATATATATATATATATATACACACACACTCACCTGACACTTTATTAGGTACACCTGTTCAATTGCTTGTGGTCACACAAATTGCTAATCAGCCAATCGCATGGAAGCAACTCAATGCATTTAGGCATCTAGATGTGGTGAAGACGACTTGCTAAAATTAATGCTGAGCATCAGAATGGGGAAGAAATGGGATTTAAGTGACTTTGAACATGGCTTGGTTGTTGGTCCCCATAACTAAGCTCCGGGGGAAAATGACTGAAACATGTTGGGGGCATGGCCTGGCAGGAGCCCAGGCTGAGGTTGTCTCTCTCATACCACCATAGGACTCTGTGAATGTGCTGCACCTGGGATGTTTCCTCTCTTTCTTCCAGTGGCATGGTTGTTGGTGCTGATCTACTGGGATTTTCACGCACAACTATCTCTCGGGTTTACAGAGGATAGCCCAAAAAAAAGAAAATATCCAGTGAGAGGAGGTTGTGTGGAGGAAAATCCCTGGTTGATGTCAGAGAAGAATGGGCAGACAAGATGGTAGAAAGTCAACAGTAACTCAAATAACCACTTATTACAACCAAGGTATGCAGCATACCATCTCTGAATGCACAACACATCGAACCTTGAAACAGTTGGGCTACAGCAACAGAGAACCAGACCAGGTGGCACTCTTATCAGCTAAGAACAGGAAACTGAGGCTTCAATTCACACAGGCTCACCAAAACTGGACAATAGAAGATTGGAGAAACATTTCCTGGTCTGATGCGTCTCAATTTTAGCTGCAACATTCAGATGGTAGGGTCAGAATTTGGTGTAAACAACATGAAAGCATGGATCCATCCTGCCTTGTATCAGAGGCTCAGGCTGGTGGTGGTTGTGGTGTAATGGTGTGAGGGATATTTTCTTGGTACACTTTGGGCAACTTAGTACCAACTGAGCGTCATTTAAATGCCACGGCCTACCTGAATTTTGTTGCTGAACATGTCCATCTCTTTATGACTACAGTGTACCCATCTTCTGATGGCTTCTTCCAGCAGGATAATGCACCAGGTCACAAAGCCCAAATCATCTTATCACTGGTTTCTCGAATATGACAATGAGGTCACTGTACACCAATGGCCTCCACAGTGACATCCACAGTCACCAGATCTCAATCCAATAGAGCATCTTTGGGACGTGGTGGAACGGGAGATTCCCATCATGCATGTGCAGCCGACAAATCTGCAGCACCTGCGTGATGCTATCATGTCAATATGCACCAAATCTCTGAGGAATATTTCCAACACCTTGTTAAATCTATGCCATGAAGAATGAAAGCAGTTCTGAAGTCAACAAAGGGTCCAACCCAGTACTAGCAAGCCACACAACATGTAAGTCAGTCTGAAGCCCTGTACACATGGCCCGGTTTTCCTGCCAGGAAAAATGCCAAGAGAGGTTTTGGCCAGGAAAACCGGATGTATTTATGCTTCCTCCCAGTTTTTAGTTTTTTTACTAATACTTTTCTATGGGAAACACTGTGAGGCACTGCCGATGGAGAATACGCACAGCCGGGATTCCCGGCCAAAGCTCTCATGGCAGTTTTCCTGCCGGGTTCTCTTTTTACCACCGGGAAAACTGAGCGTGTGTACATGGCTTAATAATAGGCTGGTATTTGAACTTTCAAGTCAGCAGATCTGTACAACCAGCACAGGCTTAGGGCCGTTTCACACTGGAATGAGGTGCAGGAAAGGAGCATTCTGTGCACGTTTGCTGCACCACATGCGAACGCGCTGCCCTTGTGAGACACAAGTGCTATTAATTGCTAATAGCACCTCAAACACATCTTGCAGGAGCAGGGTATTTGAGGCCACCAAACTGCATGATACCTTAGTACTATGTGGTTTGGTGCAGCGCTATTTGTAAAAGTAGTGCTTTGCACAACCCTGTGCATTTGGTAGCCTGTTCAGATGAAGGGGATGTCAAAGCCAGAACACATTAAGGAAAATGGAAAGATGGCACTGGACCCATAGGGTTATCTTACTTGTAATATTAACTTAAAGTGTTAGTAAACCCACAGTACAATAGTAAAATCAGTCTGTATATGCAGCGTAGCATGCTTGTTATACTCACTGTGGAACTTAAGGGGTTAAATCCTCTATATTGTGTAAAAAGGCTGTTTTATCTTGTATGCATAGATTCTTTCCTCCCTGCACTGTCTATCTGGGGAAGGCTTGCTAACACAGGCAGGGTAGCTGACCTGCACATGCTCAGTTGTGAGTTTTATGCTGGAGAGAACATTTACTTGTTGATGAGAGCTAACCAGGTCACATGATATTGACATCACACATGTGGGCGTGTATACAGGCTGCAGTGGAAATCTTCGCCTTCCTGAACTCTCAGTACTGGAGAAACTCTGCAGTTTATCATGTAACCGTGGTATATAGATCATCCAAAAAGGTATATAGTGACAGTATTTTATGTACGAAGATGATTAATAAGCTGTGGGCACTGTGGGGGGGGGGGCGGGTATTAACTATTTTCATATTACTGGGTTTAGTAACACTTTAAGATATTACTGTTGCACCTTAAAGCTGAGTTCCACCCAAAAGTGTCTCCCCCCCCCCTTTGGTGCCACAAAGGGAAACCTTTCAAGGGGGAAGGGGTGTGGGTACCTGTTTTTGACAGGTAACCTGTCCCCACTTTAATCAAAAGTCTGACCCCCACCTCCTACATCCTCCTTCCCCTACCGTCGGACCAGTAGAATAGCGCAGCCACGCAGTAGGGACCTTCTAGTAAGGCTTCACGGCCAGGTTCCCTTACCGGCAATTGCGGCGGCAGTACCCGACAGCCGATGGAAACATCAGCTGCGATGCATACATGGCTGGACTCCGGGACAGGTAAGTGTCCTAATATTAAAAGTCAGAAGCTACAGTATGTGTAGCTGCTGACTTTAAGTTTTTTGAGAGGAAGGAATGCTGCTCCAAACAATAAATACAGGTGTCAGGCCCCGTACACACGTCCGAGAAACTCGACGGGCAAAACACATCGTTTTTCTCGTCAAGTTCCTTGTGAAGCCGCCGAGGATCTCGGCAAACCAAATTTTCCCATTGCCCAACGAGGAAATAGAGAACATGCTCTCTATTTGGCTCGACGAGTTCCTCGACGGGTTTCTCGGCGAAAAGTGTACACACGACCGGTTTTCTCTGCAGAATACGTCCCCCATCGAGTTTCTTGCTGAATTCTGCCGAGAAACCCGGTCGTGTGTACGGGGCCTCACAATGTCCATTGAAATAAATAAAAAAATAAAGAAACATACTTTTAAAAGTGTTTTTTTTTCTGCCCATGTGCATGAGGCCTACAGCAAAACCATATTGGTGCTGTACATAGGTGCGCACAGCCTTTTGGATTAGGGTGTGCACCCCAAAGCTTAAAACACACATGCACGTGTGTGTATGTGTATATATACTTATGTGTCAGTAGAGCAGTGGGCAGTATCAGTAGGGCAGAGATTGTTGTCAGTAGCAGGGCAGTGGGCAGTATCAGTAGGGCAGAGATTGTTGTCAGTAGGGCTGTGGGCAGTATCAGTAGGGAAGAGATTGCTGTCAGTAGGGCAGTGGGCAGTTTTAGTAGGGCAGAGATTGTTGTCATTAGGGCAATTGAAGGTGCTAGTATTTTTTTCTTTTTATTATTTTAATATTTTGTACAATTTGTTTTTCTTTTTACTATTTTGTTTTAATTTTTTTTTTGCTTTTGTGAAATATCAGGGGTCTAAACAGGGGGAATCTGCGCCACATACGGTGATTAGGGTGTGCCCAGGCACACCTGGTACACCCTGTGCGTACGTACGCCCATGGTGCTGTATTTGTGAGTTACTGAGGGGTCCACTTTAAAGAGAATTAATGTTGAGAGATATGAGTAAGTTACCCTTGTGGACCTCCTTCTTCAAAATCATAGTTGCCTGGCTCCAGTGCTTGTATTACTTTTCTGAACCAGCATAAGTGTACATAACAGGAATTTTGATTTCACATGCTTTCCCTGGATCAATGATATAAAGAGCATTGAAGTCATCAAAGCCAAATAATTATCATTTCCAGCAATGACAGGATAAATTCAATAAGGATTTCTGTTAACACCTTCCAACTACAAAGCTTTTGTAACCTAGCAATGTAACCATATGTGCCCATTGTGTTACAGTTCTCCCATGTAACACTTATGTTTCCACAATCTTCTGTGTATCCAATCATTATTTTAAATGACAAAACAAAACATTTTTTTTTATATAAATGTCAACATATCCCTAATTACTCTAGGAGTGATGGGAAAGACACAGTCCCCACCCCTAAAAAAAAAAAAAAAAAAAACTACCCAGTCGCCAACCATTTAAGGACATGTAGATGGACGTTGGCATCCAGGGTGCGTTTGTAAAGCACCTCCAACTCAGGTCAGCAGACTCCCATTTACTGAAAAGGTATAGCTTTTTTTATAAATAATCCTTTACAAGTATACCGGACTGCAGAGGTCTGAAAAATCAGAACAAGTGAGTAATTATTGATATGGGGGTCATTAATCTAATGGTAAAAAAAAAAAAAAAATGACGCGGAACCCCCCACTTTAACATTCAGGCTGCCCTTGCTGAGAGTCAGCAGTGGAAAATTTTAGGTTTTATCCCTTTTATTTACATATGAAGTACCCCAAGCTGCATAGATTGAACACTCTTTATCTTTCTACACTCAGGAAATGATTTACCATAGATCATCTCAGAGTGATCATTGAGATAATCAGTTTAAAAAACATTGTAACAATAATTTGGATGTTGTTGAAAAAAATATTACTATTAAATAAACATAATATTTTTGAATGAAATTAGTTATTACTAGTTAACTGCTGCATGTCCAGGGACTGTTTTCTTAACTCACATACGCTGGTTGGTCAGAAATCAGAATTAAAGCGGGGGTTCACCCTAAAAAAAAATTCTAACATTACATTCAGCTCACTACCGACATTGACACTATGAAGATCTTTTTTTTTTTTTTTTTTGGTGTACATACCTCGTATAGCTATTTTCTTAGCCTGCTTCCAGGTAGTGAATCCCGCGGGAGTGGGCGTTCCTATGCATCAGTTAGTGATTGACGTGATGACAAAAACTCCCCCACCCGTCGCATATGGAGCGTCACGAGTTGCCGAAAGAAGCCGAACGTCGAGTCGGCGCTATACGGCGCACATTTGGCTTCTTTCGACAACTCGTGACGCTCCTTATGCGACGGGTGGGGGAGTTTTTGTCATCACGTCAATCACTAACTGATGCATAGGAACGCCCACTCCCGCGGGATTCACTACCCGGAAGCCAGCTAAGAAAATAGCTATACGAGGTATGTACACCAAAAAAAAAGATCTGCATAGTGTCAATGTCAGTAGTGAGCTGAATGTAATGTTAGAATTTTTTTTTAGGGTGAACCCCCGCTTTAAATCCAACAAAGGGAAAAGTGTGGCTTTACATATAAAGTCACTGTTGCAGTTCATAGGTAAATAGTTTTTTATGATAAATCTTAAAAAGCACACAATTGTGTTGATTTACTAAAACTGGAGAGTGCAAAATCCGGTGCAAATGTGCATGGCAGCCAATCAGCTTCTAACTTTAGTTTGCCCAATTATGCTTTGACAATTAGCCCTGGCTCACACTGGTGCGATTTGACATGTCAAATCGTATGTCAAATTGACGGCATTTGCCGGCAATTGTCGGCAATGGCACCGTCCTAATCAGTGCGACGCTGTATCTGCGGCTGAAAGTAGTTTCTATACTTTTGTTTGCGACTTCTGCCCGCGATTTACATTGACATCTGTGCAGAAACTGCACAGATGTCTCTGTAATCGCGGCCAAAATCAGGACTGACAAGCGGGAGTGAAATCATGCGAGTTCAGCTCGCATGGCTTCACACCCGCAGCCCAGTGTGAACCTGGGCTAAAGCCTGGAAGCTGATTGGCTACCATGTACAGCTGCACCAAATTTTGCACTCTCCCGTTTTAGACCCCTTTCACACTGAGGCGGTTTTCAGGCGCTTTAGCGCTGGAAATAGCCTCTGCTAACACCTAAAAACCGCCTCCCAGTCACTCAAGTGTGACTTTTCACACTTGGGCTGTGCGTTTGTGGGAAATTCCGAAATGTCCTGCAAGAAGCATCTTTGGAGCAGATTGGGAGTGCTGTTTTTAGCACTCCTAAAATGCCCTGCCTATTGAAATGAATGGGCCGTGATTCCGAAGTGCCTGAAAAGTGCTTCAGAAGCGCCACAACACAGGAGTTTTTAACCCCTTCTTTGGGGTTAAATGCGCCCCGCTATCGGCTGAAGGGTACTGATTAAACACCGGCCGCTAGCGGGGCACTTTTTAACCCCAAAGAAGGGGTTGAAATCTCCTGTGTTGAGGCACATCCAATTCATTCCAATGGGCAGAGCGTTTTGGGAGCGCTAAATACAGCGTATCTAACCCACCCCAAAGATGCTGCTTGCAGGACTTTTCGTAACGTCCCACAAGCGCACTGCCCAAGTGTGAAAAGTCACACTTGAATGAATGCAGGGGTTTAGCAGAAACAATTTTCAGTGTTAAAGCTCCTGAAAACCGCCCCAGTGTGAAAGGGGTCTAAGTAAATCATCACCACAGTCCCTAGAAATCAGTGACATTTGGTAGTTGGAGATGATTGCAGTACCCAAGTTCACACTTGTCTCTGGCATGTGCAGAAATAGCTTTTAATTCACACTTTCCAAACTTTTGAATATTCTTCTGCTTCTGCTCTGCCCTTTTGTAACTATTCATCTGTCACCAAGCATGATGTGTCTCTACACTGTACTGTATATATTTGGATGCCAAGTCATTAGGATGTACTGTAAGTAAAATAAACCAAATTGAGATAAGAGAAGAAACACTTGCAGTCCATTAAAGTTATTTTTTGAAGGGGTTGTAAAGAAAAAAATATATATATTTTTTAAATAACAAACATGTTATACTTACCTCCACTGTGCAGCTTGTTTTGCACAGAGTGGCCCCGAACTACGTCTTCTGGGGTCCCTCGGCGGCTGTCTCTGGTCCTCCCCGCAAGAAGATAGCCGCTCACTGTATCATTCGGCCCCGCCCCTCGGCGGGCCGCGTCATTGGATGTGATTGACAGCAGCGCCAGCCTTCAATCCATCCGCTCAATCAATGGTCAGGCTGAGCGGCGAAGAGGATGTCGGGGCCAAGCACGGGACTTTCGAGGGGTCAGTAAGTATAACGGGGGTTGGGGGGGGGCAGTATATTCGGAATTTGTTTCACCTTAATGCATAGAATAGATTAAGGTGAAAACGTTTACCTTTACAACCCCTTTAAGGACACTGCTTGGTGTATGATCAACAGATATTGACTACTGCAGCAACAGGTGCTTCTGGTATAGTATAGATCAGCCTTTCTCAACCTTTTCAACACAGGGGAAATAATTTTCTGATCTCAGGGAACCCCTGCTAATAATTACTATGGGGCAGATCCACAAAGAGAGTACGCCGGCGTATCTACTGATACGCCGGCGTACTTTCAAATTTCCTGCGTCGTATCTTTGTTTTGAATCCTCAAAACAAGATACGACGGCATCTGGGTTAGATCCGACAGGCGTACTTCTTGGTACGCCTTCGAATCTTAGATGCAATTCTTCGGCGTCCGCTGGGTGGCGTTCCCGTCGTTTTCCGCGTGTATGCAAATTAGGTATTTCCGACGATCCACGAACGTACGAGCGGCCGTCGCATTATTTTACGTCGTCTCTAGTCGGCATTTTTCGGAGTATAGTTAAAGCTGCTATCTGGTGGCGTACGCAATGTTAAGTATGGCCGTCGTTCTCGCGTATAATTTAAAAAAAAAAAATTGTTTGCGTAAGTCGTCCGTTAATTGGGCTGGACGTAATTTACGTCCACGTCAAAACAATGACGTCCTTGCGACGTCATTTAGCGCAATGCACGGCGGGAAATTTAGGGATGGCGCATGCGCAGTTCGTTCGGCGCGGGGACGCACTTCATTTAAATGAAACACGCCCCCTACTCGCCGCATTTAAATTGCGCGCCATTACGCCACGAAAGATAGACTACGCCGCCGTAACTTACGGCGCAAATTCTTTGTGGATTCGAAGCTTCACAAAATAAGTTACAGCGGCGTAGCGTATCTCCCATGCAATTCTACGAGGATCTACCCCCATATCTACAAATCTTGATACATTAGTGTGATAGACAGTGGGGATATCTAAAACAATCATTGGTGTTAGTGGGAGCTTATCTGAGAGGTAACTCATTGCTTAAGGAACCCCTAGCAGCCTCTAAAGGAACCCCAGGGTTCCATGTAACCAGGGTTAAGAAACCCTGGTATAGATGCTAAGGATGCTTGGTTGCCCATAATAATTAGTTCAAAGTTACAATTAATTGTACATTAAATTCACCCCATGTGTCATCAGTATTAAAAAAACTTAAATGACTTAAATGAATCTATATATTTTTTTTATTATTACCCAATACCTATTTTGACAATTATGCCAACCAGGTTATAGTAAAAGCTTTGTATGTTCTTATATACAGTACAAGATCCCATCCCCAACCAATCTTCAGATGCAGTTAGTCCATAGTAAAGAGAAGTACCCTACCTTGGCATAGCAGAAGGAGATGAGCAGGAGAGGGAGCAGATACCCAAACACAAAGGTGCACACCACATAGATCCTCTTTTGCTTCAGATTTGGCCAGTGCTCCCAACAGAAGGTCAGATTGTTGCCTCTGTGTATCAATCGTTGATTGTAGGCAACAGGAGAAGCCATGGCAATAGACAGGATCCAGATGAGGATTACTCCAATCAGGGCATTTCTGGAGACACGGATGGTGGACGATCTCCTGGAGTGCACTATTGCCACATAACGATCAACGGACATAGCAGATAAGGTGAAGATGCTCACCAGCATGGACACCGTCAGAAAGTAATGAATGAACTTGCAGATGAAGGCGCCCAGCACCCAAGTTGGCAGGACATAGACAGTGGACTGGAAAGGGATGCAGAACAGTAGGTAGGCAAGGTCAGCGATGCTGAGGTTAAGGATGAAGATGTTGGTGGTGCTGCGGGGCTTCCCTGGCTTGTTTCTTGCCAGGACAGTAATGACCAAAGAGTTGCCCAACACCCCTAGAGCGAATATAATGCAAAACACCACCAGGGTGATAATGTTATCCATGCCAATTTCTAAGAGGGGTTTGACTGATGGCTGTTCAACAGTGGCATTGGTGTCCTGGGCAAGACCATCACTCTTATTGCCCAGCTCAGCCAGGAGATCCATGTCCCAGAGTTCAGTTGGCACTGATCAATGATCTCTTCTTTTCTTTAAGGATCGTTTCCTCTCTTCAGTGATCTCCTCTTCCTTTCAGTGATCTTCTCTTCCTTTCAGCGATCTCCTCTTCCTTTCAGTGATCTTCTCTTCCTTTCAGCGATCTCCTCTTCCTTTCAGCGATCTCCTCTTCCTTTCAGTGATCTCCTCTTCCTTTCAGCGATTTCCTCTTCCTTTCAGTGATCTCCTCTTCCTTTCAGTGATCTCCTCTTCCTTTCAGTGATCTCCTCTTCCTTTCAGTAATCTCCTCTTCCTTTCACGATCTTCTTTTTCTTTCAGTGATCTCCTCTTCCTTTTAGTGATCTCCTCTTCCTTTCAGTGATCTCCTTTTCCTTTTAGTGATCTCCTCTTCCCTTTAGCGATCTCTTCTTCCTTTCAGTGATCTCCTTTTCCTTTCAGTAGTCACTTCTTCCCTTTAATGATCTGGTATTTCAGCAGCCAATAATATCTTTTTTCTTTTTCCTTCAGTGGTCTCTTCTTCCTTTTATCGATCTCTTAATCTTTTCTTCCTTTAAATGATCCCTCTTTCTTCCCTTGATTTCTTCTTTTTGTTATCTCTTCTCTCTTTCAATAATCTCTTCTTTGTTTTAACGATCTCTTCTCTTTCAATAGTCTCTTTTTTTCTTTTAGTGATCCTTTCTTCTTTATTTTTTTTTTCAGTGCTCTCTCCTCCCTTTCAATGATCTCGTTTTTTTCTTATAGTGATCTCTTCTTTTCTTCAGCGATCTCTTATTTCTTTCAATAATCTTTTTCCCTTCAACGATCTTTTCTTCAATTCCACAGTAAAAGTGAGATCAGCTGCTATCGGGCAGCCCAGGATATGAGCAGAGTAGGTAACAGGTGTCCGGGGGGATGAGCAGACTGGCAGTGCCAAGTAGAGGAGAAGTTTGGGTGAGGGATGAGTAGAGAAGGTGCCGCTAGCACAGAGTAGAGAATGTGCCGCTAGCACAGAGTAGAGAAGGTGCCGCTAGCACAGAGTAGAGAAGGTGCCGCTAGCTGCTGCCTCCAGAGTGACTGGCTCACTCTCTTACTGGAGTCCTCACCTCTCTGTTCTATCAGCTGCGCATGGCAGAGAAACCGAGCCCTCTACTAGTTACAACACACAAACATAGCCAATTGTACAGGATCAGCGCTCATACAAGACAGTGAGATCCTACAGTCTCTTCCTATGTATCAGCCCCTATGCCCTGTGTTATTTCTCTGACTTACACCAATGCAGCCTGGTATCAGCAGGGATGATCTTCTTTGTGTTGTTATAAATGGGATAACAGCTAGGAGAAAGGAGCACAGAAAATACTACCTCTATGGCATAGCAGTATTCAGTGGGTTAATGTGATTCTAGCTGCATAAAAATGTGGGAAATGTCACTTACCATCTATGAATGCGCAGTGGTATTTTGGCAAAATTGATTGCACTCTTAAATTACCCGTTTCGCCAACTGTGAAAGTTTGCAGAAGAGAAAACTCAAAATTGTGTTCATTAAATTGGTTCTACAGCCTAAATGTTGTTTTAACTTTATGCATTAAAGTGATACTAAAGTATAAGTTCACCTTTACAGAAAACCTGTAAGGGGAAATTACACTGGACCCCCTCCCTATCCCCACCCCCCACCACACCCCCCGTCCCGCTGTAACTGAGTCTCGCGCACAATCGCTACAAGACATCGGTTCGCCGCTTTACCAGAATTTTAAATCCCCGTGCCTTTCTCCCCTCTTATCCAGCGCTGATTGGTCGGCGCCGTCACATGGACCAATTAGAATGCAGTGGTGGCCTGTCCATAAGGCATCCAATCGCCACCCCCTCTATCCACAGCCGCCATCCCCCTTGCTCTATCCACAGCCGCTATTTTGACAAAACCCCTTTACTACCTATTTATGCATCTGGCCCCTTTCAGGACGCCGGGCGCATGAATTTCAGCAGCTGGGGTGTTTTTTTGAAGCACCTGATTAGAGCCAGAGGCTCTAAGGCCTCGTACACACGACCGAGTTTCTCGGCAAAAACCAGCAAGAAGCTTGCTGGATTTTTTTTTTGCCGAGAAAACCGGTCGCGTGTACACTTTTCGACGAGGAAACCGTCGAGGATCTCTTCGGGCCAAAAAGAAAGCATGTCTTCTTTTTCCTTGACAGGAATGGGAAAATTTGGCTCGCCGAGATCCTCGGCGGCTTCACAAGGAACTCGACAAGCAAAACCATGTGTTTCGCCCGTCGAGTTCCTCGGACGTGTGTACGAGGCTTCATGCAGTGGTTCTCAACCTCTATAGTGCCGTGACCCCTTAATAAAATTTCCCAAGTAACAGTAAAATTATTTTGGTAGCGTGGCTTGTCAGTACCCAAGGCAAAAACAAATATTTGAGCCCCTAAACCAGAGATTTAGCGCTCCCTGAGTCCCTTCCACTTGTGCAGTATTAAAACCCCTTATGGTATATTTTAGGATGTGCCACTCTTCTCATTTCCTTCCCTCTTATCTCTCTCTATTCTAATTTTTTCCCCCTCATCCCCCTCTCTAGCCATCTTTCTTGTTCTTTCTCTTATTTTTTTCTCTCCCTTTTTTCTTTGTTCCTCCCCCTCTTTTCCTCTTCCTGCTATGCATTCTCTCTCATTTTTTTTTTAAGATCAGATGCTGTGATCGCACTGTCGCACATACAAGATTTGGGGGAGTAGAAGAGAGAGAAGGGGGGTTTACAGTCATCAGCTGGAAAAGGGTTCAAAAGTCATCACAGGAATACAGAGATTCCAGAGAAAGTGTCATCATCTGACGTATTCTCTATTTTTATTCCTTCTCTTACACCTTGGTGGGGGGTGAGAATGGGATGAGTGGCAGTGCTGGGGGGGGGGGGGGGTTCTAATCAGCCAACTGAGGTTCTCTTGATCAAGGTCATCCGCTGATCTGAGAACTGTAGTGGGGACTTTTAATGGCAACTATAATCACAGTGTTACTCACTGTGTCTCCAGCTCTGTGGTGTCTCGCAGCAGTGACACCTATACCAAAATCAGGAGATAGGGTCTCCTCTAGCCCCTCCCACTTTACATTCCTCACCAGTCAGCTGACCTCTAGTTTCATCAGAAATTCCTATCATGTGTGGGCCCATAGGATTTTTTCCTATGGGAAATTCCGATCGTCTTTGTGGAACTCCGTCGGAGAAAATTCCTACGCATGCTCAGAATGAAGTCGATGCATGATCAGAAGCATTGAACTTAATTTTTATCGGCTTGTCGTAGTGTTTTACGTCACCGCGTTTTGTACGGTCGGAATTTTGTCTGACAGTGTGTATGCAAGACTGATGGAAGACAGTTTGATCTGAATTCTGACGAAAAATTCCATTAGATTTTAGTCCATCCAAACTTCCTATTGTGTGTACAAGGCATTATAGGCTTCAAAATAGGGTGGCACACAGCGCTATTGAGACATTGATCCTCAATCCAGCTGATCAAAAGCAGGTCTAAGACCCATTTTCCAATTGGCCGAAAAGAGAAGAGTCCCAATTGGCCGCCGAGGAGGAGGGAGGAAACAGAAGCTGATGCGATACCCGTGGAAAGCAGGGGAAGTGAAAGCCGTTGCCATTGACCAAGGGAAGCCGCCAGTGAAGCCTGGAAGAAGCGCTGCCCACCATAGACAGGATAAGTTCACAAAGACCCACCCGACCGACCTAAGGGGTGGTACTGTCTGCGAGGCACATTTAGGAGATTAAGCCGCAGGGATTTCAAATGCCCAGACCGGTAAAGCGATGCCCCCCCCCCCACGCTTAGTGGAGTGCTGGACTGTGGAGGGGTGGGAGCGGCTAGCTCAGTCTCTCAGCCGCTCGCTGAGAGGCTGAGGTGGTTGCCGATCCAGGCATGTGGGCAGATTCTGACTTCGCTTTTGTCATCTTGCCCTGGACCTCCTCTATGATGTCAGTCGAAAATGGGTCACATGAGTGCAGAATGAATTGCACTCCTGTGATCCGCAGGAGAAGTACAGCCAAATGAGCGAGGTGAGAGGGAGGTGAGGCCTACATGTAATATCTCACCCCCATTGCAGTTGCTCCAGAGCTTAGTACATGAGGTGAAGCTTCAATTTGCAAAGAGTACCAAATCACATGCAAGAAAAAAAAATGAATTATTGGCTTGCAAGATGGAAGTCAGCAGAGATTCCCCTCGTTTACTAAGCTCTGGAGCAATTGCACTTGCAAAGTGCACAGTCTATTTGCCTTTTGTAAAGCAACCCTTAAGACTGGGTTCACACTTGTGCGATGCCAGACATCACGTGTGATTTGTACTGCATTGCTGTGCAGATCACATGCAAGGTCTGTGCAATTCAAATTAAAGCATATGGTTTGTATGGCTGAATTTGCATCACATTCAGAACAAAATGGTGCAGGACCCTTTTTTGGTCCGCACTAAAATCTGATTGCATGGGTGTTCACACCTATGCAATCCGATTCCTGCACCATT
The DNA here is from genome assembly GCF_905171775.1 of Rana temporaria. Lineage (NCBI taxonomy): Eukaryota > Metazoa > Chordata > Amphibia > Anura > Ranidae > Rana > Rana temporaria. The sequence goes on from NC_053493.1 coordinate 272,885,474, forward strand.
TCACAGTTCGCACTGCGATCAGCACACCAATCTGGGGGTGTCATTAACTTTATATTGAGACCCGCTGTGGTTCGCACAGGGCACTGGCGATTCAGGTGTCATTTCAGAACAAATTTTGTCTAAGTACAAGGGGGATGTGTATTATTACCTGAATCTTGGGTGTCACTAAAACTGGTGCACACAGAATCTAGTAATCAATCAGCTTCTAACTTCAGCTTGTCCAATTAAGCTTTGACAATGAAATCTAGAAGCTGAAGGGAGAGGATGTTGCGCTAAAATAAAAAATCTAAACAATAAGATTGAGGTAAATTAATTGTGAAGCCAGTAAACCCAAATCAATGAGGGACTAGAAAGAAGAAATAATTCAGTCCCTTGGGAAGGTAGCGTGCTGACGCATGACGTGTTGTGTAGAGTGGACGGGCGTTTGTTCCGAGCCGGCCGGCTTCTCTCTGTTTTTATTCCTATTGTGACACTGTAAGTGTAATGTTTTACTTATTAAACGTATGGTTTAAACGAACTTGACTATGTGGGCTCTATCACTCCCTTTATGTACCCATTGAACACGGAGGACACTTAGGACTACCATTACAGCCCAGGAGTTTAAAAGGCCCAGGCTAGGGTTTTAGCCACTTGCTGATGTTCATACATGTTCTGGTAAGCCTCCTACTTATAGGGTGCTGGTGGTGGTGGTTCTCAAAGTCACTTTTTACCTCACGTGTGTGCTGGTCAAACATACTTCACCATTGAGTGTTTTCTTTCTGTGATACGGTTCAATAATCTGGTTTTCGCTGGAGGCTTCAAGAATCATCTTCTCCTCCCACCTCCCCCTGCGAGGATCACCTTAAAGGCCCTGGCTGGGGTTTGCAGCCGCAAGCATACATTGCTTGCCATGTGGTAAGCCTTCCATTTTTACTGGCTCGTGGTGTTGGTTTTCATATTTGCTCCTCAACATCTGTTTACTCTCATATGAACTTTATTTTTGTGGACACATTAGGACTGAATTATTTCTTCTTTCTAGTCCCTCATTGATTTGGGTTTACTGGCTTCACAATTAATTTACCTCAATCTTATTGTTTAGATTTTTTATTTTAGCGCAACATCCTCTCCCTTCTTGTTCTATGTTGTTGTGTATGTATAACACTCCGTTGTTGCAGCTTTACTAGCAATTTACTGTTTTTTAGCGCGGTAATTTTTTCTTTTGTTTCAAATCTAGAAGCTGATTGGTTACTATGCAGATCTACACCAGATTCGGTGTGCACCAGTTTTAGTAACTTTTTTTTGTGTTCTTTGTGTATTTCTTTAGCTGAAAATCACATTGAAAAACAACCTACTAGAATTTTTGGCCATGGCCATCTTGAGTAAGGGCAAATGATTCATGTAGCATTTACTTCCTGGTATACATCTGCACTTAGCTCAAGCATGCATGCATACAGGAGTGTGTGCTTAGCTGAGAAAATTCCCCCTCCTCTCCCCCCCTCCTGAAAACTTCTGGGTTACTTAAAAAGTAGACAGGGGAAGGGAGTCACCGCTCCAGGTGGATCTTTAGCAGACAATTGGAGGAACCTCCCAGGAGTCCAAGGTGCTGGCTATGCACTAGGCAAACATGGAAAACATGGAAATCGATGGACAGCCGCACTCCGGATAAGATCCAGAGTGCGGCTGTCCATCGATTTCCATGTTTTCCATGTTTACTTAAAAAGTAACCCAGTGGTTAACCCTCCTGAAGACTCCTGGGATGTATGACATCACTTGCCTAGGCACGAAACCAGGAAGTAACTGAACAAATGTAAAACAAAAGTTTAAAACAATTAACTATGATATACAGTGTTTTCCTATTTATTTACTAGTGCTAGTAGCATGAGAATTAAAAATAATCAATGGTGGTTGGGAGAGTTAAGTTCCACTTTAACCTCCTCCTGCCTGTCGTACATTAAAATGATGGCGGGTGGGATCCCTTCTCATTCTGGGATGATGTTACCCCAGTGACACCGCTCTTGCGTGGGGAGGGGGGACATAGAGCGATCCCGATTTCAGTAAAGAGCCGATGACATGGCTCTTTACCCATGTAATTGGCTGTGTCCAATCACATCCGATCACATTGAAACACAGAAGTGCCATTTATCGTCTCTCCTCGCCTCACACTGACAGAGTATGGGGAGAGGAGAGCTGATCGGTGGCATTTCTCGAAGGGGAGACCTGTACAGGTAATCAGGGTGCTGATCATCAGCCCCAGTAGTGCCTAGGAGTGACGCCAGTCTGTACCCATCAGTGACACCAATCAGTACCCATCAGTAATGCCAGTCAGTGTTGAATTTCAGTGCCCATCAGTGCCTGGTCATTAGTGCCACCCATCAGTGCCGCCTATCCGTGCCGCCTATCATTGCCCATAAGTGCCACCAATCAGTGCCACCTATCAGTGCCCATCAGTGCTGCTTATCAGTGCTCATCAGTGCCACCTATCAGTGCCCATCAGTGCAGCATATTAGTGCCTCCTCACTAGTGCCATCTAATCCGTGCCCTTCAATTGGTCCAGGCAGGAAGGGGGTAACAGTGCCCAGTATTGAAGCTGTAAAAGACCAGCCACTGCTGCGTTCTCTCCTTGAGCAGGGTGACTGGTCTGGTATCTGCCTCCTCTTGGTTGGCGAACCTGCTGGGCCCCTCTCACACCTCTGCACCCTGCACAGTGGTAAAATGACTGCTAATTTTCCAGGGTAATGGGTTTGCAAAGGCATTTGGTGCACACAAAGTGAAGCACAGAAAAGGTTGTGTGTGGTCCTAGCACAGGTGACAGTCTATAGAGATGGGCCCGGATTCACATACATCGGCGCATATTTATTAGACACGCTACGCTATTAGCCATGCTAATGAGGCGTGACCCCATGTAAATGATGGACTGAGCGTCATAAAGATACGAATAACGTACGGCGCATGCGCCGTCCCGTGGACGTAACCCCGTGCGCATGCGCAGAATCACGTCGGAACTACTCCCCAAGATACGACGGATCACTGCCTACGACGTGAACGTAACCAACACCCATCCCTATAAACGTACTACGTAAACAACGTAAAATACGACGGCTCTGTTCCCTGGTCCATACCTTTGCATGAGTTGCGCCTCCTATATGTGGAATAACTTTACGCCGGACGTACGCCTTACACAAACCGCGTATATTATGCGCCGGGCGCAAGTAAGTTCGTGAATCGGCGTATCTCCCTCATTTGCATATGTGCATAGAAAATCAATGGGAGCGCCCCTTGCAGCCAGCGTAAATATGCGCCTACGATACGCCGGCGTAGGAAAGTTACGTCGGTCGTATGCAGCCTATTTTCAGGCGTATCTCAGGTTGTGGGCACGACGCATAGATACGACGGCGCATAGATAGACTTACGCGGCGTATCTCGAGATACGTCGGCGTAAGTGCTTTGTGAATCCGGCCCATAGTTTGTGTGTTCTGATGAATGCCTTTCTGCAGTGGACAGGTCATTGGGTACAGCACTACACAGGGAGATCACAGGACTGGACTACTCAGTTCTGGCTCCGTGCTGCTTACAAGACAGCATTCAGCAAGACACAACTCGTGGTGGATTACGTTTCTACGTTTACACTGAACAGAAGTCTGTTATGGGATACAGTTAGGCTCTTATGTAGTATTAGCACATCAATCTCTAAGTTCACAGGAATCTTAGAGAATAGAATCTTAGAGAAGTCTTGCCATGTAGAAAGTTCAAAAAAATAATAAAATAAACTTGTATAATATGCCTTTTTACAGCAGCTCCCAGCCGCCAGTCAGCAAACTCTTTTCTCTGCTGATCATGGGTTGTAGCTCTTGCAATGCAGTACAGAGATATAGCTGAGAGAAGAGAATAGTCATCAGTTGCATGTAAAAACATATTAAATGTACACTTAGGCCTCGTACACACGGACGGACTGTCCGATGAAAACGGTCCGCCGGACCGTTTTAATCGGACATGTCCGCTGCCGGATTTTGGTCTGATGGTTGTACACACCATCAAACCAAAATCCCCGCGTACAGGATACGCGGTGACGTGGCCGCGCCATCGCCACGACGATGACGCAGCGACGTGCGCGACCCTGGAAGGTCAATGCTTCCACGCATGCGTCGAATCACTTCGACGCATGCGAGGGCTTTCGGCCGAGCGGACATGTCCGGTAAGTCGTACAGACGACCGAACATGTCCGACAGACAGGCTTCCAGCGGACATGTTTCTTAGCATGCTAAGAAACATTTGTCCGCTGGAAACCTGTCCGATCCGCCGGAAAATTGTCCGGTCGGACGTACACACGACCGACCATGTCCGCTGAAACTGGTCTGCGGACCAGTTTCAGCAGACATGTTCGGTCGTGTGTACGAGGCCTAAGGCGGATTTGGATCTGATGGCTGTACTCACCATCAGATCGAAATCCGCGCGGAATCTATCCGCGGTGACGTGTCGCGCCGACGATGACGCGGCGACATGCGCGACCCTGGAAGGTAAAGACTTCCACGCATGCGTCGAATCATTACGACGCATGCGAGGGAGGGGAGCGGACGGATTGATCCGGTGAGTCTGTACAGACCACCGGATCAATCCGCTGGACAGGATTCAAGCGGATAGATTTCTTAGCATGCTAAGAATTTTTTATCCGCTTGAAATCCGTCGGCTGGATTTTTTTCCCCTGATAAATGTCCGCTCGGACGTACACGCGACCGGATCTATCCGCTGGAACTGATCTGCGGATAAATCCCAGCGGATAGATCCGGTCGTGTGTACGGGGCCTTAGAGTGTTCCAGATAGAGGACAGCTATCACAATGTACCTGCTTCTCAGAAAGATATTCTAGGCGTGTACTCAACGTTTTTGACAGACAAATTAAATTTTTACGACAAGAAAATGTAGGTATTAGAAGCATGACACATTCAATTTTTTCTGAGGATGTCTTTGCTCATCATATCTACATCACAGGCAAGCGTTGAGACAGCTGAGACATCCTTGATGATATCAGAGACTGTGATTACAGCTGGAAGCACACATGGACAGTCTTGCTTTCACTGAACTCATTCAATTAGTTTGATATAATGTATTGGATACATTCAGGACATGTATTACAAATTTCAACGGGGACATGGACCTTTTTATACCACTACAAATCAATGTTATTTGTAGTTAGGACTAGTCGCAAATTGGCACTGGCACTATAGTAATTAATAACCAGCAGGGCTCTGTTTAATATATTTTTATTGGAACAACAACAATACAGAGAGGAAAAAAAAAGGAATGATTATGCTTAAGGACCATGGCCTAAATATCCTTAAATAACCAGATTTTATATTTCCCATTCCCACTTGTATTTTCATAAAATAGAAAATTGAAAATTGCCTAAATATAACGTACCGACATTCGTTATCAATGCCAATTTTTGTATACATACATGCACGGAAAAAAAAAACACAAGACATAAACAAACAACAAACAACAACAACAACAAACAACAACTGTGCATTTTTGGGTCTGGTTCAGGTGCGAATTCAGGCATAAATTTGGACCTGTATCGCACCTGAACTGGTGAAAATAAATGCCCCGGACCCCAGGCTAGAAACCGCCACCGCACATATGTGAACCCGGCCTTGTACTGAACATTAAAGGGAAACTAAACCTTTGTTTAACCACTTCCATACAGGGCACTTATACACCTTTCAGCGCTGTTGCACTTTGAATGACAATTGCGCGGTCATGCTACACTGTACCCAAACAACATTTTTATCATTTTGTACCCACAAATAGAGCTTTCTTTTGGTGGTATTTGATCACCTCTGGGATATTTATTTTCTGCAAACAAAAAATAAAAAATGACCGAAAATTTAGAAAAAAAACGTTTTTTTTTGTTTCTATTATAAAACATTGTAAATAAGTATGTTTTCTCCTTCACTGATGGGCACTGATGGTACTGCACTGACTGGGCACTGATAAGGCGGCACTGATGGGCACCGATGAGGTGGCACTGATGTGGTGGCATTGATGGGCACTAATATGCGGCACTGATGGGTGGCATGGATGGGCTTGGATAGGCGGAACAGATGGGCATGGATAGGTGGCACAGATGGGCACAGATAGGCGGCACGGCTGGGCACGGATAGGCGGCACGGATGTGCACTGATAGGCGGCACGGATGGGCACTGATAGGTGGCACGGATGCGCATAGATGGGCACTATTGTGTTTTACTAATGGATGCCATTCAGTGCCAAACAATGCCTGCCAATCAGTGATGTCCATGTTGGGCACTGATTGGCATCCATTGCGGCACTGATTGGCATCCATTTTTTGTGTCCTCATCCCTGGTGGTCTAGGGTGGCATACCTTTATATTTCTTTTTTTAATCCCTGGTGGTCCCGTGGGCATCCCTGGTGGTCCAGTGGGCATCCTCGGGGGGGCTGTGCTGATAATCGATCAGCACAAACCCCCCCTGTCACAGGAGCAGCCGATCGGCTCTCCTCTACTCGCGTCTGACGGACGCGAGTGAGGAAAAGCCGATTACCGGCTTTTCCTGTTTACATTGTGATCAGCCGTGATTGGACACGGCTGATCACGTGGTAAAGAGTCTCCGTGAGAGACTCTTTACCTTGATTGGTGTTGCGGGGTGTCAGACTGACACCCTGCAACAACGATCGCCGCGATGCGCGCCCCCAGGGGCGCGCAGCGGCTCAGAATCCTGAGGACGTCATATGACGTCCAGTCAGGATTATACAACCACTTTGCCGCCATCAATTTGTCATCAAGTGGTTAAAAATAAATAAAAATGACAAACATGTCATACTGACCTCCTCTGTGCAGTTGGTTTTGCACAGACTGGCCCTGATCCACCTCTTCTGGGGTCCCTCAGCAGCACTCCTGGATCCTCCTCTTCTCAAGTGCCCTGTTGGAGAAGTGCTCTCTCTCAGGTCCCTCACGCGGGTGCGGTCCCGTTGTCCAGTGTCCTGCTGCTGCGTCTATTGACTTGGCCCTGCGTCATTGGATTTGATTCACAGCTGCAGCAGCCAATTGCTGTGCTGCTATCAATCTATCCAATCAGGAACATAAACACCGGTTGGAGCTGGGGTGCACATTCTCTGCGCTTGAAAGTTCAGGCTCAGGTGAATAAAAGGGGGGTTCTGGGGGAGTGCTGCACTATAGAAGGTTTTTCACCTTAATGCATAGAATGTATTAAGGTGAAAAACCACAAGGGTTTACAACCCCTGTAAGGCCTCCTGGCCACAAAGGTATGGCAACGTCTTTACATTATATGTGTGCATAAGCCACTAACGGATACATTTGCACAAAAGTTTATATAATACTTTAGTTTAAAGTGTAGCTCTACTCCAAAGGGGAAGCTCTGCTTGTTTGCACTCTGCCCCCTCCATTGCCACATTTGTCACTTTTTGGGGGAAGTGGGTACCTGCTGGAAGTACCCCCCCTTCCACCGCACTCTTGTGAGACACATCACAGGTTCCAGAAGACTACAGGACCATTCACATGGTTTCGCTTACTAGAGATGCCAGAACCTGCACCCAAAGCCGATTGAAGAATTGGCTCACGTGAGGACATCACTGAATCCTGGACAAGCAAGTGTCCTATATTAAAAGTCAGCAGCTACAGTATATGTAGCTGCTGAGTTGTTGTTTTTTTTGGGGGGGGGGATGGGGGGGGGATGGGGGGGGGATGGAGCTCCTCATTAATGGATAAAGTAGGTTGGAAATGGTTACAGTACAGAAAGAAATAAGGCCAGGAGTTAGGGGATGAGGTTTAAAGCAGAACTTTAGAGGAAAAAAAAGAGAATTCAAATAAAAAAATTGAAAGTAGGTTTTGCTACAATACTCACATTCAATCCAGAGCTGTTCTCTGCAGTCATTTATTTTTCCCACCAAATGCCACCATAATTAATTTTTACCACCAAATGCTACCAGTCTTCCACTGTGTTAAATCAAAATATATTTTTTTATAGAATTGGCATACATACCTGAATAAAGCTTAATACAATTTTTGTGACATCCCCAGCACAGTCTCATGCTGAAATAGGGACTATCATTCCAAATCTAGCACATACAGTAGCTTCAGTGAATCACCTTAAATAAGCTGCACATGCTGAGAACAGTTGAATAGTTTATTGGAATTTATGTACCCTGCATAACTGTTTAATTTGTTTAACATTTTTGCACAATGTGACATTCATTTTTAAACTGTCGACACTGGTGCTGCTCTTACTCTCACTCTAATAAACTATATTGTGTAGACTAGTACTGATAATATTAATACAAAAGCCCTGACTTACATTTATTTATTATACTGTTTTAATACATTACCTGCCAATTTTTTCTATTATTATTATTATTATTATTATTATTATTATTATTATTATTATTATTATCATGATGATGTGACAAGTAAACACAAATATTTAAAAATATTTTACAATAATGTAAACATGTATTTAATTATTTATTTTTTCAGACTGTTTTGTATTGTAATTCTAATGCCGCGCTTTTAAAAACGTAATTTAAAATGATCGTGTGTGGGCTTCACATAGTTTTTCGGCTTCTGAAAAACGACAACATTTTTTTTTTCGAACATGCTGCATTTTTTAACGTTGTTTTTTAAAATGTAGTTTTTCGGGTTGTAAAAAATGATCGTGTGTGGGCTAAAACGACGTTTTAAACCCGCACATGCCCAGAAGCGAGTTATGAGACGGGAGCGGTCGTTCTGGTAAAACTACCATTCATAATGGAGTAAGCACATTCATCACTCTGTAACAGACAAAAAAACGCGAATCGTCTTTTACTAACACGGAATCAGCTAAAAGCAGCCCAAAGGCGAATAGAACTTCCCCTTCAGAGTGCCGTCGTACGTGTTGTACGTCACCGCGCTTTGTTCATCATTTTTCAAAAACGATGGTGTGTGGACAACATCGTTTTTAATGATGAAGTTGGAAAAACTTTGTTTTTTGGACATGCTGAAAAACAATGTTTTTTTTCATGCCGAAAAACTACCGTGTGTACGCGGCATTAGAGCTTTTCCCCTTTCAGCTGTCACCGTGGCTCTCTATGTGCAAGACACAATGGGGGTTATTTACAAAGGCAAATCCATTTTGCACTACAAGTGCACTTGGAAGTGCAGTCGCTGTAAATCTGAGGGGTAGATCTGAAATGATCCTTTAGTAAATAACCACCAATGTCAGCTGAGTCAGCAAGTTTGGAAAATTAACCCAGTTGACTACCATAGCTACCCATCATGCTTATTACATGGAGCCAATCAGTGTGATGTCATTGTGGTGTCTTTATAGAAGGAGCCGGAAAAAAAAGGGTAATTTCCCTCTCCTGGGGCACCAGCCTGCTGCCAAGGGATACTGGACTCTTCCATATGTCCTTGGTTCAGTGAGGTGCAATTCATAAGTAGTTCTGATCTATTTTTATTTTTTAGATTTTACCTTTAAGCTTTAGAGCCGGTTCACACAGGGGCAACACAACTTTGTGCACTACTTTGCGAGGCGACCTCAGCGTGACTTGAGCGTGAACCACAGCACAGCTTGAAGTCGCCTCCAGGACAGGGGACTTTGCCAGTGGCCAATCAAAGCATAATGAGGGAGGGGTTTTCCGAGAAAACTATTTTTACTTCCTGGAAAGTTGATTCAGTTAAGACAGTGGATCCGACTTGGAGGCGACTTCCATTGAAATCAATGGGTATAAGTCGCCTAAAAGTCACCTTGAAGTAGTACAAGAACCTTTTCTGAAGTCGGAGCAACTTCGATCCCCGCTGAGCAAGCGGAGGTTCACTGGGCGGATCATTACTGATCCGCCCCATGTGAAAGGGGCCTAAAGCTATTGTTGTGATTCCCTATATGTTACTGTAGAACTGGAGTAGGGTTCTATTTGTTATGTGGCACTAAAGGGTAGTTTAGATGTGGTGGATGCATTCGTTTTTTTTTTTTTTCCTTTATTTTCATACACCAGTTCCTCTTTTCTCTATGGACCTCCAGCATCACACAACCTGCTCTGTTTGGCGTAAAAAACAACATAAGCCATGTAAGTGCATTATGTTATGATCTTCATTATGCGGAAGATTGTCTATAGGCATGTGTGTACCTCTGTTTATGTGCATACTCATTGTATGTTTGTACCCTAGAGAGCTTCTTGATTTGCTATCCAAGGGGAAAACTCTTGAGGAAGACCATCAAGGTCGAAACGCATCAGTGTTTCTTGGAATCTTATGTAGCACTACTCTCGAAGGAGCTGCTGGTTTGCTTTGGGTGGCATGTTACCTCATGGCTCCTCCACCATCTAGGGGTGTATGGTACATATAGCAGTAATGGGATGTCCATGACAGGTGTCTTTTCTGTGCTCTTTATTACCCAGCCGGGTAAAAACAATAAAACTTGTGGTGAAGAGTAGAGGTGAAGCAGAAGGAGAGATAGCAGATTCAGGCGTAATAGTAGGGAAAAAGTCCTGCTTTCAATGACACTTAGGGGGTTATTTACTAAAGGAAATCCACTTTGCACTACAAGTGCACTGAAAGTGCACTTGGAAGTGCAGTCGCTGTAGATCTGAGGGACAAATGCAAGGAAAATAAAAAACAGCATTTCAACATCCACATGATTGGATGATAAAATCAGCAGAGCTTCCCCTCATTTCAGATCTACCCCTCAGATCTACAGCGACAGCACTTGTAGTGTAAAGTGGATTTTCCTTTAGTAAATGCTTAGTCTTCTTCGCCACTCCAGCCGAAGTGGGTATAGCGTACCCGGACAGGCCTCTCTCACCGACCTGGCAGCCGGAGTATCACTTGGAACTTAGAGGAAAAGTCTCTGCCACAGATCCTCCTTAGGATTGAAATAGCAGAGATAACTCTCCTCAAAAGACTTTGGCCTGGATCTCCTTCAGGGAGTTTGCGGGTTACCAACTGATAGGTGACCAACGTCCAACCTCTCAGTACCTGGTTACCTTGATCCCCGGTGGATTGTCGAGACCCTATTGGATCGCCAGCCTATCTTGGCTCTCCTCAGATGGACTTCCCACTGAACAGTTTTCTTTTCACTGGGAACACGCTTGGGATCTTCTCAGGATTGGGGACCCAGTCGATTACTGGGGCCCAGCCACAGCTTTAAATGTTCCAGACCAACGTGGTCCTAGAACCAGGAACACTGCATGGCACGCGCACCCCGGCCTGGAAAGCCATTTCGCCGTGGCGCCTTGATGCAGTCACCCTAAGGGTGGGTGCCACACTAGAAGAAGAACCCAGACCAATGGCGTCTGTCTCATAAATACCCTCCCCCAGCATGCACAGCGAGGAAAACCCCTCCTGATAGGCTGCTGGGAAAAAGCACCCAAACCTCGACTCCACTGCTGCCACCTGTCGTCCTGGGGTGGGAACAGCACCCCAGAAGCAACAGAATGAGCCCACAGTCAGCCAAGCTGAGACAAAGACCTACATTTTGAGCAAATCAGCTGAGCCAGAGATAATTAACTCTCTGACCCCCTCTAAATTTAACTTAGCACCGGTACTTAGAAGTAACCAGGCACTACACTTACAATCAGGAATACTGCTATATATTGTATTAAACTTTTCTTTTATGGCATTGTTTGTCAACAACGTTTACATCCACTTCCCCCTATAATGTTGTTTACAGGGGTCATTTTAAACCTTTTTCAATAAAATACCTGTTTGTTATGCTTTATGATGTGTTATAGTTCACTTCAAATACCCCATGTTCTTTTATCCCCATTTCCCTTTTTGATTTTGTCTTGTACAAATTTTGGGGCTGATACCTATCATTGGTGTGTTTTACCTGCACCAGGTATATATACAGAGACTAGGACAACATTAACTGTTTGAGCCCCCGCAGGCTCTATGCAGCTACTTCTTATGTACATGCCTGCATAATGTGTGTAGTCTTAATTTAAAGCCTGAGTGACAATGCAGGAACACAACTGGGAGAGGGGGACCGGGAGTTGTCATTCTATGACATGGGAAGTGTCTGAACAAGGACTATTATGGGCTTATAAAACTGCAGAATAAAGGATAGTGAAAATTACTGTTCAGATTACATTAACCTGTTAACTACTTGCCGTCTGTCCTATACTGTAGCATTTTTACTGCTACTGGGCAGCAGCTAGGTGACGGATCACATACAGTATACACTGTATACATGATCCCACACTTCTGGGTAGGGGGCGCCAGGGCCAGCCTTAGGTGTTCAGGCGCCCTGTGCAAGCTAATCCTGTGGCGCCCCCATCTTCACCCCTCGCCCCCTGGTCACCTAAACTGACCTACCTTCCGGTGGACGGTGCGGCTTTGCATTTAAGAATGGCGCCGCCCGGCGCTTAGACGCCACTGCGCATGCGCCGTCTGCCCGAGAATAGCCAAGCATTTTCTGGCTTTCCCGTTCAGCGGCGGCGCATGCGCAGTGTGCCTGTCGGGGCCGGCAGTAGCCATTTTTTTCAGGTGCCGCAACCGATGCGTTGCTCTTCACCCAGTCCCAGGGCAGGGGGGCCTGGCAGCGCGCAGGGAGACCTGGCAGCGCCTGCTGCTGTGACTCATAGGAGTCGGACTCCTGTGATAATCATGTGAGTAACTGACTGCGACTCACATTCTGCAAGCTGTGATGGCCGCACTGCGCCCCTGTTGCCCATGGCGCCCTGTGTGGCCTCACCGCTCGCACACCCCAAAGGCCGGCCCTGGGGGGCGCACATGCTGGTGTCTCGCTTCCGCTGTTATTACACACAGCAATCACACATACTCAATGTCCTCCGACGCCAGCCAATCGTCAGGCAGAGACACAGAACTGTGATCTACCTATGTAAACAAGGCAGATCTCAATTCCGACAGGGGGAAAGGGATGAAGTTTGTGTCCCTGTAAAGCAGGGAATACATTCCATCTTTTCCCCTTGTAAAAGCACCTCACACAGTTCATATAAACACTTGTTAGGCACACAGTTAACTCTTTGATCGCCCTTGATGTTAACCCATTCCCAGCCAGTGTCATTAGTACAGTGAAAGTGCATATTGTTAGCACTGTGCACTATATTAGTGTCACTGGTCCCCAAAAAGTGTCACAAGTGTCAGAATGTCCACCGCAATACCGCAGTCCTGCTATAAGTCACTGATCACCGCCATTACTAGTTAAAATAAATAAATAAATAAAAATAACCCATCGATTTCAGACACTTTAACTTTTGTGCAAACCAATCAATATACAGTATGCTTATTGAGATTGTGTTTACTAAAAATATGTAGCAGAATACATATTGGCTTAAATTTATGAATACTTTTTTTTTTTAATTGTTTTTGTTTGTTTTTGTTTATAGCACAAAAAATAAAAACCGCAGAGTTGATCAAATACCACCAAAAGAAATCTCTATTTGTGGGAAAAAAAAATGTTTTTGGTAAAACTTCCCATGACTGCGCAATTGTCAGTTAAAGCAATACAGTGCGGTATCGCAAATAAATGGCCTGGTCATGAAGGGGGGTAAATTGGTTAAAGTGGAACTTCACCCAAAAGAGGAATTTCTGCTGTTCCTCCTCCTCACCCCCTCCTCTGCAATATTTAGTAATGGGGGGGAGCAGGTAACTGGTACCTGGTTCTGACAAATAACCTAGGCAAGTATTGGCGCACCTTGGCACCTCTTTTTTTACTTATATTGCAAAAAAGAAAAAACCCAGTGGTGATTAAATAAGAAAAGAATGCTTTATTTGTGTTAAAAAAATAATAATTATCATTCAAAGTGTGAGAGCACTGAAAGATGAAAATTGATCTGGGCAGGAAGGGATGAACATGCCCTGTATTGAAGTAGTTAAGGGGAACCCTTAAGGGGATCTGGGGGCCCCCTTGTTAACCACTTAAGCCCTGGACCATTTGGCTGGCCAAAGACCGGGCCACTTTTTGCGATTTGGCACTGCGTCGCTTTGACTGACAATTGAGCGGTCGTGTGACGTGGCTTTTTTCCCACAAAAAGAGCTTTCCTTTGGTGGTATTTGATCACCTCTGCGGTTTTTATTTTTTTGCGCTATAAACAAAAATAGAGCGACAATTTTGAAAAAATTCAATATTTTTTACTTTTTTGCTATAATAAATATCCCCAAAAAATATATATAAAAATATCACGGATCTCATGACAGGAGGTCCTAAACAAAATTGACGTCCTTTTTTTCCCACAAATAAAGCTTTCCTTTGGTGGTATTTGATCACCTCTGCGGTTTATATTTTTTGCGCTATAAACAAAAATGTTGGCATAAATCTGCGTGCAGCAGTCTTTAACCTCCCTGGCGGTATGATTCTGTCTGGAATTACGTACCAAAAGCGGTACATTTATTTTGCAAGGAAATTGGCGTTTTATACTGTAGGCCTGTAATTTTTAGAAATAACTCACTTAAATCTGACCAAGCAAGAGTCTTGTAGGCATCCCGGGTATGATTTTTTTTTTTTAAAACAAAATTATAAATTATAATATAATAAATAATTATAAATAATTATAACAAATAATAATATAATTATAATAAAAATTATTCAATAATGTAATCAACTCAAAATCACTGAAATTTGCAGTTGCAGAATTGTCGCTGTCATTATTTTATTTTTTTTATGACGAATTTCCCCGCAAATCGCTATCGCACAATTCTGCAAGTGATTATAATTTATTATCGCTGTTTTCTAGCTGATCTAAAACCATTTTTGACATAAAGGGACACTTTTGGACAATCTACAGTTTTTAGGCAGAAATGACATTTTTTATTATATAAAAGTACATGCAGGGCACTGGGCAGACCACTAGGGACAAGGGGGGGGTGTATTTTTTACATACAGTACTGTAATCTATAAGATTACAGTATACTGTATGTAATGTGTTTGTTTACTTTTTTGAATTTGGCGCCGTTCTCCGTCCCCGTGCGTCGTAACGTCGCAGGGAACGGAGATCGGCGTCACACGGGGACTGTGAATCGAGCGAGGAGGTCCCGCTCGCTCACACAGCGGGTGGCATCGCTGGATCCAGGGACAAGGTGAGTAAACCAAGCCTGTGGATCCAGCGAAAGGTAAGCCCGTCCAGCCCGAGCGCGACTCGGGTTTGCCGATCCTAACATGAAAAACCAACCCCGAGTCGCGCTCGGGTTTACCGTCAGGGGGGTTAAGCGGTTAAAGGGGGCTTCCAGATCACGATAAGCCCCCCCGTCCGCAGACCCCGACAACCACCGACCAGGGTTGTTGGGAAAAGGACCTTGTCCCCATCAACATGTTGAGGGCAAGTGGTCTAGTATGGTTCAGGGGGGGGCGGCATTTGTTCATCCCCCCAATCCTGATCTGCCAGGCTGCATGCTCGGATAAGGGTCTGGTATGGATTTTGGGGGGATCTCATACCAATTTATTTTTTCATTTTGGCATGGAGTTCCCCTTTAAATCCATACCAGACCTGAAGGGACTGGTATGGACTGGGGGGCACCCCACGCCATTTTTTTCATATATTTTTCATCTATATTGCCGGGAGCGATACAATACAATATTGTTGCGCACAAATTTGAATTCAATTTTTTTTCATTTAGAAATGTTCTACACATCGCACATATGCACCACTTTACAGGCAGACTAAGGGGACCCCCCCCCCCCAGGCATGATATTTAAAGGAATATTTATTTTTTATTGTTTCACTTTAAGCATCATTAAAATCACTACTCCTGAAAAACTATTGTTTTATAAACTTTTTTTGAATTAAACATGTGCCCTAGGACAGTACCTGGGTCCCTATACAATTTTTATGGCAATAACTTGCACATAAGCCTTTAAAATTAGGATTTTTCATATTTGCGTCCCATAGACTTTAATAGGGTTTGCATGTTCGCTAGAAATTTTTGCCTATTTAAGGTGTTCTGGTGTGAAATTATCCCCTTTAAGCCACTCCTACTGTTACGCACAATCCCACAATACCAACTATTCACTACAGCGTGTGTAGCCAGAAAGATAACATTATGGGGCCGGATTCAGAAAAGAGATACGCCGGCATATCTCCTGATACACCGTCGTATCTCTGAGTCCGGCCGTCGTATCTATGCGCCTGATTCATAGAATCAGGTTACGCATAGATATCCCTAAGATCCGACAGGTGTAAGTGACTTACACCGTCGGATCTTAGGCTGCAATCTCACGCTGGCCGCTAGGTGGCGCTTCCGTTTGTATACGCGAGGAATATGCAAATGAGGAGTTACACCGATTCAGAAACAAACGACCGCCCGGCGCTTTTTTTTTCGGCGTATAGTTACCCCTGCTATATGAGGGGTATGTGCGGCGTATCCTATGGTAAGTATGGCCGTCGTTCCCGCGCCGAGTTTTGAATTTGCGTAAGTCGTTTGCGTAAGTCGTTTGCGAATACGGATGGATGTAATTTAGGTTCACGTCGAAACCAATGACGTCCTAGCGACGTCATTTAGAGCAATGCACGCTGAGAAAATTTACGGATGGCGCATGCGCAGTTCGTTTGGCGCGGGGACGCGCCTGATTTAAATTTTACACGCCCCCTACCCGCAGAATTTGAATTCCGCCGGGGGATTTAAGATACGCCGCCGCAAGTTTACAGGCAAGTGCTTTCTGAATAAAGCACTTGCCTCAAAAACTTGCGGCGGCGTAACGTAACTGAGATAGGTTACACGGATCTAAAGATCCGCTCACCTATCTGAATCTGGCCCACAGTGTTTTGACACTATGCCCCTCTGACTTTTTTCCTGCACCCCCAGGTCAGATAGTCTAGATGTGAGCTCTCTGGATTCTGGTGAGTGTAGTACAAAAACAGATTAAAGTTGAATACCAAATTAAATTATACCACATTAATCTTTACATTTCACACTAGAAGCAGTGAAGATTTTCAAGCATGTTCTGAGCACTCATGCAGTATGAGTTTACATACTCAGAGATTGGAAGCTTGGCAGGCTACCAACTTACTGCTGGCAGGGGGGAACTGAGCTAGGACAGAAAGTGAAACTAAAACTGAGGAGTTTCTGTGCTGACTTTGAGGATGGGTCATTCTACTGTGTCTGCAGCTACAGAAGTCAGATGATGATTTATTTTAAAGTTTATATAATGCTTCATGAGAATATGTAACTATCCATAGCCTGACCACAGTTTTACTTTAAAGTTTATGTCTAGATTTTCTTTTCTGAATTTTAGATGGAATTTGGAAAGGTTAGTATGCCTGCCAGGATTTTACTGCTATCTTTTGCCTCGTACACACGATCGGAATTTCCGATGGAAAAAGTCAGACAGAATTTTTTCATTGGATATTCCGACCGTGTGTATGCCCCATCTGACTTTTTCCGTCAGAAAACTCAGATGGAGTTAGAAAGAGAACTCTTTTTTTTACGACGGGAAAAAATTCTAGCGGAAATTCTGTTCGTCTGTATGGAACCCCAACTGAGAAAAAAGCATGCATACTTGGAAACAATTTGGCGCATGCTCAGAAGCATTGAACTTCATTTTTCTAGGCTCGTCGTAGTACGTCACCGCGGAATTTGGTGTGTCCGTGTGTATAAAAGACAGCTTGAACAGAATTCCGTTGGAAAAAACAGTCGAAATTTATTCCAATGTAAACTCTGATCGTGTGTACAGGGCATTGGGCTTATTTTAGAGCGATTTCTGCTCACTTACTTCCAGACAATGTTTTACTAGAAAGGAAGTAAGGGCAAATCTCTAACAGCAACCTAGACGCAAATGGTAAAAAAAAATTCTTTAGACTAGAATCCTTGTCAGATTTTTATTTCTGTCTGTATTGCTGTGGGAGAATTTTCTGTCTGGAAATGCTGTCCTCACCATGACAAAAAGTAAGGGAGACTCTAACGGATGTCGGTAAAAACAATCAAAAACAGTTTTTGGCTTAACATACATTTTTATTTTTTTAAATCAGAAAATCGTTTATTTGAGAAAACAATATAAAATAACATACACTGTCATACACATATCTGTATATCATTATTAACATTATCTCAATACAAAAGATACAGTCCATATAGAAAGGAGTAAACGGTGTGAATTACATCCAAAATGGCATCTCCTGCTGTACATAAAGTGTCAACAATCAACATTTGATGCTCGTTACAGTGCAATGTACAGGACCATGAAACAGGTGTAGACAGTGTTAACCCGGGTCGAGAGTCCCAACAAGAAAAACTCAATAAAAGAGAACAGGGGGGGGAAGGGGGGAGAAAGAAAAAGAGGGAAAGGGGGGATAGAGAGAGAGGAAGGGGGAGGGGGAAAAAGGTAAAGGGGAGAGAAGAGAAACAGTCCACCATCTCTTCCGCAAGAAGTAGCAGCATTTGTCCCAACCAGAACATGTGACTCTACAGCACAGGACGACAGTATGTTACATTTGCAATAGTCTATCTGTGATAAGTTGTGGGGGACCCAAGCCGGGAACATCAAGCCATGGTTGTCACATGGAGTAAAACTTTCTCAGCACATTTCTATGCTGATAAGTAAGTTTTTCCCGAGTCAATAATTTGTTGTCATCATCAACCCATTGTTTACCCGACAGTACCCTAGAACAGTGTTTCTCAACTCCAGTCCTCAAGGCGCCCCAACAGGTCATGTTTTCAGGATTTCCATTATTTTGCACAGGTGATTTGATCAGTTTCACTGCCTTAGTAATTATCACAGCCATTTCATCTGAGGAAAATCCTGAAAACATGACCTGTTGGGGCGCCTTGAGGACTGGAGTTGAGAAACACTGCCCTAGAAGATATCCAATGCCTCGCAATTGCCGTTCTGGCTGTGTATAACAAACGGATAATTGCAGTGTGACCATTAGGCGAGAGCGTGGGTACCTCCAGTGCCCCGAGCAGACACACAACCGGATCTTCCTGGATCGGTACTTGATATGCCTGGGAAATGGTAGTAAGAACAAAGTTCCAATAGCGGAATAATTTTGGGCATTTCCACATCATATGCAGCAGGTCCCCATAATGTACACAACATTTTGGGCAGAGCGGTGAGTCTCGGCATCCCCACCTATGTAAACGGACTGGAGTCCTATACACCCTATGAAGCAGGAACAGATGAGAAAGTCTGCGGGACGCAGACACCGACACCAATGGGGCTGACGTAAGGCACAATTCCCAGGTTTCACCATCTATAGGGCCTAAGTCCTTCTCCCAGCCCTTACTACACGGAAGTGAGGAGGCATCATGTGTTGTGCTAAGCAATATACTATATATCTTAGATATCATGCCTTTCTTATCCTAAGTCAAAAATACTTCCGCCATCAGAGGGTGTCTTGATAACCTAAACATTGACAGTCTAGACTCAGATTTTATTTCATGCCTCAACTACTGTAAGTAACAATAGAACGGGAATCTGTGTAAAGAGAATTCTTCCCTGAGATCTGTGAAAGATTTAACAGTCACACCCCTAAACAGCTGAACTATGTAGTGTATGCCTACCAGTTCCCAAGACTGGAAACCTTTAAGTTTGATGAGTTCAGTAAAGTATTTATTGTCCCATATTGGGGTGAATGTGCATACACCTCTTATGTGCAGTATCGATCTGGTGTATTTCCATAGGGAGTTTAACAGCTTAATGGTGGGAAGGGAGCCCGAGATGTGTGTGAGTCCCGCCTCCAGGTGAGACAGCGCAGACATCTCCGATCCACAGGGTATCACCAGCGAGCGGATAGGATCTGCCGCATCCTTCTCACCCCAGCCTCCAAGGTCCTGAAGTTGTGAGGCCACGAAATAATACCGGGCATGCGAAACAGCCATGCCACCCTGATCCTTAGCTAATTGTAGTGGGGAGAGGCTGATACTGGCTACTTTGTTGCCCCATATCAGGTTTCTGAATTGGGCATCTATCTGGGTAAACCATGCATGGGGGATCCACAGTGGGGCATTGTGAAATATGAAAAAAAGGAGTGGAGTTGCGCTAATAAATGTTGGAATATATGTGACTTATCAAGTTATAAATAGTGAACACTATAAAGTCCCAAGGAAGAGAAGAAAATTCTTCTTAGACAAATATAAACGATGTTAAAGTTCTGTGAATAATTAAATTCCATATAGAATCACAACTGTGAAGAAAGATCTGGATCACTGCTCCCTGAAAATGCTGACCCTTACCGGATAATCAGATCCAAATGGATCAAGCCGAGCAAGTAGCCAAACACCTGGGCTGCACAGGAGATCTGAATCTTGATATGGTCTTCCCAGCAGTCCGTCAGTGGAACATCCAAAAAGCAAAAAAAATAAAACTAGATAGTGTGATATTGTCTGGTATTCACACACAAATTCTCCCCCTGTGACTGGCAAACGGACAGTGTGACATGCAAACCACCACCAAAGTACACACTGACCCTTACCAGAGCCCTGGATCTAGATAGATCAAAAACCGCAAGGGGGATATAGGCAGCCAATGGAAAAGATCTTCTCACAAGACAGTCCTCGGATTCACCCCTACCCGTGAGCAAGTCTGATTAGACGAAACGTCGGGAGGAGACGTACTGACGTCACCGCGATTTGAGGACTACACGTTCTACTACCGGCCGGATCCTTTTATGCTGTTTTTATCGTTACATATGTAAGTGTGCTACGTTTCATTTAATAAATGTTTAAAACGTTATCACACCATTGTGAGCCTTTCTTCTCCATGACTGCTGATTGCCTGATGAATCCGAGGACTGTCTTGTGAGAAGATCTTTTCCATTGGCTGCCTATATCCCCCTTGCGGTTTTTGATCTATCTAGATCCAGGGCTCTGGTAAGGGTCAGTGTGTACTTTGGTGGTGGTTTGCATGTCACACTGTCCGTTTGCCAGTCACAGGGGGAGAATTTGTGTGTGAATACCAGACAATATCACACTATCTAGTTTTATTTTTTTTGCTTTTTGGATGTTCCACTGACGGACTGCTGGGAAGACCATATCAAGATTCAGATCTCCTGTGCAGCCCAGGTGTTTGGCTACTTGCTCGGCTTGATCCATTTGGATCTGATTATCCGGTAAGGGTCAGCATTTTCAGGGAGCAGTGATCCAGATCTTTCTTCACAGTTGTGATTCTATATGGAATTTAATTATTCACAGAACTTTAACATCGTTTATATTTGTCTAAGAAGAATTTTCTTCTCTTCCTTGGGACTTTATAGTGTTCACTATTTATAACTTGATAAGTCACATATATTCCAACATTTATTAGCGCAACTCCACTCCTTTTTTTCATACTATTTTTTGTTTGTATAAACATCTTGAGTTTGCAGCTGTTTTTTTGATTGTAACAGATAAGCGCACTTTTTTTTCACTTTTCCATACATTGTGAAATATGTACAGCAGCTGAGGGGCCACAGCGGTTATTGTCAGAAAACGAACACAGTTTATAAATACTGTCCAGACGGTGATAGAGACAGAGATATTCAGAGTAACATGACTGTGTTCCTTTTATCTGAAAATTTAAGAGATGCACTTTGATATGCATAAGCATCCTTGCAAGTATTTTTTTTTAAATAAAATGTGTTCCTATTTACCCATTGTTAACCTGTTATCTGAATCATCCCTAATTAACTCCTTCTTCCCTTCTCCCCATAACTTTTATTTCCCTGATCTTTTATTTTATTTTTTACATTTTTTTTTCTAACCAACAATGTTAAAACATTTTTGTTTTCAGTCATTTTTGTTCATGTCACATTACATAAGTGGAAAGCTCCAAAAAAAAAGCCTGTAAGTAACATTGCAATACTTTGTACCAGAATCATACTTTTAATGTAATTTTGCTTTTTATCTAGTAGCAATGTTTTTTATTTTATTTTTAAAGTAACACTGATAAACATAGAAAAAAGTGATTATTTATAGTCTTTTTTATGCTTTTTGTCTATATAAAATAAAATAATTTTTGCAGGGCATTATCACCAAACAAAAGTATTTTTTGTCCTAAAAAAAAAAAAAATATATATATATGTATATATACCGTATTTATCGGCGTATATCGCGCACTATTTTGCCCTGAAAATCAGGGCAAAATCGTGGGTGCGCGATATACGCCGATACCCGCTTTCCCGCCACAAGTATTGAATACTGCGCCGGCATATACCGAGCGCAGTACACTCGTGTAACTTCGGGCAGTCTCGGCGCCTCTCGCACTGACGTCCTAAGCGTACAGGACGTCAGCGCGACAGTTGCCGAGCCTGCCCGACGTTACACGAGTGTACTGCGCTCAGTATATGCCGGCGCAGTATTCAAAACTCGTGGCGGGAAACGAGCGGGGAGGACGCGAGGACGCCGGACCCGCCGAAGAGGACGCCGGACCCGCCGAAGAGGACACCCGACCCGCCGAAGAGGACACCCGACCCGCCGAAGACGGACGCCCGACCCGCCAAAGAGGACTCCCGAAGCCGCAGAAGGACGCTGGACCCGACAAGGCCGCCGATGAACGCCGCGCAAGACACCAAAAGTGTAAGTACAAAAAGACAAAAAAACTTTTTTCACAGGAATTCGGGCCACTTTGGGGGTGCGCGGTATACGCGGGAGCGCGTTATACCGCGATAAATACGGTATATATATATATATATATATATATATATATATATATATATATAATTTTGTTATATTAAAGTGGTTGAAATCCCTCACTTTGTAAACAACTCATTTAATTTTAAATAGAAATGTAAGGCAAAACATTTGTGTATATATGTAATATAAAGACATTACAAATACCTTTTTCCCCCTATTTTTTTTTTAAATGATCACATCGCCTCTGTTCTCAGCTGCATAAGATAGCCCCCCTATCTTATGCAGCTGAGAACAGAGGCGATGTTGGAGAGGGAATCAACAGCACACTGAGCTTCCCAGTGAATGGCTGTGTATGTGTGTGGGGGGGGGGGGGGGGGGGGGTGACAGGGCAAGACTGATCATGGGTGGAGAGCAGGCTGAGTTTCCAGCATAGCTAGAGAGCTGATCACAACGTGTTCTGCTGCACAGTGTGGTCAGATTTTAATTGCAAGGCAGAGGGACTGGCAGGAACACCAGGTGTTTTTACACAATACAATACAAAGAGAGAACAGGATATGTTTTCATATACGTACACTACATGGTACAGCAAGCACATATCAGAAATATGACATGCTGGGTTCACCTATTCTTTAAGTAATGACGAAGATTTCTGTTTATGAAACCGAGATGAACTGCGATCCTGATGATCGCTCATCTCAGATCATTATCGATTTATGAAACAGAAAGGATCGGGGGAGAACTTGTTCTCCGGTGATCATCTCTGCACATAGAGAATCTATCATCGACAGAAACAGAAACGGACAGTTTATGAAGGTGCGATTTTGGCACCTCACTGGCGATCTCTGTCAGAATTCTCCCTCCCAGAATCTCCATCCCAGAGGTGGAGAATCGGGAGCGAAGACAGAATCTCCGGAGAACTGAGGAAGAAGAAGGAAGATTATTGACTTCCTTCTTCCTCGATCAGACCCCCCCTGCCATGTTTATGTATATATATATATATATATATATATATATATATATATATATATATATATATATATATATATATATATATATATATATAATGTGCGTGTGGATATACTGTATTTATCGGCATATAACACGCACAGACGTATGACAGGCACCTAAACTTTAAGAGGGGAGTTTTAGAAAAAAAAACTTAAATTTTAAATAAAGAACTTTGAAGCAAAATAAGGGTCAGTGCCCATCAATGCAGCCTTATCAGTGCCCATCTGCAGCTTCACCAGTGCCCATTAATGCAGCCTGATCCATGTCCATCTGCAGACTCTAATATGCCCTTGCATATGCATTGCAGCCTGTTTAGTGCCCATCTGCAGCTTCTAATGTGCCTATTCTTGCAGCCTGTTTAGTGCCCTTCTGCAGCCTATAACACGCACATCATTGCAGCCTGTTTAGTGCCCTTCTGCAGCCTATAACACGCACATCATTGCAGCCTGTTTAGTGCCATTCTGCAGCCTCTAACATGCCCATCCTTGCAGTCTGCTTAGTGTCCATCTACAGCCTCGCCTTTGTTGATCATTGCAGCCTCATCAGTGCTGGATTACACAGATCCACAATCTCGTATGAACCCGGCGCTCAGACAGAACAGTGGTCCAATGTCGGGCCAAGAGGGTGGTACTGTGTAGGATTGAGCGCTGGGTACAAAGGAGATTGCGGCTCTGTGTAATCCGAGGCAGCAGGAATCGGCGTATAACACGCACACACGATTTCTCCCTGATTTTCAGGGGGAAAAGTGTGTGTTATACACTGATAAATACGGTATATATTTTGTGTAGGGGGACTAATTATTTTATTAACATGAGGTAGGCGGTCTACTCTGTGAATGCCTGTTTACTCAGCAGGGGTAATTTACCGCTGCCTAATAAACGGGCACCTCTGTGTTTCACTGATTTTCTAGTACTGTAATCTCGCTATGTCTCACAAGATTCCAGTATCAGAGGGTGCTCTCCACAGTTGAAAGTGTGTGTAGATCACTTCACTTTCTCAAAAGGAGAAGCGATCTACATCGCTTCATAAACAGGCACTCAGAGGAGAGAAATTTCAGTAGTGGATATTTTACGCTGCTTGATAAATGGTCACCAAAGTGAGAATCAGTAGATTCTTGCCAGTAGATCCAAATGCTGTATTCACGAATTGCATGCCACCAACAGCAGTTGTCAACAGCGCCTGTAAGATTTGGATTTTGTACAAAAAATAAATGATTGTGCTGCTAATTTCCGCATGTACCCAATATTATGGTTACATGAGAAAAGGATCTTGGTGCGACTTTAGAGACAGGGCATGTCTAGGGAGGGCATTTCTGCAGAACTTCTGGCCGCAGCTAATCAACCAGCTTGTAAGCAATCATAGCTCAGAGTGCAGTTGAGCCCAGAGGCTGAATTTAGCAACAGCAAACCGTCTGCCTCCCACCGCCTGTGTGAATGTAGACCAACAAGTTCCTCACAGTCACTATTAATTTTATATCTGCCTTGAAAGTTTAAATGTGATTGGTGAGACACAACGTTGATAGAGAGGAGTTTACACAGCACAGGTGTAGGAAGTAAACAAAGCGACTCTTCAATTAGCTACAGTAGACCTATATTTAACAGGTTACAGAAAACTCAGATTAGGAAAACTTTTACATTTTATAAAAACGTCAGTGTTTTTTGGATAGTATTAGTAACTTTCTGATTGTTTTCACTTGTTCATTGGAACTTGATTGTTTTCACTTGCCCCAGGATGATGTAGGTTGACCACATTTCCAAACTGCCATTCAGGGACACACCCCCTCTCTCACCTTTCCCAAAAAAAGATGAGGGAGGGGGGAAGGGGTAATGTAGTCTCAGGGTTGATGGGGAATTTGTTATTGTCAGGTGAATGTGCCACTTGCCACCAGCTGCAGTGCCGCTTGCCGCCCATAGCCTGCCACCAGATGCAGTGCTGCTGTCACTCCCTGTGAATGAGCCACGTGCGTAGAAGGAAAGGAGAGTGAAGATCACACCAGTCCCTGCTGCTTGCCGCTAGGTGGCGGAGAAGGAGGAGGTGCCGAGGTGGGTGGGGACAGCAGCGCTGCACTAGGTGCAGGCCTCGCTCCCAGTCTCACTGTCTGAGAGTAAATTGTCACTGGTTGCAAGATGCCAGGCAGCGCTGGCCCTAGCAACCAGTTCCGGAAATGTAGATATTAGTTAGTAGGGGGTTAGTAGGGGGTGGCTGTGTCCTCTATTTCATTCCGGGACATTGTATTGTCCCGGAATGAAGGTGCCCGGGACCCGGGACAGACATGTCAATTGCGGGACAGTCCCGGGCAATCCGGGACACGTGGGCACACTAGGATGATGTCATCTTGTGATGAAATGCGTAGGATGGAGCGATGTGCTGACGTCACTGTGTTTGTGCAGGTCCCAGGAGGACGGGCTACTGTATCGAGTCGGGAGGCTTATCTATGTGTGTTTTTATACATCTTTTTGTATATGTAACAATGTTTTATTTATTTTTTTAAATATCAAGGATTTTTCACTATGGAAGCCTTATCTTTTTTTGGGGGTCCTTATGTTAAGGATTCTCCCTTGAGTGGCGGGTGCTCTTCTGCTTGATCCCCCTGGATGAACAAAGGCCTGGCTGGGGTTTTTAGCCACAAGCGGGAAAGACCTTCTGTAATAGGAGGTCATAAGGAGCTGGTAAGCGGCCATTTCATGAGGTGGAGGTTTTATTCTGGAAATCGCATACCATTCTGGTGATTGTCAGTGCACCGTGGGATATATTGGATTCCTTTTTCACTTTGTGGACTCCTTTTTTTTTTGGACTGTTCATTGGAACTGCTCACAGCCACAATAACTTGGGAAAAAAATTCGGGCAACCCAAGAGTACTACACTCACATGATATGCCTCTGCTCCACCTTAACGGAAAGTGATTGACAGTGGCTCCCAGACATGGAGGCATGTTTTCTGTGTAATGTCCTCTAATGCTTTCTGCATGTGTAGTGGCAGGCAGCATCTTTTACGTCGGCCTGCAATTTTCTCCCTGGAACATCCAAAACTGAGTAGCTGCATAGAACCATACAAGTAAAAGAACCCCCGCAATCAGGAAGGTGACGGCAGCATTCATGGGAGTGGAAACCTGAAAAAATGAAAATTAAATAAATAAAAAAACAGTCGGCAATGTAAGTGGTGACATCAACATCAGAAAAGGAAAACAAATAGGGTTTAATATCACTTAAAGGGAAGCCTTTAAATTAGCTGGTGAAGAGCAAATCTTGGAGGTGGCCTCCCACTCACAGTTCTTTATTTTAGCTGCTGAGTTCCTACAGATCTAAAATTTAGATTTTGCTCTGGTTAGCACTTCGGCCTAGCACCTCTAGGGTCATTGGTTCAAATCCAAACTACGGTACTACCGGCCTGGAGATTGCATGTACTTCCTGTGCCCTGCATGGGTTTCTTCCCACACTCCAAAGATATGCGTGTAGGTTAATTAGCTCTGATCTAAATTGGTTTAGTGTATGTATGAATGTGATGTACGTCTAGTACACACAGGTCGAATATCAGGTGGCATCGGCCAGTTCAATAGAAGCCCATGTGTACTGCTGGTCCAACAGAACCTGGCCGTTTTGCTGGCTTCTGCTGAAGGGCATGACCGGAAAAGGTCCACCGACCAGCTCCTGATCAATGCTCTCAGCCAAGGCTGAGAGCACTGACTGGAGTGACTGACTGGAGTGTTCTTGAAGAGGGGCAGTCACCCCTGTCAGAACACAATAGCACAGCAGGGGAGATTGCTGTACTAACATCAGATGGTTAGTACATCGGCTCCTCCTGAGCTGTCAGTTTCCTGAGAGGATGGACTAATGAGAATTTACAAAATACTGTATATGTAAAGTGCTGCGTAACTTGTCAGTGCCATAAAAGTACCTGTAATACATAAATAATTAACTTTACTTGATGCATAGTTGTTCCAAATAGCAGCCAGGCATATACTGTAGCATATAGCAGAACGAGGTCATAGAAGAAACCTTTGTATTTCACGTAAAGGTTTTTTTTAAACAGAATTTAAAACAAATTGCACTTGTCATACTACAAAGTAGAGCAGCCTATAAAGCTTAAAGAGCTGGATTTAACCCTTTGAGTACATTACAATCGTAAAGGCTAGTCTCTCACAAAAAAACAAAAAAAACAATGGTTATATTCTCCTCTTTGGGGGCCCATGTCTTCAGCCTATCCCTGTTCCAGCACTGCAGCCTCTATCAGACACTTACAGAAGTGTTGAATGCCTGTGTCCCCTGATGCATGCTGTAGTTCCATCATCCTACCCCTAAAAAAATACAGGACAAGCGAGTTTAGAATGTCCTTAAAAGTAAACCATAAGGTAGGAAAAAAAAGGAAAAGAAAAAGGAAAAAAGTTGCAGATTGGCAGTCCCAAACTTATTGAAATGGAAAACGAGAATGTGGGGGTTGCTACTTATTTTAAAAAAAATTCAATTATTATGGAGTGATTGAAATCAAATCATTGAAAGATAATTTCTAAAGTGTGCTTGAGCTTTGCTTTTACATTAGTTCATGTACATTGGAAAGTGTTGTTCTCCCATGTACTCACAGTATGTGACAGCATTTATTACAAAAGCTACTTTGCTGCCAACAAACTTCCTCTGGGTGTTATTTATTTTTATGTAATCAGTCTTCATTCCCTCTTAGACTTTTCAGTTTTCAATTGACAAGCAACTTTTCAAACAGGTAGGAGACATTCATTTAAATTTAAATTAATTATAGTTTCAGTTTTTGAAAACAATTTGTTATTAGTTCCACTTGCCAGGTTTCTTCTTGTGAAAAAGGCTGTGAATAAAATGTGTTGCATAGTAATGCTTTATAATATTTCCTTCCAATGCCCAAGATAATTAGATGGTCAGACTAATGAAAATAAGTCACATTTTATTGATGAGTCTTATTACTAACCTATCTTCTTTGTTGTATGTAAATGCCGTTTTAAAGATGCGTTGTGCTTACAAAGGCTTTTAATTTTATTATTATTTTTATGTCCAATCCAACAAAATTTTTTACATGAATCCAAAAAATATATTTTTAGGCCTTAAATGTTCTAAGCAGGTATAATCAATGTGTCAAAAAGACCATGTTACCTTTGCCCCGGGTAGGACTGACTCTATCCAAGCACTCTGCAATAGAAACTCACCATTACTGGTAGCACACTGCTTGAAGGGCAACAAAATCAAATCACACTCAGAACTACAAAAATAATTGGGTCAAGTACCTTTAAATCATAGGGAATATCGCCAAATTTATGACAATATCATGAACCCACAGAAACACAAACATTTCACTAGACCCCTAACACCCTTTAAAACCATTTGTTTTCTGGCCACCACGAACACAAAAAATATTTCCTTGACCCTACTCTTGGCAGACCTATGATCTACAGGAACCCAACAGACATAAAACATTTTGGGAATCAACCCTAAACATGTCTTTCAAGACCAATGGCTGCCCATAAATGCGCAATTAGCGTGAGACTACAAGAAACATCATTCAAGCTCCTAACAAATTGGTACATCACACCAAACAAATTGCATAAATGGTTCTCTACTGTTCCTGGACATTGTTTGGCGCTGAAACTGAGAAGAGGGCACATTATATCACATATGGCGGGAGTGCGATTAAATCTCTTTGGAAACAGGTAATTAAAACCATAAAACATAACCGAAAAAATTCAACTAAATGCTGCATGTTGTCTTCTAAACATCACCAATTACTCACCAAGAAAACACAAAAATTCATTGACAAGATTCTTACTCACAGCAGCAAAAACAGTAAAACCCAGACACTGGAGAAATACCACCACTCCCACGACCAAGGAATGGCTAGAGGAGGTAAATCTTCTCAATGGAATGGAAGAGATCAGGGCAATAGCACAAGGAAAGACAGACAATTTCAATAAAATTTGGCGACCATGGACCATCTTTAAACATTCAGAATCCTACGACACCTTTATTTAGAAATAGGCTCTTAAGACAAAGGCAATCCTGATTAATCAGTTTTGTTTTTTCATATTTGTTTTTATTCCTTCCTTTTTTTAAGGGCACCTTCTCCAGGGGCAAACTCATTTCTTTTTAGTTAATTATAAGATATATATATACTGTGTATATATATATATATATATATATATATATATATATATATATATTAATTCAGAATATTTTCCTTGATTACAATACTCGGTCTAGGCTTAGGCTGATTGCTAAAACATTCTTGTTTAGTTAAGGAATCACCCATGGCACCTGCGTTGAATTAAGAAAATACAATTTCAAACTATGATGTGCTTAAATAGCGTTTTTTTATTTTATTAAAAATACTCTATTATCGAATTCAGTTATACTAGGTATTCACCTTATATACCAAATCACATGAACAAATGTTAGCATGATTGTACACCTGTTAATTTTATATATAAATAAAACTTTATTTAAAAAAAAAAGACCCCGTTACCAAATTGTTAATTTTAACATAAATATTTGCATAGATGTGCATTTGAAATATTTTAATCATGCTATTTACTTGAAAAAGCCCCTCGTCCAATAAAGTCTTGTGATTACAGCTGATGCCGCCATATTGGATGTAATTTCAGCAGCCCCAGTAGACTCAAGTGACACCCTATAGCATTCGCCTTCAGGTAAGGTATTGGAGTTGATAGGGGTGACAGAGTAGCTGGGCCGGCACACCAGCTACTCTGTCACCCCTACCCCTTATCACTCCCAATAGAAGAGAGGGCTATGACATGCAAGAATGGATTGGGTTGTGCTAGGGAGTTGACACTTTCTGGAGTAGTCAAATTTTCTAGCAACACCAAAGGCACATTTCAGATGAAAAGAAACATAATTTACAGTATGTAAAGGAAAAACACTATAGGCAAGAATTTCAAATACTTGATTGACCTATGCTTTTTTCTAAAAAAAATTAAGTTGGCGGCAGGCTGTTTGGCAGTATAACAGGACTATCACAGTTACCTGTAGTTTAAAATATGTTTAAAGAAAATATTTTGTCTAAAATACCAATGTTGCCAACTCTGACCTCCTCAAAATGGGACATGCCTTGCTGGCATTGGCAACAATTATGCAACAAGTGAAGTTAGATCCTGAATATCTGATTTGTATGTATACAGTACCTAAAATAAAGACCTATACATGGAAGACCACTTGCATGCCATACTCATCACTAGCTCTTCCAGCAGCATTTTCTTCTTTAGGCCATGATTTTTTGAGTGAGACACAAGCCCTTGCTATGTACATGCTAAAGTCTGGTCCTTTATGTAGGCATGCTGCCTATATGTCTGTCAGGGACTCACCTTCCGATCCCGCCGATCCATCATTCAGGGGAAACAGCAACGTTCCTCTGTGTTTGCGCGCCATTGCGTGTCCTGTGCGTGTGTGCGTGCACGCTAATTCGGCTTGGCGCCAAATCCACTTTAAAACCCCACTGCTGTGTCCAACACATTGCTGCCTGATCTGCAGTTTGTGAGTGAACTTGTATCTGAGACCTGATTATCTGCCTGAACTTTTGATTGAACCTTTTGACCCGGCTTGCTGACCACCCGTACCTCTCCAACCCTTGACCCGGCTTCTGTTGACTACCCTTCTGATTGATACACCGCTGCCAGATCCACCTGCCTGCACCACGACTACGCTTCAGCCTTCCACATTTAACCATCTGATTATACGTTGTGACCCGGCTTGCCTGACCCTGCTGTTTCCAGTTACCTACTAACCTGCTTACCCCATCAGCTTGTGCCGCTGTAGCCGCAGCTCCAGTTCAGGTCGCTGACCCCATCCTCTGCTTCAGTGTCTCCACCACCTTCACTTCAGAGGGACTCATCTGCCTGCCTCTACTCTTCGCTACCCGGCACTCCTACCCCGCTGTGCTCCGAGTCCGCTGTTCCCACTTCAGCAGTTCGCGAGCCAGAGCCGTAAGAGAGGCCCTCCTGCATCTAGACTCTGCAAACCAGGTACGTAACAATGTCTATGATGTCACCTGAATGCTCAATGTAATATATGCTTTGTGCAGTTCACAGAAAATAAATAAAATATCTCTGCCAGTTCCTGGGAGCATCACTACCAGAGATAAGAGAAGAATGACATATACACTCCTTGGTTGATTTAACGGAGTGGAGTCAGTCATTTGAACTAGAAAAAAACGAATCCAAAGGACAGCTAACCAATTCAGTAGCTAACATCAACAGGTCTATGCCTTTTCCATAGAAGAATGTTTACATACAGTAGAGAGCCCATGGCTTTTTTCTTTTTAAAGCAGAATTAAATCCTACAATTCTTTACAGATAAAGAAGCTGCCATCTTAAGCCATATTGGAATTTGGCCAGTTAAGAAGAGACCAGACAAATTTTGATCTTTGCATGGGCAGGCTAGTCGTTACTACGTCGATCCATTGTGTATTGTACAACAAGCCTGTTGAAAAAAAAATTCTCAATCAGAGCCGCCGTCTATAGCCAGTGGCACGGATCAGTGTATTCTGATGATAATTCACCCCGCTTTCAGAACTCATCGCAAGGAACTTCCCCATCCACATCAAATGTGTGGGCGGGGGGGGAAAAGTAATTTTCTTTAGTTCAACCTGCTGATTGAACAAAACAAAAACAAAAAAAAGACCCATGTATGGCCAGCTAGCCTCTGTTTGATCTGCAGTTGCCATGGTGTTATATGTCTAATCAGCTATGACACCAACCATTTGATGGCTTGACAGTTTGGTTCAGAGCTAACATAAGCACACTAGTAACTGAAGTTCACTGGACTGCACAAGTATGAATAAACTCATCTCTGTTTAGTGGAGATAATCCATATTCAGTACTCTGATAATCTTCATTGTCATTTTGGTTTGATTTTTGAGCTAGTCTGCCACCTGCTCTAACTTTCTAACTATTTCCTGTATTTGGCTGTCTGCTAGTTAAAACAAATAGAGAAATTATTAGACATGTGCAATTAGTTTAGTTCCAAATTCGTTTTTTAACACATTTTGACAAATTGGTTAATTCCAGAATTTTTGGATTTTCAGATTTCAGAAATGTCGAGTTTCCGAAATTTCAATTTCCGAAATTTCGAATTTGCGAATTTTCAAATACTAAAATTTTTAAATTAGGAAATTCTTAGGGTTAGGGTGTTGGGATTAGAGGGTTAGGGTTAGAGGGTTAGGGTTTAGGGTTAGGGGTTAGGGTTTATGGGTTAGGGGTTAGGTGTTAAGGGTTAGAGGTTAGGGTTAGGGCTTAGGGTTAGCAGTTAGGGTTAGAGGTTAGGGTTAGGGTGTAACCAGTTGCGGGCCACAATGAGCGAAACGGGTATAAGACAGGCTTGTGTCCACTCTGCATATGGAAAGAGGACATAGACACAGCCCACTCTATTCTACTGTATGGGCCCTCTGATCCAATCAGCCCAGATTGAAGGGAAAAAAGACTGTTTACATCTGCCGTTCCATAGGGATGAATGGAGGGTCAGACCGATTTTGTAAAAAGGGCCTAAGACTGCTTTCACACTGATGCGCTGCAGTTTAACCACACAGCACATGTGGCTTTCCTGCGGGTAAGCTGCACTTTGCCATAGAATTCTATTATATCCTGCAGGTGTGGTGCACTTTCTGAAACTGGACCAAACCCACAGGTAAAAAACAGAAGCCTATATGGCTCAATGCAGGTAACCCACAGATGCACCATGCTGCACCTGCGGATCATTTTGAAAGCAGCCCAGTAACCACTACAGAACATATTGTATATGACCATGTATACTCTGTGATTTTAGTAATAAACTTACCTTTAATAAGTCTTCCATTCAGGTGTTACCAGCTGTTGTGGCCCCAGGCAAAGTGCATTTGGCATCACTCTGCCTATGACATGAGCCAGTGCTATACAGGAAGCATCAGCTTATGTGGCTCTGCTGCGCAGTCGCTTGCTTGCGCTACCGCTGGCTTCATTCATAAAACTGATGCTCTTGGATGGCAGATTGGCAAACTGTGATCTGGGCTTGCTAACCCACCATCCCAGAGCAGGAGGTCACAGGCTACATCAGAGGGCTCCGCGGGCCACTTATTGGGCACCCTTGGTTTAGGGTTTATTGTTTTAGGTTTAGGGTTAGAGGGTTAGGGTTAGGAAGTTGTGGTTAGGAATTAGGGTTAGGGTTAGAAGATTAGGGTTTAGGGTTAGGGTTAGGGGTTAGGGCTAGGGTTAGAAGATTAGGGTTTAGGGTTAGGGTTAGGGGTTAGGGCTAGGGTTAGGGCTATGGCTAATGTTTAGGTTGGGGGTTAGTGGGTTAGGGCTAGGGTTAGGGTTAGGGTTGGGGTTGGGGTTAGGGGGTTAGGGTTAAAGTTAGGGATTAGGGTTAGCAGTTAGGAGTTAGGGATGGGGGTTAGGGGTTAGGGCTAGGGTTAGGGTTGGGGTTGGGGTTAGGGGTTAGGGTTAAAGTTAGGGATTAGGGTTAGCAGTTAGGGGTTAGGGTTAGGGGTAAGGGTTAGGATCAGGGTCAGGGCCTAAGTCGGGGGAATGAACAAGTCGCAATACCAAAATATAGGAAATTCGAAATTCTATATTTTGGAAATTTGTAGATTAGGTATTGAAATTTCCTTTCAAATTTGGCTGTTAGTGAATGTCAGGAATACAAATTCATTCAAAGTTACGAATTATCAAAAACAACTAATGGAACGTAATGATCTAATAATAATAAATAATAATACATTTTTTTATTAATATTGTTTATTATTAATTTGTTCCATTCCATTGGTTTAGATGTTCCATTCGTTATTTTGGATAATTCTTAACTTCAAAATTTGTATTTGTTACATCATTAACAGTCAAATTTGAAAGGAAATTCTAATACCTGTAATTTAATTGTTATTATTAGTTAGTTATTATTTTAAATTTTACTGATTTTCTTAATTTTTTTTTCAGATTTTCCAAAACTCTCATTACCAAAGTTTGAGAGATGTTGCTAACATCTACAAATAACAACCTCACAGGGAGTGTCTGATAACTTATTAATACTTTAATTTAAAGAAAGGTTAAAATATAAAGGAACTATTCTACCATTGATCTGGAAGTAGGAGGGACTTTTTGCACCTGCCTGCCTCTGAACATTGTTTTTGCCACATTTTTTCATCAAGTTTCACAGTGCTGACCCCAGTATCCCTGATTGCTTTTACCTCCATCCCCATTGCTGGCCATGGCTAGAGAGTCATTCTGTACCTGGAAAATGCATAATGACTATCGACTACAAATGTGTGCAGTCATCTTTCGTTGAATGAAAGCACTATCAGGTATACTTTTTGCCTTGTTGTTGGTATACCTATTTGCTGTCTACCTTGACTTTCCTTAAAAGTTTCAGTTGACCTACTACCTATAGTAGTTGGCCTGTTCAACTATCACATGTCTGACAATCTCAGGAGTAACAACTGGGGATCACATAGCCAAGTTCCAGTCCTCTGTAAGAAATAATAAAAAAGACTGGTTATTCCTTTATAGATTTTTTTTTTAGATAATTAAAAAATATATATAACACTAAAAATTATATCATATAGTGATAACAATAAAGAACAAAAAGAGTCTCCAAGGTTGCATCGTTAAATTTGGATGATACCTTTGAGCCCTGTTTGCTGCCTATAAATTGTGCAGCAACATACTTTGGTGAGTGCTTTGGATTAGTGGTTGGACACATTGAAGCACTTTGGAATGGTCCAGAGAGACTTATAGATCACTAACGACTATCACTAGTCAAGATTGACACTTATATATGAACTCTTTTGTTATTTGTTCTTATCGCTATATGATATACATTTTGGTGTTATATATATTTTTTAATTATCTAAGCGATGCACATTTTTTTCTATATTGTTTACTATTGTTTTGGACATATTCTACCAGATGTTTTTTTCTGCAAAGCACTGGCTATTGTTTCAAGTTTTTTCACATGGCCATTTCTTTGGTTATTCACATTGGTGAAAACCTAGGTCAACTTTTTGCAACACAAACTGTGAACTGGGTGTGGGGGGGAGGGCTGGCCGCAAATTTACAACCGCGGGGGGGGGGGCTGCCGCGAATTGAGAACCGGGGAGGGGGGGCTGTTGTTGCTGAAAATGACACTGACATCTCGCTCAGCTCTTCCTCCTGAAAGTGAAAGTGTTTTATATCCTCTCGCCGTGAGGGGGGGGACTACAGAAATTAAAGTTTTCTCCTCTCCTCTCAGCCGCGAGCTGAGAAGGGGGGCGTCCAGGCCCCTTACAGGTGTAATGTCTGTACCCCCCTGAGGGCGGCCCTGCCTGTAAGATCTTCCACAACATAAATGGTACATGAAGGTATTATTAGAATTATCATTTGTGCTAAAATAATTCTAGCTGTGATGAAATACTAATTGTATAATCCTTTAATAGGGATAATGTAGTTACAATTTCACTATAGAAATGATGCGCTTGTTATTTATCTGTGTTATTGGTGGGCATGTTCTAAATTTCTGCATTTGTAAGTGTCAAAAGCCAGTACAAAGAGTACTAGTGGTAAAAAAAAAAAAAAAAAGCACTTGTGAGTTTAAATATAAAAAAAATTATGATTCTCATTTGAACGCGTTTCACACGTCTGATCTGTGCTTAATCAATGATTCATGAGTAAGCATAGATCAGATGTGTGAAACGCGTCTACGTGACTAACACTTGGTAACCCTGGTGTATTTTGACCATCTGCAATAAAAGGCACCTTTGAAACTTTGAATGTGCAGCCATTTCTTCTTTTTCTCAAGTTTTTACAAAGGTGGGCCAGGGCTAGCACTCCTACTTTGTTCCAATCAAGGTATTGCACACAACTGGAGCAGTGGATTTCTCTTCTTTTGATCTAAAAAATGTAGTCTGCAACCTGTATTTTGACCGTCTGCAATAAAAGGCACTTTCGGAAACTTTGGATGTGCTGCCATTTCTTCTTTTTCTCTACTTTTTTTAGATGATTGAACTTTGCCAAATAGTCAAAACAAAAAAGTCTATTGGGAACTTCCAGTAGACCTTTGTGTACTGACTACACAAAAATCTATAGGGAACACCCCCCCAACCCCCCCATTAAAAATACTTACTTGTGCCTAATTCAGTGTTGTGCCCGAGAGTAGCGGCTCTCTCTGCTCTCTCTATCTCCCCTTCCTGGCCATGGAGGCAGCATTGGGAGCCATTGGCTCCTGCTGCTGTCAATCACAGCTTGTGAGGAGAGAGCAGGGGGTGGGGCTGAACCATGGTGTATGTGTCATTGAACACAGCTCAGTATCAAGCCCACGTGAGTGCCCCTACAGCAAGAAGCTTGCTATCGGGGCACTCAGAAGGGGAAGGAGCCAGGAGTGTTAGGGGTGAACACAAGAAGAGGCAAATCAGGGCTGCTCTGTGCAAAACCATTTCACAGAGCAAGTCATGTTTATTATTTAAAAAAAAAAACTTCCTGACGTCTCTCCTAATATGTTTTACCTCTGATGTGACGTACACATGACCGTTTTTAATGTCATGGAAAAAACACAATTTTTCTCAACGTGATTCTTGTCAAGCCTGCCTTGCATACACACGATCGTGAACAAAAAAATGCTCGGTGACGTACAACACGTGCGACGTCACTATAAAGGGGAAGTTCCATTCGGATGGCACCACCCTTTGGGCTGATTATGCAAATTTCCCTTCTCATAACTTGCTTCTGAGAATGCGTGTTTTTTTCCCCGTCGTTAAAGCCTACACATGACCGTTTTTCAGGACGAGAAAAACGACGACGTGAAAAACGACGAGAAAAATTAGAGCATGTTATAAATTTGTAATGGTAATTTTTCTCGTCGAGAAAAATGCTCTGGAGCCTACACACGATCGTTTTTAACGACCAATTAAAAAAATTGCATTTTTTTCGTCCTGAAAAACGGTCGTGTGTACGCGGCATAAGACCTTTCACTATTTTTGTTGCCTGAACAAAAGGCACACAAGGCAAATTGTAGATTTTTCAGAATACTACTTAGGCATAATAAATCCATCTATATTCTTCCTATAAGAGAGCAAATCTCCACATTTTAGTATAAGTCGACTTTAAACTTTGCTTAGAAGTGAAGTAGCATTCGAAGACTTTGATTTAATACAGAAAAATACAATACTGGGAAATAGCAGGATAACATCAACACACAGGAGTTTACAGTGCTGTCAGCAGTCTGCCCTTTTGTAAGTATCCTCCAAGCTGTAATCACCTCTGAAATTAAATTTTGATTCAATGTATAACTCAGGTGCAAATATAATATCATTCTTGAATTATTTCATGTTGCTAGTGACTTTGTGACCGAACAATCATTTTCTGATGATAAAATCAGAATTGATCTCTTACAAACTAGTTTGCTCTTTGTCTGGATACGAAAATTTGCAGAAATGGGTTCCTTATCTCCGGAGTCAGCTGTTTATAATTCATAGAATGTACAATAAAACACCCCAAAAAAAAGATATTTTTGACAATAATATATCTTCAGCTACTAAACGATATCTGTCTGCTTGTTATGTTGTTTTTTTGTTCATATTTTGAACCCCTATTGGAAATAGATTTTCATTATCTCTCTGTGTTTAGAGCTTTTCATGGGTAAGTTGAAGGCTCTTCAATAGAAATATTTACCGGTACTTCAAGTAAATGAGAACTGGGATTTTCTTCACCTCGCAGAAGTAATTAGAGAAAGTATATTACATGGAAGAAGGTCTGCATTTTTTCATGGTGACGTGCTTGTCAATGCCTGTTTGCAGCTCCTGAATGAACGACTTTACTCAAATATAAGTTTGTATATTAAAGCGGTATTCAACCCAAAACCAAAAATTGAATATATTACAGCTTCCAATCCTTATGCCGCGTACACACGATCGGAATTTCCAATGAAAAAAGTCAGATGGTCTTTTTTCACCGGAAATTCCGATCGTGTGTGGGCCCCATCGGACTTTTTTTCTGTCAGTGTTTATAAATAGAACATGTTTTATTTTTTTCTGATGTGCGCAACTCCGACGGAGAAAAAACCCACGCATGCTCAGAATCAAGTTGACGCATGCTCGGAAGCATTGAAATTCATTTTCCTCGGCTCGTCGTAGTAGTTTACGTCACTGGCCTGGATATAGATAGATTTGTCTATCTATCTGCGGGCGTAACGTATCTCAGATACGTTACGCCGCCGTAACTTTGGGCGCAATTTCCGTATGCAGAAAGAACTTGCGCCCTTAGTTACGGCGGCGTAATGTATGTGTGGCAGCGTAAGCCCGCCTAATTCAAATGGGGATGTTGTGGGCGTGTTATATTTAAATTTCAATTGACCCCCGCGTTTTTTTATTTTTTTGTGAACGGCGCATGCGCCGTCCCTGAAATATCCCAGTGTGCATTGCTCCAAAGTACGCCGCAAGGACGTATTGGATTCGACGTGAACGTAAATGACGTCCAGCCCTATTCGCGAACGACTTACGCAAATGACGTAAAATGTTCAAAACTCGGCGCGGGAACGACGTCCATACTTAACATTAGCTACGCCTCATATAGCAGGGGTAACTATACGCCGAAAAAAGCCTAACGTAAACGACGTAAAAAAATGCGCCGGCGGGACGTACGTTTCTGATAAATACCAAATTAGCATATTCCTCTGGTAACTATACGGAAGCGCCACCTAGAGGCCAGCGTAAATATGCAGCCTAAGATACGACGGTGTAAGACACTTACACCGGTCGGATCTTAGGGAAATCAATGCGTAACTGATTCTCTGAATCAGGCGCATAGATACGACGGCCCGCACTCAGAGATACGACAGCATATCAGGAGATACGCCGTTGTATCTTGTATCTGAATCAGGGCCACAGTGTTTTGGACGGTCAGAATTTAGTCTGACAGTGTGTATGCAAGACTGATGGAAGTCAGCTTCATCGGAATTCCGATGGAAAATTCCATCGGAAATTCTGATCGTGTGTACGTGGCTTTAGATGTGTGGGCCGCATTTATTTTGTTTTTGTTTTTCAGCTTTTTTACTTATTTTTTTGAACTGATGATCTGGTCAGTAACAGGACACCTGTAGTAGAGTGCCCCCACTCTGGATGAATAAGCAAAGGGGGCACCTTTGGAAAGCCTGGGGAGGAGGAGAGTGTGAGATGTACTAGCAGATTTAGATACACTTACCAATTGAGGCCAAACTCAAGTTAACACTTTATAAGCAGTTACAGCAAACATTTTTCGTTTTGGGATAAAGGTTTTAAATAAATAAACCAACCATTGTAAGCACCCCTGTCCACAGTAAATGGTTTGTCTCAACACTCTAATTCATGGGT
Source organism: Rana temporaria (assembly GCF_905171775.1). Taxonomy (NCBI): domain Eukaryota; kingdom Metazoa; phylum Chordata; class Amphibia; order Anura; family Ranidae; genus Rana; species Rana temporaria. Next base: position 272,925,278 of record NC_053493.1, read on the forward strand.
CTTCAAACTACGGCCCTCCAGTTGTTCAAGAACTACAATTCCCATCATGTCCAGTCATGTCTGTGAATGTCAGTGTGTTACAATGCCTCATGGGATGTGTAGTTCTACAACAGCTGGAGGGCCATAGTTTGAGGACCCCTGCTCTAATTGATCCTTCTGCAGGACAGTGTGTTGTGATGAAAATCTATAGACTTGTTGGCCAGATCACCAGGTGAAAATAAAGGAAAGAAAACAATTGCAGAAATCACATTTAAAGAGGAAACACAGGCTGCTCATAATTTGTAATAAAAACGTTTTTTCTTTTTTTATATATGGAAGAAAATGCTACCGTCGCAAAGGAAACAAATAGATCTCAATTGATTAAGTCTGCTGAAATCAGATGTATGCCACCCTAGAGTGGAATAAATGTAATTTAACCAATTGTGGATTGCGCTGACTACTATTCCCAACCTTTTATCGTGCAAAATACATATATAAATATGTGGGTAAATATACCCTGCTTCTTGTGAAAAATCCTTAGAACTAGTGCTTAATTAATATGGTGTGCCAAACAAATCAAATACAAATATATCATAAAATACTTTAAATCACAATGTGCAATATTCCCCAAAAATATTTTATGATATATTTGTATTTGATTTGTTTGGCACACCATATTAATTAAGCACTAGTTGTAGGGTTTTTCACAAGAAGCAGGGTATATTTACCCACATATTTATATACGTATTTTGCACAATAAAAGATTGGGAATAGTAGTCAGAGCAATCCACAGTTGATTATATTATTTTCTATATACTGTGATTCTGTACTTGCCAAATATGCTGCAGAAATCTCCCTCCACTGAGTCTGGCTGCATCTTTTTTAACTGTGGGCAGCTGAAGCTGCTGCCTGTTCACTTCCTGGGTGTACACAGATGCACACCTCCAGCTCTGCAGCTCTCATTGGTCCTCTTATGACTCGCCCCCTCACTTCCTGGCAAACTCTCACGAGAGTGAGAAAGAGAGAGAGAGAGAGAGAGCTGTGCATGATGTCATAAGCCTTGTCTTTTTACCAGACAAAAAACAGGCTGTATAAGGTGTTTATTGGCAGAAAAAAACGTTTTACTATCCAAAGTTGAAACAAGAAGGGCAGAAGATTTAATAGATGGAAAGTTGAAAGAATTGGTAAGCTGCAATATAATAAATGTTTGTTTTTGGACTTAATACTGCTTTAACTTTTTTAGTAAAAAATATAAAAAAATAATATTTTTTATTCAGCTTCCCCTCTAACTCCAGAAGAGTAATACAAATAGGCTGCTCACCTTACTAGAGAAATTTTACTTTAGTTTAATGAATGAGGTAAAACTCTGCTGATTTCTATCATACATTCACATGCAAGCAAAATTATTATTATTTTTTTGCAAAGGGAATTTTAATTACATTCACTAAGTTAAAGGAGTTGTAAAGGAAAAAACTTGTTTGCCTAAAAGGTAGACAGACAGAATAGTGTAATGATTCTGTTAAAAAACGAGTAAATACCTATTAAATTCCTTCATCTATATCACCTCCGGCATTCTAGTTTCTGTTCTCTCATTCACTTCCTGGTTTGCATCGCTCGTTCATGTAAGAACTACATTTCCCAGTATGCATTGCGGCACGCCCAGTAATTCACACCTCCTTGAAGTCTCTAACATGTAGAGAGCGTCCTGCCACACAGATGTAGTTCCAGTGGCGGCTGGTGCTCAAATTGTTTGGAGGGGGCGCAAACGAAAAAAATAAAACAATTGCAGCCTCACTGGGCCCATCAATTATCACCACTGTGCCATGCCATCAAACGCAGCCACTGTGCCATGCCATCAAAACGCAACCACTGTGCCATCAAAACGCAACCACTGTGCCATGCCATCAAACACAGCCACTATGCCATCAATTGTCACCACTTTGCCATGCCATCAATTGTCACCACTTTGCCATGCCATCAATTGTCACCACTTTGCCATGCCATCAATTGTCACCACTTTGCCATGCCATCAATTGTCACCACTGTGCCATCAATTGTCACCACTGTGCCATGCCATCAATTGTCACCACTTTGCCATGCCATCAATTGTCACCACTTTGCCATGCCATCAATTGTCACCACTTTGCCATGCCATCAATTGTCACCACTTTGCCATGCCATCAATTGTCACCACTGTGCCATCAATTGTCACCACTGTGCCATGCCATCAATTGTCACCACTTTGCCATGCCATCAATTGTCACCACTTTGCCATGCCATCAATTGTCACCACTGTGCCATGCCATCAATTGTCACCACTGTGCCATCAATTGTCACCACTGTGCCATGCCATCAATTGTTACCACTGTGCCATCAATTGTCACCACTGTGCCACCAATTGTCACCACTGTGCCACCAATTGTCACCACTGTGCCCATCAATTGTCACCACTTTGCCATGCCATCAATTGTCACCACTGTGCCATGCCATCAATTGTCACCACTGTGCCATCAATTGTCACCACTGTGCCATGCCATCAATTGTTACCACTGTGCCACCAATTGTCACCACTGTGCCCATCAATTGTCACCACTGTGCCATGCCATCAATTGTTACCACTGTGCCATCAATTGTTACCACTGTGCCATGCCATCAATTGTTACCACTGTGCCATGCCATCAATTGTTACCACTGTGCCATGCCATCAATTGTTACCACTGTGCCATCAATTGTCACCACTGTGCCATGCCACCAATTGTCACCACTGTGCCCACCAATTGTCACCACTGTGCCCATCAATTGTCACCACTGTGCCCATCAATTGTCACCACTGTGCCCATCAATTGTCACTGTCCAGACATCCATCCACCTCGGAGCTTTATATTATAACCTGCTGGGACTTGTAGTTCTCCATCATCTCCTGGGGCTCAGGTGCATGCAATCCACCATATTTGTTCAGTTTTTCTCACTGCTGGGACTTGTAGTCCCATAGATGGTGGATTGCATGCACCTGAGCCCCAGGAGATGATGGAGAACTACAAGTCCCAGCAGTCTAAATACAATAACAGGCTCCAAGGTGGATGGGTGGGGATCAGGCAGTGCACCGCTGTCCGCTGATGACCTAATGGGGCGATAAATCAAATCAAATCCATTTTGAACTGAATTCTGTGGCTTGGCTGGCTTACCTTAGCAGCGCCAGCTCCGCTCCGCTCGGGCAGTGTGAACTTCAGAGAAAGTGGGGGGGAGAAGAGGAGACTTACACAATGACAGGACTCGGAGTGAACTAGGGGGGAGGGGAGGGGGCCCCTCCCCCCCTAGTTCACTCCGAGTCCTTTCAGTGTGTAAGTTCAGTGACAAGCAGAAGCAGTAGCCCCCCTCCCCCCCCCAGTTCACTCCGAGCTCTGTCATCTAAGTTCAGTGACAACTGACAAGCAGCAGCAGCAGCCCCCCTCCCCTCCCCCCCAGTTCACTCCGAGCTCTGTCATCTAAGTTCAGTGACAACTGACAAGCAGCAGCAGCAGCCCCCCTCCCCTCCCCCCCCCAGTTCACTCCGAGTCCTGCCGCCCAGACCCACTCCGCTCAGGATCAGCAGTGTGCACTCGCAACAGCTTCAGGTCCCCCCCCCCACTTCAATGTGCCGATCAGACGTCTGATCGGCACATTGAAGTAGGGGGGAGGGGATTCGAAGCTGTTGCGAGTGCACACTGCTGATCCGGAGCGGAGTGTGGCTATGGGATTTGGAGTGAACTCCGGGTGGGGGGGGGAGAGGGGGGGCTGCTGCTGCTGCTTGTCACTGGCAGTACTAGCGCCGACTCCGCAGAGAGAAGTATTCAGCTGCGGTGGGGCTCGTGGTGGTGGCGGGGCTGGCAGGCAATGGATGCGGGGGTGCTGCTGGTGCTGGCGTGGGGGAAGGAGCCGGTCTGCTCCTTACCTTCAATGGTTGGCGCCGCTCCTCTATGATGCCCCCACACGCGCTCCAGATATCACCAGAATACCGGAAGTGATATAATATTAATGGCACTGCCCACTGACCTCTCCTCCGGTCCCCGCCGAGCCAATCCCATGACAAACCCATGCATTCTAGCAAATCAAATGACAGTGGGAGTGTGTGCGGGCGCACAGCTTGCGCCCTGCACACGCCCTAAACACGGGCAAATCAGCTTCCAAGCCTGCGGTCAGCTGATTGCAGGCTGGGAAGCTTCCCATAGACCGCCGCATGTCCGGCGCCTGGTCACTCTTAAAGTGACATTTTTTTTTTTTTTACAGTTTGGGGGGGGGCGGTGCCCGAGCGCCCCCTATGGACGGGCCGCCACTGTGTAGTTCCCAGGAGGGGGCGAGCACGTTACTGACCACCGCAGTAAAGCCTCCCGTCATGGTGGTCAGTAAAATCAGACAAGCAGGAAGTGAACAGAACAGAGAAGAAATAGAGTAACTTCTGAAAACGAACAATGAGGTAGTGAAAAGAGGAATGTCTGCAGGTAAAGGATGCTTATTATGAAAAAACATTTTTTCCTTTACAACCCCTTTAAGGGACAATTCCCTTGAAAAGTGAGCATCTTGTTTGTTTTTAGTAAACCAACCCCTTTGTCTTTTTTCCAAGGTGAATTTTCATCACACTCGCTAAGCTACTAGATAGTCCCCTGCAAAATGAAAATTCCCTTTCAAAGTGAACAGCTTATTTGCCTTTAGTTAATCAAACACCCGTAAAGGAACATGCAGAACTTGAAAGTGTAGTTTGCAGGATTTACTGAATCATATTGAAAATGTTTTTGTAAGGAACGGAGTTGAATCTGAGATTTGTATACCCTGCACAAAGTTTTCACCATTAGCAGAATTTCTAGATCGTCTCTAAAATGTGACATTAGTCTTAGAAAAATATTTGCCTTCAGTATCCAACAGCAAAATTTGCTTTAAAAAAAAAAAAAAAAACATGAATTCCCGAACTGAAACAACTAGCAAACCTTTTTTTGTCCTTTTTTTGTCCTTCACAAATTCATATGTACATTTTGAAAATGCAATAATGGATTGTGATTTTCCTAAAATGCCATCTAGCGTGTGAACACTAGAGGGAGCGTGTGCTAAAACATTAGCTTTTAGGTTGTGAGAGCATTTAGAAGTGTACGTGTCATAATGAGAAATATAGTAAACACAATTACAACATGACACGTGCTTCAAAGGCTGCTGGTGTTAAAACAAGGTAACTCATATAATCAGATTATGTATATGTTTTATATAGAGGAAATGAAAATGTTATAGGTTAGTTTTTAATAATTTATTATCATTATCATTGTCCAAGGGCAGCAACTTTTTGGCAGCAAAAAATGCTTGCCACGCGTAAATGCGTGTAAACGCACATTAACGTTATGAGCATTTAGTTCTTAGGCGTGAACTAATTTCAATGAGCAAAATACATTTTTATTTATACATTTTTATTCTTGCCAATGAAATTAATTAACAAACAAATGCTTGATGCGCATAAATGTGTCTAAATGCACCTAAACATGTTAACAAGAGGTAAGGTGTCTGGGAAAGACGGCCAAATGTTCAGTGTGCATTAGGCGTTATTAAAGGAGAAGTACAACCAAAGCTTATTTGGCTGTAGTTCCTCTGTGGATGACAGGTGTTCAGTTCATTCTCCACTCCAGGGAACCTGTTTTCAGCATTGCAACCGTATGGTTGGGATCAGTTCAGGGGCCTGGACAGACACCTGGCTCTGCCTCTAGATCACAGGTGTCAAACACAAGGCCTGAGAGCCTAATCCGGCCCTCCAGGCCATTTCATGTGGCCCTCGCACCTCTCCTGCAGCTGCAGGAGAGCTTCAGCCCTCCTCTGGTCCTCCTACAGACCCCTACTTTCTGCTTTCAAGCAATGCATCCAGCTTCTTCCCAGCAGCAGCATAAGGAAAGGGGGGTGCACTGTAATGTAAGGGAGAGTGGGGGACTCAACTTCTGATGGTGGGGTGGCTCTTGACATCTAATGTAAGGGAAGGAGATGCGCTGGACATCTAATCTTACAGATACAACCGGCCCTTTTGAGAACAATCATAGTGCTGATGCGGCCCACAATGAAATATAGTTTGATACCCCTGCTCTAGATCAAGGGGTCTCAAACTGGCGGCCCTCCAGCTGTTGCGAAACTACAAGTCTCATAAGGCATTGCAGGAACAAAGATTGTCTCTGGACAGCCGCACTCTGAACAAATTGTAGCCTTTTATTGAAAGAAGGATAGCACTACAAATCACAGCAAAATAAAACCTGACACTGACGCGTTTCGCACTGAAACTAGTGCTTAGTCATAGCTTAGTCAGCTATGACTAAGCACTAGTTTCAGTGCAAAACGCGTCAACAGTCAGGTTTTATTTTGCTGTGACTTGTAGTGCTGTCCTTCTTTCAATAAAAGGCTACAATTTGTTCAGAGTGCGGCTGTCCAGAGACAATCTTTGTTCCTGCTTTGCTAAGTGCATTGCCTGCACCTGAGATGTCTGCAATGGAGGATTTTCATCTGGGTTCCCACCTGGAGCGGCTATTCCCTTTCCCATAAGGCATTGCAAGCCTGACAGTTACAAGCATGACTCCCACAGGCAGAGGCATGATGGGACTTGTAGTTTTACAACAGCTGGAGGGCCGCCAGTTTAAGACCCCTGCTCTTAATGATTTAAATCACATGCTTTCATGCAAAACTGAATTATCAATTTCAAATTAACTTCACTGATAATGAAATGACAGGTCCTCTTTATAGGCTAGGGAAAAATGCTTTAATTTTGTTTACAGCTACTATTCTCTGCATTAAGGTAAAACAATAAATACATTCTGTGTTTAGCTCCCTAACCATCACAGCCTCCCTAAATACTTACTTAAGCCTTATCTCTTTCCAGCACTGTGCCCAAAAGCAGTGGCTCTCTCGATCCTCTCTCTCCTCACTGGACATCGAGGCAGCAGTGGGAGCCATTGACTGCTGCTGTCCATCATAGACTGTGAGGAAAGAGGCAGGGCTGAGCTGTGTGTGTCAATAGACTCACAAAGCTCAGCTTAGGGTGAACACACAAGAGTGCCCCCATAACAAGCAGCTTGCTGTTGGGGAAATCAGGAGGATCAAGCAGCATTGGGGGGGGGGGGGTTGGTGTAAATTTTAAAGCTAAAGTTTGAGTAGGATTTTTCGAAACATAGTTACATTGGCCCAGCTTGGACCAATGTACCTATGCGCTCCCCTGTTAAAGTATGCATATCTCATACCTGACCGATCCCTGTGGAAGCTGAAAATTATGGTAGTAGTTGCTACAGATATAGTGATAGCAGCAGTTTTCTAGGTCATTGCCAAGCAGCTGTCCTTCTTAATTGTAACCACAGGACACTACAACCATTCAGAAAATCCCTTTCAATTGTATTATTTATTTTTCTAAATGGAGGCAGTGCCAAGCAAGCGCCCCCTTGTGGTTACTATGCAGAAGGGTAGACTTTTGATACTGAACCCTGCTAGTACTGTAGTAGCAGTGACTTCTATCGTGATTTGCAGCTTACACAGGGATCAGTCAGCTATGAAATATTCCTACTTACATTGCTCCAATTTGGACCCTTGTACCCAAGCTATAAAAAAACTTTAGCTATAAAATAGCATTTATAGTATGTAGATAGTATGCGTAGCTCCTCTTGCTCAGATGTAAACTATATGCTATATTATTGAGGAAAAACAAGATGATTTTGGAATAAATGAGCAGTTTGGCTGAGCAGCATGACATTAGGGGTGGGAACAGTGATATTGCTAATTCTCTTTTACGGAAATGAAACGGAAACAATCGTTTTATAATTTGAAAACACCATAGGAGCCATTTATGAATTTTGTCAGGCATCAAGGCAATACTAAAATGATGCATAGATTATGAGGCAGATTTACTATAAAATTGCAGCTTTGTTATTATTATTCAGGATCTATATAGCGCCAACCTTTTGGCAGCGCTTTGCAATGTAAAGGGATACACTAAACCAACAGTACAATTCAAAGCAAGAGGATTAAAGGACCTTTTGGCAGCGCTTTGCAATGTAAAGGGATACACTAAACCAACAGTACAATTCAAAGCAAGAGGATTAAATGACCTCTAATATAGGAGGTAGAGGTTGGTGAAACAAAAGGTGAGGACATTGAGTTATGAACTGATAAGGGGTGTAGAATATTCGGTTATTCGCTGAAGGCAGGATAGGCCTCCCTGAAGAGATGAGTTTCAGGGATCACTTAAAAGTGGACAGAGTAGGAGATAACCGGACATGTTGGGGTAGTGAGTTCCAGAGGATGGGAGAGGCTCTGGAGAAGTACCGGAGACAAGCATGGGAAGAGGAGACAAGGGAGCTAGAGAGCAGGAGTTATTGGGAGGAGCGGAGAGGACGCTTTGGGTGATATTTAGAGATAAGATTGGTGATGTATCTCTGAATTGTGAATCGCTTTGTACATTTTTGTTAGTGTTTTGAATTTTATTTGTTGGGCAATGGGAAGCCAGTGGAGCAATTGACAGAGAAGAGTGGTGGACACTGAAAGGTTGGTAAGGTGGATGAGTCTGGCAGTTACATTCATGATAGACTAAAGAGGGGATAGCTTGCGGGGAGGTAGACCAATGAGGAGGGAGTTGAGGTCAAGGTGAGAGATGGTGATAGTCAAGGTGAGAGATAACAAGAGAGTGAATAAGTTAGTGGTATATACAGGGGTGTATTTTGGAGATGTTTCGGAGGTGAAGTCTGGACGATTTGCATAGTGATTGGATTTGGGGCTCAAAGGACAGGTCAGAGTGGTTGGTTTTAGAAAGATTTAGTTTGAGGAAGTGGTGTGACACCCATGTTGATATGTCAGTTAGTAAGTTTGTAATGCGAGAGGAGACTGAAGGAGTGAGGTGAGGAGTAAAAAGATACATTGGTGTGTCATCAGCATAGAGATGGTACTGGAAGCCATGGGAGTTTATCAACAGACCAAGGGAGGAGGTGTAAATGGAGAAGAGAAGGGGTCAGAGAATAGAATCTTGAGGTACCCCTACAGAAAGAGGAAGTGGAGAGGAGGAAACAGAGTTGTAGGTCACTGAAGGAACCCTGAAATAGGTAGGAGGAGAGCCAGGAAAGAGCAGTCTTGAAGGCCAAGAGAGTGGTGTTTTTTGAGGAGGAGGGGATGGCCAACAGTATCAAAGCCCGCAGAGAGGTCAAGTAGTATGAATATGGAGTAGTGGCCATTGGTTTTAACAGTTAGTAGGTCATTAGTGAGTTTCAGCAGGGCAGTTTCAGTGGAGTGTAGCAAGTGAAAACCAAACTGTAAGGGGCCAATAAGGTTATTGTCAGTGAGGTAGGAGCTGCCGCCATTGCAGGTAAGGGAACCCAGCAGTGTAGCCGTTCGGCTTCACGACCAGGTCCCTACTGCGCATGTACGAACTGCACTGCGTTTTCTGACTGGCCCAGCTGAAGGGGAGAAAGGAGGGGGACCGTGCTGCTGATGTATTTCACCACGGCCCGCTCCTCCAGAAATGGGGACAGGGTACCTGTAAAAACAAGTATTCTCTCCACCCCCCGAGAAAGGGCCAAATGTGGCACTGAAGTGGGGAGGAATCAGATAAGCTGAAGTTCTACTTTTGGGTGGGACTCTGCTTTAAGAAGGCAGATTTGTATTGGGTGAATGCATGCTGGGAGTTGGTTTTATGCCACACTTGCTCATGTGCTCAGCTATGTCTCTTAGGGGATCTGGTGCTGTCGGTCTGCCAATGCTGTAATAGTCTGGGCCTGACATTTTGTGTAGTGAGAGGAGAAAGAGAGTGCAGTGAGAATGAACATGAACTGTTGTAGATAGAGGTGGCCAGGTCGGGGCAAGACAGGGGTGAGATTTTGTCATGGTGGTCAGTTGCAGATTAGAAAAGAGAAGGAATAAAGTGGCAAAGGTTTCTGCGGGTATTTGTTTTCTGCTTGGTAGACAGGTGGTTAGAGACAAGCACATTTTGAAAGTGATGAGGTTGTGGTCAGAGAGAGCAAAGGGGTTGTTGGTGAGGTTGTAGGGGGTGCAAAGATGGGAAAAACAAGGGGATTGAGGGTATTACCTTCAGAGTGAGTGGGGGACTGTGTCCATTGTGTAAGCATGAGGTTAAGTTGAAAAGTTGGGCTGCAGCTGGGCTGTTAACATTGGCAGGGATGTTGGAATCACCAAGGATAATAGTGGGTATTGCAGAGGAGAGAAAGTAGGGTAGCCAAGCAGAGAAGTCATCAAGGAAGCGTGACATTGGTCCAGGAGGCTGATAGATCACTGCAAAGCTATCCCCAGAGGTTAGCAGAAGATGGAGGGTGAGGAAAGAAGGATGGGAGTGGGATGTGTATGAGTGCACATGCTTCCCTGTCCTTATGTGTGGGTTAGCAGGTGGGTCAAGCATTAGCAGGAGATGATGAGAGCAGTAGGGAGAGGGTAGTTTTGGGGTGGAGAAGAGGGGAAAAGAAGTGAGAATTTGAAAGCAGAGGATACTAGTATGAGAATGCAGAGTAGAGGGGACATATTAAAGGGTAGTGGGGAAAGGATTCAGACTTGCAGGATGCCTTCCAAAATGGTGGTTTGTGGTCAATCCAGATTGGAGCAGAGTTATTTGTGATCTTTTCTTAAAGCTTTCATTCACCTGCTTTAGTTATACTGCTGTGTTCAACTGCTGATTACTCCTGCAGAAAAATTACTCATGGCTGCAAAAATTGCTCTGCCTAAACCCCCTGTCTCTGATTTCTCCTAAGGGCTCAACTCAGTTTATACAGAGATGATCAAATAAGGAAATCTTCCACACCCCAACTAGGAACTGATAAGAAATACATGAAATCAGGGGAGGAATGGTCAGAGAGACACACGCCACAGTCAAAAAGATGAGTATCTCTTAGGTCCCAAAAGGAGGTGAGAATCCATCATTAACAAATGGGCAAGTTACAAATAAAAAACATAAAAATTTGATGCATACCCCAGTTACAGCAAAGTTTTGCAAAGCAGTGAGACAGTTTTGAATTGCTTGAGAGAGTGCTTAAAGCAGGGTTCCAAACACAATTAGCATGTTTTAAATGTATGTCCTTTCATCATGCGTTTTTATAATATAAATCCGGTCACTTACTATTTTACAATCTGCCGCCGCTCCGCATAGTTATTCAAAAAAGATAGTTTATAAAACTATGTCCACACTGTTGTCATTTTGCTTGTGGGCATTGTGAAGCCCACAAGCCCTTACTTCCTGGAAGTCTTGGGGAGTGATAATTGGGTAGCGCACTGCATCCTGGGAAATTATGACACACATTTCCCAGGAGCATTAGAGGGAGATGATGTCAGGATCCTAGGTGATTCCAAAGGCAGATTTTGTGGGACTGCATAGCAACAGGCATTTCCAGATGAGTAAAACATTTTTTTTTTCTTTTTTAGGTCTAATGAGCACAATAATGAAAAACAAAATTTGGGATGGAAACTCCACTTTAGGAGAATGGTGAATACCCGTGAAGAAGCAGAAAAGGAGATGATGAGAGAACATACTGCTGAGTTCAACTGCTGATTACTCCTGCAGAAAAATCACTCATGGCTGCAAAAATTGCTCTAAACCTGCCTAAATCTTTGCTTCTTTAAAGAAAATTTATGGAACCCCTCCCTAGTCCCTCAATCCCCTCTAACTAATTACTGGCATTACAAAGAAAAACTACATAAATACCCCTTTTACTCACCTTAATCATGTGATTCTCCAGTCTTGAACCTTCTCTTTTATTCTGTTTATAGGATGTTGGGTCCTTCTTCATTTTCAGTGATGTATACAATTTCTATTGGTTGTCAAGTGTCAGGATCCTTTCAGAATTATAATTTTTTCTGAATTTTTCAGAAGAAAAATCTAAATGGTAACATGAATGTGAGAAGACTCATCTGGATGGGGAAGAGACCAGCCAGCATGGGCACAACTGCAGAACTTAATTAGCAGTTTCCCACACCCAGAAACGGTGCAAGTGAGGAACCTGAACAGTAGAAATTCAGTAGGCGAACATATCTTCATGGGCTTTAAAGCAGCATTGTGATGCCGCGTACACACGATCATTTTTCCAGTTGTAAAAAACAACGTTTTTTAAAAATGTAATTTAAAATGATCGTGTGTGGGCTTCAGAGCATTTTTCGGGTTCTGAAAAACGACCAAATCTTTTTCCAAACATGCTCTTTTTTTTCACAATTCATTCATCACACTGTAACACACAGAAAAGTGCAAATCGTATTTTACTAACACGAAATCAGCTAAAGCAGCCCAAAGGGTGGCGTCATCCGAATGGAACTTCCCCTTTATAGTGCCGTTGTACGTGTTGTACGCTTTGCTAGAGCATTTTTTTTTAACGATCGTGTGTAGGCAAGGCCGTTTTAATGATGACGTTTTGACATTAAAATGTGGAAGATGATTGGTTACTATGCTCAGCTGCACCAGATTCTGTGTGCACCAGTTTTAGTAAATCCCCCCAATGTGTCTAGTGTAAAGTTACATAGTTGGTAAGGTTGAATAAAGACATCAGTCCATCTAGTTGAACCTGTGTGGGTGTGTGTACATTTGTGTTTATGTCAATATCGTTTCGCATATCCCAGTATATTGCATTTGCTTAGATGCCCACAAAGTACAGTAACATATTGTAACCAATCTTTGCTAAAGTCAGACCAGTGCAAGAAAAGTTGTTATGTGTTGCTCTTTGGATTGATCCAGCTAAGCTACCTATAATGCAGGATATACTGGGGTCGATTTACTAATGGCAAATAGGCTTTTTACTTTGAAGACACCCTGTGGGAGGGCGAAATGCATTGACGCAATTTCCATTTCCGAATCCATGAGACATCACTTCCGGGTTTTCGCTTGTAATGCATGCAGACGGCGTTCACCTGCTGTTTTAAAGTGGTTGTAAACCCTTACAGACCACTCTTACCTACAGGTAAGCCTAGATTAAGGCTTACCTGTAGGTGCCAGAAATATCTCCTAAACCTGCACGGTTTAGGAGATATTTCCAAAAGATATGCACCGATGTCTACGGCGCATGCACCGTAGACAACGACGCGCAGGCGCACTGAGCGTGCCGTTACTAATGGCGATCACATCGTTAGTGGTGGCACCCGCGTGCATACGCGGTAGTGACATCATCGTGGCTCCAGCCAATCACAGCGCCATAGCCGCGATACGAGGAAGACACTCTGGGAAAGATGCCGGCTGCAGAGGTAAGGAACGAGCACCCCTGCGGGGGCTTCAATCTCAGGAATGTAATACATAATGAGCTAGTGTGCTAAGCACACTAGCTCATTATGCCTTTTTCTTGCAGGGTTTTTTTTTTTTCAGATTTTCTTCAAGTGGGTTTACTTCCTCTTTAAACTGTTGCTGGATTCATGCTTATTTTTAACTTTCAGTTTGAAAAATATTTGTAAATTTGCGCAATACATTACTTGGTCAACAGTACTTCACTATGGCACCTTTTCTTTTTATTATTTCTGGTATCATGATCCACATTTGATGTTTACAAATTACGGAGATCTTCTTGATGCACTGAAATGATCTAGCCATCCCTGGCCAACTTCTCAAACCCTAAACAACCCCCAAACTGAAAAGCTAGGGGTCCATTCCATCCGGTGAGTGGGGACACAGGAGGGAGTGTGGCGCACCTTGAGTTTTGGAGCACGACTGCACTTTAATATTGGAGCACATTATATATTACAATCTTTGGACTTTTATGAATTGTTTATGAATCATTGCATTTAACGTCTGCTTTTTATTTTATTTTATTGTACTCATTTGCAATACTGTGTCTCAGCCTTGTCCCTTGTGCACAGAGATTTCTCCAGATTTTTGGAATATTTTAATTATGTGTTGATGATGATATATTTTAAGTCTTTTCAAAGTTACCCTGTAAAAAAAAGTCTTTGCAATTTTACATTAAGGATAATTTTTCTGAAACTGTTCAATCATTTTTTGACGCAGCTTTTCACAGATTGGTGAACCTCAGCCCATCTTTACTTTTGAGTCACTCTGACTCTCTAAGATGCTCTTTTTATACCCGCTGACCTGTTGCCAATAAACCTAATTAGTTGTGAAATGTTCTTCCAGCTCTTCCTAGAGTAGTAGTAATACTTACTTTGTCAGCTTTTTTGTTCCCCTGTCTCAACTTTTTGAGATGTGTTGCTGCCATCAATTTCAAAATTACTTTTTTTCTGAAAATTGTATATTTTTTTCAGTGTAAACATTTGATATGTTTTCTATTTTCTATTGTGAGTAATATATCGATTCATGAGATTTGCAAATCTTTGCATTCTGTTTTTATGTAGATTTTAATATAATATATTGCATATTTCTTCACAGAATATAAGTAATTCTGTGATTGGATTAGGGATGATCATGTTATTCATCTACCTATATCCCCTCTTTTCCCTTGTCCAATCAAAAAAAGCTTTGCATTCTGCAAATAGAATAAAGCCATTTTATGAATGGATGAGGAGGGAGGGAGGAAAGGGGGAGGTAAACGACACTATCTTTCACTATAGGACTCCTGGAACTCAAAGCAGCAGAGCAAGAAGATCAAAGCTGAGATTACTATTGAAGCAGTATATCAATTTATTTTTTATTTTTTGCATTCCCAGCATCATCCACATGTATAGCCAGATTCACGTAGTTTGGCGTATGTTTAAGCCGGCGTAGCGCAGTTCATTTTCACTATGCCGACGTAAAATAGAGAGGCAAGTACAGTATTCGCGAAGCACTTGCTCCGTAAGTTACGTCGGCGTAGCGCAAATGGGCCGGCGTAAACCCGCCTAATTTAAAGTAGGCATGTAGTGGGTGGGCTACATTTAAATTAACCATGACCCCATGTAAATGTGCGCGCATGCTCAGAATCACGTTGCAAATACTCAATGCTTTCGATGTGAATGTAACCTACGCCCAGCCCCAGTCACATACGCTTACGCAAACGACGTAAAATACGAAGGCTGTTCCATCGTCAATACCATGCATGGGCTGTGCCATTTTTTTGGTGGTTTATCTTTACGCCGGCGTATGTCTTACGTAAACGGCGTATCTTACTGCGACCGGCGTACGTACGTTCGTGAATTGGCGTATCTTGCTCATTAACATATTTGACGCGTAAATCCACGTACACGCCCCTAGCGGCCAGCGTAAATATGCACATAAGATACAACGGCGTAGGAGACTTACGTAGGTCGCATCTTGGCCAAATTTAAGCGTATCTGGTTTCCAGAATACGCTTAAATATACGACGGCGCTCATTCGGACTTACGACGGCGTATCTACTGATACGCCGTCGTAAGTCTACCTAAATCCGGCTTGTAGTTTTTTCAGCGTTAAAGATAAGAAAGTAAAAAAAACTTTTCACACTTAAACATTTTGCTTTTTCCACTTTCTTATTGAAAAAAACATTTTAAGAAAAAAAATTAATGTAATAAATAATGTATATGGTGCTAAAAGCTATTTTGCTATAGACAGCCATTGAAAATATATCACTTCAGTACAGGAGAAACCATTCTAGTCAATGAAAATTAAACTGTTAGCTCCAGTGCTGGCACTTCTACAGCCAACATAAAAGAAGTTCAGAATCAGCAATACATAATTGAATATCATGTATATTTCCTGGAAATTATCATTTACTTTGGAGTTCTCTTTCAATAGCATGTGAGGAATACCTATGAAGTTGAGTAAGAGATTGAAATGGAAGTATTGCAATTTGCACCTTTTTCTTTATTACTGCACATATTTTGCATCACTTTTACATTTAAAAAGTGAAAGAATCTATTTTGGATCGAATTTTCAATTCTAGGCTGTGAAAGGTGGCTTTCTTGAGATGGAGATAAAGATACCAGATGTACAATTTTACTATGGAGACAGATAAGTCAATTTAAGTTCAAGTGAAGGTCAGCAACATATAGTTGCATTCATCATACATTTATCAGATAAGCATTGAATAAAACATTGGATAAATCATTTCCCATCCAATTTCATTTGTTTTTCAATCCACTATACTGAGAGAGTCCAAGTGCCAGGATATTGATTGTAAGTGTAGCCCCTATGTCAGGGGTCTCAAACTCAAATTACCTGAGGGCCACAAGACAAGTTTTCATATGCCATGAGGGGCCGCATGCAAACTTTCAAACTTCAAAAACAACAGTACTGGTGTCAGCGAACACATTATTAACCCCCAGCACTGGTGTTAGCGAGCGCATTATTACCACCAGCACTGGTGTAAGTCAGGGTTTGACAAATTTGCTTGGAATCTAGGAGCCAGCTAAAAAAGTTAGGAGCCAGAAAACGCACCCCGTCCCGACGAGCTTGCGCGCAGAAGCGAACACATACGCGAGCAGCGCCCGCATATGTAAACGGTGTTCAAACCACACATGTGAGGTATCGCCGCGATTGGTAGAGCGAGAGCAATAATTCTAGTACTAGACCTCCTCTGTAACTTAAAACATGCAACCTGTAGATTTTTTTAAACGTCGCCTATGAAGATTTTAAAGGGTAAAAAAGTTTGTCGGCATTCCACAAGCGGACGCAATTTTGAAGCATGACATGTTGGGTATGAATTTACTCGGCGTAACATTATCTTTCATAATATTAAAAAAAATGGGGATAATTTTACTGTTGTCTTATTTTTTAATTAAAAAAAGTGTAATTTTTTCCCAAAAAAGTGCGCTTGTAAGACCGCTGCGCAAATACGGCGTAACAGAAAGTATTGCAAAGATCGCCATTTTATTCTCTAGGGTGTTAGGATAAAAAATATATATAATGTTTGGGGGTTCTAATTAGAGGGAAGAAGATGGCAGTGAAAATAGAGAAAAATTACATTAGAATTACTGTTTAACTTGTAATGCTTAACTTGTAATACCAACGGCCACCACCAGATGGCGCCAGCTCACATCTGGTGGTAATAACTTGTAATACCAACGGCTCACCACCAGATGGCGCCAGTTAAAAAAAAAAAGTTTTTTTTTTTTTTTTCCTCTTTGCTCCCCCCACTTCCGCCCTGCCTGGGGGCCATTTATAACTGGTCCGAGGGCCGCAAATGGCCCGCGGGCCGGTACTTTGAGACCACTGCCCTATGTACTTTGTAGTATCGGTGCTAGTTAAATTTACGGGTAGATCAGAGTGTAGTTAAACTCTGATCCAGATTGTTAAATGCAAAACAAGGTCTCTGTCTCAGCTTGGATGTGCTGTGGGCTTATTCTGTTGTTCTGGGGTGTTCTTCCAGCCCCGGCGCTGCAGGTGGCAGCAGTGGAGTCAAGGTTTGGGTGCTCTTTCCCAGCAGCCAATCAGGAGGATTTGTCCTCACTGTGCATGCTGGGGAGGGGTATTTATGAGGCAGACGCCATTTGGTCTGGGTCTTCTTTCGTCCAGTGTGGCACCCACCTTTAGGGTGGCCACACCACGGCGCCCCAGCGCTATGGCCTACCTGGCTGGGGTGTGCTTGCCACGCAGTGTTCCTGGTTCCGGGACCATGCTGGCTCGGAGCATCTGAACAGCGACAAGGACCCAGTGAGTGACTGGGTTCCCACCTTTGAGGATCCCAAGCTGTACTGCTGTTCGGTGGAGAGTCAGTATGAGGAGTACCATTGTGAGAGGCTGGCGGTCAAAAAGGGCCTGGACAAACCACCGGGGATCAAGGTAGTCGGACACTGAGGGACTAACCACCTGTCAGTCGGTACCTGGGCGAAAAGTTGAAGGAGATCCAGGTGTAACTCATCTAAGGAGGGATATCTCCAAGAATTCAATCCAGAGAGGGCCTGTGGCAGATGTATCTTTCTGAGGCTCACCGAGGGGAGTCTGTGGAAGAGGCTTTTTCTCAAGTTCAAGTTCACTAAGGAGGGTCTGTGGCAGAGACTTTATCCTACAATTGTCCAAGTGATACTCCCGCTGCCAGGTCAGTGAGAGAGGCCTGTCCGGGTATGCTAAGCCCACTCCGGCGGGAGTGGCGCATTGAAGGGTTACGTTTGGGAGCAGGACTGTTTCCTATTATCACGCTTGAATCTGCTATTCTCCATTCTTCTTCAACTTTACTTTCCTCACCACAAGTTTACTGTTTTACCCAGCTGGGTAATAAAGAGCACTGCAAAGAGCACCTGTCGTGGACATTCCTTTACTTCTACTATATGCAACATTCACCCCTAGGAATTTCGGAGGAGCCATGAGGTAATATGCTGCCCAAAAATCCAGCAGCTCCTCCGGGGGTAGTGCTATATAAGCATGAAGCTTGTTGTATAGTTCCGACAGCAAAAATATTCAAAAGCCAGTAAACCTTATGATCTAAGAGGTGCTAATATTATTCACAAAGAGAGATTTCCTAAAACCTGCTTCACTGACAATTTGCCCCCTTGAATCAAATTTTTTTCAGTAAGCATCTAAGCCAGTGATGGTGAACCTTGGCATCCCAGATGTTTTGGAACTACATTTCCCATGCAACTCATCTACACTGCAGAGTGTATGAGCATCATGGGAACTGTAGTTCCAAAACATCTGGGGTGCCAAAGTTCGCCATCGCTGATTTATACCATCAGTATACTTGATCAGTTAGACCAACAATAATAAAAATAGGGAGATTTGGCCTACAAAATGTTTTACATACAATATGTGACAAACCAAATGATCATGACAGTATGTAAAATAATGAGAACACCGCAGATTTGTACTAGGTTCAGGAAAAGTTTATTTATCTTGATAACAGATCAGAATATGTTCAACACATTTCAGGGGCTCACAGTTTTTCCTTCATCAGGGCTTAAAGTGTTACTAAACCCACAACAGTAAAATCAGTCTGTATATGAAGAAAAGCATGCTTGTTATACTCACTGTGGAACCTAGGGGGTTAATCCTACGCATTGTCTAAAAAGACTGTTTGATCCTGCCTTCTCTGATTTTCATCTTCTCCCATTGTCCCCAATCCATCTCCTGACAGTACAGAGCCTTTGGAGTCACTCTGCACATGCTCAGTTTGGTATGTATTGCAAGACAGTTTTTTTTTATCTTGGGGGAATGCATGTGATCAGCATATGACCAATCAGCACTGTCCAGACAGAAGGTCAGGGGTCCTGCAGCCTCATAGGACAGTCAGAGTAGAATGGAAACTCCTCCTACAAGCTTAAACCAGACACTGATAGAAGTCACAAGACTGCTACAGTACATACCGCCAATGAGAAAAGGTATTTAACAGTTTATATTTACTAAAATTATTGCATTTCCATGTCCAGTGTAATGTGGGAAACCAGATATAGTGAATGCAGTGTCCTGGGTTTAGTAACACTTTAAATTATCTATTTTTTTCTCTTAAAATAACAAACATATTATACTTACCTGCCCTATGCAGGTGGTTTTGCACAGGGCATCCCATATCCTTCTCTTCCTGGGTCCCTCTTCGGTTCTCCTAGCCTCTTCCTCCTGTTAAGTGCCCATACAGGCCCACAGCAAGCAGCTTGCTGTGGGGGCACCCGAGCTGAGTCCCAGCTCCCTGTGTTCATTCAGACACAGAGTGTGGGTTTGCCCCCCCTCTTTCTCCTGATTGGCTAACTTACTTTAATTTTGCGATTATATCGTGAGGTGGACCTTCAGTTTTGGGTGGCATTAAAGCCCTATGAATTCTATCAAGTTCCAATCGATCAATTGGGATTGACAGCATTAGTTCTTGGAATAAAGCAGTGATGGTCGATTGAAGATCAAGAATTGCCTCAGGAATTCCACGGATGCGCAGATTAGAGCGACGTTCTCTATTCTCAAAATCTTCCAAACGCATTTGTTAAGTGAGGTTTTCCTCTTTAGGATTTTCCAATTTGCAAACACGGGACTGTACATTTGTTTCCACATCTTCTACTCTATTTTCTAGGTCTGATGTATGCTAGCCTAATTCTCTGATTTCTTTAGTCAGGCTTTCTGTGATGTGTTTTGATGTCTGCTTCAGTGCTTTTTGTAGGTGTATACTCAATATCAGATTCAGCTGTGTCAGCTGTATCATTCTGTGGCTGCGGTTTCTGCCTCTGCTTAGCAGCACAAAAAGAGCTTGTGTGAGGTGAGGGGGGAGGTGCCATTTTAGACATGGCCCTATTTTTTGGACGGGCCCCACCGAACACCATAATGTGTACCCTGTACCTCAGTGAAGGTTTGTAGCTCTTTATATACTTCATCCAAAGCCATGCGGGTGTTTTATCTGGCTGTGAAGTCCCAGGAGATACAGAGCTTCAGTGGGACATGTCTGCCTCAGCCGGCTCCACGCATGCTCTCTACAAAAGACTGCCAATTTTGAAAAAAAAAAAACAATATTTTTGACTTTCTGCTATAAATCCTATCCAATAAAAAAATGTAAAAAATCAAATGTCTTCATAAATGTAGTTCAATATGCATTCTGCTTAATATTTTTGGTGAAAAAAAATCTCAATAGGCGTATATTGATTGCGTCTACAAACTATGGGATATTTGTTATTATTTTTCTACTAGTAATGGCGTCAACAAGGTGCCGGCGGACATCGAGTCCACTGTACTTGCCGATCTGCTCCCACTGTGTGTGATCACAGTGGCAGAAAGCCGACAGTGGCGCGCATTTGCGCCCCCTACCCAGAAGAGCCAGAATACAAATATATACGTCATCCGGCACAGAGATGCTGCCCTGTACCAGTAAAACTGCTATAGGGCCGACCTTAAGTGATTAAATGTGGAGGTTCCTTGGGTTCTACATGTGAATAACGTACCTAAGAATTAAAATAATAACACTCATGCTATCATGCTATCAAAAACAAAACTCTGTGAAATAATAAATACAGCTGCTCTCATAAGACAGCATAATTTGTCTCAGCTCAAAATAGACCACTTTTTTAGGAGTAAGGCAAGACAACAGCCTATAAACATCTATAACAACCATAAATGTGCAACTTGTTAACGAGAAAAAAGTTTTTCTTAAAGTGGTTTAAATCCTTACATATACTCAGTGAAGGGATTATCCTTGGGCATGAAACAAATCCTCCTACATATGTTGCATCTGTCTATCTGCAGTCTTCTCTTCTCTACATCCGTTTAAGGTGCTGAATTTATAAGCTTGTATGAGAGTTCAGAAAAAAGGGGGTGGAGAGCTGAAGTTACACGCAGTGCTCAGTGAGGCAAGGTCTGAGATCGGATTGGAGGGAAAAAAACACGCCCCTTAACACAGCTCACAGGAACAGAACTAAGACTGTTAATCTGCTGGAGGTCCCTCCCCTGTCACCGTTTTTTTCTTGGTGTTAGGAAAAATTGTCAGAAGTGACTCATGCTAAAACCAAGATTGTGTACATTTCATGAAAATGATCATCAGGTCTGGGGTTCTCTTTCAGTAGCGTATGACGTTGAGCATAAAACTGAAATGTAAGTATTGCAATTTATATATTTTTTCTTTATTACTATACGTACTTTGCAACATTTTTACATTTAAAATAAAATATATTTCAGATCGAATTTTTTATCCTAGACTGTGAAACGTGGCTCTTGTAAAGGAAATGAAGCTACCAGATGCACGATTTTACTATGGAGACAGATGAGTCAGCTTAAGTTCAAAGGAAGGTCAGCAACATATAGCTGCTTGGTGAGCAGTATCTAAAAATAATCCTAAATACATTTATCAGATAAACATCGATATTTAATAATTTCCCATCCAAATTCATTTGTTTTTCTATCCAACTAATTATTGCTGGAGTGCAGGTACCAGGAAATTGATTGTAAACACGCAGCCTGTGGTAAGATCCTGAAAACAAAGATATTTAAAAGTCAGTAAACCTAAAATATGTCTTGTGTGATGTAAAGGGGGTGTTAATAATATTTACAAAGAGAGATTTCCTAAAATCTGCATCTCTGACAATTTGCCTAATTATCCCCTTGACCCAAATATATCTCAGTAAACATCTAAATCATCGGTGCCAGTTAGACCAACCGTGATAAAAAAACGAGATTTTGCTTACAAAATGTTTTACATACAGTTTATGACAAAGCAAAGGAATAGGGATGAGCTGTATGTTCGACATGCTGATTAATTGGTTAATTGGCTTTTGTCTAAAATTGGCCCTAGTATATAAATGTGAGTTAGGGACCTTCGATTGTAAGCTCCTTGAGGGTAGGGACCGATGTGAATGTACAATGTATATGTAAAGTGCTGCCTAAATTGACAGCGCTATATAAATACCTAAATAATAAGTATAATAATAATGTTCGGGTCGAACATGAGTTTGATTCGAACATTAGCTGTTCGCCAAACAGTGAACATTTTGGGGTGTTTGCGGGAAATGCTAATTTTAAAGGTTAATATGCAAGTTATTGTCATAAAAAGTGTTTGGGGACCTGGGTCCTGCCCCAGGGGACATGTATCAATGCAAAATAAAGTTTTAAAAGCGGAAGTTTTTTCGGGAGCAGTGATTTTAATAATGCTTAAAGTGAAGCAATAAAAGTGAAATATTGCTTTAGATTTCATACCTGGGGGGTGTCTATAGTATGCCTGTAAAGTAGCGCATGTTTCCCGTGTTTATAACAGTTTCTGCACAAAATGACTTTTCTAAAGGAAAAAAAGTGATTTAAAACTACTCGCGGCTATAATGAATTGTAGGGTCCCGGCAATACAGATAAAAGTCATTGAAAGTCATTAAAAAAAAATGCGTGGGGGTCCCCCCAAATTCCATTCAGGTCTGGTATGGATATTAAGGGGAACCCTGTGCCAAATGAAAAAAAATGGCGTGGGGTCCCCTCAAAAATCCATACCAGACCCTTCAGGTAATTTTTTTGGTGGTAGATTTTTTTTTACTTTGAATTTTTTTCACTATCTGAAGTGCAGAGAAGAGGTTATATATATTGTTAATCAAGTAAAACAGCCTATACCCCAGTTGACAGAGAGCTGCTTTCAAGAATTTTACATCAAATTATTTTTCACCTACTAGTGGATTCAGTGCATCACCAAAACATCTTTTTAAACAAGGGATAGGGGCTTTCTAAGTGTGAATTACTTTCTACCTGAGACTGCTCAGAGAAGCTTGACTTTGAGAATGAGGAGAAAGTCACTTTGTTTGAAAAGGCCAATTTTGTTTTTGCATCTCTTTTTTTAATAAGGTGCGGCAATAGTAGAAGAAATTAGAGTTATCATTTGGAAATTGGAAAGAGAGCCTGTGAAATCATAAAAAAAAAGGAGAACGTATTCACACATGTTCAAAAAATTGTGGAGATAATTGGGTTGACTTACTAAAGGTGCTAAGAACCTTTACACAATATATTGTGTGAAAAGTCACTTCAATTATCCAAACATGTATTTTCTCTTTGAACACCCAATCCTGTGCAGGTGAAAGTACTAAACAGAAATTTGCTTTTCAAATGTTTGGATAATTGAAGTGAATAATAACACATTTATTGCATGTAGATTCTCAACTCCTGTAGTATATCAGCATTTATGTATTATTTCTGATTAGTAAGACATCAGAACAGTGGCTTGAAAAATATTTAATTTATTGAAGGCTTCACATCACAGCCAAACAGAGACTAAACTGCACATATCTGAACCCAGGGTAGAGAACAGCTAGCAGACTCAACTAGCAACTATTGTCCTAAAGCCGCTATGTCAAGAATCTGAAATTCCCCCAAAAAACTACCTCTGTAAGAAAAAAGCTAAGCCTTTCTTGATACCGAACACCACTTTGAGCAAGAGAAATCACATCTGTGTAGAAACTGACACTTCTACAGTAGCACAGCTGATATCTTCTGCACCCTGCAGTGCTTAGCAGACCCCTACATCAATACAGGGCATAGTTGTCACATAGAGGTTGTCATCTTTTAGAAAAAATATTCTGCTTCTGCATATTGTGACATTAATGTATTCGTGCACAAAAGTTACTGAAAGGTCCACTTTTAGTATTTGCAAATTTAAGTAATAAAGTATAACTAGAGGCAAAACTTAATTTTTTGTTTTGTACAGAGTGAAGAGGAATTGGAACACCGATTAGGTTTTTAATGCTGTACGTGGTCCTATTATCAAAATCAAAATCCTTAATTTTGGGTTGTCCCCTGAATAGGGATAGCAGGGGAATTTCCAATGGAAACATTTGAGCTGGTCAACCTGGTAAAAATCAGTGATTCCCTTTGTTTGGAGGGATTTTCTCTCACTTCCTGTTTTGGCTAGGGGACAGGAAGTAAAGGGAAATCTTCCCAATTGGGCACAGATGGCAAAAAAATTATATTATTACATATACAAAGTTATAACTCTTACTTATGCTATACAAAATTAGAAAAATTAGTATTGCCAGATGTTCAGAATCAGAGGACCTAGTGCACATAGCAGTTGATCCGGTTCAAATCTGTGAAATGAAATACAATTATTTTTCTTTTATATCAGTGCTATGATGTAGCTGCACCCCAGGCTGCAGCCAAATTTATGGGCTTTATTATGGGGGAGTTACAGACACCACTGAAGCCACAACCTCCTCTTCAACACAAGCCCACTATAACACACACCTATGGATGGAGAATAAAAGAGGTGGAGTAAGAGTGGCTTAGGTGGAAACCTAGTCAGTAACTAATGCTGAGAGATCTCATAGGTAGAATCCCTAAGGGACACAACAGACTCCACTTTTATCTTAAACTTTAATTACTTTTACCTGGACTTTTGTATTTACCTCTGTCTGTTCAAATGTTAATTTCAGCAGCACAGATCCCAATCAGCATCATTGGGAAGGACCCAAGCTGTCCTGATTACACAAACCAGGCCTCCAGCATGGCCAGACCTCCAGCACTTCCAGTCCATGTATGGTCGGGAAGAAGGTTGAGGAGGGTGGAAGGCTGGGGACAGGGCCGTGAATGAATAGCTGAAGAGGCACAGGGATGCAATATTACATGGTAGAGCTGCAGATGTTCTGTCCTGGCGATTTAGGAGAAGAGGGCAGACGTTGTGCAGGTCCTGTGTGCACTGTCTGGCATATCCCTTTTCCTCCTGCACTGCCAATCAGACTAATTATATATTCATCTCCTTGAGAGCAGTGTGGTCGAACAGTGGTGGGTAAAGAGGGGTACCAATGACAATGCTAGCTGAACAGTCCCTGCATATATTTGAGCGGACTGGGTCCCCTAGGGCATTCAGTAAGGATTTTTAACATATAGCGATACCTCTTTAACATATTTGCATTTAACATTATGAATGAACAAGTATCTGGATCTTGCAAGTCTTTTCCCCATTCATGTCTTGCAAAGATAAGACAAAAAATAATATCATTTGCATAATCGCAATTCAAATTGATTTTCCTAACTTGACACAGATTTGAAAGTAACATCAATCAACCTGCTTTAGGTAAACATACCAACAGAAGTTGCCAAATATATGTTTTTTTTTTCTTGCTGTACTCAAAGTTAATTTCTACATTTTGCATTGCATTGTTTCCTTTTTCTTTTTTCTTTTTTTTTTTTTTTGTTTCTTAAAGAGTCAGACATAAACAAGATTCTGCAGTATGTGATTTTAAAAGAGAATCACAGAAAACAATTTAAACACTAAGCTGAGCAAAACAGTCAAGTAAAATACATTAATACATTCTCAGAATAAACTCACTATTTGTGATTAATTCAGTTAAAATTAAAACTATAAGTAACCCCTGCCAGCAGCATTTTATGGACCCGATAAAGTCAATCAAACGATTTTTTTGAATATTGAGAAACAACAGAGATGTCTATATTATTTAAATACATTATTTTACTGCTTACTTGACCGCTAGAGGATTTTACAGCTACCAGGCATTGAAATTAAATTCTCTAAATGGGTGAAATATTTTTAAATGACTAAAAACCTTTTTGTGTAATTATCTTAAAATATTTAAATTACTTATTAAACCAAGAGAATTCAAACCAATAATAGCTACAGCTGCATTATAGCAACAGTTTTTCTTAGATTTTAAAGTATGATGGAAGGAGTTGTCAACAAAAAGGGTGCTCTACCTCAGTTTTTATGTGTTTTGATACATTAGTGAAATTTTACGTGCAATAACGCAAAGTCACATTAGTCTATACTGTATGCATTTACAGTACATGTCTTTTCTACAAAGCATTCTGACCAATATACCCTCTTATACTTACCGTACATAACACAACATACAGTAGGTAGACACATTGAACCGAGAAGCATTGCATTTTTAACCTTGTACACTGCAATATTTTTAACAATATTAACTTTTTTTGCTGCACACTAATTCATGTGTAGTGCAAATAAATGTTACTTATGTAAATGTGTCCTAAATCTAAATAAAAACCTATTAATACTTAAGGCTCTTTTGACTGCTAATCTGACTCACTACCCTAGATGACAGTTAAGTTGAATCTCTAAAGAAGCTTATTATTCGGCTATTTTTAATTCAGGCTCATTGAATAATGATTGTGTGCATGGTCGACTACGGTTTCACGGAATTAATTCACTAAAGAAGAAGAGGTTGTTCACTTTACAAAGTGAATGTTAACTGAGCTTAGTAAATAAGGTGGAGTTGTGTCTACTTTAATCAAGCTATCATGGGCTAGCAAAAATCCTGTTTTTTCAAACTCACATATAATGGGGTATTCAAAGAAAACATATATTACCTTATTTAGCAACCTTTATTATGCAAAGTAAGTATTCACTTTGCTAGATATACAGACTTTATTCTTTTAGGAACCGTTGCCCTGTATGTGGATAGTTTAGTAGTAGCTTTCATAAGTTAAAAAGCACATAGACCAAGAAGCAATGGATTTACTAAATCCCTTAGGCCTCGTACACACCATTGAACATGTCCGATGAAAACGGTCCGCGGACCGTTTTCATCGGACATGTCCGCTGGGAGATTTCGGTCTGATGGCTGTACACACCATCAAACCGAAATCCCCACGGACAGACAGCGCGGTGACATGGCGGTGACGTTGACGCCGCCATGTCACCAAACCAGGAAGTACAATACTTCCACGCATGCGTCAAATCCATTCGACGCATGCAGGAGGTATCTGTCCGCTGGTTAGGTGTACTAACCAGCGGACATGTCGGACGGACGGGTTTCCAGCCGACAAGTTTTAAAGCATGCTTTGAAATTTGTCTGCTGGAAAAACCTGTCTGCTAGGCTGTACACACGGTCGGATCAGTCCGCTGAAACTGGTCCGTGGACCAGTTTCAGCAGACATGTTCGATCGTGTGTACAGGGCCTTAGGAAAATTAATGTCAAGTTTGGAAATTAATCTTTACTTAGTTTAGTATTAAGGTGAACCCATGATTACCCATGAATACTAAAGCTGTGTACACATGGGTTGAATATCGGAAGACATTTGCCGGTTCAAAAGAAACAGCTGACATTCGGTCATGTGTATGTCGGTCTGTCCGACAGAAGACATCGGTTTGGCTGGCTTCTGTTGGATGAGCATGCTGGAAAATCAGCAGCTGACTGACTCCAAATCAGTGCTCTACACCAATGGCGGAGAGCGCTGATTGGAGCGTTCTGGCAGAGGGGGTGTCCCCCTGTCAGAACACAACAGCTCAGTGGGGGAGATCGCTGCACTAATGTTGGATGGTTAGTACAGCCGCCCCGACTGGAGTGGGTTACAGGAAATTACCTATTAGTGTGTACCAAGCTTTAGTCATGTGCAAGAGAAAAAAAGTAAGATTAATACTTGCGTATGATTGGATGGAGTAAACACAGCCTCACTTTATGCACTAGGCTAAGAGAACATTCACTTTAAAAGTGAACATACACTTTCAAAAGTCAATATTCTTCACTATCAGTTTTTATTTCTATAATCAATCACTACATCGTCTCTAGTTCAATCCATTAAAGAAAAGACATTCTTTCCAAAGACAAATGATAGTTGCAGCAATCCTATGTGCAGGACCCAGTATATTGTATATCCCAGGACACCAGTCTGAGAAGATTATTGAAGAATACTACAAAATTATTTTTACTACCCCACAGCATTTAACATAAAGGAAAATGCCCATGAATATATGTGTCACAATCAGGGGTCAGGCTAAGAGACCAGTAGCTATCGCATTAAGGGGACTCCCACTGCTCAGCAGGATAGGTAAACAAACAGGTCACCCTGGCAGATGACACAGGCTCATCTGAGGTGCAGGTGTTCACCGGAGCTCCTGATGGTGGAGGTGGGTTTTGCTGTGTGTTAGTACCAGGTCGCAGTCCTCAGGATCGCTCCACCATGAGGTGAGGAAGCCAGGGTCCAAGAGTGGATATAGCATGTAAGGATCGAACAGAAGCATAGTCAGTAAACAAGCCAAGGGTCAGTAACAAGTGGTTACAGGTTGGGATCAGGCAAAAGAGTAGTTGAGGAAAAAGCCAAAGGTCAGTAATGGGTGGTAGTAAATATATGGACGGCAGCAGGGAAGACAACAGCGAGATATTTGCTAAAGAGAACACAATAATCTGGCAAATAGGAAGTGCAGAGACATGGCTTAAATTAGAAAGTTCATGGGAAGGGCAAAGAGTTCAAGGTTCAGCAGAAGTCAAGGAAAAAAGCTATTTCAGGACCTGAACACCTGACAGCGAGTAAAGCTGTGATAATAGATAAGGTTGGATGGATTATTAACTCTTTACAAAATTGGAGAAATTGAAGGAACTGAAGACTATAACCACCAGGCCTTTACCCTGACTGATGCCATTTTCAAAATTCCCCAACAGGATGTACTCTGTATTAAAGTAGGGCATTGCCTAGAGGTAGAGCTAAACTAGATTTATATTTTTGTTTTGCTAGGTGCTCGTGAGTTGAAAGACCTAGCAGATTTCTGCATGTCTCAAAAATTCAGGTGTTGAGATCATAACACTCCTAGGCAAAATCATCAGCCATGGTCATTATTAAAGAAATAAAACACTCAGTTTATTGAAGTCCATTTATTGTATACTGTGGAGGTTTAAGGCCCGGGGATAGCGTTTCTCCCCATACTAGAAAACAGTAATGTAAAAACAACTGGAAACACAATGATGCAGCTTAGAAGGAGGTCACGTATAGGTCAGAAGGAAGTCAACTGTAGGTCAGATGCACCTGTCAATAAGTTCTAAATGATCTCATAAGGGTGTCAAGCTGATGTAAAAATGCAAGCGGAATGCCCCTAAAAGCAAGATGCAATGACACAAGCTCTTACTCTGTTGCAAAAAGTTAGATGCTGGAATCCACATCAGGGAGAGCAGAGGTAAAATATGTCAAGGAGATCTGTCCACCAGAACCCCTGGGAAAAGAGAAACCAATTGGTAATTCAGTACTGCAATGTGATGATTGGGGTATCAAAAAACTGCGCCCGACTGATAACCCACTACTGCGCCAGATGGAAAGAAGTTAAAGCGCCTAGCTGCTGCTTAAATAAATAGTATGTGAAATAAAGGAATATATTTTGTACATAAAGTGTCAATATAAAACCACAGCGCTATGAGAATAAATTAATATTCAAATCTAAATATACAAACACAAGTGTACAATGTGATATCACAATGTTAAGTAAATAACTTATAAACTTGTAAACATGCAAAGTAAGTGAAAAAAAGTGAGAAAAAGTTCGTGACGCTACAGAATACGTAACGTATTCAAAAAAGAAAATTCATGTGACTTCAAAAGTAGTTGATCCACTTTCCAGGACTTCCACCACACCTCAGTGTTCAGTGCTCCAATCCCCCTCACAGTGGACACTCACCACAATCATATGCCTCCCACTCTCGTGTTTGGCTAACGAGCTTGTAATAAGAGTATCACAATCATATGCCTCCCACTCTCGTGTTTGGCTAACGAGCTTGTAATAAGAGTATCTCCAGGGTATCACCAATATAAATCCAAGTGTTAGTTCCGAGAAGTTTCCAAAGTGATAATGCAAAACAAGAGAAAAAATGCACAATAGTGTAAAAACGTAAGACCAGTTTATTAAAACACTCAGATGAACCTTCAAAAGTTGCACTCACAAATCAGAATCACAAAACCAGCTTTGTGTGATAGCAGATCACTGCACACTTCAAACTCCTTAACTGTAGATAATAGTGGTCACGGCGGACCCTCGATTAACCGAATGATCTCACCGCAATCCTTGGCACAGCACACCACCTCAAATGATAACTCCTTCACTCGATAACACAAAACAGCTGAAAGATGGCTGCAAACACTCCTAGATGTAACTTGGAACTTCTTTTCTCTCTTTCCTTTTCAAACATGGATTAGGCCACGCCCCGACATGTTTCGACTTCCTGTCTTATTCATGGGTATGGCCAAATCCCCACTTCCCTCTTTTATATATACCTGGGGTTATATAGCAGCGAATCAGAGCAGAGAGTGACGAGACGCCATCCTCTGCTTGTGTGTATCGCTCTATCTGGCAGCGAATACGTCACCGGGTCACGTGCAATGGCGCGTCCAATAGGGTGAAAGCATCGCCGTATCTATGGGCGGGAGCTGTGTATGACGTCTCACTCGTCAGTCCAGCAGCACTGAGCGCAGCCAATCATGCTGCGTATCTCTTGTGTCACGTTGCCTTGCCGGAAATGACGAGTGAGTGTTGTCTATCGTCAAGGTGCCGCGTTGTCCTAGCAACGGGGGACGCGACCAGCTGGTCACATGCACGTCGCAGCCAATAAACAATTAATCGCAGCAAAAGCCCAGACAGAAGTGCAATGTACATATAGCACATTGACATATCACACAGCGGTTTACAAATTGTTAAAGAAGGACCATACTAGCAGATCAGTATTAAAATTATTATTATTAAGTTGTGTGAGTGTAACAGTATTTACTCAAAAACTAGGGGAATTTTAATCATAAATCAGGGGACGGTCTCTCGAGAGTCCCCATGACCACCAATCCCCAGTTATTACACACTAAATAAAAAATATAAAGTACAATCAATATTTAAAATCAAATATAAAATTAGCACTATAACTTCGATCTGATATACAAATACCACTACTAGCATTATCTTTAATAAATTAATCTAGACTAAATCAATTCATCAAACACAATGTATACATATACTCACTACTATGAGAATATTGGGCATCATGCATGTGAGTAAGTACACAAACTAACTGCATTTAAATTAAAAATACTACTTAATTTGATCAAGGAATGAATGGTTAATGGTGACTATTGATCACAAATGATCCAATAATTCATGGGTGGAACATTTCTGACATCACAATAGTAAGACCAATTAAATTAACATTTAAATAAACTTACAAAATGTATGAAAATATAAACTAGGTGTCTGACCA
Source organism: Rana temporaria (assembly GCF_905171775.1). Classification (NCBI taxonomy): domain Eukaryota; kingdom Metazoa; phylum Chordata; class Amphibia; order Anura; family Ranidae; genus Rana; species Rana temporaria. The sequence goes on from NC_053493.1 coordinate 272,956,463, forward strand.
CATACTGACAATTGCAGAGACAAGGGTTTAACTGGTATCACCCATGCTACTTAGCTAATAGTCCTGCATTCCAGTAATCTGGTACGGTCCAGATACGAACTATACGACACATTGTATATTGAGGTCAGTGTTCACCTATAGCATATATCAATGACACAGATATACAATGAGAACAAAAAGGGAAAAGAAAAAATTGGAGAAATTAAATCTGTCAAGAGTTGTTAATAAAACAGTTGAGGTCAACCTCTATGTTTAAACCCCTAGGCTGAAGACATCTAAGCAGGTATATCCACTGGGTTTCGCGTTGTGAGAGGTCCCTAATTCTATTTGAACCCCTCCACCCGAAATATACCACATCAATACCACAGAATTGAATCAAAGATGGATCCTGCTTGTGTCTTTTCTTAAAATGCATTGAGACGCTATGATATTCAAAGCCCTTTTTAATGTTCGCCAAATGTTCAGCGATTCGCACCCTAAGCAATCTCTTTGTCCTCCCCACATAGAGTAGACCACATGGACACCATAATAGATAAACCACGTAAGAGGAGTTACATGTGCTAAATTCTTTAATCTCAAAAGGACTACCATCACTTCCTCTTACTTGACATATCCCCCTGTTGTGTATTTTGACTGTTCGACAACATATACATCTTCCACAGGGAAAAAAACCTTTCAAGTCAATTTTAATGGAGGGAGTTGGGGGGTCCAGAATTTTCCGGACAACTTTATCTCCGAAATTTGGTGCCTTTCGGTAGATAAACCGAGGATGATCCGGTATTATAGTACCCAAATGTGTGTCTCTGGCTAGGATGTGCCAATGTTTACGAAAAATCGTTTCAACATCCTTGTATTGGGAATGAAAGCCTGTTAGAAAACCCCATTGATGCTGGCTGTTAGACTCAACAGATACCCTCTTCCTTAAACATTGTTCCCTCGGTACTTCTGCTACATCTCTTATGATGTTATTCAATTTCGCTTCATTGTATCCCTTCTGTACAAATCTCTGTTTCAACATAGTTGCTTGTTCTAAATAGTCTGATTCCTCAGTACAATTTCTCCTTACTCTTAGGAACTGTCCTTTCGGGATATTGCCACCATTAACCATTCATTCCTTGATCAAATTAAGTAGTATTTTTAATTTAAATGCAGTTAGTTTGTGTACTTACTCACATGCATGATGCCCAATATTCTCATAGTAGTGAGTATATGTATACATTGTGTTTGATGAATTGATTTAGTCTAGATTAATTTATTAAAGATAATGCTAGTAGTGGTATTTGTATATCAGATCGAAGTTATAGTGCTAATTTTATATTTGATTTTAAATATTGATTGTACTTTATATTTTTTATTTAGTGTGTAATAACTGGGGATTGGTGGTCATGGGGACTCTCGAGAGACCGTCCCCTGATTTATGATTAAAATTCCCCTAGTTTTTGAGTAAATACTGTTACACTCACACAACTTAATAATAATAATTTTAATACTGATCTGCTAGTATGGTCCTTCTTTAACAATTAGTAAACCGCTGTGTGATATGTCAATGTGCTATATGTACATTGCACTTCTGTCTGGGCTTTTGCTGCGATTAATTGTTTATTGGCTGCGACGTGCATGTGACCAGCTGGTCGCGTCCCCCGTTGCTAGGACAACGCGGCACCTTGACGATAGACAACACTTACTCGTCATTTCCGGCAAGGCAACGTGACACAAGAGATACGCAGCATGATTGGCTGCGCTCAGTGCTGCTGGACTGACGAGTGAGACGTCATACACAGCTCCCGCCCATAGATACGGCGATGCTTTCACCCTATTGGACGCGCCATTGCACGTGACCCGGTGACGTATTCGCTGCCAGATAGAGCGATACACACAAGCAGAGGATGGCGTCTCGTCACTCTCTGCTCTGATTCGCTGCTATATAACCCCAGGTATATATAAAAGAGGGAAGTGGGGATTTGGCCATACCCATGAATAAGACAGGAAGTCGAAACATGTCGGGGCGTGGCCTAATCCATGTTTGAAAAGGAAAGAGAGAAAAGAAGTTCCAAGTTACATCTAGGAGTGTTTGCAGCCATCTTTCAGCTGTTTTGTGTTATCGAGTGAAGGAGTTATCATTTGAGGTGGTGTGCTGTGCCAAGGATTGCGGTGAGATCATTCGGTTAATCGAGGGTCCGCCGTGACCACTATTATCTGCAGTTAAGGAGTTTGAAGTGTGCAGTGATCTGCTATCACACAAAGCTGGTTTTGTGATTCTGATTTGTGAGTGCAACTTTTGAAGGTTCATCTGAGTGTTTTAATAAACTGGTCTTACGTTTTTACACTATTGTGCATTTTTTCTCTTGTTTTGCATTATCACTTTGGAAACTTCTCGGAACTAACACTTGGATTTATATTGGTGATACCCTGGAGATACTCTTATTACAAGCTCGTTAGCCAAACACGAGAGTGGGAGGCATATGATTGTGATACTCTTATTACAAGCTCGTTAGCCAAACACGAGAGTGGGAGGCATATGATTGTGGTGAGTGTCCACTGTGAGGGGGATTGGAGCACTGAACACTGAGGTGTGGTGGAAGTCCTGGAAAGTGGATCAACTACTTTTGAAGTCACATGAATTTTCTTTTTTGAATACGTTACGTATTCTGTAGCGTCACGAACTTTTTCTCACTTTTTTTCACTTACTTTGCATGTTTACAAGTTTATAAGTTATTTACTTAACATTGTGATATCACATTGTACACTTGTGTTTGTATATTTAGATTTGAATATTAATTTATTCTCATAGCGCTGTGGTTTTATATTGACACTTTATGTACAAAATATATTCCTTTATTTCACATACTATTTATTTAAGCAGCAGCTAGGCGCTTTAACTTCTTTCCATCTGGCGCAGTAGTGGGTTATCAGTCGGGCGCAGTTTTTTGATACCCCAATCATCACATTTCTATACTTTTTAACTATTAGCAGCCATGGAATCTATCAATTTTTTGATGAATAGGCAATTGAGTGCTGACACGATCTTCTCCACCAGTCAGGAAATGACAGACTGTGAGGAGGATTATCCAGGGATTTTAAAAACCCTGGAAATTTTATTAGAAAAACAAATTAAAGCCTGGTGGGATGTGTTTACATTCGAGCACTATAATAAGGAGGGACTGATTTTTAGGAGTTTAAGGTGGGAGGTGACTCCCCAGGATGGTCTCTATGAGACTAAATATATGGATGAATGGAAGAAATTCTTTAACAAAGTGGGGATGGAACTACAGGTGCTGGTCCTGAAAAGGAAACAGATAAAATTAAGTTTGATCAATGAAAAAATTAAAATCATACAAGATAAATTAGCACCAATTAATGACTCTGCTATGATTAAAGAATTCAATACGAACATGAAGAAAAAATTGGAGAAGACTGATAGGGAGACACAGAAGAGAAAGGTTAAGAAATATAACCGAGACTCCGATGATTTTAAAAATGACAAGATTTATGCTTGGCAAATTGCTGCCGGAGCTGAAAACGGGAATGAGGAAGTGAAGCCTACACAAAAATTAAATGCCGTTAGCCAGAAAAAGGATTCGATTAAACATACTACCAGTAAAGCCATACTGAGGAAAAATGAACATCTACTGCCTAATCAGAGACGGAATTCTGACTCACAGGCTTCTGGGAGTGGACAGTATGGCCCACAATTCGAATCACCTGCAGCACCTAGACGAGAGAGAGATGATTATCAATATGGTCATGGTCATCAATCACCTCGCCCTTATTACACACAGGGTGAACAGAACCATTGTCAGTATTATCCTCAACAAGAATATCAACAGTGGTATGCACACCCAGCACCCAATTATTATCATCATCCACCACAGCCTTTTTTAGGGCAGAGGGGGAGGGGGAGAGGAGCAACCCCGAAGAGACCCCCTCACAATGGTTACAACAAGGGGGGGGACAGGAATGGTCATCCATATCCTCACCCCAAGAATGGAGACTACCCCCAAAGAGAAGAAGGGGCTGTAGGGCCGGACGGAGAAAGCAATCCAAAGAAAAGACCGAGGAAAACTTAAGTACAGGGATCTTTAATTTAAGCAAAGTAGAGTTGAATTTGAAAGAACTGAACATACTAAACACTGGTCTAAAATGTGCACCAAGGAGAGTCATGAACAAGTTTAATTTGTACATTGACACTCATAAATTTATAAGGACTCTTAATATGAAAAAATATTTTTTGAGTCATCCGGCAGAATCATCTTTTAAGACTACTGCCGCCCCAGCACATATAGATAGCGGCCTAAAAAATAGATCCCTATTTAATCCCCAAAACCCAAATAATCATTACATCGAGGTCTTCAAGCATTTGGTGTTGAAGGATATTGATGAACTACCTCAAAAGAAGAAGGTGAACCCTGAATTTATAAAAGAAGGAATAAAAAGCCTTGAAAACAACAAGGAGATCATCAACCGCCCTGCAGATAAGGGAGGCGGAGTGGTCGTTATGGATAAAGAGTTTTATCTGAATCAATTGACTACACTGTTAAGCGACCCTGTTACCTACAGGAGATTGGGTGCAGACCCTACTGAGGACTACAAATCGCAATTGGATGCTCTAGTTTGTTGGGGATACCGAACGCAGGCTCTTAATGCCAAAGAAAAGGCTTATTTAGCCCCCTCTGTATGTAGGACTCCAGTGATATACACGTTACCTAAGATTCATAAACACCCAACAGTCCCACCAGCCCGACCCATTGTAAATGGGATTGGCTCTGTGACTGCTAGGTTGGGAGAGTACTTAGATAAGTTTCTCCAGCCGAGTGTTCGTAATACCAGGGCGTTCCTGAAAGATACAACGGATTTATTAACATCTTTAGAGTTATTAAATATCAACCCTGGGTCCAACATCATATTGGTAACAGCGGACGTAGCGTCCCTTTATACTATAATCCAGCATGAGGACGCTGCGCTGGCATTAAACTGGGCACTGAGTAGGAGGGATGACATCCCTCATGTCCAAAAGAAATTTTTGGGCCAAGCTCTGGAGTTCTGCATGGCGCACAACTATTTTTGGTTCAATGGCTTTTTCTTCTCGCAACAGGTTGGCGTGGCTATGGGGGCTAAGTTTGCCCCCAGCCTCGCCAACCTGTTTATGGCGGAGTGGGAGGATAGATATATCTTCTGCAATCAGAGACAACAGCTCATCTTCTATCGCAGATTCATCGACGATCTCTTACTTATTTGGGAGGGATCGGAGGTGGATCTCAGATTGTTCCTGACAGATCTCAACAACAATAAGAACAACATCAAGCTTGAATATAATATTAGTATGAATTCAGTAGATTTTCTTGATGTCAACATTGAACATCTAAATGGGAAATTGAAGACGAAAGTACATTTCAAAACAACCGATCGTAACAGCTACCTATCGATCCGGAGTGGACATCATCCGGCGTGGATAAGCAATATCCCGAAAGGACAGTTCCTAAGAGTAAGGAGAAATTGTACTGAGGAATCAGACTATTTAGAACAAGCAACTATGTTGAAACAGAGATTTGTACAGAAGGGATACAATGAAGCGAAATTGAATAACATCATAAGAGATGTAGCAGAAGTACCGAGGGAACAATGTTTAAGGAAGAGGGTATCTGTTGAGTCTAACAGCCAGCATCAATGGGGTTTTCTAACAGGCTTTCATTCCCAATACAAGGATGTTGAAACGATTTTTCGTAAACATTGGCACATCCTAGCCAGAGACACACATTTGGGTACTATAATACCGGATCATCCTCGGTTTATCTACCGAAAGGCACCAAATTTCGGAGATAAAGTTGTCCGGAAAATTCTGGACCCCCCAACTCCCTCCATTAAAATTGACTTGAAAGGTTTTTTTCCCTGTGGAAGATGTATATGTTGTCGAACAGTCAAAATACACAACAGGGGGATATGTCAAGTAAGAGGAAGTGATGGTAGTCCTTTTGAGATTAAAGAATTTAGCACATGTAACTCCTCTTACGTGGTTTATCTATTATGGTGTCCATGTGGTCTACTCTATGTGGGGAGGACAAAGAGATTGCTTAGGGTGCGAATCGCTGAACATTTGGCGAACATTAAAAAGGGCTTTGAATATCATAGCGTCTCAATGCATTTTAAGAAAAGACACAAGCAGGATCCATCTTTGATTCAATTCTGTGGTATTGATGTGGTATATTTCGGGTGGAGGGGTTCAAATAGAATTAGGGACCTCTCACAACGCGAAACCCAGTGGATATACCTGCTTAGATGTCTTCAGCCTAGGGGTTTAAACATAGAGGTTGACCTCAACTGTTTTATTAACAACTCTTGACAGATTTAATTTCTCCAATTTTTTCTTTTCCCTTTTTGTTCTCATTGTATATCTGTGTCATTGATATATGCTATAGGTGAACACTGACCTCAATATACAATGTGTCGTATAGTTCGTATCTGGACCGTACCAGATTACTGGAATGCAGGACTATTAGCTAAGTAGCATGGGTGATACCAGTTAAACCCTTGTCTCTGCAATTGTCAGTATGTGGTCAGACACCTAGTTTATATTTTCATACATTTTGTATGTTTATTTAAATGTTAATTTAATTGGTCTTACTATTGTGATGTCAGAAATGTTCCACCCATGAATTATTGGATCATTTGTGATCAATAGTCACCATTAACCATTCATTCCTTGATCAAATTAAGTAGTATTTTTAATTTAAATGCAGTTAGTTTGTGTACTTACTCACATGCATGATGCCCAATATTCTCATAGTAGTGAGTATATGTATACATTGTGTTTGATGAATTGATTTAGTCTAGATTAATTTATTAAAGATAATGCTAGTAGTGGTATTTGTATATCAGATCGAAGTTATAGTGCTAATTTTATATTTGATTTTAAATATTGATTGTACTTTATATTTTTTATTTAGTGTGTAATAACTGGGGATTGGTGGTCATGGGGACTCTCGAGAGACCGTCCCCTGATTTATGATTAAAATTCCCCTAGTTTTTGAGTAAATACTGTTACACTCACACAACTTAATAATAATAATTTTAATACTGATCTGCTAGTATGGTCCTTCTTTAACAATTAGTAAACCGCTGTGTGATATGTCAATGTGCTATATGTACATTGCACTTCTGTCTGGGCTTTTGCTGCGATTAATTGTTTATTGGCTGCGACGTGCATGTGACCAGCTGGTCGCGTCCCCCGTTGCTAGGACAACGCGGCACCTTGACGATAGACAACACTCACTCGTCATTTCCGGCAAGGCAACGTGACACAAGAGATACGCAGCATGATTGGCTGCGCTCAGTGCTGCTGGACTGACGAGTGAGACGTCATACACAGCTCCCGCCCATAGATACGGCGATGCTTTCACCCTATTGGACGCGCCATTGCACGTGACCCGGTGACGTATTCGCTGCCAGATAGAGCGATACACACAAGCAGAGGATGGCGTCTCGTCACTCTCTGCTCTGATTCGCTGCTATATAACCCCAGGTATATATAAAAGAGGGAAGTGGGGATTTGGCCATACCCATGAATAAGACAGGAAGTCGAAACATGTCGGGGCGTGGCCTAATCCATGTTTGAAAAGGAAAGAGAGAAAAGAAGTTCCAAGTTACATCTAGGAGTGTTTGCAGCCATCTTTCAGCTGTTTTGTGTTATCGAGTGAAGGAGTTATCATTTGAGGTGGTGTGCTGTGCCAAGGATTGCGGTGAGATCATTCGGTTAATCGAGGGTCCGCCGTGACCACTATTATCTACAGTTAAGGAGTTTGAAGTGTGCAGTGATCTGCTATCACACAAAGCTGGTTTTGTGATTCTGATTTGTGAGTGCAACTTTTGAAGGTTCATCTGAGTGTTTTAATAAACTGGTCTTACGTTTTTACACTATTGTGCATTTTTTCTCTTGTTTTGCATTATCACTTTGGAAACTTCTCGGAACTAACACTTGGATTTATATTGGTGATACCCTGGAGATACTCTTATTACAAGCTCGTTAGCCAAACACGAGAGTGGGAGGCATATGATTGTGATACTCTTATTACAAGCTCGTTAGCCAAACACGAGAGTGGGAGGCATATGATTGTGGTGAGTGTCCACTGTGAGGGGGATTGGAGCACTGAACACTGAGGTGTGGTGGAAGTCCTGGAAAGTGGATCAACTACTTTTGAAGTCACATGAATTTTCTTTTTTGAATACGTTACGTATTCTGTAGCGTCACGAACTTTTTCTCACTTTTTTTCACTTACTTTGCATGTTTACAAGTTTATAAGTTATTTACTTAACATTGTGATATCACATTGTACACTTGTGTTTGTATATTTAGATTTGAATATTAATTTATTCTCATAGCGCTGTGGTTTTATATTGACACTTTATGTACAAAATATATTCCTTTATTTCACAATTCAGTACTGCAGCTTAAAGAACGAACTAGAATATCGGTTGTGTGCAGTCTTTCCTCCTTAAAGTGAAGTCTATAGTTAATCTTGTTAGGTGATTTGACTCGTATGCCCCGTAAACAGGACCAGTTTTCCCATCTGAGAAACTGCCATGAAAGCTTTTGGCCAGGAAAACTGTCCGTGTGTATGCTCCATGACAGTTTTCCTGCTGCGATTTCTGGCGGTCTTTTTCCCAGCAGTTTTCCTATGGGAAACACTGCGGTGGAGCATACACGCGGCCGGGATTCCCAGCTAAAGCTCTCCTGGCAATTTTCCTGCCAGGAAAACCGGACATGTGTAGGGGAAAAAGCTGCCGAAGCAGGTTCTCGGCTTTCCCCTCGGTTTTCCCGGCGGACTTTTTACCACTTGGAAACCGATCGTGTGTACGGAGGGCATTACAATATTATAGTTCTGTCAGTTGTGCAACAGGACTCCTGAACCAGTGAAACAGTTAATATTAATCACTAAGATAGAAAGCTAGCAAACAATCTTGAAATGCAGCATATATAGTAATAACAGAAAATATGTGTTAACTTAGTGATTCGTGTCAGTAAGGATATAAATGAGATGAAACTGCATAAATGTAGAATTATTAATGAACTAAAACAATGTACATTAAGCCTCTAATTAAATAATGGCAAGCATTAGGAAAAATCTATTTCATGTTCATTTGCCTTAAAGAAAATAAAGCATGCAGTTTAGAAAAGTAGGACAAAAGCTTCCATATCTACATATTTCTGAATCAGTAGATCACATTATTTAACCCCTTCCATACCCCTTCCATACCGGGCCATAATAAAATGACGCCGACAGAAACCCTCCCTCCCTCTGGGTGGAAGTCATATGACCCTTTATCTGAGCATGCAACCTGGAAGGCTGCAGGAAAAGAGGGGGGGGACGAGAGAGCGCCCCCCCCTGAACCATACCAGGCCACATGCCCTCAACATTGGGAGGATGCTTTGGGAGTCTTTGACCCCTCAAAGCACCATGTCCCCATGTTGGTGGGGACAAGGGCCTCATCCCCACAACCCTTGCCCGGTGGTTGTGGGGGTCTGCGGGCGGGGGGCTTATCGGAATCTGGAAGACCCCTTTATCAAAGGGGACCCCCAGATCCCGCCCCCCCTATGTGAATTGGTAATGGGGTACATTGTACCCCTACCATTTCACAAAGAAAGTGTAACAAATTGTAAAAAAAAACACAGACACCGTTGGGAAAGTCCTTTATTAAAAATAAAAATAAAAAAAAGATTCCAGCGGTGGTAATCCACTCTTGGTCTCCGCTCCAATGCTGTCGGTATCCTGAGATAGGTGATCTCCTCTCCAGGGGTCCAGCGATGAGAAGATATCCTATTCATCCAGGTACAGGATCCAGCAATGAGATGTCCGCAGCGCAGCGCATCACCTGTCTCCACCGGAGACACCCCGGGCATCTCTCATCCCCCCTCTTTTCCTGCGGCCTCCCAGGTTGCGTGCTCGGATAAAGGGTCTGGTATGAATTTTGGGGGGAACTCCACGCCATTTTTTTAAATTTGGGGTGCAGTTCCCCTTAAAATCCATACCAGACCTGAATGGTCTGGTATGGATATTTGGGGGGGAACCCCACGTCATTTTTTTTTATTTGACGTAGGGTTCCTCTTAATATCCATACCAGACCTAAAGGGCCATACCAGACCTAAAGGGCCTGAATTTATCAATGACTTTTCTCTGTATTGCCGGGAACCGACAATTCATTATAGCCGCGAGTGGTTTTAAATGACTTTTTTTCCTTCAGAAATGACATGTTGTGCAGGGACAGTTCTAAGCATGGGAAACAAGCGCTACTTCACAGGCATACTATACACCCCCCTTAGGTACGAAATTTAGAGGAATATTTCACTTTTATTGTTTCACTTTAAGCATTATTAAAATCACTGCTCCCAAAAAAACGTTTTTAAAACCTTTTTTGCATTGATACATGTCCCCCGGGGCAGGACCCAGGTTCCTAAACACTTTTTTAGGAGCATATTAGCCTTTAAAATTAGCACTTTAGATTTCAAGCGTTTGAGTCCCATAGACTTTAACGGGGTTCTAAAGTTCACACAAACTTTTGGTCTGTTTGCAGGTTCTGGTGCAAACTGAATGGGGGGGGTTGTTCGGCTCATCCCTATTCACTTCTACCATATGTTTTAAAATGGAGAAATGGTGGACATGTATTTATGTTTATAAATGGCACCACAGAAATAAGGCACTGGCAGCCAATGCTCCTGTTAAATATCTGTGATCAAGCTGTCATTGGACAGTTTAGATCACAGACAAAAGGCACCTAGCCAATGGGAGTGGCTCTTTGCTTCATGATCACTTTGATTGCAAATCACAGAAATCACAAATGTAAACAGTACTAAAAAATGGCCATGGCCATATTTGGCCAATGATGTTACCACTATTCCAGCAACTTTCTTTATATTGCTCATGAAAGCTTGTGGAGCTGTCATTTGGTGAGTGGCTGTCTAATCTTTTGGGTCATCAATTTTTTTTTCAACATTTGTTAAATCTGGGTGTCCCTTTATTTATTTTCTATAGGCTCTCTGGGGCCAAGGTTGTGGGGAGAAAGGCCCTTGACTTCATCAACATATTGACAAGGTGCTTTGCCAAGGGACAATGTGGTTTGTTGAGGGCATGTGGTATGGAATGGTTCAGTGGGGCCACACATTCATCCCCCTAATTTCCTGGTGTGCCAGGTTCCATAATCAGATTAAGGATCTGTTATGAATTTTGGGGGAGATTTATTAAATCCTGGGTCCTGGGGGTTTTCCCTTAAAATCCATATGAAAGTTTTTAACCACTTCCAGACGTACATATACTGCAGCAAGGTGGCTCTATTATGCAAAATCATGTACCTGTATGTGATTTTGCTAATAGCCAATCGCAATTGTGCACTGATTAGCCACAGGGGGAGCCAATCAGCATCCGCCAGCCACCCGCGATTGCTCCCCACAGAGAAAGAACGGCAGTCTGCCAATGAAACCAAGCAGACCACCGTGCTGTCGGGCATGGACACTCTGATCTAGTGTATCTGCTAATCAGGAACACAAATCAGAGTGTCCATGCAGTGAGTCCATCTACCCATACAGTTAGAAACACACTGAGGGAACACAGGTAACCCTGATGTTAACAATTTCCCTGGCAGTGTCATTTATACAGTGTCAATACATATTTTTAACACTGGTCACTGTAATAATGTCACTGGTTCCCAAAAAAGTGTCAAAAGTGTCAGCTAGGTGTCCAATCTCCCCCGCTAAAAATCGCTGATCACCCCCATTACAAGTAAAAAATCATTAAGTAAATAAAAATGCCATAAATCTCTCCCCTATTTTTTAGACGCTATAACTTTTGCGCAAGCCAATCAATATCAGCTTATTGGGATTTTTTTACCAAAAATACCAGAATACATATTGACCGAAATTGATGAAGAAATTTGATTTTTTTTATGTGTTTATTGGATATGTTTTATTGCAAAAAGTGAAAGAATATTGTTTTTTCTTTTTCAAAATTGTCTTATTTTTTTTGTTTATAGAGCAAAAATAAAAATAAGGTGATTAATTACCACCAAAAGAAAGCTTTATCTGTGGGGGAAAAAAAAGGACATCATTTTTTTTTTTGGTTAGTGTCACACGACCACGCAATTGTCATTTACAATAACGCAGTACCGTATTGCCAAAAATGGTCTGGTCATTAAGGTGGTAAAACCTTGCGGGGCTGGAGTGATTAATATGAACTTGGGGAAACCTGTACACCATGTTTATGTGTGCCATTCTTGCTGTAGTATGTACTACACTCTTCTATGTCAAAGAAGATCTGAAATCTAACTGAATGACAATTCCGGGTGGATCATGCCTGCACAGTGTGCCAGCGTGGCCACCTGTATCCTCGATTAGGGTGCACAGGTTGACAATGTAATTTAAAAAAATTGTATTGTTGTTTGTGAATGGGTATAATAAATACTCCTGTAAAGTATGCAGAGTACAATCTTGCTTCCACTTGTTTCCAGTCATATGACACTATTCAGTTTAGCCGGGATAAGTTGACAGTATACAGCCGTGGCCAAAAGTTTTGAGAATGACACAAATACAAATTTTCACAAAGTCTGCTTTTTGAGATGGGAAATTACATATACTCCAGATTGTTTTGAAGAGTGATTAGACGAATTGCAATTAATTGCAAAGTTCCTCTTTGCCATGAAAATTAACTTAATCCCATAAAAAAATTCCACTGCATTTGTGAAGAAGACTTCAGGGTGTCCAAGAAAGTCCAGCAAGCGCCAGGACCATCTCCTAAAGAGGATTCAGCTGCGGGATCGGAGTGCCACCAGTGCAGAGCTTGCTCAGGAATGGCAGCAGGCAGGTGTGAGCGCATCTGCAAGCACAGTGAGGGGAAGACTTTTGGAAGATGGCCTGGTGTCAAGAAGGGCAGCAAAGAAGCCACTTCTCTCCAAAAAAAAACATCAGGGACAGATTGATCTTCTGCAGAAAATATGGTGAATGGACTGCTGAGGACTGGGGCAAAGTCATATTCTCCGATGAAGCCTCTTTCCGATTGTTTGGGGCATCAGAAAAAAAGGCTTGTCCGGAGAAGAAAAGGTGAGCGCTACCATCAGTCCTGTGTCATGCCAACAGTAAAGCATCCTGAGACCATTCATGTGTGGGATTGCTTCTCATCCAAGGGAGTGGGCTCACTCACAATTTTGCCCAAAAACACAGCCATGAATAAAGAATGGTACCAAAACACCCTCCAACAGCAACTTCTTCCAACAATCCAAAAACAGTTTGGTGAAGAACAATGCATTTTCCAGCACGATGGAGCACTGTGCCATAAGGCAAAAGTGATAACTAAGTGGCTCGGGGACCAAAACGTTGACATTTTGGGTCCATGGCCTGAAAACTCCCCAGATCTCAATCCCATTGAGAACTTGTGATCAATCCTCAAGAGGCGGGTGAACAAACAAAAACCCTCTAATTCTGACAAACTCCAAGAAGTGATTATGAAAGAATGGGTTGCTATCAGTCAGGAATTGGCCCAGAAGTTGATTGAGAGCATGCCCAATCGAATTGCAGAGGTCCTGAAAAAGAAGGGCCAACACTACAAATACTGACTCTTTGCATACATGTCATGTAATTGTCGATAATAGTCCCTGTTGAGTCAGACAAATTTCAGTCCATTTATGGGCAACCTAAGGTCTGCAAAATCTGAAAGACAGATTCAGAAGTGCACAGAATGGCAATTAAGGCTCACAAAATAATGAAACCAGTGCAGTTGAGATTGATGTAAAGACAGCACACCCATCCCCCTGTCGCTGTATGGTTAGCATAGGCTTTCTGTTTGCGGAACCCTCTGGTACAAGCTGTAACATTAAGTAGTGAGCTGAGGAGTGGGTTTTTGCACTAGTTTTGGGCAGAAAATATTCTGGCAGAGCAAATGGTCTGCTCCATCGCGTTACGGAGTAGATTATCCATTATTTGCTAATCATTAGTTACAGTACTTAGCTTTCCACAGAGTCAGCACACTTGTAAAGGTAAAACTTTACCCAACAAGATATGGATATGTTAACCAATTATGATTGATTCTGAAATAGCTAGGTCCCTGGCAGTTAAGCTTCATTACACTCTTTGTTCCTGACCTAGGGGAAGTATGCTTGTAAGAAAAGTTAGAGATAAACAAGAACAGGTTGATCATCTACAGGACAACCCAAACAGCAAGTGCCTAGGGGACCCTGTTTAAATCTGCATCCTAATGCAGAAAACCAGGGAAGCTTTGCAGCTAGGAAATTCTGGGTGCTCATATGTGACCTCAAAAGTAAATGTACACATGTAGGCAATTGATATAAATAGGGTAAGCCATGACATTATAGGCAATGCAAATTGGTTTAGAAGTGAGGATGTGGGTTAAAAAGCAAGGCTTTTGGTGGACTATCTGCACCAGATGGAATTCTTTACTGCAACAAAGTGTGGACAGAGAATTGAGCTATAGATCATAATATGACTGTAAAGCCATGTACAGGCGATCTGTTTGTCCAATGAAAACAGACCGATGGACTATTGTCATTCTGACAAACTGATCGTGTGTGGGCCCCATCAGTCTTTTTTTCATTGGTGAAAAAAAATAGAATGTGTTTTAAATTTTTCCTATGGATAAAAAAACGATAGAAAAATCCAATCGTCTGTGTGGAACTTCATCGGAGAAAAATCCAAGCATGCTCCAAAGCATTGAACTTCATTTTTCCGGCTCGTCGTAGTGTTTTACGTCACCACATTTTGGCACGGTTGGATTTTTGACTGATGGTGTGTAGGCAAGACTGATGAAAGTCAGCTTCATCGGATATCCAACGAAAAAATCCATCAGATTAGATTCCACCAGATATCCGATCGTGTGAACAGGGCTTTAGCCATCACAGGTAGTCTGGTAAAACTGATAAAAGGGAACAGGATACAAAAAACTGTAGAATGTGAAATTAAATTTAAATTATAGGTAAGTAAGATAAGTTGGCAAGTGTTTTCTTTTGGCGGGCCAGTGAGTATCGTCCATCATAACTGAACAAGATCTGCATCGCTGGAAGATGCGATTGACAATGGATTTACATTATGGGACTTTTTGGAGTTTTCAATTTTTTTATTAAAGGATTTGTAAAAATGTGTACGTTTTTTTTCTGTTTGCATATTTTTATATTATATATGCATACTATGTACCCCCTACTTATTCACATTGGGGAAGGGGCAGTATCTGGAGGTCCTCTAATGGATAAATGGGGCTTCCAGATTTTGATAAGGCTTCCACCTGCAGACCCCAACCACCACCTGGTCACGGTTGTGGGGAAGAGCCATTGTCTTCATCAATATGGTGACAAGGTGCTTTGCAAGGGAGGTACCCCCTGTCAAGATTACACATGATTATCCCATCTTTTCTGGTCAGCCAGGCTGCATGCAACTAAGGGTCTGGTATGGATTTTAGGGGGAAACCCATTTTTTTCATGGGGAGTTCTCTTAAAATTCATGCTAGACTGGCATCAAGTATAAGGCTCTTGTATATATTTTTGGTGGGAAACTCAAACTGTTTTTTTGTGTGGGGTCTCGTATTAACATTATACCAGACCCTCATCTAGGATGATGATCTATTATAGATTAAGGGAATCCCTAACAACTTTGTTTACAAAGATAAGTGAGCAGCTGGGAGCTGTCATTTACTGGAAATTACATTATTTTCTTTTTGAATGTCCGTTTTGCTGCAGTAGGTTGTATAAATATGTAAAAATTGTTGCTTGTACATATGTACATTGTACATATTTCCCAGGGCAGTGACCAGTCCCCATGTACATGTTTTACAAACTTTTTCCTATTACCCTAGAAAATTTAATTATGTTTTTTTAACATTCAGCTCCCATTGACTTCAGTAGGGTTCAGTTTCAACGCCCAAAATCTTAGTACTGTTCGCTAAACACGTCTTGAACCAAACCCAGGTATATGTGGCTTATCCTTAGCTATAATAAAAGGTTTATTTTTATACATAAGGCTGAAAATGTGTTTACACACATTTAAATATTGCATCCTCAAAGCGGACTTTAATAAAAGATTTCAAGGCATGTTGCAGTGATTAGTACTTAAGAATGCATTAGCCAGTACTTAAGAATGCATTAGTCTGTACACTAAATTTTTTGTTAAAGTCTAAAAGGTTATTATCTGTGAAGTATCTCTACCAAGGACACATTTTCTTCACCCATTTTTCATAGCAAAGTTGAACACTTCCAAAATGAAAAGCAATTTAGATAATGCAGAGCAAAAATACTATAAGAAAGTGTCGCTCTTTTTACCATGATGAATACTCTAACAATCAGAAAAAGATTAGTATTTGTCAGAGAGCTTAATCTATGGTGGAATTAAGTGACAGGACCTTACAATTTGCAGTCACACAATCTTAGCACTCCAAAATAGAGATTAGAGGGAGGATTACTCTAAACGATGAGAAAGTTGTACAGAGATTTATTAGCTGTAATCCAAAGGAAAATACAAGTGAAAATAGGTAATTGCATTTGTAAAGAGAAGATAAATTGTTCAGGGCTTGCTGTATTAATACGCTTCATTTCTGAATACATCTACTCTACATTTAAAAAGACTGCAATAAAAAAAACTGCACCTCTAGGTGCCTGTGCTTTATACCTGTAGTAATTTCTTCAAAATAGTTATAATGTAAAAATAGTTGTAATGTTGGATAAGCCATCTAGCAATGTTCTGTAGCATGCAAAAATACAGTATTGCCTCAAAATGCCTTTTGGTAAGAGGTACAGAAGCCTATAGCACTGATCCTCCTATATTGTATGAGATGCCTGTAGTGCCTAACATAAAAAAAAAAAAGAATGTTCTTTTACAACAAAAGTGTCCTTCTTCAATGACCAACACTCTGGGATTTACTAAAGGAATTACTAAAGTATTCCCTTCAATCATCCAATCACATGTAAGCAAAAATCCTTTTTTTTTCTTTTTTCCTTAATTTCCCTTGTACATTAGTATGGCCTTGGTGGCACAGTACTCAGGTCAATTAATGATGCAAACATTCACTTCAATCATCCAATCACATGTAAGCAAAAATCCTGTTTTTTTAATATTTTTTCCTTAATTTCCCTTGCACATTAGTATGGCCTTGGTGGCACAATATTCAGGTCACCTAGTGATGCCAACAAGCCCACACTTATTATTGAAGACCACGGGCCAGATTCAGACAGAGATACGACGGCTTATCTCCTGATACGCCGTCGTATCTCTGAGTTCCGTCGGATCTATGCGCCTGATTCATAGAATCAGGTTCCGCATAGATCTCCCTAAGATCCGACAGGTGTAAGTGACTTACACCGTCGGATCTTAGGCTGCAATTCTAGGCCAGCCGCTAGGTGGCGTTTTGTTTTTTTTACGCGACGAATATGCAAATGAGGATTTCCGCCGATTCAGAAACGAACGACCGCCCGGTGCATTTTTTTTACGTCGTTTGCGTTCGGCTTTTTCCGGCGTATAGTTACCCCTGCTATGTGAGGGGTATCCTATGTTAAGTATGGCTGTCATTCCCGCGCCAAGTTTTGAAATTTTACGTTGTTTGCGTAAGTCGATTCAGAAAAGAGCTGGACGTAAGTTACGCTCACGTCGAAACCAATGACGTCGTTGCGACGTCATTTGGAGCAATGCACGCTGGGAAAGTTTACGGACGGCGCATGCGCAGTTCATTCGTCGCGGGGACGCGCCTGATTTAAATTTTACACGCCCCCTTGCCGCGGAATTTGAATTCCGCCGGGGGATTTACGATACGCCACCGCAACTTTAGAGGCAAGTGCTTTCTGAATAAAGCACTTGCCTCAAAAACTTGCGCCGCTGTAACGTAAATCAGATAGGTTACGCGGATCTAAAGATCCGCTGACCTATCTGAATCTGGCCCCACAAGTTTCTGAATATTGATGAGAAATTCACTCAGAACCAGGAAAACAGCTGGATATCCTTTTTAACTTTTCCTCCTAGTGAGGATCTACCAAACATTTTCAACAGGCAGTTTCCACAATTTGCTTTATTGAAGCTGTCCTTTGAGGAGAAAAATAAAGAAACTTTGTATTCTTCATGTAAAAGGTGTACAATGACCATACTGAACCTGCCTCATCTCTACGGGAAGTAATGTTATATAAGCATACACTAATGTAATTTTTAGTACTGTGCAGAAATACAGTATAACCACAAAATGATTTGGGTAAGGTAATGAAGCCTTTATCACTGATCCTCCTATATTTTGTGAGATGACTGCAGATTTTTTTGTTTCTCAACAATAGTGTTCTTGTTAAAAGTCCAACACTCTGAGCTTGATTTACTAAATGAATAGTGGATAGTGTATGTTCACTAAATAAGGTGAAGCTCTGTTCATTTAAAACATCCAATCACATGTAGGCACAAATTATGTGGTTTTTTTTTTCCTTTGCACATGAATGGGCATTCAAAGTGCACACAGCTAAGTAAACAGTCTCTATTTCGTCAGTAAATCAACCATATTCACTGAGAAAATTATAAACACAACACTTTTGTGTTTGCCCCTATTTATCATGAGCTGAACTCAAAGATCTATGACTTTTTCTATGTACACAGAAGGCCTATTTCTCTCAAATAATATTCACAAATCTGTCTAAATCTGTGTTAGTGAGCACTTCTCCTTTGCCGAGATAGTCCATCCACCTCACAGGTGTTGCATATCAAGACCCTTATTGGACAGCATGATTATTGCACAGGTGTGCCTTAGGCTGGCCACAATAAAAGGCCACTCTAAAATGTGCAGTATTACTGTATTGAGGTGGTGGTGGTGGGGGGGGGGTCCAATAACCAGTCAGTATCTGGTGGGACCACCATTTGCCTCACGTAGTGCAGAACATCTCCTTCGTATAGAGTTGATCAGGTTGTTGATTATGGCCTGTTGAATGTTGGCCATTCCTCTTCAAAGGCTGTGCAAAGTTGCTGGATATTAGCAGGAACTGGAACACGCTGTCATATACGCTGATCCAGAGCATCCAAAACATGCTCAATGTATGACATGGCCGGTGAGTATGCTGCAACATGAGGTGATGGTCGTGGATGAATGGCACAGCAATGGGCCTCAGTCACGGTACAACAAAATGCACCTTTGTTCGTTATCTATAGCATATGCTTGCCCATACCAAAACCCCACCGCCACCATGGGCCACTCGATCCACAACTTTGACATCAGCAAACAGCTCACCCACACAACGCCATACACATCTTCTCCTCACGGTCTTCCGACCTCACGGTCGCTTACAACGATGAACTGCAGTCAGGTCGAGACCCCAGTGAAGATGACCAGCATGCAGATTATGCAAACCGATTGTTGCAGCAGCTGTCCAGGTGGCTGGTCTTAGACGATCTTGGAGGTGAAGATGCTGGATGTGGAGGTCCTGGGCTGGTGTGGTTACAGGTGGTCTGTGGGTGTGAGGCCAGTTGGATGTACTGCCAAATTTGTCTTTGGAGACAAATTATGGTAGAGAAATTAACATTCAATTCAAGGGCAACAGCTCTGGTGGACGTTCCTGCAGTCAGCATGCCAATTGCATGCTCCAAAACTTGTGACATCTGTAGCATTGTGCTGTGTGATAAAACTGCACATTTTAGAGTTTCCTTTTATTGTGGCCAGCCTAAGGCACACCTGAACAAAAATCATGCTGCGTACATAGAAAAAGGCATAGATCTTGGAGTTCAGCTCATGATAAATAGGGGCAAACACAAAAGATTTGTGTTTTTTGTTTTTGCTCAGTGTATATATATAAATCTATATATATATTTATCGATATAGATCTATATAGATATATATATATATACTGAATATACACAGTATATACATAGAGAAAGAGAGAGAGAGAGTCTTTTCAAAGAAGGTCAAAAAGGCCAAGCCATTTCCTCAGACAGCTCAAGAAAAGATGCCTTACTAGCTAGTTACAGAGCTTGATAACCAATGTTCTAAAGACATTCATATATAACCACCTAGTGACCTTGCAGAACAATTTCTTATTTTAAAGTGGTTAGTCTCAAGAAACGTGTTATTTAAAGATGACCTTTGTTTCCATGAAAATAAATCTTAAAATTCTGAAACTTTCTAATTCCCAACTGAACAAGATCATTGTACAGACCTTTATATATTGAAAAGCCAAAAATGTACACTGGTTTGTAAGACATTTGTGACTCATTTCATCTAAAATACTAATGCCATAGCTCACAACTGTCCCTGATTTTGAGGGACTGTCCTTGATTTGGAACAAAATCCCTCTGTCCCTCATGCCTCCTAATTTTTCCCTCATTTTGGTCTGATCTATATAGAGTAGTTGTATATAAACTGTCCTATTTATCTTTCAGAAAGTGTTTCCCAGTGCTAAACATTTCATCCCAAAAAAGCACTTCTGAGTTTAACTATTTTTTTATGATTTTCTTTTAAGGGGGCGTGTCAGGGGGTGTGTCCCATGCCCACATACTTTTGCCTATAGGTGTCCCTCATTCCCAATACCAAAAAGTTGGGAGGTATGCTAGTGCATCTTCGGGTGGATATACTAAAAAATATAGATACTTTTCACTTGTAAATGTGTACTTTTAAATGTTTGATTAGCTTATTAATTACAGTGAGGCTGTGCTCATTTTGGATGTTCTCTTATAAACTTGTATTTTATCTAACTGAATTTAATACTGTAGAAGAGGTTATATGATAAAGGAATAAAGAGCAGCGCTGGCAACTGGATGGTGAAATAAATAAATATGGAACTAAACCTAAATGAATGGCAAAATGTGCAAAACGGCAATAAAGTGCAAATGAACAAACAATGTGCAATGATGCAAAATGTGCAAAACAGCAATGAAGTGCAAAATGGACAACACAACAATAAATGTGCTAAAAACACTTAATGGAGCTGAATGGTTGTCAATATTCAATGAGTCCAAAGTTCCCACAAAAGGATATAACAATCGAGACCCCACTCACCAAAAATGACAGATCCTCAGCTCCTTAGTCTGGGATCACGTATGCAAGAAACGATCTCTCAAAATGTCAGAGTTCCTCATATGGGTTTCTCAACACGTGCTTGATGGCAGGAGGGATATCACATTCCACCAACAAACAAAGAAAAGGAAATATAGTGAAGTACCGCTGGGCATCTGAGACAAGCGCGTCAAAGCACTACTTACAAAATGTGTGGCAGAGACAGGCTTTCAGAAAGAGACTTCCGCGATCGTCACTCATATAGTGTGCGCTCCACGGAGGCAGGAAATTACGTCACTGGTTTGCCGCAAACCGGAAGTTTTGTTAATGCGTTTCACCCCTCCTCCAGGGCGTCATCAAAGGACATCTTTATTCCTTTATCACATTTTGAAGTTTTAGCACTTTTTTCTCCAGCAGCTGCAGCGGTTATTTTCACTCTCTTTAATCACCTCAGCGCCAGTTTTTGTATTACATTATAGACGAGGATATATGTTTACACTCTAAGGCCGCGTACACACGGTCGGTCAAAACCGATGAAAACGGACTGAAGGACCTTTTCATCGGACCAAACCGACCGTGTGTGGGCCCCATTGGTCAGTTATCCTTCGGTCAAAAAATTTAGAACTTGCTTTAAAATTGAACCGATGGACGCCTAAACGATAGGTTAAAAAAGCACCGGTTAAAAATCCACACATGCTCAGAATCAAGTTGACGCATGCTTGGAAGCATTGAACTTCGTTTTTTTCAGCATGTCGTTGTGTTTTACGTCACCGCGTTCTGACCCGATCGGTTATTTAACCTATGGTGTGTAGGCACATCAGACCATCAGTCAGCTTTATCGGTTAACCGATGAGAACGATCCGAAGGACCGTTCTCATCGGATGGACTGATCGTGTGTACATGGCTTAAGTGGTCCTCTAGAACCATTTTAGATGTTTTCAAAACTGCATGTATTTGCCAGTTTAGTCACATAAGACACAATTTTGGATTGACGTCTTCTCATTAAAAGTACTAGCGACAGCAGTGTGTACAACAACTGTGAAATGATGATTTACCTCAATCTACTTTACTTGATATAGAAAACAGCTAATCACAAGGGAGTCCAAAAACAAATAAAGATTGCTTTCCTTTTACTTTTTCAATGTTTTACTTGAATTTTTTTTAAAAGGCTATGTTGTAAATGATCTGTCTTTATATATGCATTTTAGAAGCAAGTGTTTTTTATTACTTTAAGAGGGCATATATTTTTCTTGTGGAATGCAAAGAGTAAAGAAAGAAAATGAAAATACATTATATATATATATATATATATATATATATATATATATATATATATATATATATATATATATATATATATATATATATATATATATATATATATTATAGACTAATAAAAATCTTCTCATGGTTAATTTTGTAATAAGACATAGGTCGAAATCTTGGCTCCCTTTCACAGAATTTCTAAGCTCTATATCAGCTTCTGATGTGCTTACTTTTTCTCCTATAATGCTGTGAATGCAGTGTCTTGGGTGTACCCTGTACTTGAATATAGTAGAAAACACATTTAGATAAAGGAAAGCCGGCAGCTCGATCTTCCACAATTAATAAATATATTAATCCAGGTGTGGTAAAGAAAAATTCAGGGTTTACGCGTTTTGGCTTGTAGCCTTAGTCATAGCCCTGTACTGTTTTGTTGCTTATTGTAAAACACAGTGTAGAACTAGCGTGGGTTTATGTTATCAAGTTCCAATCTACAATAAACAACATCTGCACACGCAGCCCAACTGGTCAAAAAAGGGGGCTCCCCCCACCTTATTTCTAACCAATCAGGCTGCATACCTATTTATTTTAAAACATTTTGTGTTGGGTATCCTCACCTAGAATAAGAGACTGGTATGGAGGTTGAGGGGAATCTTGGCTGCTTTGTCTACAAATGTAGTTTACAGATATTTTAATTAGTTAAATTATTTAAATATTACAACTTACGTCGGTCGGATGAAGCCATATTTCAGGCGTATCTAGTATTGTGAATAAGGCGCATAGATACGACGGCGCATCTCTACACTTACGCTGCGTATCTCTAGATACGCCAGCGTAAGTGTTTTCTGAATCCCGGCCAGGGTGTCCAAGCTGAGGTGTCCTCCCACACATCAATAGGCAAACGGCCTTCGAGTAAAAGAAGCAGCCGGAAACTCCAAAACATCAAGCGTATTTATTGTGAAGCCTTCACAGTAAATACAGTCAGCAGTAGACTTCATGCCAAAACATTGCAATAGAAAAAACTACCTACTGCCAGATTCTCAGCAAAGCCTCTGGGCAAAGGTGCAGGAGCATATTTTCTCGACATTTTAAGTACTCAGCATTCTCTGGGATCTTGCTGTTGGAATGGTGATGTCACTGCCTGCAGTGTGGAAGCCGGGGTAAGGTAAATTTTCTATTTTTTTCCTCACAGTTGTTTTACTTTACTGCAATGTTTTGGCCTGGGGGAAGACATAAATAAGTAGACTTTGCTTTGTAGTGTGCACCTCCCAAAAAGCACACCCTCTAAATACAGAAAAAAGTCCTTCGGGGCAAACTCATCCAACATGGGTCCCGGCTCAAAAAAGCGCGGACGATCGACATAGCTCGCCTTCTGGACACCATCACTACTCTGGAGGATTCCCACAAGCATTCCCAAATTGGTGGATCTGGCTAACGCTCGGAGGGACCTCTTGCAAATCTTTATGGACCGTGCTCTAGTGGCCAGGGATAGGGGGCGTTTTACACACTACTCCCATGCTAACAAATGCGGCAGGCTCTTGGCGAATACACTCCAACCGCGTCAAGCTAGGAAGCATATTCCCTCATTGTCTCTCCCAGGAAGGGGAAATTAATGAATAATTCAGCCATTGCTGAGGAGTTCCGTCAATTTTATTCGGACCTCTACAATCTCCCCCCCCCAAGTGCCCAGGTCCCGGACTCCGGAGAATGTGCACCCAGGCGACATATCTTCTTACATCCAAGAAACTGCTCTCCGCCCATTCCAACTGAGGATGTGGAGGATCTAGAAGCGCCTCTAACGGATGCAGACTTTCAACTGGCCATTAAGAAACTTAAAAACGGCAAAAGCCCTGGCCCCGATGGGTTCACCCCTTGTTTTTATAAGACATTTGCACCCCAGTTAGCTCCCCTCCTAGCAAAGGATTTTAACGCCATCGACGGGACCCTCTCCCCCTCCTCTAACCTCCTTCTTGCCCAAATAGTAGTCATCCCAAAGCCTGGTAAAGACCCGTCACATTGCCCCAACTATAGGCCGTTCTCTGTTTTAAACGTAGACCTGAAACTATTTACCAAAATACTGTCTGATTGCCTCTCCCCTTCGCTCCCCAAAATTATACATGGAGACCAGGTGGGCTTTGTCCCGGACCGGGAGGCCCGAGACAACACCACTAAGATGATACACCTGATTGCATACGCCAAACGTAACCAAATTTCGACCTGCCTTCTCTCTTGTGATGTGGAGAAGGCCTTTGATAGGGTCAGTTGGCCGTTCCTACAGTCCACCCTCGCCCAATTAGGCCTAGGTCTGAAAATGCTCTCACGCATAATGTCTCTGTATACCAACCCCTCTGCTTCCATATTGGTCAATGGCGTCACATCGGAGGCGTTTTCGATTAAGAATGCCCCCTTTCCCCTCTCTTTTTTGCCTTAGTTATAGAACATTTAGCCCAGACGATTAGAGCAAACCCGAGCATACAAGGGATCCAGACCCCCTCGTCCCACTGTAAACTTTCCCTATACGCGGACGATCTTTTGCTATATATCACCCAACCACATGTCACCATTCCGTCCATATAAGCGGAGATTGTCCGATTCGGTAAAGTCATTATAAATGAAATGTATCCAAGACAGAAGCACTAAATGTGTCACTGTCACAGCCCATCCTGACAGCCCTTAAGTCTAATTTCTCTTTTCAATGGCAGACTAAATCTATCTCCTACTTAGGGACAGCCATCCCAGCTCACCTGTCGGAGATATATGCCCTAAACCACGGCCCTCTTCTGTCCAGACTTAAACGTCTCACTGAGGACCGCTTGGACTTACCGGTGTCGTGGTTCGGGCGTATGAATACGTTGAAAATGGATATCTTGCCCAAACTGTTGTATGTGTTCCAGGCACTTTTGATAGCCCTCCCTCCTGCCTTCTTTCACACAGTACGCTCTATGGCCATACGATTCGTGTGGAAGGGGAATCGCCCGAGGTTGAAGCACAGACTCCTTTGCTCTCCCATCACTAACGACGGTACGGGTCTCTCTGATTTTGAACTGTATCATTCAGCGGTGGTATTTTCAAGGATCCTGGAGTGGTTCCCTCGTCCGTTGGGTAAAATTGCCACCTCAATTGAACAGGATATGTCCCTGATCGACCTTCGGGCCCTCCTTTGGGGTCACGATAGGTTGCATCGATCTCTCACGGAGCTATCCCCCCTCACAAGCGACGCCCTGGCGGTTTGGTACCGGCGGAAGGCGGTTTGCGCTTTAACCACGATCCGGGCCCAATGACCCCCTTATTTGATAACCCGGCACTCCCAGAGGGTAGACTTGCCCATCTGCTCAATGAATATAAAAGGGATTCTTGGCCCACTGCACGGCAGTTTGTGAGCATATCCTCGGGTTCCTTCGTGACGAACAAGGCCTCCACGCTCCCCAGAGTGACCTGGCTTACATGCATACATCTGACAGCCTACTGCAAACAACTTCATGACTCAGGACAGGTCCATAGGCCCTTGACAGATTTTGAACAACTTTGCTCGCTTCCGGAAACCCCCCGTCACACTCTTTCCCTGATCTATAAAATGATATTAGGACACACACATATGGTTCTCTTCCTAGATTTACCACGGCTTGGTCAGGGGATCTGGGGAAGGAAATCAGTGAGGCAGATTGGCAAAAGGCTTTTTTCTACACCCATAAATCTTCTATCTCGAGTTATGCTCAGGAAAAGAACTACAAAGTGCTATCGCGGTGGTATCGGGTGCCGACCGCCATCAGGGTCATGTTTCCCTCAGCTTCTGATTCATGCTGGAGATGTAACTCATCCACTGGTACGTATCATCATATCTGGTGGGATTGTGATTTGATTCGCCCCTTTTGGAACCGGGTATTCCAAGTTTATTCAGATCTGTATGATAAGCCTCTCCATCCCTCTCCTTCTTTTGCCCTCCTATCCATTCTCCCTGGTACCTTCAAATTCTAGAAGCATGCCCTCCTTAGGTTTTGCCTCAGTGCTAGCAGACAATTGATCTCCAGACATTGGAAGTCATCCTCACCCCGACTCTAGCTGAGTGGGTGACCGAGATGAATGGGGTGATGCTAATGGAAGAGCTGCAGGCCAAATCCCTAGACAATTATGCCAAATTCTCCTTCACCTGGGGAGTATGGAGGCCTTACTCCTCCTCAGACAAGCTCAAAAATAGACTGCCGTCCAGCTTGAATGTGCTACCAATGTTAGCGCCTTAGTAAAATTTGAGAACATATGATGGGTGCACGTCGCGGGGAGCCCAAGCACACCGTCTCCCCCCCCCCATTCCTCTATTCCCTCCTTACTCTCTTTTCTCTGCCTTTCCACCTACTTGATCTACCTCTCCTCTATTTTTTCTGTTTTTTTCTGTCATCTTCCACAGACCGACTTAGTCTGGCTAAGATTATCTTCTCTTTTCTTTTTGGTATTCTGCAAGTTCATTGGCCTGCTACAGACCTTATGTGTTGTATGGACTTATTGCTATCTCATTGATGTTTGCATTTCTACCATACTAGTTTATCTTTTCACTTCCACCTGGCCTTGGGCACAGCAGGCTCCCAGAGGGGCACCCGGGTCGGGGAAAGCCCTTGATGGTCGCAGAGTAACACAAGGTACTTATGCTTGTATAACCACTATTATTATGTAGCAACATTTGTTCATACTGGATTTCATGATGTGGAATGTTTATGTTTATTATTCTGAGGATCGACCTGCCCAATGTTGGGCGGTCGGTTCCTGTATTCTTTTATTGTCTGTCAAAAATTGTTCTTCTTAATAAAATCTTATTAAACCTAAATAAAGAAAAAAAAGTGTAGAAAAGAGAATTTCACCTAAGCAATTGTATGAGAAGAACTTAGAATTTTCATTTTGGGAAGGATTTGCCAATTGTGAAATTGGTAATTGTGCGCCAAAATCTATTTCATCAAAATCATTTCTTTCATCCCTGGCAGTAATTTGTAGACATATATTACATAATGTAATAAGGCAAAAGAGAAGGCTTATGCCGTGTACACACGATCGGATATTCCGACAACAAAACCGTGGATTTGTTTCAGACGGATGTTGGCTCAAACTTGTCTTGCATACACACGGTCACACAAATGTTGTCGGAAATTCCGAACGTCATGAACGCGGTAACGTACAACACGTATGACAGCACTATAAAACAGAAATTCCATACTAAGTGCACCACCCTTTGGGCTCCTTCTGTTAATCTCGTGTTAGTAGAAGTTTGGTCAGAGATGATTCGCGCTTTTCAGCCTTCGTGCTTTTCAGTCTTTTGCTGCTCTTCAGTTTGTGCTTGTAGGTTCCTATCTGTTTTTCAGTGTGTGTAGTCAGTTCATATCTGGTTTACAGTGCGTTCTTGTCCGCTTGTTACTGATTTTCAGCTTGTTTCTGTTCTTCAGTGCTTTCTGTTAGTTCGTTCTGACCAGCCAACTGGTCATTGAAACCCTCTCCCACCACCCTAAAATGTTTACAATAGGCCATCAGAGGGGGTGAGGAATCTGATAAGTGGACCTTATACTTTTGTCTTTAAATACTCCTTAAAATAAATGTTATACTGATGTTGGCCAAGAATGTTTGTGTCTAATCTGCTTGCAATGTTATGTGCAAAAGTACAATTTTTTTTTGTTTGACTCCGCAGTTTCCTTCAACGCCACAGGAATGGCAGACTCTGGCTTCCCACTTTGCCCAGCTGTGGGACTTTCCCAACTGTGGAGGGGCAATCGATGGGAAACACATTCACATTGTCACACCCCCCAACTCCGGGTCATACTATTATAACTACAAGGCGTTTAATAGCATAGTGATGTTGGCGGTGGTGTCGGCATCATATGAGTTTTTGTATGTGGATGTGGTGAAAAATGGCTGGGAGTCAGATGGTGGAGTCATCGCCCAGACTGAGTGTTACAGATGGCTCCAGAATGGTGGCTTGGGATTGCCACCTGCTGAAGATAATGTGGCAGGACTGCCATTTGTCTTCATCGCTGATGAAGCGTTTGGGCTGGGTGAACACCTGATGCGGCCATTCCCCATGAAGACCCTCACGCCGGACCAGAGGGCATTTAACTAACGGCTGGCCAGAGCCAGAAGAGTAGTGGAAAATGCTTTCGGGATAATGGCCAGCCGGTTCCGCCTATTCCTCAAAGCAATCAATATGGAGGAATAATAAACTCAATCATATTGTTCTTTCATGCTGCATACTGCATAACTTCTTAAGGCAAAATGCTACAAACTATGTGGCCTCAGTTGTGCCTGAGGCCAAATTTCCAGAACAAAGTACACTGATGGCACTCGGATCTGACCATCCTGGCTCCCCCCCCCGAAAGCACCCTTGAAGTCCTTTAAAAAATATCTGGAATACTTTACAGGTAGGGGGGCCATTGATATGCCAGCAATTGTATAATTTTTTTTTTTAAATAAAGAATAATTTTTTGATCTGAAATAATATTGAATTTGATTTACTGCTTGTGTTTCTTTTAGCTGTCTCCTATGTTCTCCTAGTGTACTGCCAAGTGGATTTGCCTTTAGTAAATAATCTGCATTGTCACTGTAAACACCAACTTACTGCAAAAAATGGCATTGAGCGTTGGAAGAAGAAGCCACACATTGTTCAGTAGAAAACCTTTTACTCCGTGCACATTCACATGTGCGTTAGACTTTTTTTTTTTTTTTTTTTAAACAACATCTTTCTTTTTATAAAGTTTGACATTCAAAATGTTTTTTTTTTTGCTTAAACAGCCATGTTTTAAATCATAACATAAACAACTCAGGAACTTACAAAGTTCAATGCAGAAAAAGTGAAGGCAATATTAGACATTATAGTCTGTCAAAAATGTGTTGATCTTGCCTTCATCAGATGGGGTGATGTCACCCCTGTAAAAGCCCAATTCTGAAGATGCACACAAATTGGGAGTCAAAATGTGGATTTCCCTCCTGATCCTATGCCTAATGTCAACATGTGCTATCTCCCATCATGGGGGATCAATGGACATGTTTCAGGGGTGAAACCCCTTCCTCTCACCTACTTGAGTTGCGAGGAAGGGGTTGCACCCACAAAATGTGTACATTGATATCCCGTGATGGCAGGTAGCACGTTGACATACTGCGTGAATCTTCAAAATGTGGCTTTTAAAATGCTTAAAAAATGATATTAATATAAAAAAGTACACAAAAAAAGGTAGAATTTGTGTGTGATTTAGATTCTGCCTAAAACATCAATGACGTTCTTCATATTTTTCTCAACATCATTGATCTTTTCCTTTATCATCTCTAAATCCTTATTTCACACCATTATCTCCCCGATGAGGATGTGTGCACTTGCACTGGTGAAACGAGAATCTTCTTCCACAACATCCACATCACCTAAAAGAAAAAAAAACACACCAGGTATTATAAAAATGCAGGCATGGCGTGTCCGAACGAGCTCTGGAGAAGACGTGCCTGTACAGAGCTCCGCCGGCCCTGGGCATAATCCACGGCCATCCGCCCTGAATCGAGGCTCTAGGGCTCTGTTTTTTTGCCCGACCTACACCAGGACATCTCCTGCTCCGAATCCGGCCAAAAATCGTGGAGTTGGGCCGTCTGCAAAACATCCAGCAGCTCTGTCAAGTCCGCGGTTCACCGCCATCTTGAGGCCTGGGCTGTCCCCTCTATCCTCCACGTTTGGGGTGAATCACCCCCCCGTTGGGTAACACCAGACAACTCATTCCATCACCCGAGATCGCGGGATCGCAGGAGGACCTCCGGTGCCTGTTCTTCATCCGGAGCCCAGCAGTCAGCTTGAGGCCTTCGGGGCCCCCCCTCGAGGTACGGTGCCTTCCCTGTCCCACTTCCTCTCTCCTACCCTCGGTCGGCTGACTCGCCATCCCCTGTAAGTGGTGGGGCTTACTTCTTGGCTGTGGAGAGACCGGTGGAGGTCCCGATCGGTGCGGAGGCCTCCCGAGGGGTAACAGACTAGGAAACACCGCGGCTCCGGCCTAGTCGTGGAGGTCGGCGGCCATTTTTTTTGTTCACTCAACCTCTGACTCTGCTCCCAGCTTACCCCCCCCCTTTGATGCCTGATTCTGTTCTCGGACTATCACAGCAACATCATTAAGGGGGACAGAAGGCCTACACACTTCTGGGAGCCTGAGAACCCCCCCCCCTCCCCCCTGGAAGCCTGCACTATACTTCACTGGCTTGCAGACACCCTGACATTTTGAAACCTGCCTCATCTGCTTTCTACAAGTGCACCCCTATACACTAACCCCCCCCCCCCACGGTCGGGACACTGTGCTCATTCCCAGGGAGGGAGCCTCTTAATTGCATCTCCCTCAGCCTTACTATCCAGATGCCCCTGTTCTGCGCAAAATAGAGTGACACATGTACGGCTGGCAGCAGTGATGGACATGTCTTAGTTTTTTATTTTTGACCCCCGCTCCTTCTCTATGGGATCCTGCTTTACTTCACAAGCATTCTCAGCTACAGGATCGATATTAGCTGCCTCCAGACACCTCTGAGCTCTACATGGGCAAGGTAGGATTTCAGAAGAATATATATCAAGGTTTTATCCCGCCAGTACCTTCGCAACCTGCACAAACCATGGAACGTTTCTTATATAGATCGCAATCCCCAGCTCCGAATACCCCTGCAGAGCGGGCAGGAGTCGCTGACTCCATGGCCTCTGCGCCAGGCACTCTTCCTGCAGGTTACTTGTCCCAACCACAGAGTCCTGCTGAAGCCGTGACAGTAACGGTACTAGACCTGAAACTGCAGACATTGTTACAAGACCTGACACGCAACATAACTAAAGAAGTTGGAAAGCTCGCTCAAGAGCTAAGGGGAGAGATCGATCAGCTTGGAGAGCGCACGGCCACTTTGGAGACTAAATTTGATGAGACTATACAGTATATGCATGCTCTGGAAGAGGAAAACGCCTATCTTAAGCACACAGTTTCCCAAATCCAACTCCAACAAGAAGATTTGGAGAACAGAGAGCGGCGTTCGAACATAAGGATCCGCGGGGTCCCTGAAACTGTCAGCGATAAGGACCTGCGGGTCTATCTACTAGATCTATTTGTTACGCTTGCTCCTCGCATACCTGACATAGACTGGCGCTTAGACAGAGCACACAGATCTCTGGCCCCCAAACCCCCTCCTGGATCCAACCCGAGGGACATAATAGTCCGTTTCCACTATTATGATAGCAAGGAAGCCTTAACAACAGCTACACGCAACAAGAACCGCATTGATTTCAAAGGTTCCAAGATCCAGATCTTCAATGATCTCTCTCCCATTACCCTGGCTAAAAGACGCAACCTTCGCCCAATCACAATGCACCTTCAGCAACATCAAGTCACCTACAGATGGGGCTTTCCATTCAGGCTCTCAGCGTCCAAAGATGGCACACAATACTCCATTAGGGATCTCCACGAATGTGAAAATTTCACCCGCAACCTGGGCCTACCACCTGTTCCGGAGGAGGAACTACAGCTCCCACCGCCTGCTATGGCCACCAGACCCCTTCTGGCCCCCGCTGCTATCTGGACCCCGGTTCGGCGAAGACAACAGAAGGCTTTCTCCACTCCACAACGCTCTAATTTATCTAGACCCCCCACCTGAAATCCGAAACCTTGATATACATCCCCTTGTTTGTTCTTTTTGATACCCAGATGCCTAGGATCACGACCATCCTCTTCTGGTGTCTGCGGGGAGGGCTCTCCTCTACAACCCATCCACACAAATTTTTTTTTTTTTTTTTTCCTGCTGTTTCAGTTTGAGGTGCTAAGTTCTGCACTAGGTTAATTGACTACATCCGAGGCTAATAACTTTCTACAGGAGCGGGCCACGACCCGTCGCTCTTGCTGACCGTCATGTTTCTCTATATCTCCAAGGTGTTCCACCTTGGTCCCCTGAAGGACTTTTTTCCTTCAGGCTTTCAAAACATGTTTTTTTTGTTTTTTTCTGATGTAGGTATCCTATTTTTCCTACTGTTTATTTTTGCCAAACCACTTCAATTTTTCTCAGGTCCTTTTTTGACCTGTTATTGGTTTCTTATCTTGACACAGGTTATAATGTCCTCATACATTGTCTTACCGCTCAGAAATGCTGATGTGTATATGTTTTTTTCAGTTGTCCTTGGGTTGGAATACCTCCTTCCCGTGAATTGTATTCAGATATTTTTTGCTTTTCTACCCATGTATGTACTATGGCTTTAAAGATTTTTTCTTGCAATGTCAAGGGCTTGAATTCCCTACGAAAGCGCTGGCTGGCGCTGAAGGAATTCAAATCCTCTGGAGCTGATGTGGTGATGGTTCAGGAGACACATTTCCGCCCAGGAGGTTCCTTTAAATTTGCATCTAGATTGTTTCCCACAGTTTATATGGCCTCGGACCCATCTGGGAAGGCTGGAGTAGCCATATTGATTAAGCGTTCTTGCCCCTTACGAATCCTTGCTTCAAGTCTAGACCCCAAGGGTAGGTTTGTCCTCCTGAGCTGTACCCATCTGAATACTTCCTTTACCTTAGCTAATGTTTACACTCCCAATTCAGGGCAGATTGGCTTTCTCACCGGGGTTCTTGAACGGCTGCGTTCTTTTTCTCAGCCTTTCACGATTATCGGTGGGGATTTCAATATGTGTATGTCTCCTAGCAGAGACAGACGTGTTTTATTTCACCAGACCCCCTCTCTTCAGGTTCTTAAATTATCCACCTCCTTCCGTAAATTGATTAGGTCCCATAATCTTTTTGATGCGTGGAGAGTGAAACACCCTATTCAACGTCAATATACTTTCTTTTCCCCCCCGCACAAGCTATATTCTCGCCTAGATCATTTCCTAGTAACTGCTCCCCTGCTACCTAACATAGTCTCCTCTGAAATAGACCCTATAACATGGTCTGATCATGCCCCCATTACCTTAAGCCTAGCGCTCCAGACAGCCTCACCTAAGACTTGTCACTGGAGACTCAACGAGTCTCTTTTACGACATGCTGAAACTAAGGTTAAGCTCCTCCGGAACATGGAAGAGTTTTTTGATTTAAATGTAGGCTCAGGCCCTGACATATCTACTGTATGGGAAGCTCATAAGGCTTTTTTTAGGGGCGAGTGCATCTCAGCCGGCTCGTGCCTGAAACGAGATTCTATTAAACTAAGATCGGAGCTTGTGGCCCAGCTGCGGACAGCGGAGGCACAGTTGCTCCGCTCTCCTACGGTGAGTCGCTTGCGTGTGGTGATTGCTATCCGCAATCGCATTAAGTCCGTAGATACAAACAAAATTTCGAAGTCAATATTATGGTCCAAGCAAAAATGTTATGAGTATGCGGATAAGCCACACAGAATGCTTGTCCATAAGCTTAAACCCCGCCCTTTTCTAAATATCCCTGATCATATAATACAGCCAGATGGCTCGCCTACATATTGTCCCCGGACCATGTCTGAAGTTTTTGGAGATTATTACAAAAAACTTTATAATTGCTTGAGCTCTGACCCGCAGACCCAGTTTTCACAAGACGGACTAGACGCTTTCCTATCATCCGTACATCTCCCAAGACTCTCATTAGATCAACGTGCCTCACTAAATCAACCTATTTCCACTGAGGAACTGACTGAAGTAATTAAACACCTTCCTTCACATAAAGCCCCGGGCCCAGACGGTCTTCCATATTCCTATTATAAAGCATTTTTGCAGATTCTCACTCCACACATGCTAACTCTCTTTCATTCGCTACTTCAGGGTAAACTACCGCACTCCTCATTTTTGCATGCTTCTGTAACCGTGATCCCAAAGCCGGGTAAAGACCCATCCTCCCCTGATAATTACCGTCCCATCGCCCTGCTAAATTCAGACTATAAAATTTTCACCAAAATTTTAGCAAATAGACTCTCTCTAATTTTACCAGCACTAATTCATAGAGACCAAGTTGGATTTGTTCCCATGCGACATGCAGGCGACAACACACGTCGGACAATTGACCTTATTGATCTACTTAACAAAACCAAGAACCCTGCCTTGATCCTTAGTTTAGATGCCCAAAAAGCATTTGATCGCCTTAGTTGGCCATTCATGTTTGCAATTCTATCCCGCTACGGATTCTCGGGTCCCTTTGTCCAAGCTCTTCAAGCCTTATATTCAAAGCCCACATCACAAGTACAACTCTCCTCACATCTATCACGTACATTTTCCCTTAGCAATGGTACAAGACAGGGCTGTCCTCTGTCGCCTCTGCTCTTTATCCTTAGTTTAGAACCCCTAGCTGCGGTTATACGGAAATGTCCGGATATTAGAGGCGTTCGTCTTCGACACACGGAATATAAACTGTCCCTATTTGCCGACGATGTCCTCCTCACCCTCACACACCCGCACTCTACTTTGCCACATCTACATAGCGTTCTAGATGCCTTTAGATGCCTTTCAGGGTTTAAAATTAATGCTGCTAAGACAGAAGCGTTACCCATAAACATCCCTCCACCTCTCTTGTCTTCCCTCCAAAGCAAGTATAATTACCATTGGTGCTCACAGTCACTTACATATCTAGGGGTTCAGCTCACAGCCTCTTATGACACACTATATCGGGCCAACTTTCCTCCCTTGCTTTCAGAAATTAACCGTTTGCTGACCCATTGGACCGCCCTCCCTCTATCCATGTTGGGAAGAATTAATGTTCTTAAAATGTCCGTCCTGCCTAAATTGTTATACTTGTTTGAAACGCTACCAGTAGCAGTCCCAATGACGCTGCTTAAAACCCTTCAAAGGAGGAGTCTTCGCTTTATCTGGAATAATTCCTCCCATAGGCTGGCAGGGACGGTGGTCCTAGCCCAGAAGAATAGGGGGGGATTGGGAGGCCCGGATTTCATTAAATATTATTTTGCCTCGCATCTGAGAGCTCTCACCTCCTGGACCTCTCGAAAAGCCCCAAATAGGTGGGCAGAGATTGAAATGAATGTCACAACTCCAGTCCACCCTTGTTATATGCTTTGGCCCTCTGCTTCCCTTCATATGCCCCAATTGCGGAAACTTTGTTTAGCCCCCATGCTGTTCACGTTATCTATTTGGAAACGTTGCTCTGAACGCTACTCCTTGTCCTCTTCGAGCCCACCACTCGTGAACGTTCTATTTAATCCAGACATCCCAGATAGCCTCTCTTACGACCGCATGCTACCTTGGACTCAGGCAGGTCTTTTCCAACTACGACACTTTGTTAACCCAGTGACCCGACGTCTTCTGACTTTTCCTGAGCTGCAGAATCAGCATCAGATTCCCCAAAAGCTTTTCCACTCATATCTACAGATTAGACATTTTTTTTCTACTTTATCCCCTTCTTTGACTTTGGAAAGGCCAACCGACTTTGAATCCCTATGCGCTAGAGGCCCTCATGAGCCCCAAATGATCTCTACCATCTACAAGATATTGCACGAGGCAGTCCCCATGGTGGCGAATGCTCACCTGTACATGAGAAAATGGTCACAGGTCTTACAACACGACATCTCTCTATTAGATTGGGAGAGAGTGTGGAGGCACACCTCCAGGATTTCTCGATGTGTAGCCCACAAGGAATCTGCATACAAGGTTCTGATGCATTGGTATAGGACCCCAGACATATTACATGCCCGCAACCCAACGGTCCCAAAGCAATGCTGGAGGTGTAATAACGCTGTAGGCTCTCACTTCCACATCTTCTGGGAGTGTCCCCCTGTTCACCGCTTTTGGCTTCAAGTCCAGAAACTGTTAGAAGACTTGGTGGAGGCCCCTGTCACCCTGACGCCCATGATCTGTTTGGTGGGTCTCCCGTTCCCTGGTGTCCCTAAGGCCTTGCGCCGATTAATATCTTTTATACTGCTGGCTGCTAAGAGGGTCATCCCCAGACTATGGCTGTCCTCTTCGCCCCCAACAATCCCACAGCTGCTCTCTACTGTGGCTGACATCAGGAAAATGGAGCAACTGACGGCTACAGTAGAGGGTACGGAAGATACATTTTCTGATACGTGGTCAGTGTGGGATGACTCAGTTTATGGGTCTGAAGGAGACGAATCAAGTTAGTTTGCTTCATTTACCTAAGCTTCCCACTAGTATGTTTACCACTTTTATATGCAGGGTTTTATTCTTGTTTTTCTGTCCAATTTTACAGTATGTTTATAGAATGATTATGTTGCCTCCATGGCCCTTGGACAGATGTTATCGCGCCCATTTTCTGAGTCTTCTCTTTTGATATTGTGATGCACTCCCTTACTCCCACTCAAGACAATCGTCTCTTCACATCACTATTCCAATACTTATGCTGATTTTGTTTGCTTAGTAGTTCACTAAGACAATGTATACCTGTATCTCTTTATACTGTTAATTATTCATCTGTACCTTTTTTGTACGATTTGAAAAATTTATAAATAAACAATTAAAAAAAAAAAAAAAAAAAAAATGCAGGCATACTGTACATCTATTACCCGAAGCTGTGGTCTCAGGCACTGACCTGTTGTGGTCACAATTTCGCCCACTTCATATACCTCTCCTCCCTCCACATCCTCAGGTTGTGGTGTGCTGAGTTCCCCTTCTTTATGAGGTGTGGGGTTCCTGGTGTCCTCAGATGTCCAGAGTCTTTTCTCCCCTATGTGAATAAAACAAAAGGTATACTTAGCACACAGATATTTGAGGCCAGAAATAGGAATATGAAACATTGCTTGGAAGTTTGGTAAAATTGTCTGTTTTGGCAGAGTTCCAAGCTGAAGACATGATTTTTTCCCTTACCAAAGCTGGAATACTTAACTTTTTTGGGCACGTTTCACAGATGGAGACACCCCAAGTATCCACTGGAGCACCTGTGTGGGACACCCTAAAAAGGTTGTTCTGGTGTCCCACACTAGTGCTCCTGAGTCCAGATGTGTAAACAGCTGCTGAGTGTCCTCTCCATACAGTGAATCAAGTTTGCATTTCATTCTAGTTACAAACACATCTAGACAACAATGTACGAAACTTCTTTTAATACAAATAGGCCTGACCAAATGTAGTTAACCTGTATCTGCCAAAAACATTGTATTAGTGGGCGAACAAACAATGATTACTGTGCCCACAAACCTTAAAGTTGACATTTTAAACTGTACAACAGTAAAGAAAAGCACATGGAGCAACATGCAATGAATAATATCAATAGGAAGCACACGACAAATACTTACTTTTTAGAAGCAGTTTCCTGATCCTTCTGTACTGATCGTTCTCCCACAATTTCAGGTCTGACCAGCATTTCCTCAATTTCTCCTTTGATCGTCATACCCCAAAATTCCTGTGCAGACTTCTCACAACTTTAGTCATGATCTTGGCCTTTCTCACATTTGGGTTGGGGT
The DNA here is from genome assembly GCF_905171775.1 of Rana temporaria. Classification (NCBI taxonomy): domain Eukaryota; kingdom Metazoa; phylum Chordata; class Amphibia; order Anura; family Ranidae; genus Rana; species Rana temporaria. The sequence continues at coordinate 272,994,043 of NC_053493.1, forward strand.
ACGGTCCATACTTCCCATCATAGTCGATCCTCTTCAAGATGTCCACCATCTCCACCATCTCTACAAAGGACATATTTGAGGCCTTATATCTCCTCATGGATCAAGACATTTTTGGCTCCGGGGTTTCCTCCTCGTTACTGCTATTACGCACCTGCTGTGTCTCCACCATGTGCTCTCCCACTGCGCCAAAAGAGAAAGGGGCGGGGAATTTACTAGAAAGAACGTCAGGGGCGGGCGACTTGGGCAGAGTTTTATGCATGGGCAGTGTATATAAAGCTAACACGCGCATGTCGTACCTACGATCTGTGAATGGAGGATGGAGTAACATAAGCGCCGATCGTGATAACGAAGGTAACATTTTAACTTGGGGCATCAGTGGCCTATGCTGCTTCTAGATTGAGGCCTATTATGGGATAAGATTAGGAGAGTTTAGACTGACATTAGTGTTTGTCCTATGTTTTGTCTTGCAGAGAAAGTGAAACGCTTCCAAGACCATGATTTCATGCCCCTGTTTATTGACAGGTATAAAGAGCTTCCCTGTCTGTGGCAGGTAAAACAAAAAAACTAGGCAGGCAGCGATGGAGAAATTGTCGGAATTTGTGAAGACGCAGATCCCCACGACAGACATCTCCTATTTGAAAACCAAAATTGGTGGCTTGAGGAGAAATTATAATAGGGAGCGGAATAAGGTCTTGGATTCCCAAAGATCTGGAGCAGCAGAAGAAGACAATTATGTCCCCAGTCTGTGGTACTATGACAGAATGTGTTTTCTGTCAGACCAGACTGAAATCAGGCCACCACTTTCCACTCTTCCTTCCACCCTTCCTTCCACCCCAGCTGAGGCTTCCAATGACCAGCCTGGGCCTTCCAACAAGGAAGAAGTGGAGAAGCCCAGCTTGAGCCAGGTATAGTATTGTTCTACATATGTATTGTCCTAAAATTAATGATGTTAACTAGATGTTATTATTGATAATAAAAAGTGTTTTACATATCAATAGACAGTAGTGGCCAAAAATGATTGGGACAAGAATGAAAACTGCTGGGGTCAGAATGATAGTGAGGGGGGGGGCTGTTTTAAGGTGCCTGAGCTCATGGGAATGTGACAGAATGGGATTTTCAAGCCCCCCCCCCCCCAGTTAGTTAATTGGGTCAGTTAGATAGGTGGGCAGGGCTTGTTTCCTTCCTAGTAAGGTTATAATAAGGTTGTGAGGTAAAGCTAGGTAACCAATGAAAGGTCATAGTTTAAGTCACATGACCTCATGGAATATTCTGGAAGGGGCAAAGGCTATTTAAGGCAGTGCAACAAGCCCGCTTTTTGCCAGTTCCTCAAGACCCCTACCCATAAGTTCCCCTCCCCCTCCCTTGTCTTGGCCTTATATTGGGTTGTTTTTACCCCCCTTTTCATAGTAAAAGGGGGATAGTTTAAATAAATTGAGTCGTAGTGGCTGGGTTGCTTACTTTAATGTTGTTTTCTGAGTAAATAAGTTGTTTGTGAATTCATTTGCTAACTATGAATGGTTACATGTTTAATAAATAATATTTAATACCAATAATAAAAGCCGGCGGCCAAGTTTACTCCACTATATTGTTTGTTGGTAGTTATAGGTTATCATTTCTGTCTACAGTCCAATGAGATTTCTATTTATTAACATTCAATTTGCAACAGTCATGAGCTGAAAATTGTGTGTGATTGATGAACCAAAAACTAAAACTATGTCCCTTTTTTATACACAGAAAAGCCTCAGCCAGGAGGAGGCTGTGGAAAGTGACAACCAGGAGGTGGCAGGGGGAAGTGTCAGCCAGGAGGTGGCAGGGGGAAGTGGCAGCCAGGAGGTGGCAGGGGGAAGTGGCAGCCAGGAGGTGGCAGGGGGAAGTGGCAGCCAGGAGGTGGCAGGGGGAAGTGGCAGCCAGGAGGTGGCTGGGCCCAGTAGCTTGACAGAATCACAGGTGCCTCCCCTCCGCCTTCCAACCAAAAGGCCCAGGAAGGGGAGGAACTTGGAGGAGGCAGCACTGTGCCTCATTCAGGAGGCTAATGCGGCCCTCAGAACCCCCCAAACTTCAAGAGGCCTATGCCTGCATGGCAGCATGCAAAATGCAGGAAATGGAGGAGGGCCAACGCCTCATCTGTGAGGAAGTCATTTATTTGGCCCTAAATAAGTGGTGTCAGGCCGGCGGCGCACTCACCCACGACTGAAGACAGCACCGCGGGTTTAGCAAGCGGTAGCACCGAGCGGTGACAGGACACATATGGAGAGCCCGAGGTAGTGGCTTTGCGGGGGTATTTTGACCCGCACCCGAGCTGCACCCGAGCCAGTCGGCACACCCGGGACCCGGCACAACGATCCTATTCTCTCCGTGGTCGCGGCTCTGATCAGTCTCTGCAGCGGCTTTCAAAGCCGAGCAGAGTGAAGCCACCTCCCCTCCTCCTTTATGTCTACACAGTGCTGTGCATGCAGGAGGAGGGGGAGGCGGCTCGGCTGTGATAGCGACTGCTGCGACTGATCAGAGCCACGAGTCTGTGACCACGGAGAGAAGGAGAGAATGGGATCATGGTGCCGGGTCCCGGGTCTGCCGACTGGCTCAGGTGCGGCTCACAATACCCCTCCCCCTGCAAAGCCACTACCTCATTCTCTCCATGTGTGGTCTGAGGTACATGGGTCTGAAGGTGGATCTGCTGTGGCGCCAGGTCCCGGGTGTGCCGACTGGTTCAGATGCGGCTCGCAATACCCCTCCCCCTGCAAAGCCACTACCTTGGGTTCTCTCCATGTGTGGTCTGAGGTACATGAGTCTGAAAGGGGGGTCTGCACTGTATGGGGGGGTCTGTATAGGGGGGTCTGTGCACTCTAGGGAGGTGTGTACTGTGGGGGGTCTGTGCTGTGGCGGGCCTGTGCATTATAGGGGGGTCTGTGCAGTGTAGTGGGTCTGCACTGAGGGGGGTCTGCACTGTATGGGGGGGTCTGTGCACTGTAGGGGGGTCTGTATTGTTAGGGGGGTCTGTGCACTGTAGGGAAGAGGATTGCACTGTAGGGAAGGGGACTGCACTGTAGGGGGGTCTTTGTAACATGCAGGGGGTCAAGAACTGTTAGAGGGGTGTATGTGTAACATACAGGCATCCAGAGCTGTGGGAGTCTGTGTAATGTAAAGGGGTGCAGGGTGCTGTGTAATGTAAAGGGATCCAGAGGTGCAGGGTGCTGTGTAATGTAAAGGGGTCCAGAGGTGTAGGGTGCTGTGTAATGTAAAGAGGTCCTTAAGTGCAAGGTGCCATGTAATGTAAAGGGGTCCAGAGGTGCAGGGTCTTATGAAGTGCAAAGGGGTCTAGAGGTGCAGTGTAATGTAAAGGGGTCCAGAGGCGCAATGTAATGTAAAGGGGTCCAGAGGTACTAGGGCTGTGTAATGTGAAGGGGTCAAGCGGTGCAGGGTGCTGTGTAATGTAAAGGGGTCCAGAGGTGCAGGGTGCTGTGTAATGTAAAGGGGTCCAGGGGTGAAGGATGCTGTGTAATGTAAAGGGGTTCAGGGGTGCAGGGTGCTGTGTAATGTAAAGGGGTTCAGAGTGCTGTGTAAGGTACAGTATGTTTAATCCAACCTCTTAAAGGGTCAGTTTACGCAAAATTTGATTTTTCTGGTAAATGCTGAATGCTTTCCTAGGGAGATATGTTTGAGGAAACAAAAATTCTTTCCCTTCATTGTGGTGGCTGCTTAAGTTGAATTTTTCAGGTTAAAAACATTTTCAGCTATTGCTGAAAATATCAATCTGTTGATCTTGCCAGAAATTCAGTGTCCTTGTCACTTGCTGTGAGCTAAACTGAAAAAGAAAAACAATCTTATTTTTCTTCTGTTAACTACTATTCTCTCCATCCCCTATGTAATGAAGATGAACAATGACAGACATGTTCGAAGTCTAGTCTAGGTGAAAGCACTGACCGCCCCCAGATAGATAAAGCAAAGGAATAAACATAGGATGGAACAATGGAACTTCCACTTTTCAGAACCCTCTCCCCCTCCAGCGTGGCATTTGGCACCTTTCAGGGGGGAGGGGGTGCATATACCTGTCTAGGACAGGTATTTGCACCCACTTCCGTGCATAGAATCCCACGGAAGTCACGCCACTCCCCCCCCCCACTGTCTCCTGGGAAACACGCTGGTCCCAGGAGAAAGCGGGGACCAGTGAGGGCGCGCCACGCTACTCGCGCATGCGCAGTAGGGAACCGGGAAGTGAAGCCACAACGCTTCACTTCCTGATTCCCTCACCGAGGATGGCGACGGGGCAGCCGAGAGATGATCGATTGTTCGGCCTCGGCTGCCAACATCGCGGGCGCGTTGGACAGGTTAGTGTCCATTTTTTAAAAGTCAGCAGCTGCAGCATTTGAAAAATACAAAAAAATAATTTCGGGTGGACTTCCGCTTTAACTAAACAAGCTAAAGTTAGCAGCTGATTGTCTACAATGCACAGCTGCACCAGATTTTACACTTCCCATTTTTAGTAAATCATTCCCTTTGGGACAGTCAATGTTTTTTTCTTATAATTACCAGGTAAAAATAAAGGAATGAAAGTCTGACAAAAGATAAATGCAGCCATTATAGCTAAGGACTGGAAATCTGCAATGTATTACATTTTGGTTTTGGTTTTAGACTGGCTTAAAGGTCCGGGGTCTACATACTTCTGGAACATCCCGTCAGGCTCCACCCATAACAAAAATATCATTTTTGTATGACCCTATAACACATAGGCCCCGTACACACGACAGAGGAACTCGACGTGCTTGGCACGTCGAGTTCCTCGTCGAGTTTTGGGATGAAGCCGCCGAGGAGCTCGGCGGGCCGCCTTCTCCCATAGAACAACGAGAAAATAGAGAACATGTTCTCTATTTTCTCGTCGAGTTCCTCGGCGGCTCCATCGAGCCAAAACTGTACAGACGACAGAGTTTCTCGGCAGAATCCGGGTTTTGACCGAGTTTCTCGGTGAATTCTGCCGAGAAACTCTGTCGTGTGTACGAGGCCATACAGTTGAGGAAAACAACACAAATACTCTTAGATAAAATAAAGCAATATGTCTACTGACACCATATAATTTACCTTTCTGCACACTTGTCTGGATTGACAACTTGAACACAGAGCAGGAACGTTCAAACTAGTGCAGTATCATTAAAATGACAGATTGAATAGGGAGCAGGAGAGTTCAAATTAGTGCTACTTCACTACATGCTGAATATTACTGGCAATGATAAAACAGTTAGCAATAAATACATAGTAAGTGTAAAGAAAAAAATATGCCTACATACGGTATATCAGCTTCTAACAAAATGTTATTATTGTATTTAAGCACTAACCTAGTTCATTACAAGACCAATTCAACCAAAACTGAAAATTAAATTGACAAATGCCTGAGAGTAAACATTTTTTTTATAGCTCTCAGCCCTGATTCACTTAAAAAAGGGTTGAAGTTTGCAATGTGAAAAATGTTAAAATAAATTAACTGCATTTCTGCCTCATCCAAGAAAGTTTTTGTCACTTAGTCGTGCGCATTCTGATGTAGTTTGCATACAAACATGTTCCTGGAGTGGGGTTGCTGGTTATTGAGGCTGATAGACAAGACAGCTCTCATATGTCTTGTAGGTATTGTATGCAGGTGCAATACCTCACAAATGAAAGTAATATAAACTAAAATAAAAGTCAGAACAACAGAACTAATAAAAAATGTATACCGTATTTATCGCCGTATAACACGCACAGGCGTATAACACGCACCCCAATTTTAAGAGGGGAGTTTAAGGAAAAAATGTTTTCACAGCCCCCTTTACAGTACACAGACCCCCCCCCTCATCCATTATACATCCCCCCATCCAGTACACATCTCCCCATCCATTATACAGCCCCCCTCCCCAGTATACAGCCCCCATCCAATATACATCCCCTCCATCCAGTACACAGCCCCCATCCAGTACACATCCCCCTATCCAGTACACAGCCCCCCATCCATTATACATCCCCCCATCCATTATACATCCCCCATCCATTATACATCCCCCCATCCAGTACACATCTTACCATCCATTATACAGCCCCCATCCCCAGTATACAGCCCCCGTCCATTATACATCCCCTCCATCCAGTACACAGTCCCCCATCCAGTACACATCCCCCTATCCAGTACACAGCCCCCCATCCATTATACAACCCCGCCCCCCTCTGACGCCAAGGGTAAACTCATAAGAAAGTCCGCGTGTGGTATACGTGCATCAGAGGGGGCAGGGTCACTGAGTGTCACACAGTGGGAACTTCAAATGGAAGCTCGTCCGCATCTTGTACGGCTTCTTCTTCCCCGGACGCTGCGCTTGAAATTGAATTCCCCGCCGTGTGACGCTCTGTGACCCCTCCCCCCTCTGAAGCACATGACTTTCTTATGAGTTTACCTGTGGCGTCAGAGGGGGGCGGGGTCCCAGGAGTGGCACGCGGCGGGGAATTCAATTTCAAGCGCAGCGTCCGGGGAAGAAGAAGAAGATGCGGGACGAGAAGGCCGACGAAAGGATAAGAAGATGGAAGAAGATGCCGGTCAAGATGCGAACGAGAAGACCCAAGAATGAAGCAGAGGAAGAAGAAGATGCGGGACGAGAAGGCCGATGGAAGGAGAAGAAGATGGAAGAAGACGCCGGCGAAAGATGCGGACGAGTAGACCCAAGAAAGAAGCAGAGGAAGATAGAGGAAGAAACCCGAATGAAAGAAGAAAAGAAAAAGAAGAAGCGCGGAAAGAAGATATTAATAAAGGAATTGTCAAAAACCGGCTACTGTAATTTTTAACATTTTTGACACTTTTTTTTGGTGAAATGGTAGAGGTACAATGTACCCCATTACCATTTCACACAGGGGGGGGCCGAGATCTGGGGGTCCCCTTTGTTAAAGGGGTCTTCCAGATTCTGATAAGCCCCCTGCCCGCAGACCCCCACAACCACCGGGCAAGGGTTGTGGGGATGAGGTACTTGTCCCCATCAACATGGGGACATCCTCCCCATGTTGAGGGCATGTGGCCTGGTACGGTTCAGGAGAGGGGGGGCCGCACTCTGTCCCCCCCTCTTTTCTGCGGCCGGCCAGGTTAACGTGCTTGGATAAGGGTCTGGTGTGGATTTTTGGGGGGACTCCACGCCATTTTTTTTATTTGGGGTGGAGTTCCCCTTAAATTCCACACCAGACCTGAAGGGCCTGGTATGGATATTTGGGGGGAACCCCGCGTCTTTTTTTTTTTTTTTTTCGGCGGGGTTCCCCTTGATATCCATACCAGACCTGAAGGGCCTGGTAATTGTATTTGGGGGGACCCCCACGCATTTTTTTATTTTTTATGAATGAATCCTCTCAGAATTGCCAGAAAAGCCGACAATTCATTATTGCCGCGAGTGAATTTTAAATGTCTTTTTTTCCTTTAGAATGTCATTTTTTGCAGGGACAGTTCTAAGTGCGGGAAACATGCGCTATTTCACATGCTGACTTTATACCCCCCAGGTACAAAATTTAAAGGAATATTTCACTTTTATTGTTTCACTTTAAGCATTATTAAATTCACTGCTCCCGAAATAACGACTGTTTAAAAAAATAAAAAAAGCATTGATACATGTCCCCTGGGGCAGGACTCAGGTCCCTAAACACTTTTTAGGACAAAACTTGCATATTAACCTTTAAAATGAACACTTTTGATTTCTCCCATAGACTTCTATAGGGAGTTCGGCGGCGGCTTTACATATTACTTGCATTGCGCCCGCTGCTACGACGGTTCATGTGCCTAATTAAGGCTTCATCCGGCGCACTAATTAAGCCATGAACCGGCGCAGCGCATTTATATTAGTTAATCAGCCCCACAGTGTCATTTGTGTCTGCTGCTTCATTCCTCTGCTATCAGCATGAATCACTTCTGACAAGTTTTCCTTTCACCGATGGACCACTTTCATCGGACAAACCCATCGTGTGTGGGCCCCATCGGTTTGTTTTCCATCAGTGATAAAAAATAGAACATGTTTTAACATTATCCTATGGATAAAAAAATGATAGAAAAAAAAAACGATTGTCTGTGTGGAACTCCATCGGACTCCATCGGAGAAAATCCACTCATGCTCAGAATCAAGTCGACGCATGCTCGGAAGCATTGAACTTCATTCGTCTCAGCATGTCGTAGTGTTTTACGACACTGTGTTGGATACGGTCGGATTTTTGACTGATGGTGTGTAGGCAAGACTGATGAAAGTCAGCTTCATCGGATATCCGACTACAAAATCCATCGGATTAGATTCCATCAGATATCCGATTGTGTGTACAGGGCATAAGAGTTTACAACCACATTGGGATACAAACCCAGCAAGATTACAAGTTAGGTACCTAGTTCCACACTTTGCTCTTCCTTAAAATTGCATGCAGCAGCATTTCCACTCTGTAACAACTCCAGCAAAAAACACATAAACTGTATGAAGGCAGCATACCCCTCTTTCCTACGCAAAGGCTGTCAGTACCAATACCAGATGGCAAGAGAGGGGTCCTAAAAATCAAGGGCCAGATTCACGTAGATCTCCGGCGGCGTAACGTACCTCATTTACGTTACACCGCCGCAAGTTTTACGGGCAAGTGCTTGATTCACAAAGCACTTGCCTGTAAAGTTGCGGCGGCGTATCGTAAATTCCACCGGCGCAAACCCGCCTAATTCAAATGATCCAGGTAGGGGGCGTGGATCATTTAAATTAGGCACATTCCCTCGCCGATCGTACTGCGCATGCTCTGTCTCGAAATTTCCCGCCGTGCTTTGCGCGAAATTACATCGCATCAACGTCGTTTTTAGAACCTCGACATGACTTATGTCCATTCCTATTCACGGACGACTTACGCAAAAAAAAATATATAAAATTTGACGCGGGAACGACGGCCATATTTTAACATGGCAAGTCTATCTATACGCCACTAAACAGTAGCTTTAACTATACGCCGGGAAAAGCCGACTAGCGACGACGTAAGAGAATGCGACGGCCGCGCGTACCTTCGTGGATCGCCGCAAAAAACTAATTAGCATACCCGACGCGGAAAACGACGCGAAATACGCCAAAGTATTGCACCTACGATCCGAAGGTGTACGAAACCGTACGCCTGTCGGATCGAAGCCAGAAGCCGTCGTATCTTGGTTTGAGGATTCAAACTAAAGATACGACGCGGCAAATTTGAAAGTACGCCGGAGTATCAGTAGATACTCCGGCGTACTTCTTCTGTGAATCTGGCCCCAAATGTGTATCTGCCAAGTCTGCTTTGTTAAACCCTTCAAAACTTTACTAAACACACCTCATCTGTTACTAATTCTGTACCTATGCATTTGCCACAGTCTTCAAAACTGTTCCACACCAAATACTTTCATCTGTCAGACAACTTTGCTTCTGACTGCATTAGAATATATTTGCAGAGACTGGAATGAGAAAATCTTTCACAGAGCATAAACACAGCAGTGCTGATTTACTAAAGGAATTGAGACTGGTTACCTAGCAAATTGTATTTGTATGTGGATCTTTGGAATAAATGTTAGCTAATATTATAAACCCGTGTTCACTTTAAATATCCAATTGTGCTAGCAAAAATCCCTTTTTTCTAATTTCTCTTGCACATGATTGGGCATTAAAAGTGAATACAGGTTTACCTTATTTACTATCTATCAGTCTACTTGTCAATTAATGTTTTCATCAAACTTTATCTGCCAGTGTTTGCTTCATCTGGTGAATGATGCTACAGACCTCCATGCCTATTAACACATTTTATTTGCTAAAGATGGTTCACTTCACATGATGACTAGCTCTGCATAGGTTCAGCTATCTTGCAACTACAAGCCAGTGAATGAGGCTATTTCTCTGCTTGCCAATCAATGCTTATCAGCAAATTTTACTTGCTATGGTCGACTTCAGCTGAATGATATGCCATTTTGGTATTACATAGATGAGTTTATTAACATACTGCAGCTGCACGATATACCTCTGTTGACTTAGAATACTTATTCTGGTATTATTCATTTGTATCCCCAAGGAGATTAGATTGTGGAGAAACAAATGGAATCATCATAGATGGAAAGCCCAGTATGAAGGCAGGAGAAGTTGCTAGGAGAATGTACCATTAAAATTATTACAAAGATAAATTATAGTTAGGGGAGGACTTTCCATGGCCCCTATTAGTATATTTTGCAATTGATTAATTATAAGATGGGCTAAAATGCCGCTGTGGGGGGCTATTTATAGGGCAGTGGGGAGGGGATGTCTGGACAGTGTGCAGGGCCATCTTTAACGCAGGGCGAAAGGGGAAGCTGCCCTGGGCCCTGTCATTGCTGTGGGGCCCAGAGCAGCTGCCACTTAAGCCCTGTGGTGCCCACAGTTTTCCCTGAGAAGCGGGTGCATCTGATCCCCCCTGCTCTCCCAAGTGGTGGCCACATTAATTATACAGGAGAGCGGCACAGCTGCAGCCGGGCTTCATGTGTTTGAGCACACTCTTCCTGCTTCTCCCTTTGTCGGGAGCTGTGGACCGGAGTCATAGGGAATGACAGAGCAAGAGCGGCGCTCCGTGTTCCTCCAGCCCCTACCCCCGCCTGGCAGACCTGTGTAGCACAAAGCCGAGTTAAGTTTTCTGGCTGTGTGCTGGGTCTGATAGGTGGAGACTGTGATGCACTGCTGTGTGATCAGGTAAGGAAGAACACCGTAGAGAGAAGGGGAAGGGGATTCATATGTACAGAGAATTACTGGTACAGAGGTGGACATGGGGGGTACAGAGGTGGACATGGTGGAGGGGGTACAGAGGTGGAGAGTGTACAGTGGTGGACATGGGGGGCACAGAGATGGCCATGGGGGGTACAGAGGTGGACATGGGGGGGCGGGTACAGAGGTTGACATGGGGGTTCAGAGGTTGACATGGGGGGTACAGAGGTGAAGGGTGTACAGAGGTGGACATGGGGTTTCCCCTGCTGTAGCAAATTGGATCATGCTCTGCTGGGGTTTTTTGCCTTCCTCTGGATCAACTGTGGGTATGGAGTCGGGTGTATAGGATTTTACTGTGTTTTTTATTTTGTTTTTTTATTTTTTGTGGTTGAACTGGATGGACTTGTGTCTTTTTTCAACCTGACTAACTATGTAACTATGTAACTATGGGGGGTACATAGCTGGAGGGGGGACAGAGGTGGACATGGCAGGGGAACAGAGGTGGATGGGGTACAGAGGTGGACATGGGGGTACAGGGGTGGAGTGGGTACAGAGGTAGATGTGGTACAGAGGTGGACATGGGGGATACAGAGGTGGACATGGGGGTACAGAGATGATCACAGAGGTGGACGGGATACCAAGGTGGACATGGGGATGTACAGAAGTGGACGGAAGGATATAGAGGTGAATGTGGATGGGGGGATACAGAGGTGGATGGGGGATACAGAAGTGAGCTGTGGATGGGGGATACAGAGGTGAACATGGATGGAGGGGTACTACAGAGGTGGACGGGGGTACAAAGGTGGACATGGGGTGGGTACAGAGGTGGACGGAATGATATAGAGGTGAACATGGATGGGGGGTACAAAGGTGGACATGGGGGGGTACAGAGGTGGACATGGGGGTGTAGAGGGGTACAGAGGTGGATGGGGGGTACAGAGATGGATGGAAAAATATAGAGGTGAACATGGATGGAGGGGTACAGAGGTGGATGGGGATACAGAAGTGAGCTGTGGATAGAGGGGTACAGAGGTGAGCTGTGGATGGGGGGTGGTACAGAGGTAGACAGGGGATACACAAGTGAGTTGTGGATGGAGGGGTACAGACATGAACGTGGAATACAGAGGTGAGCTGTGGATGAGGGAGCAGAGGTAAGCAAAGTGATGTGCAAAGGTGACCAATAAATGGTTCTTTTGGGGGGGTATGCAAGTACTGCCCCTTGTGCTGATTTTTTTCTGTGCCCTGTATCATACAAACACCTCAAAGTACACACTCCCAATTGCTGTATGCCATCCCGGACTCCTATCCCCCCCCCCATCATCTTGAACTCACCCATTTCTCTTCCACATTCAACCTGGACTCCCCTATCCCCCCATCATCCTGGACTCCGCTATCTCCCCATGACGTGACAGTTTTGGTGGTATGCAGAGCACACCGCCATTCTGCCTTGTGCTATAAGCACACACTTCATCTCAGTGAAATAATCCATCTTTAAGCTAAAAGGTTCACTCACCATTCATCCCCTTCCATTCATTCAAGTCAAGAGACACACCAGCCTGTTCTCATTTCAGCATCACAGCAAGACTGCCTGGCGACGCCCACACAGAGTCCTTTTATAACAACAAAAGCCTTCACAGACCACAGCTGTTTGGAGGAGATCACAGCATGTGACCATAGGAAGTGATGTCACAGCATGTGACATCCTCCATGAGAAGCCAGGACACAGCATGGGGGCTCGACACAGCAAATGGCCATATATGGATGGGACAATATATGATAACGCTTCCAAAAGGGATACATACAATAACAATACAGTAATAATTCAATAACAATACAATACAGTAATAATACAATAACCAATGAACAATGAACACAGTTCCTGATGAGGGGAGCTTATCTGCAGGTGTACACTCACATCACAAAACAGTGTTGATCAGGCACCGAGAGATGACAGGAGCGCACACCCGCTAAACCGACAATGTGCTTGCAGAGTGGACGTATCGCACAGGCGAATATCTGTGCATGACACAGGGGCCCTTTCGCCGGTCGACACCCCCACTCCACAAACACCCTTCTTCAAATCAGGAAGTGTGTCTCAACCAGTCTCAGTCCGCCCCAGTCAGCTCTTTAGTGCGGGTTGCGGGAGAACCAACAATGGGTGACACTATGACAATACATATTAAATACATCTTCATTAAATTTCCACAACACCCATAATCCTGGACTCCGCTATCTCCCCCCCACACTTATCACCCTGGACTTGTGTATCTCTTCCCCCCATCATTATTATTATTATACAGGATTTATATAGCGCCAACAGTTTGTGCAGCGCTTTACAACAGACGGTACAATTACAATACAATGCAATACATAAGTTTATGTGTGTGTGTGTTTGTTTTTTGGAATGTTGTGGTGGAGAGACAATTTGCATGGGGGGGGGGGGGCCCCAAGAAGTAAAGACGGCCCTGACAGTGTGAATGTATATATTTAGAGCAAGGTGGTAATTTTTTACTTTGGTGAAGGGTGAAGATAGTATTTTTGTTATATGTCTATTGTTGAATTGATCATCAATAAGCAATTGTTATTTGAACCACATATTTTTAGGTAACTGCTTGCTTCTTTTCCCTGGCTGCTTTAACCCTCCTGGCGGTATCCCCGAGCGTGACTCGGGGTTGATTTTTTCTGCCAAAATCGGTAACCCCGAGTCACACTCGGGGTAGCTGTGCAGAGCCTGCAGCGCGCGCTGGCTTACCTTTTCCCTGGATCCAGCGATGCCACCGCGCTGTGTGAGCGAGCGAGACCTCGCTCGATTCACACAGTGTCCTCCTGTGCCGTCGATCTCCGTTCCCTGCGACGTTACGACGCACGGGAGCGGAGATCGGCGCCAAATTCAAAAAAGTAAACAAACACTATACATACAGTATACTGTAATCTTATAGATTACAGTACTGTATGTAAAAAATACACACCCCCCTTGTCCCTAGTGGTCTGCCCAGTGTCCTACATGTTCTTTTATATAATAAAAACGGTTCTTTCTGCCTGCAAACTGTAGATTGTCAATAGCAACCAAAAGTGTCCCTTTATGTCAAAAATTAGACCAGCTAGAAAACAGCGATAATAAATTATAATCACTTGCAGAATTGTGCGATAGCGATTTGTGGGGAAATTCGTCATAAAAAAAAAATTACAGCGACAATTCTGCAACTGAGCAAATTTCAGTGATTTTGAGTTGATTACATTATTGAATCATTTTTATTAGAATTATATTATTATTTGATATAATTATTTATAATGATTTATTATATTATAATTTATAATTTTGTTTTTAAAAAAAATGTCATACCCGGGATGCCTATTAGAATCTTGTTTGGTCAGATTTAAGTGAGTTATTCCTAAGAATTACAGGCCTACAGTATAAAACACCAAATTTCCTTGCAAATAATGGTACCGCTTTCAGCATCTTTTTTCTGAAAGAATCATACTGCCAGGGAGGTTAAGCTAGTGTTTTTTGTGAACTTGGTTTGATTACAAAGACCATATCATACCTGTGGTGAGTGGACTTTTTGAAGTAGATTAGAATTTCCAGGAAGATTATATTTATCATAATTACCCTATTTACATTCATTAGTGCTTCAAAGGGAACTTTTACTTAGCTAAGTGATAAGCCTCCACTCCTTTAGTTTGCTGACTGTAGAAGTACTACTGATCACAGAAACAGAAATCAGTTGCAGTTGTGTGCATTATTTTTTATTTTTTTTAAGGGTAAATTTATTGGATTTTCAAAATAAAAATAAAAAACACACAAAATGTACAGTACATTTCTCATACACCGTACATAAATGATAATGTAAATTCAACAGCAAACATTCAAAACACGAGCATAAATGTATACTTTATATGTCTCATCGTACGTCCCTAACAACCTATCAATAAAAATTACATATCATAAACCAAACAATTGCAAGACATTTACTGTTCCCAGCTTAGTCCATATATTGCAAGGAATTATCCCAAGGTCCGGGTCACAGCCCATTTTCAACAGCCCAAAACCCCACACCTAGTGTCTTATCTCACTGCAGCGTCCTCAGAGGTGTATTTCTGCCAACCTGCCCAGACTTTTTCAAACTTCTTAGGGCATCCTCTCGCTGCTAGTGTTGCTCACGAATATTCGCATTGCGAATATTCGACTCGAATATAGCATATTCGAGAAATCGCGCTATATTTCGAATTTCGCGGTGAATATTCGCAATTCCGAATATTCGCATTTTTTCAATTTGATTTTTAAAACAGATCACATCCTATCGACGTCTAAAAGCATTGCTGGTATGATTAGAGACCCTGGGCCGAGTAGCTAAGCTGAGGCGATCCTTTTATGTTGCCAAATTGAAAAAAAAAAAATTGCGATTTTTCGCTATTGCGAATGCGAAAATGATTGCGAATTTTCGATAACTGTGGTAGGAGAACTCTGATTGTCTCTGATGCAAAAGGGGGGGGGCTTTGTGTATGTGTATGTTATGAATATTTGTATGTTTGATATTATTATTTTTTGTAAGAAGGAAAAAATTGCGCATACCTTAAAAAAGGGGAGAATACAGCAGCAACTCAAAAATGTTATACAACATAAATTAATACAAGACAGAAAATGGAGTCGCTCTACAAGAATAAAAAATATGTCTAGTGACAAGACATGTGGGCAAATTATAAAATAAGCAAGCGCAAATAACTTGTGAAATACACAGTGAAACAAATATATAAAGAAATATAGTCCCAATAATAGAAAAATAATCTTTCATAAAAATGTCTTTGATATGTGAAGTGAAAAAAAGTCCAAAGCATGCAGCATGAACGTGTTCAATCTTCAAGGTGTTTGATTGACAAATGGCTGTGACAGATGGATAGAGTAAAGAATCACCACCAATGCAAAACACTTTTTATTTTCTATTGTAAAATATCACGAATATTCTGAGCCAATCAGAGTGCTCCTTCCGCATTTGCCGAATATTCGCAATTATTTTGTATTGTAAAATATCAAGAATATTCTGAGCCAATCAGAGTGCTCCTTCTGCATTTGCCGAATATTCGCAATTATTTTGTATTGTAAAATATCAAGAATATTCTGAGCCAATCAGAGTGCTCCTTCCGCATTTGCCGAATATTCGCAATTATTTTGTATTGTAAAATATCACGAATATTCTGAGCCAATCAGAGTGCTCCTACAGCATTTGTCGAAATTGCGCAATAAATATCGCATTCGCATGTTGCGATATTTCGATAAAATATCACGAATATTCTGAGCCAATCAGAGCGCTCCTCCAGCATTTCTCGAAATTGCGCAATAAATATCGCATTCGCATGTTGCGATATTTCGATAAAATATCACGAATATTCTGAGCCAATCAGAGCGCTCCTCCAGCATTTCTCGAAATTGCGCAATAAATATCGCATTCGCATGTTGCGATATTTCGATAAAATATCACGAATATTCTGAGCCAATCAGAGTGCTCCTACCGCAGTTATCAAAAAATCGCAATTATTTTCGCATTCGCAATAGCGAAAAATCGCAATCATTTAATTTCGATAAAATATCACGAATATTCGAATTTAGCGAATATATCTCGAATATTCGAATATATATTCGAGATATATCGCGAAATCGAATATGGCATATTCTGCTCAACACTACTCGCTGCATACGTCAATTTGTACAATGCCATTGGTTCACCAGGTCTAACCAATTCTGTAACGAGGGAGGGATTGGGTCCTTCCATTTAAGAGCTACAGCTTTTTTGGCATAACAAAACATTATTCTGAGTAGTGTTTTTTGTGATTCGGATATCCCTTCATCCTCCAGATCGCCCAAAAGGCATCTGGCCAGGGAATAGATATTGGGGAGGGCCAGGGTATCCTCTATGTTTTGACGGATTGTTTTCCAGAATCTCATTACATGGGGGCATAGCCACACCATGTGAAAAAAGTCTCCCACTGCAGACCTACATCTATGACACTCCCATTTTATGTAAACGGTGCAGGGTGTAATAAATCCTATGTAAATAGTTGAACTGTATCAGTTTGTCCCTTGCTGACAACATCGAGGGCAGCAATGAGTCCAGGGCCTCAGACCAGGATTCATCCATAATAGAAGGAATATCAGCTTGCCATTGCGCCGCCACCCCCTCCATCCTAGTGGAAGAGGATGTCAGCAGGGCAAAGTAGTATCGAGAAATAAGGAATGGTCATGTGGGAATTATTTTTACCCTGTGTAAGCCCTAGGTTCTCCCTGATTGCTTGGGTGTTCTCTGATTCTTTCCAAAAGGATACATTTTCGCTAATGTAAATCATATTATGTGAAAAGGTTAAACTTCAAATGTAAAAAATGTAAGCATCCCACAAACTACTGTACAGAAATGGAATGAAATCACTATAAATTATAGAGATGCTTATGATCCCAGAGCCAACGCAATTCATTTCATCCTCTTGCTAATAAGCATAGAAGGAAAATAATAGATTTCTAATGATGTATATGGCAGTGCAAAATGTCATTTCATCTTATGTCGCTTTATTAGCACAGGTAACATCTATGGTATATTATTCTTTAACTTTAATGTGTCTTCCCTTTCTACACATCCCCATTCTTCTTGTTTCCTATTTTTCTCTTGTGAGATTCAATTTTATTTTCTTGCTGTAGCTTTATATTATTGCATAAAAATGTAACAAGCTGCATTATGATGCCAGCATGATTTATGTGCTTGGAGGTTATATTGGACAATAATGTTGTTGCTCCAGATGGAGCGACAAGAAACAAAAGGGAGTGGACATAAACAAACTGGATATAATGGTTATACAGAGCAGGGATTTACAGGAAATATAACTTCTGAAAAATAAATAATGATCTATATTGCCAATATCTTTAATTATAGGAAAATCCAGGCATAAACATATGGAAATAGGCCTTAATGCAAACCCACCACTTTGGTGCTATTTATTATGTAATCAGCCAGTTAGTAGGTTTTTGAAGGCTCTTGATGAATGCAACACAGCATAATGTATCAGCTACATGAATATTTAGGTCAACTGCAGTAAAAAAAACAATCTCAGTAAAAGTAACTCCACTCTACTTCCTTTGCACTTAAAGCACAACTTCACCTTCAGTGATGTTGTCCATTATTAAACCCCCCACGCCTTAATGCAACCCATTGGAAAAAATATTTACCTCCAACATGGTCCCAGCCAGCTCCTCCTCATGCTATGCATGCAGGTCATTAAACTGTACTTATGCCAGTCCATTTTACACAGTATGACTTCCCGATAGGGGTGAATAGGGCCAAGGTGCACATATACAGTATTAAAATGAGCTGGCCAGGACCACCCTGATGCAAATATAACTGGATCAGGGAGGAAGGTAAATATTATCTACGGTATACTGCACCCAATTGCTTTGTACACACAGAACAAAGCAATGGGTTAGCTTAAAGAGTAACACATTTGTCGAGAAAAAAAAAACATTCCCCTCTGGGTGTTCAATGTACGTTGCAAGAATTTTAACAAGCTTGTTTTATTCTGAAGAAATCCCTGTGTGTTTGTCTGTGTCCATGTCGTAAGTGAATCTAATGAGTGGTTACATAATTATTGATCAGCCGCTAGACATGCAGGGCTCTAATAAGGAAGACTGCAGGGTCTTCATCCCTTTAGGCTCGGTTCACACTGGATGCCCACTGCTGATCCCAGCAGGGGTCTGGTGTGTCCTGGTTCACCGTTTCAGGTCCGATTTCAGCCCAAATTTTGGGCTCAATTCAGACCTGAAACTGACCAAAAGACGCACAGGGCTCCTGTGCAAATTCACACCGGAGCCGCATCGGAGATATGTGAACTGGCTCCATAGAGAGCCATTCACATTCTCCTGCTATTCCTGCGTCCTTTAAAATATATAACAGAGAGTGAAACTATGACAAATAATTCTCTGGGTATTATTGGATATCCAGGGAAAGCACAGGAGATGTTAGTTGCCTTCAGACATTCTCTCCTTCACTGCCTGGAACTTCATCCCTATTTGAGCACAGCAGACAAGAGAGGGACAAGTCAATGCTCTGATTAATTCAGCTATATAAACTTAAGCTTGAGCTACTGGGTTTTGTAAACAAGAAACTTTTTCAAGAACATAGCCAAGAATAGACAGACTAGGTTGCAAAATGCAAATTAGTCATATGCAATATTATATTTTTAACTGACAAAAAGCTCTGATTTTTTACATTTTTACCATAATAGGTAAGGCAAAAATATATGAAAAAACAAGTTGGCTGGGAGTAGCATGGCTCTGACACACACTCACTGTTTGCTGTTCGAGAGTATTCCAGATACCCCTAAACCCCTGATGCGTCTTTTGCACACTGTATGTGTGGCAGTTCATTGGACGATTGCGCTCCATTGGAACTCTAGCGTGGTTCCTCTGGCACAGATCGTGTCCAGGGTGGACCAAATTATGCTCACGGAGAAGATTCATCACACACTTAGGGATACCATGCCCCTTCATGACGCTAAATGGAACCCCTGGTTTTTGCACCGTATCTCAGATCAACCATAGATTGTTTTTTGTGTAAAAACAAAGAGAGAAAAATTATTATTTGATTTTTTATTTATCTTTCTTTAACATTTTATTTTATTTACTGTGATTTCTGTGTTTTCTTTTTGCCATTTTTCTTTTTTTCTTTTTATTATTTGATTTTTCTACCACTATATGCTACCCTTGTGGTATTCATGACGGTTGTTTATCACAGACTTTGATTGGCAGTTCCTGTTATTGTGCTGTTACTATGTTAATTGCTGCTCACAGAGGTCTGTAATTTTGAATGTGCCTTATCTTGCCTGTCATGTCTACTGGATGCCTTATTTGCTGTATTTTGTATTTTGCTTACTTTCAAATAAAATACTTTTCAGTCAAAAAAATATATGAAAAAACACTTTTGTTTTCATGCACGATTCCCACTACTGTTCTTTCTCAGAAATCTAACTTACCAGTTCGAAGACGGTGGTGTACATAGACACATGCTTTGCAGAAATTGTTGGAAAACTTAAATTAACAAGGAATCTACTGTCACATAAACAAAAAGTGTTCAGCACTAGAAAGATGTGTCAGATTATCAGAATAACACAGTTATGACTGGAATCGGTAGGGGTTCTCCTTTAGGAGATTTTCCAGGTGTATTCTATAGAAGAGTGGTACAAAATTAATCATAGCTCATCTGACACCTCTGAGACTCAATTTTTGCTCAGGACAATCAGCGAGTTTTATCTTTTCTAGTTATAGTCTTGAAGTGAAGACCATACCAAACAGCGATCTTCCAAAACAACAGAACTGACATAAAATGGAAAAGCAGGAGACAACCTATACCCACAAATAACTTATCCTTGAATATGAATTGAATCTGCCTTATGCCTCGTACACACGATAAGAATATCGAAAACCAATAGGTTACTAAAGTTGTGAAAATTCTCGTATGACAGAATACAACTTCAGAACTGATGTATTCTACTGTAATGTATTCTTTCATTTCGGAGCATTCACGGTCGTGGTCTTTTGATTTTTTTCAGATGAATACTGTACTGATTAAACGAAAATTGTTCATTTTGGTATGATACAAGTAAAATTTTCTTGCTTATCTCTTTTGCATTAACTGTCATGATAGGCTATCCAAAGCTGTGTACTATCGTACAATTGCTTAAAAAAAAAATTGTCCGATTTCCTTATGTGTACTAGGCATAAATGTTTCCTCTAAAAAAGAAGAATGCCTGACTCCAAGAGTTCTTGGATATGTTTTTAGACAATAGTAAACATATTTAATAAATAATAAAAAAAAAGGATTTAGTTAATGTTGCGCTTCATTTCCCCAAAAAGAAACAGGATCTTGATGGTAATGTGCATCTAAAAATCCATGCTGAATCTTTCAGCATTTGTATAGTGTTTCTTGTAGCCCTTACCGATGTTTGCCATTTTAGTTAATTGAAATCTGAGTGAAGTAATTAAAATGTCTTAATCTATTTATTTCTTTCTTTATAATTGCCTTGCAGCTATTAGACACAGCCCACAACCTTCATTTTTCCACGGGTTAGACTTAAATAGGATTTACTGGATATGTCACAAAGCCGTAGAATGACGTGGGAAAAATGTTCACAGTCTAGTTTGATATTACAGACAGCATCAAAGGCCATGTCCCAGTAATATACTTCTTAACAGCTTTCAATGAATGTTCAAAGCCCTCATTTCAAAGTAGAGCAAGCAGTTTTAATGTGTATCTTAATGAACAAATTAAACTACATCAGACATGAATGGTGTGCAATACATAACAGAAAAAAAACATTCTGGAAATGAGAACCCTGTTATATTGTGGTCTAAAGTTTATTTTAAAAGTATTATTAAATAATTCTGTGGTGAACAAAGCCAATAGCAGAAGAAGAAAATATTAGATTTTTATAAATTGTAAAATACACAAATAAAATAAATAATGTATATAGTTACAACTAATATGTTTGATTGATTAATTATGTAGACTCATTGCAAAAATAAACACAAAAATACAATCATGTGATTAGAGACTAGCAAGGATTTCATTGGAGAGACCTATAGAAGTTCAACAAGGCACCATTATAGGTGGCCAATCAAAGCTACTTCCTTATATTTATCTTATTCCATATCTTTAAAAAGTGACCAGCTTTTGGTTATGTTACCACTAAAAGGGCATTTGTGTAGTACAGCCCTCAGTAATAAACTTGTGCACACTCCTGTTGAACAATTAGGTAGATATAAGTGTATTGCTGAATTTGGTATATTAATGTGGTCAGGACTAAAAACAATATTTTTTTTATTTTTTTATTAAGTAAAAGTAAAATATTGCATATTAATATTATATTGTTTTCTATCCAGCCAGTGGGCGAAGCTCTATTTTCTTTTTCACATTGCATAACCTTTATTGATCCAGAAAAAAAACTCAGTCATCACAGCACTGACTCATTATGTATCAGAAGACCCATTTCAAGGTTTAATTCTTTCACTGCCAGAGATGTTTTTTTTTGCTCTCATTTAAAAAATCATTTTAGGCCTGAAGAATTGATACTGTTTTCTTTGGGAGCACTTTTTGAATTCATTTTGGTTTATTTGGGAGATAGGATGGGGACTCCTTTTTAAATTATTGTTTTTTTTCTTCAGTGCACTCCAGATGCACCTGATGGAGAGGACGCAGTGAGCAGGACAAAGTGATTATATCTTCCTTTATGAACACTGTAGGCAGGGCCGATCCTCCCTATAGGCTCACTATGCAAGCTGCTTAGGGCCCAGCAAAGCTGCGGAGGGCCCCCAGAATTACTAGAGGCCCTGCCTGGTGAGAAGTCATTTTCGGCCCCTCACCACGCTGGCTGCATGGGAGGTAAGAAGTCAGCACCCCCCCCCCCCCCGCTTCTCACTTTTAATGATAAAAGAAGATGTCTTTCCGACAGACAGCAGAACACCCCCTCCCCTCGCTTCTCAACTATAATCTTAAATGTGACATGTCACTGTCGGCAGCCCCCCCCCCCCCCCCCACACTTCTCAACTTTAATTTGACATGTCATTTTCGGCAGCCCCACACTTCTCAACTTTATTGTGACATGTCATTTTGCTTAGGGCTCCAGGGGGGTCAGAATCGGCACTGACTGTAGGGAGTCCTTTTGATTATGCGATAAGGCAAAATAAGATTGATTTTGTGTGGAAGGCATTAGTCTGCAGGAATTGTGTTATAAGTAAAATTATGGTTCTTTGGGTACCCTTCTTTTTCTGCACAGTACTGACTACTGAGGCATAATATATTTCCATCTACTTTTTTTTATCAAACAGGGATACCGACTTTTATGGGTTATCCCTTATATGCTCCTTTCTAAACTAAACTTTAGGATGTTACTGCAGTTTAGGACTGTTGTTTTCTGGACAGTTTAAATAATATACCACCAGTACTTTGCAGTCATTTTGAGCCCCTACCTATAAGTAAAAGCATATACACAGTCTTTCATGAACATGTTAATAAAGTCCTAACGCACCACCAGCCAAAACTCTCACCTTAAAATTAGACCCCCTTATACTATAGGAGGTATAATATCCCTTGGTGAAAAGCAAGGGTTAAAATCTTTCACAATGACCTTTAGCGATGATGTAGCATACTAGCAACAATGGGATAACCATATGTCTCTCCACAGCACAGGTCAGACATGAAACAAAACCACAGAAAACTCACGCCAAAGCATCATATAGCACACTTACAGAGTACTCAGACAAGCAACAAGTATACAGAGACTGCATCCAGTGATGGAAAAAAATCAGTCATTACTCAACCAGCTGGTATTCATTTCATAATTCTGTCATTTCACTCTGCAGAGATCACCAGCAAGATGGTGAGGGAGTTTTTCAGCCATACTTCGGGGGGGGGGGGGGAGTGATGATGTACATATTAGCAACTTAGCTTTAAAACCTAATATGGCAAACATAGATGCAATCATAACAAGAACATAGTACAGAGAATTTAATTAGTAAAGAAAAGAGAAACAATAATATTATAATATTAATATTTATACAATACAGAACAGAAATGGGAATTCTTCAAAAAGACTGTTTGGGACCTCACTGCAAAGTATATTCCCATGGGCAATAAGTTTAAAAGGCTAAAAATAAAACCTATGTGGCTCACGGTCAAAGTTAAAAAAGCTATAAACAATAAGAAAAGAGCTTTTAAAAAATATAAAAATGAAGGAACACTAGTTTCATTTAAATGTTACAAATAATGTAACAGAATATGTAAAAAGGAAATCAAGGATGCAAAAATTCAAAAAGAACGACAGATTGCAAATGATAGTAGGACAAACCCCCAAAAATTCTTCAAATATATTAATAGTAAAAAGGTCAGGTCTGAGAATGTAGGCCCTTTAAAAAAAATCTAGAGTGGGTGACTGGGGACAAAGAGAAGTCAAATGTATTAAATACTTTCTTCAACTCTGTGTATACAAAGGAGCATGGGGGAGCTCATGTCCATAAGGGGGGTGGTATTGACACAGCCCCAAATGATCCACAATGGCTCAAAAGTGATATGGTCCAGAAATATTTAGACAGAATAAAGGTGGATAAAGCACCTAGACCAGATGGCATCCACCCATGGATCCTAAAAGAATTGAGCTCTGTAATTTCAAAACCATTGTATCTAATTTTTAGGGACTCATTAATGATGGGAATAGTACCACTGTATTATCGCAGGGCAAACATGGTGCCTATATTTAAAAAGGGAACAAAGGGCCAGATTCACGTAGCCCGGGCGCAGCGTAACGTAACCGATTTACGTTACACCGCCACAAATTTTCTGTCTAAGTGCCGATCCACAAAGCACTTACCTGGAAATTTGCGGCGGTGTATCGTAAATCCTTCCGGCGCAAGGCAGGCCAATTCAAATGGGGCGGGTACCATTTAAATTAGGCGCGCTACCGCGCCGGACGTACTGCGCATGCTCCCGATGCAAATTTCCCGACGTGCTTTGCGCGAAATTACGACGCGCCAATGTTTTGTGAATCGCGACGTGAAAAAAAGACTTGCGCCGGGAAAAAGAAAAAATTCAAAAAAAATTCAAAAGCGACGCGGGAAAGACGGGTATACTTTTACATGGTGGAGTAATTTTCCACTTTGTAAAAGGTGCCCTATCTTTGCGACGGCAAACTACCACTGGCGGCGACGTAACGACGGGAAAAAGCTTTGTGGATCGCCGTAACTCCTAATTTGCATACCCGACACTGGTTTAAGACGCAAACTCCCCCCAGCGGCGGCCACGGTACTGCATCCTAAGATCCGACAGTGTAAACCTATTACACCTGTCGGATCTTAAGGATATCTATGCGTAACTGATTCTATGAATCAGTCGCATAGATAGAAACAGGGATACGACGGCGTATCAGGAGAAACGCCGCCGTATCCCTTTTGTGAATCTGGCCCGAAGTCTTTACCAAGTAACTAAAAACCTGTAAGTTTAATTTCTATAGTTGAGAAAATAATGGAGAGTTTAATAAAAGACCACATAGATGAGCTCTTGCTAGAAAAAAAAACATTTTAAGCAACAGACAGCATGGTATCATGAAAGACAGAAGTTGTCAGACAAACCTGATTTCTTTTTATGAAGAGGTAAGTAAAACCTTGGACAGAGGGGTGGCGGTGGACATGGTATACTTGGATTTTGCAAAAGTGTTCGATACAGTTTGGCACACATGGCTTATGTGTAAGGTAAAGTCTACGGGCTTGGAAATATCAGTTTGTAAATGAATAGAAAACTGGCTAAAAGACAGAATTTAGAGAGTAGTGGTTAATGATTCTAAGGCCATGTACACACGATAGGATCGCCAGAGGAGAACGGTCTGAAGGACCGTTTTCATCAGTCCAAACCGATCGTGTGTAGGCCCCATAGGTTATTTAACCTTCGGTCAAAAAAATGAGAACTTGCTTTAAAATTGAACTGATGGAAGCCTAACCAATAGCTCAAAACCGATTGTTAGTATGCAAAAGCATCGGTTAAAAACCTGTGCATGCTCAGAATCAAGTCAACGCATGCTTGGAAGCATTGAATTTCGTTTTTTTTTTAAGCACGTCGTTGTGTTTTACATCACCGCGTTCTGACACGATCGGTTTTTGAACTGATGGTGTGTACACACGACGGACCATCAGTCAGCTTTATCGGTTAACTTAAGACAACTGTCCTTCAGACCATTTTCATCGGATGTACGATGATCGTGTGTACGAGGCTTTACTCTGAATGGTCTAAGGTTATCAGTGGTGTACCCCAAGGTTCAGTGCTGGGACCCTTACTTTTTAATATCTTTATAAATGATATTGGGTCTGAGATCAAAAGTAGTACATTTCTGTCTTTGCCGTTGACACCAAGCTATGCAGTGGAATAACGTTCTTACAGGATGTCTCCAATTTACAAGCCAACCTCAATGTACTGTCTAACTGGGCGACTATGTGGCAGATGAGGTTTAATGTTGATTAAAGTAAAGTTATGCACTTGGGGGCTAAGAATATGCATGCATTATTCATGCTAGGGGGAGTACAACTGGGGGAATCCGTAGTGGAGAAGGATCTGGGGGTTTTGGTAGCTCATAAGCTCAATAATGGCATGCAATGCCAAGCTGTGGTTTCCAAAGCGAGCAAAGTCCTTTTCATAGGCCCAGGCACACCCTAATCACCCTTTACAGCACAGATTCACCCTACTTCCCTGGCTCCCCCCTTCCCCCTGCAGTGCTAACAGCCTCCCTCCTCTCCCGACAGCTGTTGCCGCAAGGATGTTTTAGGATGAGTGAAGGAAGGGGCCAGTAAATATGTTATTGACCATCCCCTTCCCTTTCAGGATTAACATTGTGAGTGATTAGTAGTGTGTGTTTGAGCTCTGGGGTGCACACCCTAATGCAATAGACTGCGCACACCTATGGTCCTTTCTTGTATTAAGAGAGGTATGGACTCCAGAGAGAGAGATGTCATATTACCCCTGTTCAAATCATTAGTAAGACCTCATCTGGAATATGCAGTTCAGTTTTGGGAACCAGTTCTCAAAAAGGATATCGGGGAACTGGACAAAGTCCAGAGAAAGCTAACCAAACTGATAAGAGGAATGGAGGAGCTCAGCTATGAGGAAAGATTAGAGGAACTGAATTTATTCTCTCTTGAGAAGAGGAAAATAAGGGGGCATATGATCAACATGTTCAAATATATAGGGGGTCCATATAGTGAACTTGGTGTTGAGTTTTTAATTTTACGATCAACACAGAGGACACGGGGGCACTATTTATGTCTAGAGGAAAAGAGATTTCATCTCCAAATACGGAAAGGTTTCTTCACAGTAAGAGCTTTAAAATTGTGCAATAGACTCCCTCCACAGGTGGTTCTGGCCAGCTCAGTAGATTGCTTTAATAGAGGACTGAATTATTCCCTTAAATGCACACAATATATCTGGGTACTAAGGGCCAGATTCACAGAAGAGATACGACGGCGTATCTCCTGATACACCATCGTATCTCTGAGTGTATCTATGCAGCTGATTCATAGAATCAGTTCCGCATAGATAGCCCTAAGATCCGACAGGTGTAATTAACTTACACCGTCGGATCTTAGGATGCTGGCTGGAGTTTGCGTCGTTTTCCAGCGTCGGGTATGCAAATGAGGTTTCACGGCGATCCACGAAGGTACTCGCGGTCATTACATCGTCGCAAGTCTTTTTTTCCCATCGCAAAGTTAGTCATGTTTTTTCATGCCTTAACTTTACACAGCCCATGTTAAAGTATGGCCGTCGTTCCCACGTCGAATTAAAAAAAAAAAAATTTTGGTGTAAGTACGTTACGCACGTCGCCATTCACGAACACGTCGGCGCGCCGTAATTTCGCGCAAAGCACATCGGGAAATTTAGTAACGGAGCATGCGCAGAACGTTCGACGCGGGAGCGCGCCTAATTTAAATGGTACACGCCCCATTTGAATTAGGCGGGCTTGCGCCGGACATCTTTACGATACACCGCCGCAAGTTTACAGGTAAGTGCTTTGTGAATCAGGCACTTACGCTGAAAACTTGCGGCGGTGTAACGTAAACGGGTTACGTTACGCCGCCGCATTTGTTCGTGAATCTGGCCCTAAGTTAGTACCCAGATATATTGTGTGCATTTAAGGAAATACTTGCTAGTACTACTAACATTTATAGGTAAAGTTGATCCAGGGAAAATCAGATTGCCTCTCTGGGGGATCAGGAATAGTGTTGAGCAGAATACGCCATATTCGATTTCGCGATATATCTCGAATATATAGTCGAATATTCGAGATATATTCGCTAAATTCGAATATTCGTGATATTTTATCGAAATGAAATAATTGCGAATTTTCGCTATTGCGAATGCGAAAATAATTGCAAATTTTCGATAACTGCGGTAGGAGCACTCTGATTGGCTCAGAATATTCGTGATATTTTACAATACAAAATAATTGTGAATATTCGGCAAATGCGGAAGGAGCACTCTGATTGGCTCAGAATATTCTTGATATTTTACAATACAAAATAATTGTGAATATTCGGCAAATGCGGAAGGAGCACTCTGATTGGCTCAGAATATTCTTGATATTTTACAATACAAAATAATTGCGAATATTCGGCAAATGCGGAAGGAGCACTCTGATTGGCTCAGAATATTCTTGATATTTTACAATACAAAATAATTGCGAATATTCGGCAAATGCGGAAGGAGCACTCTGATTGGCTCAGAATATTCTTGATATTTTACAATACAAAATAATTGCGAATATTCAGCAAATGCGGAAGGAGCACTCTGATTGGCTCAGAATATTCTTGATATTTTACAATACAAAATAATTGCGAATATTCGGCAAATGCGGAAGGAGCACTCTGATTGGCTCAGAATATTCGTGATATTTTACAATAGAAAATAAAAAGTGTTTTGCATTGGTGGTGATTCTTTACTCTATCCATCTGTCACAGCCGTTTGTCAATCAAACACCTTGAAGATTGAACACGTTCATGCTGCATGCTTTGGACTTTTTTTCACTTCACATATCAAAGACATTTTTATGAAAGATTATTTTTCTATTATTGGGACTATATTTCTTTATATATTTGTTTCACTGTGTATTTCACAAGTTATTTGCGCTTGCTTATTTTATAATTTGCCCACATGTCTTGTCACTAGACATATTTTTTATTCTTGTAGAGCGACTCCATTTTCTGTCTTGTATTAATTTATGTTGTATAACATTTTTGAGTTGCTGCTGTATTCTCCCCTTTTTTACGGTATGCGCAATTTTTTCCTTCTTACAAAAAAAAATAATATCAAACATACAAATATTCATAACAGAAACATACACAAAGCCCCCCCCTTTTGCATCAGAGACAATCAGAGTTCTCCTACCACAGTTATCGAAAATTCGCAATCATTTTCGCATTCGCATTAGCGAAAATTCGCAATTTTTTTTTTATATTCGCCAACATAAAAGGATCGCCTCAGCTTAGCTACTCGGCCCAGGGTCTCTAATCATACCAGCAATGCTTTTAGACGTCGATAGGATGTGATCTGTTTTAAAAATAAAATTGAAAAAATGCGAATATTCGGAATTGCGAATATTCATTGCGAAATTCGAAATATATCGCGAATACTCGAATATGCCATATTCAAGCCGAATATTCGCAATACGAATATTCGTGAGCAACACTAATCAGGAAGGCGTTTTTTCCCCTGCTGTAGCAAATTAGAGCATGCTTTGCTGGGGTATATGGGATTGTACTATATTTTTTTATTTTTATTCATTTTTATGGTTGAACTAGATGGACTTGTGTAATTTTTTAAACCTGACTAACTATGTAATGATGTAACTATGTAATATAGTAGATTGCCATGCTTTGCAAAATCCTCATTCAGTTGACTTATTCGTTATGCAGCTGTTCAATGCCTATTCTTTTTACTTTTCTTTTTCAGTTACCAGCTGAAAGCATTTTGTGAAAGTGACATATTCATTTTATCTCATTTTCATTAAAAGCAGTGTCTTTTGTGGTGTCATCTTTTTAGTCAATCAGCAATTTTACAGGTAGCTAAGAAAGGAATACTTCTGAAAAGAATTCTGTCTATTGCTTCTCATCTAAAAATAAATATTTCAATTCAGTGAGCTGAGACTACAAGATGAGAAGTAATTCAGAAAATTAGTCTTATATTTGCATCTTTGTTTGCTTCCATGTTTGGCTTTATTTTCTTAAAGCAGGCCATGAACTACAGGAAAGATCTACTTATTTACTAAGGGACCTCTCTCATGGCATAACACTATTCTACAATTTAAAAAAAAAAGTTATGGGTAAAAAAAGTTAGTCAAGCTAAATTATTTAAACACTATGGGGCAGATCCACAAAGAAATTCCGTAATTTCAAAATTCCTGCGTCGTATCTTTGTTTTGAATCCTCAAAACAAGATACGACGGCATCTCGGCTTGATCCGACAGGCGTACGTCTTCGTACGCCTTCGGATCTTAGACGCAATTTTTGGCGGCCGCTAGGCGGCGCTCCCATCGAAATCCGCGTCGAGTATGCAAATTAGCTATTTACGGCGTTCCACGAACGTTCGTCGGCCCGGCGCATTTTTTTTTCGTCGTTTGCGTTCGGCTTTTTCCAGCGTATAGTTAAAGCTGCTGTTCTGAGGCGTACTCAATGTTAAGTATGGCCGTCCTTCCCGCGTACAATTTTGAATGTTTTGCGTTGTTTGCGTAAGTCATTCGCGAATAGGAATTTGCGTAGAATGACGTCACCGTCGCAAGCATTGGCTGGTTCCGGTTTAATTTCAAACATGCGCACTGGGATACCCCCAGGGACGGTGCATGCGCTGTTTAAAAAAGACGTTGTTTACGTCGGGTCACGACGTATTAACATAAAACACGCCCCATCACTTCCATTTGAATTCCGCGTGAAGGCTGAACTTTCTTGACCCTTTACTACACAAGGAATCCCACAAGTTAGCTCCCTGGAAGAGACAGTTTCATAAAAGAACAACAAAGTACAAAACCTTTATAGAACAATTATTGTCTTGCATGGAGACCTTTTTTCTTTTTCATTTGGGAATGCAGAAATGTAGAATTTCCAAGAAAAATTTAGATATTAGATTAAAATATCTGCCAAGATTTTGACCTTATGCATTCAAAAAATCCTAACAACCATCATCAAACTGGACCACAGTGTTGTAGATAACCCAGATGCTTTCTGAATCTGGTTAATTTTGTTGAAAGAATTTGAGTGTCCTGACAGTCCACTGGAGATAGCATATTAAAAGAGTACTTTGGTTCTGTCTTAGCAGGAAGAGACCTTCAGGGATGATAACTCTTTAATCTGCACCAATAGCAAAAGTATACTTCACAGGTCATCTGTCCTGTCTTTTCCAAATTTCCAAAGGAACCTGGCAGGGGTTCTTGCTATCCCCATTTATTTTACCTCACTTTTTTACCCACAGTTTTTAATTGTAATGAAGCATTTTGGCATTAGGAGGGGGGTCTTTGGTAAATAAGTGGACCTTGCATTTTTAAGATCAACTTTACTGTTTTTAAAAAAAATGGGCCCTTCAAACCCTTAAGCCTCGTACACACTCGGTTTTCTCGGCCGAGTAAACCGAGCGTGTGTATGAGGCTTTGAGGTTTCTCGCCTGGAAATCTGCCCAGAATCTCAATGAGAAAAATAGAGATCTTGCTCTCTATTTTCTCGTCGAGATTCTTGTCGGCCTGTTTCCCGATGAGAAACCTGAGCGTCTGTATACTTACCTGTTGCCGTGGAAACCCGCGCATGCTCAAAAATTCCTAGGCATCGGTAGGGTGTAGCAAGATGGCGGTGACAGCATCGAATGTGACGAGCGCATGCGATGACGTCACCGCGTTCTTGCCTTTCAAGAGAACCGTGGGTCTTTTGAAAGGAGAGTCTGCACACTCGGGCGGCAAGAGATTCTTGCCAAGAATCTCGTCAGGAAAAACAACGTTTTTTTTCCTGACGAGATTCTGGCCCGTGTGTACGAGACTTCAGGCTACAGGCAATGATATTTCAACATGTATTTCTAAATGTGTGGTATGTTAATGCAACAAATTTGAACAAATTCTTCTAGAACTTCTATTTCTAGATTTATTTTTCAGTAGGAATAGGATCACATGTTAAGTTGCCAGTTTCTCTCATCTGAACATAGGTTTCCATTCAATGTTGAATAATCTGACAAATGTATACAGGAGAAATTAGTAAACTGAGTGGATTATCAAGCGTATTTGGCAATCAAATTATTAATCCCCCCTTACCCTGCCCTTCTATACTTTAAAATGTATTTTAGTGACCAATCAGAGCAGAGAAGAAACCCACAAATATTTTCCCCCCACTCTTTTCTGCATCTGAGGTCAGACCAGAACCATGGTAAACAGGTACACCACTGAGTATCCTCACACATGGATTATTCAGGGGAGTTGAGCACTTTACTTGTGTTTAACCACTGAGTGAGTCTGTTTCTTTTTCACTGTGGCCTCTCTAGTTGTCTTATGAGAATTAAACTATAGAAAAACTTTTTATATGCTGCATTGTTTTATAAGAGGTAGATCCCCAGCATGAAGAAATGTTTGAAAAGAAAGCAAACACATATTAAAACAATTTGCTGTAATAAATAACATTTCCTTATGCAACTGAGAAAATGTTTTTAAAAAATTATGTCTATTTAGTATGTTCCCCTGGTCCTAGCCCTTTCAAAAACAACATTCTGACACTTTTGTTTTGTCTGTGTATTTGTTTTCTAACCACTTTTGTTGATTTGCTTTTTACCAGCTACCAAACAAACATAGTACTGTACTTTACTGTACTATACTAAGCAAAGTAACAAGTTTGTTTAACAGGAGGGGCCATAATCATTCAGTATTTAACTGAGCTCCCCCTCTTCCCCGATCCACTGCTAGACAAGGATTTCTGTGCAATGTTCAACTGAGTAAGCCTAAACATACACATAACAGAGCTTCAGCGTGATGATTATCGTTGTTTATGACAATGTTGTCGGGTACTTCAATGTTTGATGTTAATGATTAACCACTTGACCACTGGGCACTTAAACCCCCTTCCTAACCAGCTCCATTTTCAGCTTTCGGTGCTCTCACATTATGACAATTACTCAGTCATACATACAACATTGTGCCCATATGACAGTTTTGTTCTTTTTTTCACACAAATAGCTTTCTTTTGGTGGTATTTAATCACCCTTGGGGGTTTTATTTTTATTATTATTATTTTTTTGCGCTATAAAAGAAAAAAGACTGAAAATTCTGTAAAAAAAATAAATTTTTCTCGTTTCTGTTATAAAATGTAGAAAATTTTTGAAATTTTGTAATTTTTCTTAATTTTGGCCAAAATTTATACTGCTACATATCTTTGGTAAAAATAAGTACAAATTGTATATTATTTGGTCTTGTGAAAGTTATAGAGTCCACAAGCTATGGTGCCAATATCTGAAAATTGATCATACCTGAAGTACTGGCGACTCATTTCTTGAGACCCTAACATGCCAGAAAAGTACAAATACCCCCCAAATGACCCCTTTTTGGAAAGAAGACATTCCAAGGTATTTAGAAAAAGGCATGGTGAGTTTTTTGAAGTTGTCATTTTTTTCCCACAATTCTTTGCAAAATCAAGATTTTTTTTCCTTTTCTTTTAACAAAATTTTAATATTAGCAGGTTATTTCTCACACACAGCAAATGCATACCACAAATTACACCCCAAAACACATTCTGCTATAACTCCTGAGTATGGCGATACCACATGTGTGAGACTTTTACACATCGTGGCCACATACAGAGGCCCAACAGAGAGGGAGCACCTTTAGGCGTTCTGGAGCACCCAGGCCAATTCTGACATTTCTCTCCTACATGTAAAAATCATAATTTATTTGCTAGAAAATTACATAGAACCCCAAAACATTATATATGCTTTTTTAGCAAAGACCCTAGATAATACAATGGCGGTCATTACAACTTTTTATCTCGCACGGTATTTGCGCAGCAATTTTCTAACGCGTTCAAGAAAAAAAACTGTTTTGTGGTAAAAAAGAAAACAGTAAAGTCCAATGTTTTTGCATAATATGAAAGATGAAGTTACGCCGACTAAATAGATATAGTACCTGTCACCGAGAATGTGTTTCCAGCACAACGGCATTGCGCTGTTTCTCGGCGACATGGCGCCGACATCTCGCACTCGCTGGAATAGGAAAAGCACATTCGGGGATCCGACTTGGATTCCCGCCAATTCTAGCCACGGCGTTTGGTATGAATCATGAGGGGGAACTCCACGCCAAATTTTTAATAAAACAACAGCATGGGTTCCCCCCAGGGGCATACCAGGCCCTTAGGTCTGGTATGGATTGTAAGGAGAACCCCCTACGCCGGAAAAAAAAACAGCGTGGGGGTCCCCCCACAATCCATACCAGACCCGTATCCAAGCATCCTAACAGCTAAAACCGGTCATTATTTTGCACTCTTACTCTTGGAACTCTTCGCTGCCTTTGATACAGTTGATCACCCCCTTCTCCTCAAAAAACGAAATATGCTTTGTATCCATGGCTGTGCTCTCCATTGGTTTGAATCTTACCTACCTCACCGCACCTTCAGTGTCACTTAAAACTCTACTTCTTCCTATCCAACACCTCTTACCGTTGGGGTCCCCCAAGGTTCTGTCCTTGGACCTCTACTATTCTCGATCTACACATCCTCCCTGGGTCAGCTGATAGCCTCCCATGGCTTCCACTACCATTTATAAGCCAATGACACCCAAATCTAACTCTCTACCCCTCAGCTCACCCAATCAGTCTCCTCACACATCACTGATTTACCAACAGAATCTATCTAAAATCGAGCTCATAATACTTCCTCCCCCACGTGCCCCTTCCCCTGACTTCTCTGTCAAGATCAATGGCTCAACTATCAGTCCGTCCCCACATGCCAGGGTGCTAGGGGTAACCCTAGACTCTGAACTGTCCTTTCAGGCCCACATCCAATCCCTGTCCAAACCATGCCTCCGCAACATCACTAGAATACGCCACTTTTTAACCAATGCCACCACCAAGCTTCTAATTCACTCCCTGGTCATCTCTCGCCTTGACTACTGAGAACTTGCTCCTCATTGGACTACCTTTACATACACTATTCCCCCTTCAGTCCATAATGAATGCTGCTGCAAGACACACACGGCGCTACCCGATGACATCATTGCGCGGTCGCCATAAACGCTCCGTGCAGGAATGCATTATAACGGCGCAAGGAGCGCCTGTTACAGCTTTCTTTGTTATGATTCACCCTTTTTCAGCCCACAGAAATCTAAACAATCAGATCTGCCTGCTGATACCAGCACATTTGCTACTGCACACAACTCTCTTGATGATACTAGGGAGCTTGTGGAACTTATTGATAACTACACCATCACTGACCAGCCAATAATTGATACTACATTGAAAGGCATGCTGGTGTCCCTGAGGGGCTCCCTTCACTTCCCTTCAGATATGCTATCTTTTATCACCCAAGTAAAAACTAAAGTTCCTGATATTGGGGAAAGTGTGAGCCACGTGGAATCAAAAATGGCGAAATTTGCCACAGCCCATAATTAGTTAGTGTGTGCTCACAATGATATTGAGGATGAAGTTAAATCCCTGAAGGGACTGGTATGGAATTTGGGGGGGACTCCACACAATTTTGTTTTACATTTCAGTTCGGGGTTCCCCTTAATATCCATACCAGACCTAAAGTGCCTGGTAATGGACTGGGGGGGGGGGACCCATGCTGTTTTTTTCAATGACTTTTATCTGTATTGCCAGGACCTGACAATTCATTATAGCTGCGAGTAGTTTTAAATTCCTTTTTTTCCTTTAGAAATGTAATTTTGTGCAGGGACTGTTCTAAGCACGGGAAAAATGTGCCACTTTACAGGCATAATATAGACACCCCCCAGGTATGAAATTTAAAGGAATATTTCACTTTTATTGTTTAACTTTATGCATTATTAAAATCACTGCTCTCGAAAAAACTTCCGTTTTTAAAACTTTATTTTTACATTGATACATGTCCCCTGGGGCAGGATCCAGGTCCCCAAACACTTTTTATGACAATAACATGCATATAAGCCTTTAAAATCAGAACTTTCGATTTTTCCCCATAGACTTTTAAAGGGTGTTCCGCTTTCGAATTTGCCACAAACACCCCAAATTGTTTGCTATTCGGCGAACAGCAGAACACCCGATGTTCGAGTCAAACTTACGTTCGACTCGAACATCGGGCTCATCCGTACTCTATATGTGGACTTCCACTTACTAAAATACTATGCAATAATAAAGTACAGTATACAGTAGGTGGGGGTTTCCAAAAAGTTATTGATCACTAAAAATTACGCTACCTTTTTTTGTTTCTCTTCTTATATTTAATTATAGCCACTATTGTTCAGTCACTAATGTACACCTGTAAATTATTTTATATATTTTGTACGTTGACTTACATCAATTTACAAGGGCAGATCTCTAAAAAAAAATATTTAGGGTATCAATGGGCACTATTGTACATTTACATGTTGTTAATGGTGATTTCTCCTTTTTTTTCCCTTCTATGTAAATTTCTATAAACTTTATCAATGAAAATTCCAATTAAAACATATTTAAAAAAAAAATAGGCTACCTACACTGTGGCTTTAGTGGAAGAGGATATGCGCCTAGTGAAAAAATGGGGCTTCTTGATTACTACTGCTGAGCCAAGCAAGACAAAGTCCCCATCATGGGGAAGTGTGACAGGTTGACTTGGTAGCTGTTTACTCAATGTTAAAGATGGATTTGCGGTTTACGTTTAACTCAGTCCTGAGGTATTAACCCATTGGGGTGAACTTTTCCCCACTTACTGGAAGCAGCAATACTGCTCTGTGAAAAAACCTTACTGTTTTTTTATGTGTTTTCTGTCTTGTTTGCATTTAATAGTTTGCACTTTCTTTTTGCCCCTACCTACTGCCAAGGACAAGACCAAGCTGACCAGTCACTCTGTAACCTCTTCTTCATATCCATGTGGGATTCCATTACTGATGGACTTTGTGTGCCTGGCAATAGCTCTAAAAGATAATATAATTTCTTCTCTACCTTTAAGTCACACCGCTTTGGTGCGATCTAATTTATATCTTCCCAAGGATGCTTAAAATTATATCTCAAAACATTCATGAACTCATTAGCCTATATCGGTGGAAAGCAATGTGCGGGAAGCCAAGTGGTTGCAGGGAGATGTTCTTTGCACCCAGGAGACATATTTTCATGCCCACAAAACTCCATAAAAGTATCTAAATGTAGGTGTTTATAGCTATTAGTAATACAGTCTCCTTCCAATTAAATGAGGTGATCCAAAACCCTCAAAAAGAGGGAATTATCTTAGATTTTAGTCTCAACAACTCTACGTACATGATTGAAAATGTATACGCTTCTAACTCAGGCAGACTAAGATTTTTTTGTAAAAGATGTTAAGGGAGTACAAAAAGGCTCCCTTGTGGTGTGTGGGGACTTTAACTCACTGGCGGATAGGATATTTATGCATGCAAAGGTTTGTATGTTTAACCACTTGACTCAGGGAAAATCCCCCCCCCCCCCCGTCCTCATGAGCAGAGCTTTTTTTAGCTATTCAGCACTGCTCTACTTTAACTGGCAATTGGGCAATCATGCAACGCTATATGCAAATACAATTTTTATGATTTTTTTCACCCAAATAGAGCTTTCTTTTGCTGGTATTTAAACACCACTGGAGTTTTTATTTTTCCGATATAAACAAAAAGATATTGAACATTTTGAAAAAAATATATATTTTCTGATTTCTGTTAAATCATATCCGATAAAATCAAATTTCTTCATAAATGTAGGCCAATATGTATTCTGCTAAATGTAAATCCCAATAGGTGTATTAGTTTGCTTTAAAGTTATAGGGCCAAATCCTCAAAAGAGATACGATGGAGTAACTGCTGTTACTCCGTCGTATCCCTGGTCCTAACTATGGAACTGATCCACAGAATCAGTTTTCCATAGTTAGGGAGAAGATCCGGCATGTGTAATTGAATTACACTGCCGGATCTTAGGATGCAGTACCGCCGCTGGGGGCATTTCGTGTCGAAATGCCGCCTCGGGTATGCAAATTAGCACTTACGGAGATCCACAAAGCTTTTCTGCTTCGTTTTTTCTCCATAAGTATTAAGTTGCATACGCAAAATTAGGGCTGCTTTTACATGGTGTAAAGTTAGTACACCATGTAAAAGCAGACCCTAATGTCTAGCGACGCGTTTTTTTTTTCGAATTTGAATTATTTTTTTCGCGCCGTATCTTTTTTTTTTTTTGACGCAAATTTATTGACCCTTCGCAATCCACAAAGCCCGGCGTAACGTAATTTCGCGCTATGCACGTCGGGAAAATGACGTCACAAGCATGCGCAGTATGGCCGGCGTGGGAGCGCGCCTCATTTAAATGGGAATCGCCCCCATGAAATGAGGAACGCCTTGCGCCGGCGGAATTTAAGTTACACGGCCAGAAATTTCTAGGTAAGTGCTTTGTGGATCAGGCACTTAGGTAGAAATTTTAAGGCAGTGTAACTTAAATTAGAATTTCGCCGTTACGCCGGGTCTTTGTGGATTTGGCCCATAGCATCTACATACTATGGTATACGGTATATACTGGAATTCATGCAGATTTTACTTTCTGATTGCCTATCATATTTCTTGAAGTTCTAAAATGCCAGAGCAGTACAAACACCCCCCTAATGACCCCTTTTTGGAAAGAAGACACCTAAAGATATTTGTTGAGAGGCATGATGGGTTCCTGAAAGATTTTTTTTTTTTGATAAATGACAAAAAAAGTTGTCACTTTAATGAGATATTTCTCACACATGCCATGTGTATATGTGGAACTACACCCTAAAACAAATTCTGCTACTTCCCTGGAGTATGAGGATACCACATGTGTGAGACTTTTTGAGAGCCTAGCTGCGTATGGGGTCACAAAACCAATGACTTATTTATTTGGTCATTGAAGTCTACTCTTCCCATATAAAGATAAGGGGCCAGATCCACAAATATCGGGCGTAACTTAACTTTTCCCATTTAAGTTACACTGCTGCAAATTGTCCAAGTTAGTGGCCGATCCACAAAGCACTTACCTTGAAATTTGCGGCGGTGTAACTTAAATGTGTCCGGCGCAAGGCGTGCCGAATCTAATGGGGCGAGTCCCATTTAAATTAGGTGCGCTCCCGCGCCGGACGTACTGCGCATGCTCCGTCGGGTAACTTACCCGACGTGCATTGCGCTAACAGATGTCGCTCCGACGTCATTTTCTTAGACGGTAACGTAAATGGCGTCCAGCGCCATTCACGGACATCTTACGCAAACGACGTAGAGTTTGAATTTTCGATGCGGGAACGACGGCCATACTTAATAGGGCTTAGTCAAATAGGACTCAGCCCTATTTTTACACGGCGTAACTCGACGTAAATGATGTAGATTTAGAGCGACGGGCCCGTCGGAGCGTTCGCGGATCGCCGTAAGTGTTCATTTGCATATTCTACGCCGGCCGCAATGGCCTCGCCACCTAGCGGCCGGCCTAGAATTGCATCCTTAAGATCCGACAGTATAATTCAATTACACATGTCGGATCTTCTGTCTATCTCTTGGAAACTGATTCTGTGGATCAGTTCCAAAGATAGAAAAAGGGATACGACGGCGTATCAGTAGATACGCCGTCGTATCTCTTTTGAGGATATGGCCCTATGTTCATGGACACAGAGAAGCTTTTCAACTAAGCCAGATGCTGAATCAATTTGGAATCTTATGTCTGGATGAATGGACAAGTATGAAATCATCCCACTTCACTGTGAGTAGTTCATCATTCCGCAAACAGGCTTTCTCTCCATTTCTTAGTCGGATGTTAGCCAGCCATTGGGGGAAGCCCTTGCAACTGGGCAGCATAGTGCGAGAGCAGCCAATTTCTTTAACGAACAAATGATGAAAAATGGGCACGCTTGCGTAAAAGTTGTCCATGTACAAATGGTACCCCTTTAGGAAGAAGGGTGACACCAAGTCCCATACTATCTTGCCACTGCTCCCCATGTAGTCAGGGCATCCAGGGGGCTCAAGCTTAATGTGTATTTTTCCTCATAAATTCTAAGATGATATGTATAGCCTGTGGCCCTTTCACAGAAAGTATACCATTTGACCACAGATCTGGCACACTTGGTGGGAAGATATTGCTTAATTGCAAGCCTGCCAGTAAAATGTACTGGGGACTTGTCTATGCAGATGTTTTGTTGAGGTGTATACACATCTGCAAATTTTTGGGAACAGTAATTTACAAGGGGCCAGAAATTTGTGGAACCAATTATAATCGGGGCAACTCAAGTATGACAGAGGGTACTGTCATTGAGATGCATGAAACGCATTATATACTCATATATACTGTATGCCTGGCTATTGCAGCA
Organism: Rana temporaria; assembly: GCF_905171775.1. Taxonomy (NCBI): domain Eukaryota; kingdom Metazoa; phylum Chordata; class Amphibia; order Anura; family Ranidae; genus Rana; species Rana temporaria. The sequence goes on from NC_053493.1 coordinate 273,033,784, forward strand.
GAGAATATGGACATAAGATGAATTGGGTCTGTGAACCAATATGACCACATGTAATTCTTTTTTGTAATGCCTATTTTAAGGGTTAGCAGGCCCAACAAAGCTAATTCTGAAATGTGAAGGGTTTCGACTCAATCGGTCTGGCAAGGTATTCATTTGGGTTGGCGGTGATGTATTGTAGGGCATAAACATTTGTTTGGTCAACAATCAAATAGTAGAGGTCTTCAGTGAAAAACAGCAAAACAAAATAATCAAGGGGCATTGCTAAGTTCTCTGAACCACTGGCTGGGCTGTATATGGGGGGATAATGGGTGATGCTATATCTGAGGGCAAAAGGCATGTGCTCTAATTATTGGTGGCTGTGTTTGCATTCTGCTTCTAGTGCTAGTCACCTCACCAGCTTGTACTATACCTTTGGTGCTCACCATTTCACCATGAGATACTGCAGTGCTAGAGAGTATAAAAAGCCAGGATGTACTAGGATGCTGGTGCTTGCCAGATGACCAAAAGGTGGTGCAGTGCTAGTATTGGCACTCTGCTGCATATGAGCATACCTATGCATTTCTATCACCTCAGAAACCTGGGGTCGGGTACACCTGGCTTTAGCAGGGATCTGTTCTCCATTGCCTGAGCTAGCTGTCAGGGTGCCACTGCTTTCTACAGGTTTGGATTATGAGCCGAATCCTGTAGGCCTCTTCAATACAGTACCTTTTTTGTGACATTTTGGCCTTTAAATTTACAGGTACCTAGTGCAAATTTGAGAAATAGATCTCCTGGCTAGCAATTAGGGACTGCTTGCACACTAGAAATAAAATGAACTGCTAGTGCTAGCAAAGATCAGGCTTGATCTTGTTAACACTGCAGTTTTTTTTATATAATGTATCAAAGGTGACAGTGATCACAACAATTATACTGACACTGCACTTGTTGGGGGGGTTGCAAGGAGTGTAGCTGATCCTGCTAACGCTGTATTTTTGGGGACAAAGTACAATTCTGATTGTGATTAAAATACTGATCCATTCAAATGCTATACTAGTAGTGGCAGTGATCAGTGACTTATAGTGGGATTGCGATATTGTGTGGGTTATTTAGCACTAAGTAACACTATCTAGCGCTATCTGATGTCGCTAGTGACACAAGTACAGTAATCGATGATAAATGCTTTATACTGACATTGTACTAATGGCACTGGCTGGGTGAAATGGTGATCAAACGGTTAATGGAGGGTGATCAAATGTTAAATGTGCCTAAACAGTGTGTGTAGATGTAAATATGGTACTTTTACTCACTGTGGTGTTGCTTTCTTCTCTTTCTGGTCAGATCTTGTGTCCTTTTTTGAAAACAAGTCATAGGATCATTCCGTGATTGGCCACAGCCAATCAGCAGGTCCCAGCCGAAAATCATTGGCAGGGACCTGCTGACATGCGTGCCCACAAACACGAACATCCCCAGTGACATATAGGTACATTGTCCGGCAATCTGTGTCGATTGCCCGCAGTATAACTACTGTGGGTGGGTGGCAAGTAGTTAATCATTTGCTGAGGAGGGTAACAAGAAGGGGGGATGGCATGGGGAAGTTTGCTCTCCAAAACATTGCTTTGCATTTAATATATTTATTTGCATTGATACATAGAACTAAATGGTATGGGTTTCTCTGTAGATCCAAAAATATTAAGCATCTTTGTATATATTTTTGCAACCTAAGCAAACATTCAGATCCTGCAGGACATAATAGATTATGTTAGTATTATGTGGACGTCTGCAAAACCTGCAGAATTTATCAAGTATGGCACAATTGTGTGTAGCCTGTAGGCTTCCAATGAACACTTTTCCTTTGGGGATCATTGTATAAGAGAAACATAAATTGCTAAATAGACCTAGGGGACATTTTGATCTTATTATCATTATTCATATACATTTTACAACTGTGTCTGTAAAGCTATTACATTTCCATAGAATAATCTAAGGTGACATAATGCTACTGTTATGGCACAAATCGTAACACATTTTACATTAATGTAATATAACAAATTCTTTCAATGGGAGTTCTGGTTTGTATCTAAAATATAGAGCATAAAGGTCCAATATAATATAAAAAAAGTAAAGAATTAATGTAGAGGAATATCATTATGTAAGGCCTTTATACAATATATTGCCAAGAGCATGTATTGTACTTATTTAAGAGCTGAAATATAGAATAGGCTACAAGCAGTAATTTTTGTATTAATAATATTTGCAACAACAAATTGAAATGTCCTACTCTAGAGAAGTTGGTGTGTCAGTTGTATTTTGGGAGGAATTAGTTAATGAGCGAATGCGTTATTGTTTCAGGTAGAATATTTGGACCTATATAAGTGGAAATGAAACCACTCCTATGTGCTATGAAGGCATTGCAGACAAGGCTGTAATGTTTACAGTTTTGCTGCTAATTGCAAAGTTCTAAAGAAACAAGAACCACTATACCTGAGCATATGAAGTTAGACACTTCAGTGCTTAATGCATAGAAATAGCAAGCACAATGCTCAAGAATATTACTCATATTATCTAGGAATACCACTCAGCCACCAGGAACGTGATCTGTTAGCTCTGCTTCTGCAGTTTTTCATTGCTGATGAACTTTAACTACACGAGAGTATATACAAGAGCTATTATATTGTGCCTGGGGTGCAAAAAAAGTGGATAACGTGAGAGAGGGATGATATGTACAGCTACTACATAAAGCATACTAATGCTTGCTTGTAGGGATGGCAGATACTTTTCTTTGCAACATGTCTTGTATCTAACTCTGACTACATTTGCTTCAGGCTTGTGCCAGGTCAGTAACTGAAAGTACTGAACTCAAAGACAGCTCAACAACTAATATTTTCAGAAGGTTAGCAAGGCCAGACAACACATTCAGGGTTATTTACAAAAGGCAAATCCACAAGTGCAAACTACAAGTGCAAAGTGCACTTGAAATTGCACTGAAAGTGCAGTCGCTGTAAATCTGAGGGGTAGATCTGAAATGAGGGGAAGCTCTGCTGATTTCATCATCCAATCATGTACAAGCTAAAATGTTGTTTTTTATTTTCCTTGATGTCCCCCTTTGAATCTACAGTGACTGCACTTCCAAGTGCACTTTCAGTGCACTTTGCACTTGTAGTGCAAAGTGGATTTGCCTTTCGTAAATAACCCCAATTATTTTCATTGCAGATATATCAACATTTCCAGCAGACAGGATGATCTTACAGCATGAAACTTCAGCTCTAAGTAAAGGATAAACAAATATTGAGTGATTCCTGGGAAGTAGGTTTGCAAGTGTTGGTTAACAAATAGAAATGTAATACATGACAAAGGATTCCCAGATCACTATGAACTTTCTAAAAATAGAGCATTGTGATAGTTTCTCATTTTTATACACAATAGGGTTGATGTACCAAAGGAGTAAAGCCTGTTCAATTTACTAAGTGCATTTTCACTTAGCTTGGTGAATAAGTCAAGCTTTGCGGATTGCATTCATCTAAACATGTGCAAAAACCCTAAACTAAGTGAAAATGTACACTTTTTTTCTCAACAAATCAGCTTTTGTGACTCTTATTGAAACATCTGACTGAGCTGCTTTATGGAAAGGAAGGTGGGATGAGCCAATGCTCTGACTTATTGATTTCTGTAAATAATGGTCTTTTTACAACAGGAAGTAGAGAGAAAGAGGAAACTAAGCCGGCTGAAAATGAGAATGCAAAATATTGACATCCATGTTTTTATATATTTTCCTTGCCAAAATAAAAAAAGGAAAATTGTTTATAAAATGGTACATTTAACTGTGCCATGCAGCCTGATCTCAGTTTCCTGTTCCTCCAAGTAATACTATGGAGCCAGATAAGGGACTTTTTGCTCAAGAATCATTGTCTAAACCCTTATAAGACGGAATGTTTGTGGGACTTGTGGAAGACTTACTTTGCTGACCTTCATAGGGAGAACTGGGGGGACTGTCTTAAGTATAGTACCTTATAGTACCAGGGACTGCATAGCATACAGTGGGGCAAATAAGTAGTTGGTCAATATCAAAAGTTCATCTCAATACTTTGTTATATATCCTTTATTGGCAGAGGTCAAACGTTTTCTGTAAGTCTTCACAAGGTTGTCACACACTGTTCCTGGTATGTTGGCCCATTCCTCCATGCAGATCTCCTATAGAGCAGTGATGTTTTGGTTTGTCGCTGGGCAACACAGACTTTCAACTCCCTCCAAAGGTTTTCTATGGCTAGGCCACTCCAGGACTTTGAAATGCTTCTTAGGAAGCCACTCCTTTGTTGCCCGGGCGGTGTGTTTGGGATCATTGTAATGCTGAAAGACCCAGCCCTGTTTAATCTTCAATGCCCTTGCTAATGGGAGGAGGTTTGCATTCAAAATCTCACGATACATGGCCCCATTCATTCTTTCATCTACACGAATCAGTCGTCCTGTTCCCTTTGCAGAGAAACAGCCCCAAAGCATGATGTTGCCACCCCATGCTTCACAGTAGGTATGGTGTTCTTTGGTTGCAACTCCGCATTCTCTCTCCTCCAAACACAATGAGTTGTGTTTCTACCAAACAGTTCTACTTTGGTTTCATCTGACCATATGACATTCTCCCAAACCTCAGACGGGCCCGGACATGTACTGGCTTAAGCAGGGGGACACGTCTGGCACTGCAGGATCTGAGTTCCTGGCGACGTAGTGTGTTACTGATGGTAGCCTATGTTACATTGGTCCCAGCTCTCTGCAGGTCATTCACTAGGTCCCCCGTGTGGTTCTGGGATTTTTGACACACAATAAATAATAAATATATTGGCATTGTGATTTCTACGATGATATTTCTGATAACTAACAACCATTTTCACAGTTGAGGGGATGGGTGACCACACTCCACTTAACATCGAACACCTGGCTAAATCTTTTTTGTCAAAAAAAAATTAATTCTCTTTATTTGTTTTCAAGGAGGGAAATCACAGTCACCAAAACTGTGATAGTTTAGAATTGGCACAAGCGGATCTGTCCTCTAATGTCTGAATGGGTCCGCAAAATGAACGACTTATACACCATGGAACAGATGATATACGCTGAAGAGAAACCTCTCGAAAGATTCCTGGTATCTTTTCTTTTTATTTTTTCACCTCTGATGCTTTTCCCACAATATTTATAAGGAGTAGTCTCCCACAGTCTTGTAACTGACCATGTCCTGCCACCCTGAGGACAGAGCCATAGACCATCTTTCCTCCCTACCCTATTACCTCATTCTCCTCCAATATTCTTTACACTTTTTTGTCTTTTTTTTCTCCCACCTTCTTTCCTCTCTCCCTCCTCCCTGGTAAATATGCATTATTTTTTTTCTTGTGTTATTGATTTATGGTACTTATGCATGTCAAATGTTTATGATATTACGCCTGCTGTTAAGCTCTGATTGGGTTCCCATTCAAGATCCATCTGTAGTAATTGTTTGTCTGTCTAGCAGAAGATTTCTCCACTCCTGAACTAATGATTTGTTATGATTTTCCATAAGCCAAGACTGTATAATGTTCTTTGTATATGAACCCCAATGTTACACCAATGCATATTAGATATGTAAGTTACTACTTTTGTGTGACATACATCAATATGTCTGTATGTTTTTTATTGTTGCACTATTCCCTCATTTGGAATCTCTTTTATTGTAATCTAAAAACCTTTAGACATTATACAAAGAGGGAAGAAAACTAAAGGAAATAAAAGGGGAGAATAAAAGAAAATCGTTAACTTCAAAAAAAGTAAAAACATTAAATAAATAAAACCTGTTGTGGGCTGACCATGCTAAGCCACTGCATTGCAGTTAGCAGCAGCAGTCCACCAATTAGTAAGATGCACTGGAACCAGCGCAAATAATATAAAAAACAAAGTGACAAGAATGAACACACTGTAATCAACAAAATTATATAGAAAAGATCTAGTGCACAGTTATGGGTTAACCATAATCCACCATAAAGTCCAAAGCTAAAAAAATGTGTTCACATTCAATGATCTCCCTTGTGAAAAATAATCCACAAATGTCCTGAGAAAAAGTCATGATAGAAGCCTCTCCACCACGATCACACACTGCCTCTTACCGGAAATATATGATCTCTTAATTACAGGAGATCATATACAGCATGAACTAATGGTATCCTTGAAGCGTGTCTTCAGAGCGGGACAATCACACTGATGGATTACCTCAAAAGGTACGCCAGTATGGAAAATAGAGGAAAGAAGAGGGAACTCGCCTAGCGTAAAATCCTTGAGTATTTATTAAATAGTAAAAAGATGTACACTTACATCAAATCTGTAAAGCTACGAGGCAAATCAAGATGTGATTAACTTCCTGTATTTGACCATTTCTGTCAGTAATGATAGCTTTATTACATCAACATTCTTCAAAGCTACAGACAGGAATGCGTTCATACCCAAGGATAGTTGTCATCATGCCTCGTGGCTGAAGTCAGTGCCTAAAAGCCAATACCTCCATCTGAAACGGAATTGTACCGAACATGCAACCTTTGTTGAACAAGCTTGTGTTATAACACAAAGATTTATAGAAAAGGGCTACTCCATGGAATTTTTGTCTGACACCTTGGATTTGGTCAACAATGTAGACAGAGCTGGTCTGTTAGGAGAAAAAAAGGACCGAGAGAAAAATTACAAGTTTAGGAGCCCCTTTGTCACTAATTATTCTTGTCAGCATGCCAATGTGAAACATATAGTTAATAAGCATTGGCACATTTTAAAAAATGACAAAATTCTTAGTGATATATTACCGGATAAACCCCAGGTGTTTTTTTGGGGAGCGCCTTCCCTGAAAGACAAATTAGCCCCCAATATATTGAACCCTCCCAGCATTGGTTCTATGTTCTTCTCTGGCTTAACTGGATATTATCAATGTGATAGATGCCAGGTTTTCTCCTTGAACGGATGTAGAGTTATAGGAACCACCACGTTTAGCTCTACGTGTACCTCAAGGAGCTATTCCATCCAGCCGTTTATTACGTGTTCCACTATTGGGGTAGTCTATATGCTCCAGTGCCCATGCGGCCTGCAGTATGTGTTCAGGACCAAACGCCCCCTGCAAGTTCGATTAAACGGGCATATTATTAACATCAGAAGAGGCTACACCAAACACTCAGTGTCCAAGCATTATTTAGCTGCACACAGCAGGGATCCAAGTAACACCATCTTCTTGGCTATCAACAAGATTAGCCCTCATTGAAGGGGAAGTAACTTAGTGCAAAATATATCTAAATTAGAAATGTCATGGGTGTACAAACTCAAATGTTATACACCCTTTGGCCTAAACATAGATGTAGATATCAATTGATATTTTATTGATAATTCTTAGGATTTATTTTTACATTGTTTTCTGAATTTTTTTAATATTGTTTGGTACATCCATCGATTCCCCCTTGTTTGGGTCTTCCGATGCCACCCACTGGTATAGGAGAGAATTTATGTGATAGCCATGTTATAATTTGTGAAATGGATGTGAGTCCTATTCAGCAATTAAAACTTCTGGCTTTAAATATCCTATTTATTAATACATGAGTTTTTTTGGGATACTTGATGCCATTATCTTGGCGGCATTTTTTGGTATTTCCACTTGTAGAGATAGATGTGAGCGCAAAAGGTAGTTTCAGACGCCTATCCTTCTCCCATTATTTCTCATTAATTTTACACGTATAGTGATTGGAAGTTGGTGATGTCCACTCTGCCAGAATTCCTATGGCATATTGGGATCCATATGGTTGAGTTTCATACCCCATGTGGATCTTTGTAATAGGGGGATTGCATAGAGATAGATTGACCAGAGTATGATTTGCCAATTTTTAATAAAAAAAATGTAATATGTATTTACTGTCTGTGTTATACAACAGATACACTGGTGTATGACTATGTCAGGGGACTATATGTGAGAGAATGCGGGGAGGTTCGTTTCATTTCTTGCCCTTTGTTTATGGTAAGATATCTAGAGTTTAACCTTTTTAGACATATTTCCTTTCCATCAGTTAAGATGGCGCGGTTGCGGCTGTTTCGGGACTCACATCGAGGCTGCACCATTCCATTTGTGTTTAAATGCGGTGATTCAGAACGCCGCCTGTATCCCGTGACCATGTCCCCATCGAGACAAAACATTGGGAGACGACGTTCTGACATCACCGCGTCAAGTGATCAGACCCGGAAGATACGGGCTGCATGTTCGGGGAGCCGGCCGGCTTGTCTTTTTATATGCTTCATACTTACAGATTTGATGTAAGTGTACATCTTTTTACTATTTAATAAATACTCGAGGATTTTACGCTATGCAAGTTCCCTCTTCTTTCCTTTACATCCCATACTGGCATACTGTTTGAGGTAATCCACCAGTGTGATTGTCCCGCTCTGAAGATAGGCTTCAAGGATACCAGTAGTTCATGCTGCATATGATCTCCTGTAATTAAGAGATCATTTATTTCCGGTAAGATCGCAGTGTGTGATCGTGGTGGAGAGGCTTCTATCATCACTTTTTCTCAGGACGTTTGTGGATTATTTTTCACCTGGGAGATGATTGAATGTGAACGCATTTTTTAGCTTTGGACTTTATGGTGGATTATGGTTAACCCATAACTGTGCACTAGATCTTTTCTACATAATTTTGTTGTTCACAGTGTGTTCATTCTTGTTACTTTGTTTTTTATATAATTTGCGCTGGTTCCAGTGTATCTTACTAATAGGCTCATTTAGTGTGACTTTTTTCTTTGTATATTTGGTTTGATGTTGTATAACATTTTTTAGTCGCAGCTTTTTCACATTCATTTTTAAACAAGCGCAGTTTTTTTTTCTATTACAGCAGTCCACCAATGACCGCTTGCTCCTTTTAGGCATTAAAGGCTTTTTAAAAAACTATACTTTACTATTGAATTTCCAAATTCCTTTGCACTAGTGGCCTCTGGTCTGAGTGTGCATCCCCAGATTAAAGTGTCTGTTCGTCCTGCCTCATCAAGTATTGTGGAGTTATTTCTGGCCATACCAGGAGGATTTCTGTGACACGGGAGATCTACTAGGCCCTGCAGAGGGTTTATTCTGCTCCCGCTCACGACCTTTCTCTTTAGGGGTCCACCAGTTCAGGTAAGGGTTCCCACATACAGAGTGGGATTCTCTCTTCATACGGAGAACTTCCCTCCCTTCTTCTTCTCTTCCTCTTCTCCGGTGAAGGTGGATAGAATTTGGAACTTATTGCCTCAACGGACTCACCATTATCATCATCTTGCTTTCACAAATAATTTTGTCACAATCAATAATTGTTTTCATTCATTTTTTGCTATACTGACTTTATTTAATGTTAACTATTTATTAATCTCCTTTCACTATATTTCACTTACCTTTTGTGATTTTTCATATTTACAAGTGTAACTTATGTTTTTATATTTTTGTTTGCACCATAGAGATATGTGATGGTTTTTGTTGCAGCTATATACGGATGTTTTTATTCTCTAGCGCAGTATAATTCCACTTTTTTCCACATCAGATTATTTGCTTAGGAAAATTGAATACAGTGACACATGATGCTGAACATAGAGGAAAAACTATTTTAATTTTCTCTACATTTTAAGGTTCCATATCTCCCTTATGAAAGGAGAAGTGTATGTGGCACATTTACAAAAAAATCACATAAGTACATAAAAGAGATGAAAATACTGAATCTTTCAAATTCTCAAACAACATCTCGGGGTAGGGGAGGACAATATGAAAAGTCCTTCACCTCTATTTTACTTCAAATTACAGCTAATGTAACTCACCTTCCACAAAGAACAAATGCAGGCAGCTCTATTACCAAGTTTATTTTCCTAGAACTGATGAAAAAACAGCTAGAACATGGCATCATTTTAATTAACATGTGTAGCACTCTAAAAATATCTATAGTTTCATATGATTTTATTAGAAACTTTGTCAGACTTAATTTGCTTCATTCACCATCTGATACTGATGCAGATACTGTACCTGAAATAACCCAGACAGCCTTACAGATACAATGGATATTCATTCTGAGTGCACTGAATGCATGTTTTATTCTTGGAAGAACATTTGTTTTTAATGTGTAATTAGCCAAGCAGATGGATAGATATATGGAGTATTCTTCATTATAAGCTGAAGAAATGCAGATGGGAATATGGTGAAAGTTAGAATGATTAACATTTGTGATGGACAAATGTTCATAGGCTTGGTTCACAGCCTATTTAGTGGACTCATTGCAAAATCCACAAATTGTGAACCTAAATGTGAACTCCCTTGAAGTTAAAGGGAGGACAAACTTAAAAATCAATTTGGTCTCTTGTCAAAGCTAAATACAAGGCATTTTTTAACAAAGTTATAAGGGGGCTGGATACTGTCAGGTGGAAAGTACCAATGCACAAAAAATACCGTTCAGAAGAGATCTTTTTAAAAAAATAGCCTAAATGTAAAGAGAAAATGTTACAATTCCTATAAAAACAAGTTTAGGGAAGGGGGGGGCTGGTGGGTGTCACCTGGGTGCGGTCCACACCCCCCTGCACCCCCATAGAGATGCCACTGTATATCCGATTTCCAAAGGGAGTGTTAAGGTCACTGAAAGTAGTAAAGTCCACCAAAAACCATAGAAAAGAGGAGAACAGTTTTGCATACCTCCCAACTTTCTTAGATGGGAATGATAAGCACAAAGTATGTAGGCATAGAACAAAGGAGAATTATATAAAAAAAATACAGAAAAAGAAGGGTTGAACTCACAAGTGCTTTTTTACCACTACTATTGCTTTATATTTTCTTATAGAATTTACAAATGCAGCAATTTAGAAATTGGATGAAAGGTTTAGCACTGTAACACTTGTTAATAGATAAGTAGTGCATTTTATATATACAATATAGCTCAGACCAAAATGAGGGACAAATGAGGAGGAAGTAGGGACAGAGGGACTTTGTTTGGAATGAGGCACAGTCCTTTCGAAATCAGGGACAGTTGGAAGCTATGCAGTTTCTTTACAGTTGTTAATGTTTGTGTTCACATGCTCATCCTAATAGTTCATAAAATAAAAGCAGTTACCTTAACAGAATGACACTACAGAGTCAACAAAAGATATTAAAAAACCCAGGTCCAATTTGCAGCCAAGATTAAAAAACAGCGCAAGACAGAGTAAATACACAATGTACCTTACCTAAAAAAACACGTTCAGGTGAATAAAGCCAAATATGTATACCGAGCTTACCAAGGAAAAAGGCAGTGCCAGCATATGGCAGTAGGGCACATCCACCACATAGACGTGAACAATCTTGTTTACAGAGGGACAGATTGTTAAAGCATGGTTACAGCAAAAAGATTCTCAAAACGTCTTTACAGAAGGCATCTATCAAAATTTTGCAAGAACTACTTTGAATTTCTGCAAAATGAAGAAAAAAAATGTAGATTCCACACACAGTATTCATGTAATCATCATATTATCTGAGCCATTTTTATCAAACACTGGTATCTATTAACTAATGGCCTGATAGTTCAAAAATATATTGATGAACCACCTGAATTCATCCTTAGATGTTCAGTGTTTATCTGGGATTGTTAGGTGGACAGCCACTATTAGGGAAATGGTAGAGGGGAGTAATGAATGATTAAAAATACATTTAAATGTAGATCCTGTGAACACAATGTACAAGAAATAAACAAGTGTTAACATTACTTGATAGGTCAGTATTCAAACAATACTAGCTTATCTCATGTGTATTTGGTCTCTTTGTTGTGTATTTTTTCATCCTAACTGCAATTGAGGCATGGGCTTGTTAATTATACCTAAGCTTAGTGAATAAGGTGAAGCTCTGCCAGTCATGTGCCAGTAAAATATTGTTTTTTTTTCAAATTTAACAACTTAAGGACCGGAAGATTTTTCCCCTTAATGACCAGGCCATTTTTGTGATATGGCACTGCATCGGTTTAACTGACAATTGCGCAATCGTTCGACACTGTACCCAAATAAAACCACTTTTGCTGGTATTTGATCACCTCTGCAGTTTTTAGTTTGTGTACTATAAACAAAAAAAGAGTGAAAAAAAAATATTTTTACTGTTTGCTATAATAAATATGCCCAAAAAAATAAATAAAAAATAAATATTTTCTTCATCAGTTTTAGACCAACATGTATTCTTCTACTGGTTTGAAATACAACCTTTGAAGGTAAAGATCCATAAACACTTTAAAAAGTCGTACCATCAGCCAGAATTTGAATATAAAGAAATTGGATCTAAGGTCCCCAAACCAAAGAGCCAAAGAAAAGGGGGTGGGGCCATGGTTGGACTATCGCGGTACTGGTAACATAGATACAAAATGTACAAATGCATATATAATTTTTTTTATTAAACACAGCATCAATAGGACACAACAGGGGGTACAAAATGTAAATAATAACATATTCTTCTACATATTTTTGATAAAGAATAAAAAAACAAAATAAGTATATATTAATCGGTTTGCGCAAAAGTTATAGTGTCTACAAAATAGGGTATATTTTTATGGCATCTTTATTATTATTATTATTTTACTAGTAATGGCAGTGATCAGTGATTTTTTAGTGGGATTGCGACATTGCAGGGGACAGATCGAACACTTGACACTTTTTTGGGACCATTGACATCTATACAGCGATCAGAGCAATAAATAGCCACTGATTACTGTATAAATATCACTGGCAGTGAAGGGGTTAACACTAGAGGGCAATCAAGGGGTTAAATGTGTCCTTGGGAGGTGTTTCTAACTGTGGGGGCAATGTACTGACTGGAGGAGGAGAGAGAACGCTGTTCCTGATCACCAGGAACAGCAGAATTCTCTCTACTACCCTGTCAGAACAGGGATCTGTATGTTTACATTGATAGATCCCCGTTCTGGCTCTCTGAGGAGCGATCGTGGGGGCCGGCGGACATCGCGACCGCCGGCCACGCGCATATAACAACAGCGGCTGGTCGGCAAGTCGGCACGTGGTTGCATATTCTTTTTTAAGGGGATTTTCATCACATTTACGAATGTAAAGGAAAATTCCACTGCAAAGTGATCAAACTATTTGCCATTAGTAAATCAATTCTTTTGAGTGACCTTGATCTGATGTATAGATATTGGCTGCGGATGTAAATCAGTCCACAATAAGTAACTTTATATTGTGTTTAAACACAGTTCCTAGCTTTCAGATCCAGTTAATGTATGATTGGTTCCTGTAGTATAAGGATATTAATGACCCTTTCCTATACATTTTAGTTGTTAAAGGAGTTGTAAAGGAAACATTTTTTTTTTGCTGAAATTACTGTTTACAGGGTATAGAGACATAATAGTTAACTGATTTCTTTTAAAAATGATTAAAAATAGATAAAAATCAATCATATAATGTACCTACAGTTTCAGTTTAGTTTTTGAATGCTGTTTCCTTGCTTCTGTGATGTACAGAGAAACAGAGCCAATACAGGGCAGTGATGGTTTGTAAAACGAAACTGATTGGTGCTAAGGGGTTTTAGACACACAGTAATCACAGCGAGAAAGCTCCCAGTACTGTGGTTATCAGGAAACAGACAACCAGGAAGAGATCAGAGAAGAATTACAGCAACTTGAGATCAAAAACGAACAATAAGGACATGAAAACAGCACTGCATTAAGGTAAAGGAAGCTATTAAAATAAAAAAAAATCCTTTACAAAACCCTTTAAGTTAATATTAAATATGTTGCAGCAACATTTCATATTTCTGATATGTGCCTGTTGTACTTTGTACTTGTGTTAAAACTACACATTTTTTGTGTTTATTCTCTTGAGTGAAATTATGCCAGTCCCTCCTCTTTCCTATTTCAAACTGACCATGCTAGACATGAGAGCACAGCCATCTCAGTGTGGTCAGTTTTCTAGCTATGCTGGGAGAACATACCGCCTGTCCTCCAATGACCCCACCCCGTACAGCCATTTCCTTGGAGATCAGTGTATTGCGATTTCTCCACCCCTATCCCTCTATACAGCCGAGAATAGAGATTATGTAATAACTTATAGAAATATATGTGTGTGTGTGTATATACAGTATATATATATATATATATATATATATATATATTAATATATATATATATATATATATATATATATATATATATATATATATATATATATATATATATATTGTATATACTGTATACACACACACACACGCACAAATATTTTGCCTTTCATTTCTATTTGAAACTGTATGGGTTGTTTTGCAAGGTGAGGGTCCACATATACTTTAATGCCTTTGTTGGTTCTTTAAGCAATTTCTACACTCTTTTTGGAGATCTACTAACCAATCTGAATTAGACACTCAAGAATTACTATCTGACAGGTTAAAAGTAACCTTTGGGCATCATGGAGTAGCTATCTTATTATAGTATTGGATTTGTGAGTTTGAGCATACAGTATACCATATTAAATATGTATTTTAGATATTTTAGATATTCTGGTCTAAGTAAAGTCATGTAGATGATATGTTCTCTGCAGTTTTTATATTCTCTGCAGCCTACTTTTTTATACAATATGTCAGTATACAGTGCCACCAATTGGTGATTTTGGTTTGTATGTAAGTGACACACATACCATGATATCATTGTACAATTATTATTATTATTATTAGTATTATTGTTCTAGATGTTTCCCCACTCTATTTGACAAAGCATGCTGAGCCATGATTGGGCAAGGTGATCATGATTTTGTACAATCATGGCTCTGACTGTGCTCAGTGCCCTGATTGGGCAAAGCCTTGCACTTACCCAGCGGTCAAGTGCATTGTTTCATCTAATTAAGGCACTAGAATGCACTGTGCAGAGCCTAGTGTATTGCGGGGTGTTCAGAGGGAGAACATCCCGTCCAAACACCATGCAAATGTGTGTGTTCGTCGAACGGGCGAACAGGCGATGTTCAGGCCAAACTTTTGCTTGGCTGAAACTGTTCACCCAAGTCTACATGCAACTGCAAAATGTGAATGAGGTAAAAATGGAGGCATATTTAAGGAGTACAGCTAGATATCACAAAGCTTGTCATCTACATGCTAGAGCCTTTGTTCTCTTGTGGGAGACTTTTTATTTTCCTGACATGCCAGTTCAGTTGATTTTGGCAGGATGATAACAAATCAGGTTTTAATATTGAAAACCCAGCTAAAATGTTTTACTCTTGATCTTATTTAAACAACAGTTCTGGATTGATTGACAAATTTAAAATTATTGAAAAAAGGGTGACACACAGAACACAAACAGTGCTTTTCCTCTTCTCGCAGATAGAAACACTCTGAACTCCCCAGAAATAAGAAGATCAAACTCACAGAAGATAAGTATATCCCAGATATGTAACATGTACTTGGTCCACCAATAAAGTCCTGAGCCTCTGCCTAAGGCCCTGTACACACGTTCGAGGAACTCGACGGGCAAAACACAACGTTTTGCCCGTCGAGTTACTTGTGAAGCCGCCGAGGATCTCGGCGAGCCGAAATTTCCCATTGGACAACGAGGAAATAAAGAACATGTTCTCTATTTCCTCGCCGAGGTCCTCGTTGGCTTACTCGGCTGAAAGTGTATACACGGCCGGGTTTCTCGGCAGAATTCATCTCCGACCGAGTTTCTGGCTGAATTCTGCCGAGAAACTCGGTCGTGTGTACGGGGCCTAAGCCTCTGCCCGGAGGAATAACATTATCTTCTATAAAGTGCCCTTGTGGCTTTAAAAGATCGTAAATGTGCCTAATTTAACAGGGAAAGATGTAAAGGAATCTCTCATAGTGTGGTATGTTTGAAGACAGAGAATACAAATCTGCAGCATATGCTGATGATCTTGAAAAAAAACAACAAAAACACTGGCGCTAAAAAATGGTAGTATAGATACAAATAATGGATGGTTAATGATTCAGGAAGTTACCAAATATCTCTTAGGAGAGTGTAAATGAGAGAGACCAGAGCCGCAGGAAAATATCATACCCGGAAGTACTGATTGAACACAGAAAAAAGCACTAGAACCAGCGCTCATGGCTCTCAAACACATATAAACTCAATACCAAAAAGTGTAAAAGTAAGTCCATTTATTGGTCACAATAGCATATACTGATCCAATCATGAGTGAATAATTGTCCAAATAGTGAATGCAGTTAAAAATAACAATAAGATAAGCAGCAATGTACAGTCAGCAATGGTAGTGTCCGCGATCCAGGGAGCACAATGGGTTAAGGTCTCAGGACACATAGAGCAGCTCCTATGTTCAAAGAGATACACAGTACCTTAGGGCTTCTAGCTGTCAGCAATCGATGGAAGGGAGGGAGATGGAACTCTCAGACGCAGGCAGCGCTGGCCAGGACCGTAGCGCGGCTTAGGGATTCTATTCTCAAGTGTTCAGCAGTCTGTGGTGAAGGGGAGGGTGAGGAAACCCTCAAACGTGGGCAGCGTTGGCTGACACTGTAGCGCGGCTGAGATGGGAAGGAACACACGCACGCGCCGTCTCCGTTTCTCTATGGCGGATGACGTCACACGTCTGCGACGCCATCTGCCATCGGAGGAGACAGGCAGCGCTATGGATGGACAGTGACGTAGGTGCAATGCCTGCACTTGGAGCATAGGTGTACTGCTGCGCTCTGGTGGAAAGGAATGGAAGTACCATCCAATTCTTAGTCCTTGATACACAAGCTGACAAAATTGCTGGATAAAATCCTCATGGACCGGATCATGATGTAAAATCTAAAATAGATGAAGGAGGGGGGGTGTTCGCCTCGACAATGCGTTTCGCGCTCAGTGCGCTTTTTCAAAGTCAGGGAAATGAGGCACACACAACGTTTAAATAGGAAAAAGGGGAGGGTCATAAGGGCAAACGAGGGGAGGGGAACAGGGCCGTGTTCTTCAAAACCCTGAACCTTAACCCATTCGTTGCTCATAGAACATAAGCACATAAATACATATAATAGAAAAAATTAAATAAAAATAAAAAATATGATAAATAATATCGTATGATAAATAATAAATGAACAAAAGGATAAACATTAAAAATTAATATTGATGAATACAAAGAGAGGAGGGTGAATGGCAAATGTAAGCTTGTGCCACATCCAGTATATCTGAGAAAAGAAAAAGGTGGTTCCCCTGGGTAGACATTTAAGGCACTAATAGTATTCCAAAATATATAGGATATTGAGAGTAAAAAAAAGGTTTGTACATGTTTATCAAAAAATGAAACATTGAATTAAAATACACAGTTCCAATGGTTATCACCATATAGATAAATACAAGAAGAACCTTATTTACACCCGACGCGTTTCGGAATAACCTTCTTCAGGGTGGGTAGAGAAGGACAATTAGTTTGTCTGGAGCCTAAGAATACATAGAGTTAATTACATGCATTTATAGCATTATTAAATAACAACAAAACTTTTTTATATGTAATATATATATATATATATATATATATATATATATATATATATATATATACATGTAATTGTTCACTTGCGTATTATAAAGGATGATGAATATTTCATTGGATACGTTTTAAAATAATTGAAAATATACACAACATGCTGGGTTCAAGCAATGAGGTTGCCAGTCAAAGAAGGGTATCAGGGTGTACAATTAATGCAAGTTTGGGATGTTCATCCCGTTAGGGAGAAATTATTCCAAAGATCAAGATGCCGGTGGGTCAGCCAGAAGGGATATACTGGGACTGGGATGGAGGTCCTTAAAAATATATAAGATAATAAATACCAATAATAGATTGTACCTAAATAAGGCTAAATAGTACATATTATATAGATAGAGTAATAATTTGGTACAATAGCAGTTTATATGTTAATGAAGGGTTATATGTACATGTACCTGATATATGGAACGATTTTACCGCGATTTCGCGGCTGCGATTTTGCCGCGATTTTGCCGCGATTTCGGCCGCAATTTAATGTAAATCGCCGCCCGAAATCGCAAAAAGTAGTACAGGAACTACTTTTTGAAATCGCAGATGCGGCGTCGCACTGATTAGGACAGTGCCATTGCCAACAATTGCCGCCGATTTGAGATGCGATTTGACATGTCAAATCGCATCTCAAATCGTTCCAAATCGTACCCAGTGTGAACCAGGGCTCACACCAGCATTCTTTTCTGGGTTGGCAAGCTGTGAGGTTGTTCCTGTCAAGTAAGTCTATATTACCTGCTTTAATGATATTATGCAACGCTATCCTATAGCTCTTACGTTTACTAAACCATCACCTCTATGCTCGGATACTCCCTAGTTTGGATTTAGTTATCTAAACTTGTTTGTTTATGTTATCCTCTACATGAACAAATATAAAACAGAAAATATCATTATATTGATATATATATATATATATATATATATATATATATATATATATATATATATATATATATATATATATATATATATATTCTTTTTATTTTGTTCCTTAATATAATTCAATCCAATAATTATATAGTGCATATATTTGATTTAGTCCCCTCCCTCTTTCTTTTGTATATGATATTAAATTAAATAACTCTACAAATACTTTTAAAAAATAGAGGTTAAAATTAAGGCTAGATAAATCCCTATAGTAAGGTCATATCTTTTTTCTATCCCTGTAGTAATTCAGTGTACTGTTTGACAGCGGACACTATTAGGTTTGTTGCGGATCTCATATAATCAGGTACATGTACATATAACCCTTCATTAACATATAAACTGCTACTGTAGCAAATTATTACTCTATCTATATAATATGTAATATTTAGCCTTATTTAGGTACAATCTATTATTGGTATTTATTATCTTATATATTTTTAGGGACCTCCATCCCAGTCCCAGTATATAACTTCTGGCTGATCCACCGGCATCTTGATCTTTGGAATAATTTCTCCCTAACGGGATGAACATCCCAAACTTGCATTATTGTACACCCTGATACCCTTCTTTGACTGGCAACCTCATTGCTTGAACCCAGCGTGTTGTGTATATTTTCAATTCTTTTAAAATGTATCCAATGAAATATTCATCATCCTTTATAATACGTAAGTGAATAATTACATGTGTATATATATATATATTACATATAAAAACTTTTTGTATATATTTAATAATGCTATAAATGCATGTAATTAACTCTATGTATTCTTACGCTCCAGATGAACTAATTGTCCTTCTCTACACACCCCTGAAGAAGGTTATTCCGAAATGCGTTGGGTGTAAAGAAGGTTCTTCTTGTATGTATCTATATAATAATAACCATTGGAACTGTGTATTTTAATTCAATGTTTCATTTTTTTGATAAACATGTACTCTCAATATCCTGTATATTTTGGAATACTATTTGTGCCTTAAAAGTCCACCCAGGGGAACCCCCTTTTTCTTTTCCTATTGATGAATATAAATGTTGAATTGAATTCAATTCACTTCAATCAGAGTTTTTGGTTGATGCTATAGAATTTAGTTTGAAACACAACTATTTTTCTTTTTGTGAACAGTTTTATGTACAACACAAAGGTACAGCAATGGGAGCGAATTTTGCTCACGTGTACGCTAACCTTACTATGGGCCACTGGGAGGAGGAAAACATCTGGTTCCACAACCATTTTGCGGAGCACATTGTGTTTTACGGTCGTTACATCGACGACATTGTGCTCATTTGGAGTGGGGGTACGGATGTTTTCTTCTCCTTTGTGGCACATTGCAATGCCAACACTTTTGGCTTAACGTTCACATATGTGTTGGATTCACATGAACTGATCTTTTTAGACTTGGTGTTAATGAATGATTTGGACAAGATTATTACCAAGAATCACATGAAACCCACTAGTGGGAACTCATATCTCCATTATAAAAGTCGCCATCATCTCACTTGGAAACAAAATATTCCAAAAGAACAATTTAATAGACTTAGAAAGAACTGTACAAGAAATGAGGACTATGTAGAACAAAGTGGCCTTTTGCTGAAAAAGTCTGAAGAGAAAGGGTACCCTTGTGAACTAAACGAAGCGTTTTCTTCCTATGTGGGCCCCTACCCAAAAAAGAGAGTAGCGAAGGAACCAGTCAATGACGTTCATACTATAAGGTTTATATCTACCTATAATGGCAAAAATAATCAAGAAGCATTTTAATATCTTGCATTTAGATCAGAGATCGGTACTACCAACTACCCCACAAATAACGTTTCGTAGGGCTAGAACCATCAAAAACATATTGGCTCCCAGTAAAGTGCAGAAAAAATCTACAGGATCTCCATTAGACATCAGGCCTTATTTTAACGACAGAAAGGGTATTTTTCAATGTAAAAAAAGAGCATGTCTGACCTGTCAGTTCATTACACATGAAACTGACAAGATCAGTATGAGTTCAGGTAAAGTGTATACGATCAAACAATTCATCACCTCGCTGCTCGTATTGTATCTTGACCATGTGCCGTTTTTAAATGTGAGTTTACTGATTTTATTAAAGCAACCCTTTTTTTTACATTGCAGTACTGTGCTATGTGGCTTCCTTTCTCCTCTTATATCCACATCCACTGAGGTATACATCTGTCCACGTTCGTTCGCCAGGAGGAGGAGGAGGAGATTTTAGGAACCCACACAGGATTTTACAAACTCGGCGTTCGTGGGAGATAGGCCTCCATGTGAGTGCATGTCCATGTGATTCATCAACTGTACCCATAGCATCCCACAGTATTATGCCATGATTGTTTTGCTATTTCCCCCATATGTCAATGAGATGCGGAGCCACTCAGCTTCAAGTTCTGCTGCATCTGCCTGAATATATACCCATGGTGTTTTGTTTTGGCTGTCCGTGCTATAGCCGTGAGGTGAGCAGATAAGAATCACAAGAGGTGTTTTGCACTGAAGTTTGTTTTCATCAGCACTGGATTTTGGACTTTTTTTGGGAGCACTTTTGTAAAGACTTTATGATTGTTATCATTTTAGGTTTACATTTTCCTTTACTCTCATCATCATTTTTGTCATATTTTATCCGTCACTTTATTTATGTGTCTGTCATTTTGCTATTTCACCATTGCATTGTATTTTTTGGGAGTATTTATTGGTGCACACTGTACTTTATATGCTTTTGAGCCCCCCTTTTTTGCACCATCAGTTTATGTTGTATGTTAGCACATCTGTTTTTACCCACCATACCATTTAGGTTCTTCAAACCTTCAGTGGTTTACTCACTTATTTTGTGAGTTTTTTGTATCACTCTTCAGTTCACACAGCGCAGATACCATTACCTTTATAATTCATCACCTGTTCCACTGACTTTGTCATCTATGTATTGCGGTGCCCATGCAGGTTATTTTATGTAGGGCGCACCATATGGGCATTACGTGCACGAGTTGGAGATCATCGCCGACTTATTAAAAAAGGCTGTATTGAACATAGTGTGCCATGGCATTTTAACCGTGCACACAATAGGGACATCAAATGCTTGGAAGTATTTGTAATCAAACACATTCCCAAAGGAACCCTAACGTCAAATGAAAGATTCTCCCTTTTATGCAAAAGGGAAGTGTTCTGGATTTTTATGTTCGATTCTCTGGCCCCTAAAGGGTTAGACAAAGAGATAGAGACTTGTAGTTTTATATACATTTTGTGAGAATTTTATAGTCTTTCTCTCCCCTCTTTAATATTTTTAATATTTTTAACATTTTCAAATAATATATTTCTAATTCAATTCAACATTTGTATTCATCAATATATCATTTTTTAATGTTTAATTTTTAATGTTTTTAATGTTTATCCTTTGTTTGTTCATTTATTATTTATCATATTTTTTTTCTATTATATGTATTTATGTGCTTATGTTCTATGAGCAACGAACGGTTTAAGGTTCGGGGTTTTAAAGAACATTCCCCTGTTCCCCTCCCCTCGTTTGCCCTTATGTCCCTCCCCTTTTTCCTATTTAAACGTTGTGGGTGCCTCATTTCCCTGACTTTGAAAAAGCGCACTGAGCGCGAAATGCGTTGTCGAGGCGAACACCCCCCCTCCTTCATCTATTTTAGCTTTTACATCATGATCCGGTCCATGATTTCCAACCTCATTATCAATAATTACCTGTATTAGTATTGGGATCCTTCATTATATATATATATATATATATATATATATATATGTATATATATATATATATATATATATTGACTAAATTGTATTTAATCTATACTAAGAATTGTATTTGCCCTCTTATAGCTAGCTAAATACAAGCTACTAACAGTTATATTAACCTCTTGACCACTGGGCACTTAAACCCCTTTCCTAACCAGATCAATTTTCAGCTTTCGGTGCTCTCACAATTTGAATGACAATTACTCAGTCATACAACATTGTACACATATGACATTTTTGTCCTTTTTTTCACACAAATAGAGCACAAATTGGTGCATATTATTTGGTCTTTGTGAAAGTTATAGAGTCCACAAGCTATGGTGCCAATATCTGAAAATGTATCACACCTGAAGTACTGACCGCCTATCTCATTTCTTGAGACCCTAATAAGCCAGAAAAGTACAAATACCCCCCAAATGATCCCTTTTTGGAAATAAGACATTCCAAGGTATTTAGAAAAAGGCATGGTGAGTTTTTTAAAGTTGTCATTTTTTTCCCACAATTCTTTGCAAAATCAAGATTTTTTTTTCTTTTTTTTTCACAAAATGTTCATATTAGCAGGTTATTTCTCACACACAGCATATGCATACCACAAATTACACCCCAAAACACATTCTGCTATTCCTCCCGAGTATGGCGATACCACATGTGTGAGACTTTTACACAGCGTGGCCACATACAGAGGCCCAACATGCAGGGAGCACCTTCAGGCGTTCTGGAGCACTCAGGCCAATTCTGACATTTCTCTCCTACATTTTAAAATCATAATTTATTTGCTATAAAATTACATAGAACCCCAAAACATTATATATGCTTTTTTAGCAAAGACAAATTGCACACGCTCGTGGAATGGCGCCAAACTTCGCTACTTAAAAATCTCCATAGGCGACGCTTTAAATATTTTTACTGGTTACATGTTCTGAGTTACGGAGGAGGTCTAGGGCCAAAATTATTGCTCTCGCTCTAACGTTCGCAGCGATACCTCACATGTGTAGCTTGAACACCGTTTTCATATGTCGGCGGGAATTATGTATGCGTTCGCTTCTGCATTCAAGCACACGGGGACAGGGGCACTTTAAAAAAAATAAGAAAAATTATTGTTCATTTTACTTTATTTATTTTAGATACTTTTTTTCCACAAAAATGCAGAAATGCGGAGTATTGCATGGGGTATTGCGGAGTATTGCACAGGGTATTGCGGAGTATTTCACAGGGTATTGCAGAGTATTGCACAGGGTATTGCGGAGTATTGCACAAGGTATTGCGGTGTATTGCCCAGGGTATTGCAAAGTATTGCACAAAGTATTGCGTAGTATTGCACAAGGTATTGCGGAGTATTGCACAGGGTATTGTGGAGTATTGCACAGGGTATTGCAGAGTATTGCACAAGGTATTGCAGAGTATTGCACAGGGATGGCTGAGCATGGATGGATGGATGGCTGGATCTGTATGTGCAATTGTCACAGATCCAGCCCACAGCACTGCTGCTGTCATCCGATCCCTCCCCCTCTCCTCTCACACTGTACCGATCGGTACAGAGAGGGGAGGGAGGAACCGGCATCATCACATGACGCCGATTTATTTACAAGTAATCGCTTCGTCATTTGAAGGAGCGATCACGTGGTAAACGGCCGCTATCAGCGGCAATTTACTGCGATCCGTGATGTCTAGAAGACCCGGTGGTCACGGATGATTCTGGGATCCCAGGGGGCGCGCGGGAACAAGAACAAGATTCTGGGAGGATGTCCACAGACGTCCTCCCAGAATAACTCGACCGCGCTGTAGACGTATTTTGTCTACAGCGCGGTCGGCAAGTGGTTAATGTTACGTTTATATAAGCCATGTTACATTGACCATTCATACAAGCTTTGTGTTCAGTATTATTTTATACTATGTACACATATCTATACTGTTTTCAGTTTTAATTAAGCCTTTATTATGAAAAAAAAGTATGTTTAACGTTTATTAAAAAATTATTAAATTTGCACTTACATCATTGAAAATTATAACAGGCATGTATTCAAATCAAGAATGACTGTTTGTAGAGACTTTTGGAATAGGATTTTTTATATGATTTTCAAAGTTACGGGGGTCAGGGTCCCGGAGTCTCCTTCTATAGCTCTCCTAAATTTCCGAATTCCTAAGATTTCAAAATATGTCCAGAAACGTATATTTTTCATTCTTTTGGGAGTCAAGCTTACTATAGCGAAATCCTGGAAGCTTCATAGGGTATCTCTTCGAGCTGCCAAACACAACATTTTGTGGATTATGTCACAAGAAAAATTGGTCAGCTTCCTTTTAGATACTTCCCAGCAGTTTGAGGAGACTTGGGAATACAAAAGAGGGGGGGTACCCCACGGGGGCAAACCAAGATGGAATACTCCCGGGGATGAAAGAAAGCTACTAAGGCAGCAACGGACTATGTAAAAGGCCAAAAATGCAAATGTATTAAAAAATCAAAACATGATGATGGGTAATTGAATGACAGAATACCGCTTACAATAGCTGATCCTAAGAACCAGCCACTAATTGCCAGGCTATATTGCACCAATAAACCAAGTTCATTGAATTGTGCAAACAAACAACACATAAGAACAAATATTGACATAGACAACAAATAACAAGGCAATCCAGGCGCCAGATGATATGCACCTGCTGGAATTCCCGTACGAAAAAAAACGTATAACTCAAATTTATTAATCAAAGGATAAAAACAACGGGATTTTCAGCATGTGATTTTATCCTTTGATTAATACATTTGAGTTATATGTTTTTTTCAATGCACAATTCAATGAACTTGGTTTATTGGTGCAAAATAGCCTGGCAATTAGTGGCTGGTTCTTAGGATCAGCTATTGTAAGCGGTATTCTCTCATTTAATTACCCATCATCATGTTTTGATTTTTTTATAAATTTGCATTTTTGACCTTTTACATAGTCCGTTGCTGCCTTAGTAGCTTTCTTTCATCCCCGGGAGTATTCCATCTTGGTCTGCCCCGTGGGGTACCCCCCCCCTCTTTTGTATGCTCGTTTTAGCTACGGCGGCAACCTTCTGATAGGAGGAGTGACTTCACAATAAGGTCTTCTTGGGTAATTTTGAACAGGTTAATCAGTGGTGATATGCTATTTTCTTTGGTTTTTATATGAGGAGACTTGGGAACCCTGGACCAAGTGCGTAGGCAGTGGTCGACCTTGGGAGTAGATGTAATTTTTTATACTACTGTGGGCACTCTGGCGGAGGACTTCTTCTCTTTATCCCTTTTTTTTTCTTTCTTTTCTTCTCTATCTGGTCTGTTCTTCCTCTTTCTCTCCTGCTATGTAGGATGTCTCTTTTCTTTTGGGTTGATGTTTGACTAAGGATAATTTGGGGTATTTGTTGAGGAGTTATATGACTACAGCCAGTCGTTTTTCTAGGCGATACATGTTAGTTTGGTCCCAGGATCGCTCACACAGTTAGATCCCTTCAGGGGTGTAAGTGATTGTTTGATTCCTTTTATGGTGAATTTTCCTTTTTTTTTGTATTTTATTTTGTATTTTTTTTTTTACTTGTTTGCAATTACTATTCACCATGATAGTTGTTCTGTAATTGTCTGTATGGTTTATGTTCTGATTGTACTAGATTAGTACTTAGCAATCCTGTCTAATATTTGTCTTTGATGTTTATGTTTATCCTTCCAAAATAAAAATCTTTTGAAAGTAAAGTTAGAATGACAGTTTGTGTTCCACCTGTGTTCCACCAACTGGAAGTGACGTGTCTCAGAAAATCCAGATCAAGGTGTTTTGTCAGCAACATCTGACATCATCAGGGGTCACATGTTTGTTATAATTTTCAGCAATGTAAGTGCAATTGCCTCCCCCTCAGAATTAAACAGCTGGATAGTAACCCTCTCAGAAAAAGCAATTAGATAGGCATATGCACTATTCATAAAACACCCAGGGATGTAGACTACCCCAAATCTTAATAAAATAATCAGATAGGTAGGCAGTGTCCTTTCTCCTACAACATGCAGACAAGAATGTAATTTTCCCTCCTCAAAATGCAGCCAAATATGTAGACAATCCTCACTCTCATAAGCAAAACCATACTTCTCATAAAAGAGCTAGGTAATCATCTTACTCTCATTTAGCAGGGTCCAGCCAGCCCTTAATCCAGAGATCTACAGCAATATCTTCACAATTGTATTTTCTGGCTAAGTTGGTGAATTGAGGGAAAAGCTCTCTGCACTCACTGGTTTACATGTGCATCCTTGTGGACAATGGTGACAGAAGTGGCACAGTGGCACCCAATGCTTTTCCACCTTTTCCACCAATCCTATGCCTTACGCTTCCATGCCACAGAAGTACTCACAAGCACAGGTTGAGTTATCTTATGATAAAGGGGATGAAAGTAGCACATTTAAAGAGAATAATGGACAGGAAAGGGCTGGGAAGGTGGAAGGCCCCGACACAGGGAGTACCAATAGGGAGGTCTATGATGTGTGAGGTGGGTGCCTGTACCTATCAATACTTTATGGTTCCTCTACAGAAATTAATTATTTTTCAACATTATAGATGTACCTTACATGATGTTAGATTACATTTTGAAACAAATGTAGTCTGGCCATGATGGTGTTAAACACTAAAGGACTGTAGGTCCACCTTAAAAACATTAACTACATTTTAATGAATATTTGTTTTAGCTCAAAACTTGCTGAAAAAAAAATTTTTTTAGTAACAAGTCACTAATTATAGGCTACATCAAGTGTACATCTGGAAATGGAGTGAAGGTGACCCTGCCAAATCCATCACCAGAAAAAGTCCAATGAGCCCACAGAGGCAATAATGTGAAACCTTATTACATCAACTGTCAGGGGAATACATTTCAGTTAATGATGCAATAGCATGTACTGTATAAAGTTTTTGGTATACAGTATGTCCATGTGCCGAAGTATACCATAGAAAGACCAAAAGGAATTAGAAATTAAGGATTCAGGAGCACAAAAGACGCATCACTGATTTTTGGTAAAAAAATAAAAATAAAAATAAATGTATGACACTTCAGCTGCAAGAAATGTGAAGAGCTGCTCAATTGAGGCACATTGTAATTGATTCCATCCCTTTCTTTAAACAGGTGTTGATTGCAATAAACTACTTCTATTTTTACAAAAGGAATTGGATTGAATCGGCAGGATAGATTGTGTTGCCCTTAAAGGTAGAGAAAAGGTACGTTTTTGACTTTATATTTTTAAGTACAAAAAAAAGGAAAATAGGGATTGAGAGTCTAAGTATAGGTCAAGAATCTAAAGACAAAGCACATTTTTAGGTAGATTCAGGTAGAGTTAGGCCGACTTATCAGTAGATAAGTCGACCTAACTCAGAATCTACGCCGGCGTTTGTTTAAGCGTATGCTCAAACAGAGATACGCTTAAACAAAGCTAAGATAGGACGGCTTGCGCCGTTCTATCTTAGCTTGCAATTTTTCTGCTGGCCGCTAGATGGCGCTTCCATTGCGGCCGGCGTAGATTATGTAAATGAGCTTTTACGCCGATTCCCGAACGTACGCCAGGCCGCCGCAGTCGAATTACGTCGTTTGCATAAGGCCTTAGGCGGCCTAAAGTTATTCCACCTATGAGGTGGAATAACAATGTTAAAGTATGGCCGCCGTTCCCGCCGCGAGGTTCGAACTTTTTAGGTTGTTTGCGTAAGTCGTCCGCGAATCGGGAGTTACGTCGTTTACGCCACGTCAAAATCAATAGGCCCGTACGGCGTACCTAGCCGCAATGCGTCCTGGGAAATGTAGGCGCCCGGCGCATGCGCAGTTACAAAAAACGTAAAAAAACGTGAGGTCAAGCCTCATTAGCATTAAACACGCCCCCCCAACCCATTTGAATTAGGCGCCCTTACGCCCGCCGTGTTTACACTACACTGCCCTAAGTAAGGAGGTAAGTGCTTTCTGAATCATGTACTTTCCTCTCTTACTTAAGGCGGCGTAGTGTAAACACGCTAGGCTACGCCGACCTTAATTTTAGTCGCCCCTTCGTGAATCTACCTAATAGAGTACAACAGTCATTAAAATAAGTCTTCTTAGACGAAAACAACAAAATCATGTAATAAACTGTAGCAAAACAGAAGCTGTTAAAATAGCTGTATAGGTTATTTTGAGTTAGAACTATTCACTATTACTAAGTAAAAAAGGTCAGTTTTAAAAAAAAAAAATAATAACTACGTGATAAGAAGGCAAAGTCTTTGACTGACTTAGGGCTTGCTCACATATACTGCTGATCCTCCAAAAAGTGATAAGGAGGTGAAATGTTGCTTCCTTGCCACTTACTTTACCCTGAAAATGCTGACCACTGCACTGCAAGTACATTGTACATGATCACAGGGTTGTTGCGGAATTGGCCCTATTCACCTGCCAAATGGGACATGCCGTTTAACTTTTGCCACGGGCATGATGCTTTGCTTCCATGGGTACAGCCCTGAGCAACTACATTGCTTGGTTTAGGTCAGTGAAGTTCAATTCTTTTGGACCCAGACATCACCAAAGGGTTACACATAAAATTCAGTGATCATTCAATATCACACACAAGAGGATACAATCAAAGACTAATAGAATGATACAAAAGATGATCAGAGACTGCAAACATAATACAAGACTTGCTGCAGGAGACAGTTAAACTGTGAACATACATGTTAAAGGAGTTGTAGACTGGGGTCATGCTTCAGGAGGCAGTCTAAGACTGATGACATACTACTAGAAATCACTACTATAAGGCTGCATTCACACCTGAGCGTTTTGTCGCCTGAAGCATGAAGCTCCAAAGCGTTAGAGGGGAAAAAATACATTATTCTCAAAAGAGATGGTTCACATCTCCACTCCAAAACCCCTAACGCCGAACGCCTGAAGCTCAAACAAGTTCTGGACCCTTTTTTGTCGCTCGAATTGAGCGTATTTGGGCGTTTTTCTGTTTTTAACATTGGTGACCCTAGACCTGTCCAAAATCGCGGTAAAAAATGCCACAGCAAATCGCAGTAAAAAAAACGCTGCAAATATCGCGGCAAAACGCGGTAAAAAATGCTGCAAAATTGCGGCAAATCGCTACGCTCAGGTGTGAATGCAGCCTAACAGACACAGATTAGTGGCAGCAGGGGCTACACAAAAAGTACCAAAGGCCTTGTGCGGATTGACTTTTTTTTTAACATTACATTTTTTATTTAGTTATCAGAACATAAAATAACAAATAAAGACATTAAGACAAGTATAGCAGGATTCACACCATTACAGTTACATAGTATAGCGAATGCATTTTTGATAAATACATTAAAGCAGGATTTCACCAGCAAATTTTTTTTTTAAAAGTCAGTGTAGCTGCTGACTTTTAATAAAGCCACTTACCTGTCCTACTCGCCATCGCTGATGGCCCCCCCCGATGCCGATCCCCCAATCGGTGCAGGTCCCACGCTGCCATTCACACTAAGGGAAACAGGCAGTGAAGCCTTATGGCTTTACTGCCCGTTTCCTACTGAGCATGCGCGAGTCTCGCGCCGACTTGTGAATGGGTGGCTGCTCTCTGGGAACACACACAGTTCCCAGAAAACAGCACGCTCCATTCACTAGAAGAAGACGGACCGTGGCTATGGAAGATGCAGATAATGGACTTCCTCTTAGCAACAGGTATTTCAGGTGAGTTTATTTTTATTTTTTTTAATTTTTAGATTTTTTGGTCAAATTTTATTTTTCCTGGGTGGAACTTCGCTTTAAGTCAGTAAAATAATACTGAATAATCTTTCAAATTCATATCTTTAAATTCAGTTTCTAGCTAGTAAACCTCCAAGAATAAACCTATTCACCCCTAGGGGAGCAAACTGGGAACAGGTCTATTCTAACATGAACAAACAAAAGAGAGAACAGGATGTTGTCCTAGTAAATCAATGTATTCTATCGAGTCAAACCAATCAGGAAATTAAATCAGCATAAGTCTCTGCAAGGAATAAGTGATACCAACAGGCTACCTAGTGGTAGTTTAGAATGAGGGTACAAGCCTTTTAGTACTGTAGATGCTTTAGGATGTATGATCCATACATGTCAGTGCTTCTTAAAGGTAATTACGTTATAATTTTTAAGTGCTAACAGGAATTTATAGTATGCCTGGGTGTTGACTCTAAGGCCGAGTACTCACGACCAAACATGTTCGCTCGAAATGTCCGACGGGCTGTTTCCGGCGTACAAGGCTGTTTTTTCATTTGGCCCGCTGGCTTGTACACACCAGCGGACCATATTTCCCTGCGGACCTGAACGCGTGCACGTAATCCACGTTTGACGTCACTATAAAGGGAAAGGCCAAAGTCAATGGCGACGCCCTCTGTTCCGCTTTTGCTAGTTACGGCTTTGCTCGTGTTAGTGAAGGTTTGGTTAGAGCTGATTCACGCTTCTCGGTCTCCAGGCTTTAGCAGGTAGTATTTTCTCGTTCAGTGCGTGTGCTTGTGGGTACGTAGTTGGCATTCGGGTACAGGCGTGCAGTTCGTTCTGCTTTGCAGATTCGTACTGTGCGTTCGTATCTGTGTGTCGTGCGTTCTTTGCAGGTACCGCTGGATTTGATTGTGCTTTCTGTTGGAGTGTGTTCTTGACTGACCAGCCGGCCGGTTTGAAGCCATGATGGAGCAGCAGCGTCAATTTTCGCGAGTTGGTGCTGTTTATGGGATGGCTGCTGGATATGTTCATTATTCCAGTACTTTGGCCAGAAACAGGGGGCGGAGGCGTTTCTGGACCAAGAATTGGTTGCGCCAGCGTGACCAGTTCTCACATATGCCTCTGCTTAGGGAAATCCAGGAGAATAATCCTAATGACTATAGGAATTTTCTCCGCATGACGGACCCCGTATTCAACAGTCTGCTGGAACTTCTGTCCCCCTATATCACGAGGCAGGACACTGTGATGCGCCAAGCCATCACGGCCGAGCAGAGGCTTATTGCCACGTTGCGGTACCTGGCGACTGGGAGGAGCCTGCAGGACCTCAAGTTCTCGACAGGCATCTCTCCGCAGGCGCTTGGGGTCATCATACCGGACACGTGTGCTGCCATCATTAAAGTTATGCACGAGGAGTATATGAAGGTAAGTTTCCTCATTTTAACCTCACAATGTGTCTTTAATAATGTGGCAAACTAACTTTTTATTTTATTTCCCAGATATGCTGTGTGTTTAACTAACGTTCCCTTTTCTCCCTATGCATGTTGATATCAGCTTTTACATGTTCTTTTTATTTTGGCCTACCTGCATATTTTGATCTTACCCAATATTAACCTGTCCAGCATGCTATCTTCGGGCCAACCCCCACCTTGCCACTTTTTTTTTGTTTTTTTGTTTTCTAAAAACAGTTTAAACACCCCCCACCCCCCCTTCAAAGTGTTTTTGTCCCCATCAGAGGGCTGTGGAGTGTCTTATTAATTAAGTGGGCCTATATATTTGTGCCCCGAAATTCTCCCTTCATAATTTGAAAATGCTATTTAAAAAATGTAAAGTTGCACAAGGATGCTTGTAGGATTATGTTTGCAATGTTTATGTGCCAAAGTACTAAATCTCTTTTTTTGTTTGTCCCCACAGCTACCCTCCACACCACAGGAATGGCAGTCTGTGGCTTCCCAATTTGCCGAGCGGTGGGATTTTCCTAACTGCGGTGGAGCAATAGATGGGAAACACGTCCGCATTGTGCCCCCACCCCACTCGGGGTCCTACTATTATAATTACAAGGGTTATCATAGTATTGTGTTGATGGCGGTGGTGTCGGCACAGTATGAGTTTCTATATGTGGACGTGGGGAAGAACGGCCGGATGTCAGATGGGGGAGTGTTCGCACGGACTGATTTCTATGATCGTCTCCAAACTGGTGGTCTGGCATTGCCACCAGATGAAGATAATGTGGAAGGACTTCCGTTTGTGTTCCTAGCGGACGAGGCTTTCGGCCTTGGACCTCACCTAATGCGGCCTTTTCCCCAGAGGACCCTCACCTTAGAGAGGAAGGTGTTCAATTTTCGGTTGTCCAGGGCTCGGAGGGTAGTCGAGAATGCCTTTGGGATCCTCAGCAACCGGTTCCGCCTGTTCCTGACATCGATACATTTGGCGGAATATAAATTGAACACCATTATATTTGCCTGCTGCATTTTGCACAATTTTCTACGCAGGCACTCCCAGACGTACCTAGCCTCCATGGGCTCTGAGGCAGGACTACCCTCAGAGAACATTCCTGGCCTGGACACTGGTCGCGCTGGCTTGGCCCCCCAATCTGCTCGTGAGGTACGCGACAAATATGTTGAGTACTTCATGGGTCGGGGGGCCATTGCTATGCCAGATCATATTTCTTTCTAATTCGGCCCCCCAAAGAAAGGAATATTCTCACAACTAATAAATAATTAGACCATTGGACTTTATACAGTTGTTTGTCATTACTGCTTTTTCTCTATTTTTCTGTCTTCCAGGTTCTCTCCAAAAATAGTGCACTTCTAGTGCCAAATTTACTTACTCAGATGTATTAACTAACCACATTTGCACATTATTCACTCATCTACTAACTGGGTATTCAGTCTAGAAATAAGAAGCCACTCATTTTGCTGCTTTTGATGTCACAATTAAATTTTTTTATTTTAGTCATTTTTCAACAAGAAATGTGTATTTTTTTGCAGAAAACATTTCCTGGAATTTTTTGGTACAAAATATTGGCTTTGAATTATTTATTATTTTGTCTTTATTGACAGTGATTAGCAATAATACTGATCGAAACACAATGTAAGAATAATTTCACTGAAACTATACGCCAGAATTTTTGGGCTTGTCTCCTATATATCTATCTCTAGAGATATATATATATATATATATATATATATATATATATATATATATATATATATATATATATATATATATATATACACACTTCTAAACATAAGTTTTTTAGACTTTGGTTCAAAATTAAAGTTATTATTTAGTTTGGTTTTCAATAACCCAGAATAATTTATGTAGAAATTTTTTTGGTTATTTTTTAATGTTTTTTTTTTGTATTTGTTTCGAAGACATTTATTTACATTTAGAAATGTTTGGGTATTGTTTTTATACAAAACATTTTTTGGCTTTGTATTTGTTTGTGTCTAATTTTTTCCAAAAGATTTTAACACAACAAAAAGATTTTTTTTTTTTAAAGAAAATTCGTTAACTTATTTCTTTAGGTGAGATTTCTTGTTCGTTTTGTGATCTGAAACTGTAAACATTTACAAACCAAAAAAGATCAACACCAAACAAAAAATTAAAAAAAGAACAGCAGTCAGTCATGGATGGTGTGCTTTCACACTGGAACACGCCAAAATTTCTAAATGCACACATTCAGTGAAAACTCGCCAAATGTCATTGGTTAAACAGACAAATGGCCACATGTGCTATCTGACATCATGGGTGATCAATGTCTGTGTTTTGTGGGAGCAAACCCTTCTTCCTCTCAACTACTTGAGGATCGAGGAGGGGTTTGTACCCACAAAGCACAGACAATAGATAGTCTGTGATGGCAGATAGCACATATTGGCACACTGTGTGTGCATTTAGAAATTTTGGCGTATTATAAAGTACAAAAATTAAAAAGGGTTTTGTGGGCGGGGGATGGGCGGGGGATGGGCTTCTGTGGTTCAGTCTTTGACACGGCCCATCATGTCAATGATATTTTTGTAATTCTGTTCGATGACTAGCATCCTTTGGCGCATGTTGTCCATTTCCGTGCTACACTCTGAAATGACATTTCGCACATTCTGCTCCATGACTAGCATCCTTTCACGCATATTGTCCATTTCCGTGCTGCACTCCATTACTTGCTGTACAATTATAGAAGCACTTGCACGTGAAAAATGTGCTACACCATCTTCATCCCCTAAAAAGAAACAAATTGGCATTCAAAATATGTAAATAGTTTCCAGCCTATCTGCATATGTTTGGCCCTATTAATATAGGGGTGACACTGACCTGATGGCCTGATAATTTCCACATCCCCAATTTCTTCATCTTCTATCACTCCTCCTTCTTCCACCACCTCCCCATCATCTTCTATCACTCCTCCTTCTTCCACCACCTCCCCATCATCTTCGACTCCTCCTTCATCCATCAATCCACCTTCTTTCAATTCGCCAAATTGTTCTTCCGCCACTTGCCCTTCATCTGCTATAAATTCTAAGTCCAAAATTACTTCTTCCTCCTCTCTTCCTTCCTCCTTTCTTCCTTCCTCTTCTCCTTCCACATCCTCTTCTCCTTCCACATCCTCTTCTCCTTCCACATCCTCTTCTCCTTCCACATCCTCTTCTCCTTCCACATCCTCCTCTCTTCCTTCCACAGCCTCCTCCTCCTCAACATGTGGAGGTGTTTGATTTTGTGGGTGTCTGGCCCTCTCTGCCTCCTCCAATTGCTGGCGTCTTCTTTCCCCTATAAGAAATAAGGAAAAACAAAAGGTATACTCATCAGCACACAGATATTGGATATCATAAATCGCACACATTGCATAGACGATACATTTATGATGATTTTTGTTTGTTTATTCTTTCAGCAATCCTCCATTTTTGGCGTAGTTCTAGGCCAAGCTCTGATCCTGCCCCTTTTTTGCAAAGAAGTGACACACATGGATGTCCCCCCAAAACATTAATTCTCGTCGACCCTCCAAATAAATATACTTTGATTATTGAGACACAGGTGCTTTGCATTTCCAGATGTTAAAACATCAGCTTTATTTGCATTTTGGAGAATGAATCTTGTTTGCCTGTCACATGCACTCAATTTAATTTCGGTGATTTTGCTATTCAACAATGTTGGAAAACCAAGTTTGGGGCCAGTCAGCCATGTCCAGGTGTGTTGTTCCTGGAGTAACGTCGCATTTTTGCAAAACAATGTCATATTACGCGTGTTTACTATTTCACGAAATTTGGTAATGGTTGTTATTTGACATAAACACAATACAGTATCTACACGTGTTCAAAAGTACAAGCAGGCCAAGGAGGCAGATGTGAAAAAATACATGTCAACACATTATTGCAGACATTCCCCCCCCCCCTTAAATAATATGGACTTACTTTTACGCAGAATTTTGAGGATCTTCTTCATGTGATGTGGCTCCCTCAATTTTAAATCGGACCAACGCTTCCGGAGTTGCTCCTTTGACCTGGTGACACCAAACATTCTCCTCATTCTCCTTGCCACCTTGTCCATTATGTGAGACTTTCTATGGTTCGGTGTTTTGTAGGGCCCACATTCACCATCATAATCCTTCCTCCTCATGATGTAAACCAACTCCACCATTTCTTCAAATGCCATATTAGTGGCTTTATATCTTTTAGGCCTGGATCGGGACGGTCCTGCCTCTGTCCCTTCACTTGCGCCATGAGAGCTCCGTGCCCGCTCGTGTGACATCGCCATCTTTCCTTCCCACAGAGATTAGGGGCGTGGAAACGAGGAAATGTCCCGTCAGGGGCGGAGATGAGGGCGGGGATTCTTGCATATGTGGAGTGTCGCGAATGCCAACAACGTATTGACGTAGGTTACGCGGAGAATATTCGCGCGATTCCAGAACCTACACAGTTAACGCCATATTTACTTTTTCAAATGATTAGGGGCATGGCAAAGGTGATGAGGGCGGCGTTTCATACATACGCGGAGTGGATAAAAGGCGCTTGACGTGATTACGTAGGTTACGTGTTAATTCAGCGAGCGTAACAAACGAGGATTTTGAGAGAGGCAGGTAAGAAATTTAAACATGGGATCAGCAGCGGGCTCTAAAATGTAGAGCCATGGGATGGGGGTTTGGTCTGTTGGTTGCACAGTTTTATTAAGCTATTATGTCTCTTGGATACCAGAATGTGATTTTCGTACCCAAATGCTTTTGTAGACATCACAAAATAGAGAGGTCAAAAATGCTGTGACTCATTATCAATTATGTAGGGTGTATTCAGATCAGGCCAAGTATTGTTCTGTGTTGGTTGGACAGAGGTCATTAGGAAGTTTCTTTCATGTAATCAATGCTGAGGGGCAGGATATCTACACATGCAATAGTGCATTGATGAATGCTGTCATTTGTAATAATTGTGTATGGTTCTAGATTTCAATTATTTACTGCAATGTAACCAAAGGGGCGGCATGTATAAAAATAATGTTAGCTACAACCAACCAATGGGGCCAAGCTGGCCAGCATTTTCTAAACAAGAGACACTGTGTTTGTATTTCTATATAGGTACTACTTTTTAAACAACATATTCTATCAATGTAAATGCTGAGGCTTTTTTTAATTGTGTTTTTGGTTTCTTTTTATTTTTTCAATCTAGAATAAAAATCACTAAATCATCATTTCCCAATGGATCTCCTGCAGACCCAAGAGATTATCCAGCACTTGCTGGATAAATTTAGGGAAATGCCCATCCTGTGGGATTCAAAGCAGCCCACCTACCACAACAAGGACGTACGAGCGGCAGCACTTGAACAGCTAGCAGCATACATGAGGACATGGGTGCCAGAATGCAGTGCCAACATGGTGAAGGATAAACTTGCCAACCTCAGGGGCACATATAGGAGAGCGTACAAAGCTCACCAAAAGCAGCTAAGATCTGGAGCAGCAGCAAGACCACCAAAGGAACCCAAGCTGTGGTATTACAGCCAGATGTCATTTTTGCGGGATCAACTGGAGGGCAGGCCATCAATGTCAAGTCTGAATCCCAACCTTCCCTCCACGCTACCTTCCAGCGGGACTTCCCCAGATCACAACAGCCCTGCAGAGTCGGATGAAGAGGGCCTGGCTGACAGAGAGGCAGATCTGCGCCTCTACGATGATGAGGTATAGTAGTTTCATAACTATTTATGTAATAATATTAATTATTGTTTGATTCTTGACTTGATATTGGTTAATAAAATACAAGCTGGGAAGTAAAAATCTAAAGTCGTGGGCAAACAAATAGGTGTCAGGGATGACAACTGCAGGGGTCAGAGGGTGAGTCTGTTTTCAAGTTTAAATTCAAGGCAAAAAATAAGATTCAAGCATGAAAATGTGAGTGATTATATTCCTAAATATATTACAACATGTCCCTTTTTTTTACACAGGAAGAAGAGACCAGCCAGGAGGTGGCAGATCCTCTCCTCACTGACAGCCAGGCCGAAGGGGTCAGTGGCAGCCAGGAGGAGGCCGGGCCCAGTGGCGTTCAGCAGCTCCCCAGGACAAGCACCACCAGCCAGGCTCCTCCCCTTTATATTAGGCCACCAGGCCGTAAGAAGAAATTGGGGGCAGTGGAGGAAGCCAGCCTCCAAATGATTAGGGAGGCGAGTGCCATCATGAGGGCCCCCCTCAACCCCACTGAGGCCTACAGTGCCTCCGTGGCACATGATCTCAATAAAGGCACGGAGGAGCAGAGGCAATTGGCCAAGGGCATCATCAACCAGGCCCTTTGGTGGATGCAGAGGGAGCTGCTGACCCCAGACACTGGGCTATGTGACCCGGCCCGGCTTGCTGAACATCATACTCCTGCTGCCACATCATCCCCACCTGCAAGGGCCCAGGGAAGACCCGCTGTAAGGCAGCCTGGAAGGAAGGTTGCAAGGAAGAGGAGACGTTGATGCCCTGCCTTCCATTTGATCCCCCACAATTGGCATCTTGTTTGGACTACCACAGCTTGGGTTCCTTTGGTTATGTGCTGCTGCTTCTGATTTTAGTTTGTGTGCCTCCTGAGGTTGGCTAGTTTAGCCTTCACCATGTTTGAAATGCAAGTTTGCATGTATTTTGCTAGCTGTTCAAGTGCTGCCATTCTGTTTTTGTTCCTTTTTATAATTTGCTAAAATAAAAGCCTTTTTGTTGATTTGAAAAACGTGCCTATTGTTTGTAATACTGTGGGTATTATTTTAGGCATCAAACATTACAAACAAATAAAATGTTTAATCTAAAATATTCACTAACTCATGGGGGGGGGGGGGCATTTGGTGTGCCAACATGGTAGACAATTTAAACAACCTTCAAAATAATCCAGTTAAATATACAAACAAAAGCAAAATCAAAACTATTTCCTATTACAATATTCTAAATGGTGACATAACTATAAACACATAAATAAAGTGGGAAAGATAAACATTAAACATTAAAAGCAAAAAATTAGACATGTGGAGGACCACTAAAAATATGATACGTCGGGCCAAGAAAAGATTGCTAAAATCTTACTACATCACAGCTAACAAATTTCACTTTTCAGTATGGAACAACTCAGTTGAAATAACATGAGCTAAATAACTGATTATTTATAGCAAGAGAAGAATGAATAAAACGACGGCATCAAGCGTTGTTTATTGTGTGGTTTGCTTCAGTGTTCTATTGCTAGAATT
Organism: Rana temporaria; assembly: GCF_905171775.1. Classification (NCBI taxonomy): domain Eukaryota; kingdom Metazoa; phylum Chordata; class Amphibia; order Anura; family Ranidae; genus Rana; species Rana temporaria. The sequence goes on from NC_053493.1 coordinate 273,072,254, forward strand.
AATCTTTCTATTGACGAATGTGCCATATCCCAAACAAACGTGAGTTTTACCTGAACGAGCGCTCCCGTGGCCTCATTTAGTCTGAGCATGCGCGGGGTTTTTGTACGTTGGTTTTGTGTACTCACCACCAAACATGTCCGTTCGGACAGGATTTGAGCGGACGGTTTTAAAACAAGTTTGCAAATAAATGTCTGCTGAAAAACGGCCCGGCGGGCAAATGTACGGTGAAATTCTGTACGCTCGTAACTACACACGACCAAACATGTCTGCTGAAACAGGTCCGCGGGCCAGTTTCAGCAGACATGTTTGGTCGTGAGTATGGGGCCTTAGAATGACATCACACAGGTTAGGGGCCTCAATTGATTTCCACATTTTCGTTATTACAAGTCTAGCCGCTATAAGAATTTTCGCCACTAATATTCTGTATTGAAATGGGAAAGTGTCAAGGTTGATACATAAAAAGGCCATAGCAGGTTATAGTTTTAACAAGTGAGGCAATAAAGGTTACAGAAACTGGTCAGATTTTTACAACTTCATAAAATGTGGAATAAAGAACCAACTTGATCCGTACAATACCAGCATAGTGGTGATGTAGATATATTTTGGATATATATTGGATATATTTTAGCTAATTTGTAGTTAGGTACCATCTATTCAATATTTTCTGGGATTTGTCCTAAAGATCTAAACAGGATGTTGCAGTTTGGTTTATTCTTATAGCATTGTACCAACATTTGTCCAAAAAGGATTGTCTTAAATCTTTTTCCCATTTATACATATTAGGGTTTTTCTCATATTTAGGACACTGAGAGAAACATTTATAGAAGAAAGCTATACTTTTATGTTTTACAGGTTTGTTAATGGTGAGGTGTGACCAAATTAAAGATGGAACTTCAAAATCTTGATGTGGATTAAAGCTTTACAGACGGTTAAGCTTATTTGACTTATCATCAATCGTGGCTTTGTATCCTGAGGGAAGGTGTACGTAAAGGTTAAAGCCCTCAGCAATCCATTTGTTCATCGAGAGTCGGCCTCTACTGTAGTCAAGGGCTCTGAGTGGTATAGGTATCCTTTGTAAATGCCCTAGAGCATGGAAGTTTGAGACAAGAAACTTCCATGCTAACAGGGTAGCTTTAATGAAAAGAAATTAAGGAATATGATCTTCGGGAATATCATATAAGCCACTGACTGGGCAAATAAAGCATTTCCCTTGATAATTTCTCTTTCAATTGATAACCACAACTTATCGTAATTTGGGAAGAACCAGTATTTCATTTGATCCAAAAGTGTTACATGGTAGTATTTATGCATATCAGGTAAGTTCATACCCCCTTTGTTTTTAGAAGATGTTAAAATAGAGAAAGCTACCCTTGGTTTTTTGTTATTCCAGACCAGGTTTCTCAATTAAGTATTTAGAATCTTGAAAAAGCTTGAAGGTATTGGAATAGGTATGGATCTAAAAAAGTAAAGTGTCTTGAGTAGGGTTTGCATTTTAAATGCTGCAATTTTGCCTTGTTAATTTTGTAATAAGATACTTTACTAAAGGAGTTAAGTAAGAAAGTGATTTCCGCGCCAAAATGATTTTAAAACTAAAAATGTGGGATAAAATACAAATATATCAAAAAGCTGCTCCCCTAGAAAAAAAGAGGATAGATAAATCTCTTGATTCAGTGAGTAATTGGGTGATAGGGGGCGCTATTGCAATAAAGTTAACCTTAATAAAGTGTATCAAAAAAAGGGTGTGCACCAATTGAGACACACAATAAAAATGTGAATGAGTAAGTGCAATTATAACACTCATGACATGATTTAAGAAGATTGCATGTTCCTCTGTTTTCCTCATTCAAGCTGAATTGTTACCATTTGGGAAAGTGTTAACCATCACTTTAGGATTACATGGACAGTGTTTATAATTTTTTCCTTTGGACTTTTTTTGTCTCTTGGCTTTGGGAGCACCGCTTTTCTATTGTGTTTTGCTTATAGATTGGTCACCATTATACCTATCCATGGTTATTGGCACTGTTTATCAATTTTATATATTTATATTATAGTTTTGTATATATCACCTGATTTGCAATTCCTACTGTGAGTGTTATAATTGCACTTACTCATTCACATTTTTATTGTGTGTCTCAATTGGTGCACACCCTTTTTTTGATACACTTTATTAAGGTTAACTTTATTGCAATAGCGCCCCCTATCACCCAATTACTAAAGGAGTTAAGTACTGATTGTAGAACATGCAAGGATTTGTTGGGATTAGTTAAAGATAGAATGATGTCATCGGCAAATAGGCCAATTTTTTGTATTCTATCATCTATCTTTATTCCTGAGATATTTTCATTGGACCTAAATGGTTTCCGCTAAGGGTTCAATTACCAAAGTAAATGCAATGGGTGAGAGTGGGCAACCATGTCCTTCGTGAGGTTAAAAGTCTTATAGGTAGATTCACAAAGAACGGTGAAAAGTTGCGTAGCCTAGCGTGTTTACACTACGCCGCCTTAAGTAAGAGAGGAAAGTACATGATTCTGAAAGCACTTACCTACTTACTTAGGGCGGCGTAGTGTAAACACGGCGGGCGTAAGGGCGCCTTATTCAAATGGGTTGGGGGGGCGTGTTTAATGCTAATGAGGCTTGACCTCACGTTTTTGACGTTTTTTTTACACTGCGCATGCGCCGGGCGCCTACATTTCCCAGGGCGCATTGCGGCTAAGTACGGAAACGTAATTAGACTGCGGCGGCCGGGCGTACTTTCGTGAATCGACGTAGAAGCTCATTTACATAATCTATGCCGGCCGCAATGGAAGCGCCACCTAGCGGCCACGCGAAAAATTGCAATCTAACATATGACGGCGCAAGCCGTCGTATCTTAGATATGTTTACGCGTATCTCTGTTTGACCATACGCTTAAACATACGGCGGCGTAGATTCTGAGTTAGGCTGGCTTATCTACTGATAAGCCGGCCTAACTCTTTCTGAATCTACCTATTAGACAACATTCCCAAGGTAGAAACTTTTGCTGATGGTTGTGTATAAAGTAGCATAATTGCTTCATGGATAAATCCTGAAAATCCAAACTTCTCAAGAGTCCTGGAGATATAGTTCCAAGGCACTCTATGGAATGCCATTTCTGTGTCCAGACCTAGGAGCAGAGAAAGTGTTCATGTGTTCTCAACGTAGTTAATCAAATTGATCATTCTTCCCGTGCTGTCCAGGGCTTGAAGACCCTTAACAAAGCTTACTTGGTCAGAATTGACCAGGTAAGGGGTTATTTATAACAAACGATTGGCCAATATTTTGGCATAAATTCTAATGTCGGAATTGAGCAACGAGATTGGTCAATAGTTTAAAAGGAGATGTCAAGTCTTTGTCAGATTTTCGGGAGAGTAATTTTACCGCTTCTAATAGTTGGCTGTAGCTATGCAATTAAACAGGTTTAAGTGCGGAGCTAAAATATTAATGAATGTTTTGTAATATTCGTTGGATAGACCGTCATTACCTGGCGATTTATGCAGCAGAAGGTCTTTTATAACTTTCTGGGTTTTCATTAACGATATGGGTTGATTTAGTGCGTCAAGTGTATTAGAGTTCATTTTTGGTAAGTTCACTTTGTCTAAGAATTCTGTAATGTCTTTTATTGTTGGTTGGATAGTATCCTTGTAATTTTTAAAGTTGTATAAATCTCCATAATAATCTGAGAAAGCATCTGGTATTTTGTGTGGGTTTATTAATGCTTTTCCAGATTTATGATGAATTAGTCTATCAATTTTTTGTGTTCTTTGGCAGTGATGTAGTACATAGGCCATCAATTTGACTGCCCTATTATTTTGGGAGTAATAATTAAATAACATTTATGTTGAAGTATTTGTCATGGTTAGTTAATAAAGTTGACCTAAGCTCATTCCTTTTGTTGTTAATTTTTTGTAATAAGTAAGAATTATCTGGAGATTGTTCATGTTCTTTTTCAAGACTAGATATATCTTTTAAAAGGACATTAACAAATCTTAGCCTTTCTCTTTTATCCCTAGATGCCATCTGGATAAGGATACCCCTAATAAAGGCTTTGTGAGTACACCACAGATTTGTAGGAGATGTAGAGCCATTATCATTCAAATCAAAGAATTCTGTCAATTTGTTCTTCATTGCAGATACGTCACCCTCTTGAGAGAATAGAAATGCATTATTCTTCCAAAGGGTTGATATTAGGCCTTGTTGGCCTGTCGTAATAGATAAAGTGATTGGTGAATGGTCTGACTAAGTGATAATATGAATTTGTGCATCTGAAAATTTTTGTAAGAGCATTTTGTCTGCAATGAAAAAATCTATTCTGGAATAAGTTTTATGTACATTACAGAAAAATGTGTAGTCTTTTTCAGTGGTAGGAAAACACCTCAATAGATCGTATAAATCTTCCTCAGCGAAAATATTACCAAGATTCAATCTTTTTGTGCGGTCTCTTTTAGTAGTATCTACATTAGGATCCATTGGGGCATTAAAGTCTCCGCAGATGATAATATGACCTTTCTGTATTTTCCATACCTTTCTCAACAGCTTATGGATGAATTTTTGTTGATGCTTGTTAGGAGCGTAAATGTTGGCTATTGTGTAAGTAACATTGTCTATATTAGCAACTAGAATTATATACCAACCATGGTCATCTATTACTGAGTCCAAAAGGTGGAATGAGACTGTCCATTTGTTTTCCGTTATAACACCTTTCTTCTTTTTAAGGTTGTTAGAAAAGAAGATATGTGGGAAAAGACGATGCAAAAATCTAGGTGCTTTATCCTTCCCAAAATGCGACTCTTGTACACATATGATGTCACTCTGAAGTTTGAAAGCATCAGTTCAGAGAGCTTTTTTTTTATGAGGACTGTCAAGTCGCGATTTTTTTTTAAGGTGTTGATGATAAGTAGCAGCAACATCCTATTGTGGATAAGCCAAGATATATAATAATCATGTTCCTGAGTGGAGAGACAAACCTTGAAGGAAAACAAGATAGATTTGCATAGAATGAGTAATTTTGAAATCCTGAAGAAAATATAAGGAGACAAAATTAGAAACAATCATAAAAATTCAGAACTTCGAAGAAAAACTTTGAGTCGCCATGCAACTGTAGGGTGAACCAATGTGCACTTATAGATAGGGGGAAATTTACCCTTTCCTTCCGGGGTAAAAGTTTCCCTGAGAACAGATAGCTTTGAGGGTTTAGCAGTGAACCAGAGTAATCCAGTGAGTTTAGGCATGACTAAGTTGCTCTTCTTGTGCGATTTATACTGCAGATTATTTGCTCTGTGTGTTATCTTCATCCATAGGGAGCAACCCCCAATTCCCCAACAACTTCAGGCCTTCATCCAGTGTATGGATATTGCAGGAAACATCATTACGATCAACAATCTATTTGGTGGGGAAACCCCATCTATACTTGAGATTATGATTTTCGCAGTATCTTAGTAATGGAATTCAGGTTTTTCCATGCCAATAAAGTTGCTTCTGAGTAGAAAAAAATACTTGCATATGGATCAGGTAGTGGGGCATGTTGTTGTGCCCTTTGCATCAGGAGATCTTTAATATGATAGAAATTAATTCTTGCAATAACATCTTTAAGGAGTTTTTCTGGTATATGCAAAAGTTTTGGCAATCGATGATCCCTGTTGTCAGCTCCTGATGCAGCATTTTGGGGAGTAGATCAGACAGTAATTCAGTATTTTTGACAGTTTATGGGATCCCTCTGAATTTGATATTATTGCATCTGGATCTGTCCTCGATATCTGTTATTTTCAAACTAAGGGACACTATTCTGTGCTCCTACTCCTGGACCTCTCTGCCCCCTTCGATACGGTTGACCACCCACTCCTCCTCAAAAAACTCCACACCTTTGGTCTCCGTGACTGTACTCTTCGCTGGTTCTCTACCTACTTATCCAACTGCACCTTCAGCGTTACTTACAACTCTACTTCCTCCTCTCTTCTTTCATTCTCTGTTGGGGTCCCCCAAGGTTCTATTCTTGGACCTCCCTCTCCTATTTTCTATCTACACCTCCTCCCTGGGTCAGCTGATAGCCTCCCACGGCTTCCAATACCACCTTTACGCTGATGACACTCAAATCTATTTCTCTACCCCACAACTCACTCCTTCATTCTTCTCACGTATCACTAATTTACTATCAGATATATCAGTTTGTCTGTCGCACCACTTCCTCAAACTCAATCTATCCAAAACGGAACTTATAATTTTTCCTCCCCACGTGCCTCTTCCCCTGATCTCTCTGTCAAAATTAATGGCACAACAATCAGCCCATCCCCACATGTCAAGGTCCTAGGAGCAGTCCTGGACTCTGAACTGTCCTTTAAGCCTCACGTTCAATCCCTGTCCAAATCTTGCCGCCTCAACCTTCGCAACATCTCCTAAAAAAAAGGCACCTTTCTAACCAATGACACCACAAAACTCTAAAATTAACCCCTGGTCATCTCTCGCCTCGATTATGCAACTCCCTCCTCATTGGCTTACCTCTGCGTGCTCTAACCCCCCTTCAGTCCATCATGAATGCTGCTGCCAGACTCATCCACCTTACCAACCGCTCTGTTTCTGCTACTCCCCTCTGTCAATCCCTCCACTGGCTTCCGCTCACCCAACAAATTAAATTCAAACTACTAACAATTACCTACAAAGCCATGCACAACTCTGCCCCCAGCTACATCAATGACCTTGTTTCTAAATACCAACCTAATCGTTCTCTTTGTTCTTCTCAAGACCTGCTACTCTCTAGCTCTCTCTTCACCTACTCCCATGCTCTTCTCCAGGACTTTTCTAGAGCCTCTTCAAGCCTATGGAACTCCTTACCCCAATCTATCCGTCTATCTCCTTCTCTATTAGCTTTTAGAGGATCCCTGAAAACCCTCCTCATCAGAGAAGCCTACCCTTCCCACACCTAACTGTATTTTCATTTGTGTCCTTCTGATCATCCCCCACAGCTAACTACCCTTAGGCGACGTACACACGGTCGATCCAAACCGATGAGAATGGTCCGACGGACCGGTTTCATCGGTTCACCGCTGAAGTGGCCTGATGGTCTGATGTGCGTACACACCATCAGTTCAAAAACCGATCGCGTCAGAACGCGATGACGTAAAACACACGACGTGCTGAAAAAAACGAAGTTCAATGCTTCCAAGCATGCGTCGACTTGATTCTGAGCATGCGCGGGTTTTGAACCGATGCATTTGTGTACTAATCATCGTTTTGGACCTATCGGGCAGCGGTTCATCGGTTCGATTTTAAAGCAAGTTCTAAAATTTTTGACCGAAGGACAACGGACCGATGGACCGTACACACGGTCGGTTAGGACCGATGAAACTGGACTTCAGGCCGTTTTCATCGGTTTGGACCGACCGTGTGTACGCGGCCTCAGTTCCACTTGACCCTCCCTTCTAGATTGTAAGCTCTAACGAGCAGGGCCCTCTGATCTGATTTGTATTGTGACTGTACTGTCTTCCCTGATGTAAAGCGCTGCGCAAACTGTTGGCGCTATATAAATCCTGTATAATAATAATAATAATAATAACTTAAGTTGCCTCAATTCTTCTATTAGCTCAAAATGGGAGTCTACCAATTTATTGTGCGCGTCAGTGACATCCTCTATTTTATTTTCCATGTTATCAATTGTTACTTCTAGACCTTCTATTGCCACATTAGTTCTGTGCATATATGACTACACATCTTGTTGAATCACTCTTCTCAGAGACAGAAGCATTTCTTTGACATCTGTATCAACTATAGGCTGTCCAGATGTGGGGAAGGCAAGCAGTTTATCAGCACAGGGATTATTAACAGATGGCTGGTCATAATCAGGCAGTGAACTACTGGAATGTTCACCTGAGGGGGAAATCCTTCTTCTTTGTCTCTGAGGTCCAATAATTTCCTCCCCCATGTCAGGGTCAGCCACATATCTGCCATTTTCAGTGTTACCAAGCTCATTGTCTCTGTCACTGGCTGCTGTCCAGCGCCAGGATGCTGAGGTAAAGCTGTGTCATTCTTCGTCACAGGATCACTATAGTGATTCTTAAATGACCCCAATTTCCTGGGTCCTCCGTGGTCTTTTTCTTTTGCCCACTGTGACACGCTATTACTCCAGATATTAAATTATCTTTTTGTGCCCTCAATACCTCTTTTAGTTTGCTTTGCACTTTCAGTCTTTTAGGCTCTGTTTCCACTACTGCGAGTCGTTCTGCGACGTGACACAAGTCAAAACCCATGTATGTCAATGGTCCCTGTTCTATTGGTGCGACTCAAGTCGCAGCAACTCCAAAAAAGTTCTTGCACTACTTTGTTCCGACTTGCTCTCACATGGTTTTCACCGGTCACATGACATTGCATTAAAAATCACATTGCAAAGTCGCATTGTAAATCGCGTGACTTTGGGGTTGCAATAGTGGAAGCAGAGCCTTATACCTGATAAAGAAATCTCTCACCCCAAACATTTACTGTGTAGTATATTGCTTAATACAGACTTTGAAGACAGTGGATTGTCAGCCTGTTTCTACTTTCCTAAGACCACATCTGTTCAACAGAAACATGCAACAGCTAAAAAGATACAGGGTACTATGGAACCAATATAGTATGCATTTGTGAAATCTGTAACCCTTTCTCACATTATTTTAAACATTTTAAATTGGCCATGAAATGCATGTGTTATAATGCTCTACATTTCAGATAATACCACCAATGAAACAAGTAGTAAATCCGTGTAAATTAAATGTAGTTGCTCTTACAAATATACTAGGATCAATCAAAGTTCTAAAAAGGGGGTTTGAATATGTTAAGAATTAAACCTTAACTGTATGACATTTAGGGGCTGCTTTATAAAAAAGAAAATTAGGATAGCATTTTGCCAGGCGAAACTTTATTCTGTGTAAATTGGGCAAAAAAAAAATGTGTGCTGTTTAAATGTTTTACATTGATTTAAAACAGAACATACTACATTTGGCCACTAGATAGAGCTAAGTATCATACGAGTGGCACTTATGAGGATAACAGGACTGTGTTTATTGGTGGCAAAGGTAAAGAAAAAACGTTCCTTGTGCAGTTATTGGCCATTTTTTTTCCTGTCATTAGTAGAAACACAATAGTCTCATATAAGCTTATTCATACGTTACCAATTAAAATTATACCATTTTATACAGTGGGTGACCGCAATATTGTGTCAATCTCGCTCCGTTTCACGGCGCGATTGACCACCTACGAGCCCCATCGCGGGAGCCAGCGCCGAGCTGGCTTGCCGCGATGGAGACAAAGCCGTCATAGAAGCGACGGGAGATCCAACTTGGATTCCCGCCAATTCTATCTGCGGCGTTTGGTATGCATTCCTGAGAGGGAGAACTCCACGGCAAATTTTAAATAAAAAACCGACATGGGTTCCCCCCCAGGAGCATACCAGGCCCTTAGGTCTGGTATGGGTTGTAAGGAGACCCCCCCTACGCCGAAAAACCGACGTAGGGGGTCCCCCTACAATCCATACTAGACCCGTATCCAAAGCACGCTACCCGGCCGGCCAGGAAGGGAGTGGGGACGAGCGAGCGCCCCCCCCCTCCTGAGCCGTACCAGGCCGCATGCCCTCAACATGGGGGGGTTGGGTGCTCTGGGGCAGGGGGGCACACTGCAGGGCCCCCCCACCCCAGAGCACCCTGTCCCCATGTTGATAAGGACAGGGCCTCTTCCCGACAACCCTGGCCGTTGGTTGTCAGGGTCTGTGGGCGGGGGGCTTATCGGAATCTGGGAGCCCCCTCAAATAAGGGGGCCCCCAGATACCGTCCCCCCACCCTAAGTGAATTAATATGGGGTACATCGTACCCCTACCCATTCACCTGGAGGCAAAGTGTTAAAGTAAATAAATACACGACACAGGGTTTTTAAAATAATTTATTAGTCTGCTCCGGAGGCCCCCCTGTCTTCTGTAGCTCTTTTAGCAGCTTCTTCTTCACCGCCGTCTGGTCCTCTTCCGCTCTCCGGGGGTCTTCTCCGCTCTCAGGGGGCTTCTCCGCTCTCCGGGGGGGTCTTCTCCACTCTCGGGGGGTCTTCGTCTATCTTCTCTGCTCTCCGCTGTTGACTCAGCGCACCGCGGTTCTTCTCCCGCTCTCCGGTGCCTTCTCCTTCAGGGCTGGCCGCCGCTATCTTCGTGTGTTAGCTCAATTACTAGTGGCGGCCAGCCCGGCTGTTCTGTGACGTCTTCTTCTTCTTTTCTCCCTTCTTCCGATGTTGACACGACGCCTCTTCTCGCTGCAATGGCGGGAGCGCGGTGTGCATCCGATTTATATAGGCCTCTCTTATGATGTCACAGTGCCATCATGCTCCGGTACCTACCCGCAGATAGAATTGGCGGGAATCCAAGTCGGAACTCTCGTCGCTTCTATGATGCGCTCGCTGGAATGTGCTTTGTTTATTCCAGCAAGTGCGAGATGTCGGCATCATGTCGCCGAGAATCAGCGCCATGCTGTCGTGCTAGAAACACATTCTCGGCAACATGTACTGTAGTAATCCTGGTTATGACAAGTAAGACAAGAAAACAGTCTTTATAAAAGAGAGGGTCCTAGCAGAGAGGTTTTGTTTTGGGCACCATACATTGTTATATTCCTAAAATTCTAATTAAGCTCTATGGGCTAGGCTTTCCTGTTAAAGCAGAACTGCGGTTAAAAAATAAAGTAGTATTATTTAGTGCTGCTACCTAATCAGTCCAGAATCAGTAGAGCTTACGGGTGCCCGATCTGCAGTCTCACAGCTGTAATATACAGTGTACTGTACAAACGACTTTTTTTACTGTTTCTGGCCATTTTTTAACTGCAGTATATATCCATAAAAGTGATTTGCACCACCGTTGCTGCTAATAAAATCTTATTTATTGTAAAAACCATAGTGCACAAGTCAGAAATATCACTGTATTCCATATTTTAAGAGCAGCAACAGTGCTATGGATTACTTTTATGGGTATATACTGCAGTTAAAAAATGCCCAAGAACAGTAAAAATAAAGTAGTTTGTAATACTCACCTTTAATCTGGGTCTTTCCCCCACAGTAATTCCTTTCCACAACTAGATGCTGCCATTCTTCTAGGTTGAATGGCATCCAGGATCATGGACCCACCCCCTAGAGCAGTGGTTCTCAACCTTTCTAGTGCTGTGACCCCTTGATAAAATTCCCAAGTTGTGGGGACCCCTAACAGTAAAATTATTTTTGTAGCGTAGGTTGTCAGCACCCAAAGCAAGACAAGTAATTTGCGCTCCCTGAGTCCCTTTCCACTCATGCAGTATTGAACCCCCTTATAGTACATTTTAGGATGTACCACTCTCTTGTTGTTCTCCTTTCTTTCCCCTTTATCTCTCTCTATCCCAATTTCTTATTTTTTACCCCCTCATCCGTCTCTCTTGCCGTCTTTCTTGTTCTTTCTCTTATTATTTCTCCCCCTTTTTTCTCTCCCTTCCATGTATTCTCTATTTTTATTCCTTCTCTTACTCCTTGTTGGGGGGTGGGGGGGAATGGGATGAGTGGCACTGTTGGTGGGGATTAGGGATTAGTGGGAGTTCTGATCAGCCAACTTAGGTGTTCTTGATCAAGGTCATCTGCTGATCTGAGAACTGTAGTGGGGACTTTTAATGGCAACTATAATCACACTTAGTGTTACTCACTGTGTCTCCAACTTTATGGTGTCTCGTAGCAGTAACACTCCTCCAGCCCCTCCCACTTCACATTCCTCGCCAGTCAGCTGACCTCTAGCCTCCGCCCCCCCCCAGCCATGCCGTGAACTGAATGGGCGGCTGCGAAGAGACTGAGTGGGTGGCCGCAGGCTCCAGGGACAGCCCTGCTGGGCTGCTGCAAAAATGCTGGGAGAGCCAGGGACAGCCCAGGATTTGGTGACCCCTGGCAAATCATCATTTGACCCCCGAGGGGGTCCTGACCCCCAGGTTGAGAACCACTGCCCTAGAGGAACATTACAATGCAGCCTGGGCTCATGGAACTCCAAAATTGAACATTGATTATACTTCACCACTCATTACAGAAGGAAGAACCACCTCTCCCCCTCAGGCTGGAATGAGAGGAAGGTTCCATGATGCAATTAGACTAGTCAGAAGACCACTTTAAAGAGGTATGTCTAATGCAATATAAAAAACAAAAAATATCCAGCTTAACATATACTGAATATATTTTGATCTCTATTTCACTTACTTTCAATGGTTACTCTACGAGGATGGTTTCTGCAGGCTGACTCATTACTTATCTTCTCTATCATGTCTTCCTTGATCTCTCTGTTTTTCCTTTCTTTGACCCCTTTTTCATCTCTTTCGTTGGATCGCGTCCATCTACACGCTTTCCTTTAAGTTTTCTGTTTCCGATTTTCAGCTGGGGACGTGAGATATATCATGTTATATGTGTACTCGTACATTTCACAAACTTCTCTGTTTAGGGAAGATTACCCAATAGTATTGATATAGTCCCAGTTTAGAAAACTCAGAATTTCTCTGTGGCTTACAGGACATGATTATATGTTTTAATATTTTCAGTTTGGATGGCGATGTGTGGTGTTTTGTGCAGCTTGTTTCGGCACAGTATGAGCCCATTTGGGGTGCCGGATCTCGCTGCCGCTATACCGGACGTTGTCTATCTTTGAGAATTGCTTTCCTAACTCAATATGCACTCCTATACCAGGTTCCTCTCCTGTTTATGCTCATTTCAATTTTGGGTACGCCTATTTCATAATGTTTTACACTGTGGTATATGTGTCTATATTTTATGTTCAGATAAATGTCTTACGAGGCAGGCAGAAGTTCGAACGATTTCTATTTTTTTGGCATTGATGTATCTTATATGCCCTCTGCTTGTAAATCCATTTTATCTTTATTTTGTAAAACAATAAAAATCTTTGAAAGTAAAAAACATAAAATAACCAATTTTTCCCTTAACGCATCTACTACATAGAGTGAGGCGTTTAAAACATGCTCATGGTCACAGTAGCAGCCATAGGCTTGAATTTGCTGTCCCAAGTCAGTTCCTGGCTGTAATGTAAAAGTGATCAAGGCGGCTGAACAACTACTCGATCACTTTTATAGTGTATGCAGTGTATAGACCCAATGCTATCACAAAAGGGGCTTGTTAACATCTTTGTGATAGCAATAAAGTTAACAAAAAAAAATATTAAATTATAATAAATGTAAAAAATAAATAAAAGTAACTCCACCCCCCTGCACAAACCTGCAAAGCAAATGTACATGTGTGTAAACCACATTTGCACCACATGTGTGAGGTATCACAAAAAACAAATTTATGGTTTGCTCTAAACCAGGGGTCTCCAAACTATGGCCCTCAGGTTGTTCAGGAACTACAGTTCCCATCATGCCTAGTCATGTCTGTGAATGTCAGTTTTACAATGCCTTATGGCATGTGTAGTTCTGCAACAGCTGGAGGGCCATATTTTGGAGATCCCTGCTCTAAACTTTTGAGCTATACAGGCATTTTAAGTAGAGGTGCACCGAAATGGAAATTTCAGAACCAAAACGAAACCGAAATAAAAAAAATGTCAGGCCGAAACCGAAACCGAAAATTACTTTTCTTTTTTCCCCCTATTTCAATTTTTTTTTAAATAATTGTATGTATTACATAAGACATTTTAATTAGCTTCATTGATTTAAAATAACCAGAATTGAAAAGCTCCAAGTTAAACCGATAGCCAACATGCCAGGGTTAAAAACTGCGCCCGTAAAATGGTGACAAAATACAGTATCCCCAAAATATGCATAGATAACGCTTTAAAAACCCAGTAATCAGTTCAGTTATCCATGAATATTGGCCCGGTAATTACTGCTCTCTGGCACGTGGGGTGGTACCAAACATCTGTAGTGCAATTGTCCTTTTTGTACTTACCGCAGGTGCATCCCACTTGGGTTTCCAATGTACACAGGGGTAGGGGGACATTGATTTTTTTTTTATTTACCTTTATTTTTAAAACTTTTTTTTACTTAAAACAGTACAGTCGGATTGCAAAAATGTATGGAGCATCCTATCAAAGTAATATATTACTCTGATAGGATGCTCCATACATTTTTGTAATCCAACTGTACTTTATTAAATAAACCAATAGTGGGGATTGGGATGGAGAAGGAGGCTGCTGTGACCAGGAAGTTGTTTGCAGGAGAAAAGTGCACTAATATTCAGGGATCCTGGAGGCTGGTTTACTGGACAGAAGAACAGAAATGTAATTTACCCACTCTTGCTACACTATTTGCCCAGTAAAACTCCTTTATTTCTTGATTCACCTACCATTTTTTCCTGTGGCAGAGGCAGGCAAAATAACCGACCACGGGACTAAGTTGTAGCACGTAGGCTGGTTCTGCACTGCTGCGCTCTTCTCTTCAGAATCAGACTGACGTCTCCACCCCACGGGAGCATGGAGCTTGAGCATGCCGCCGCGGACTACAACTCCCATAAACAACCGTGGTGGTGGCCGTCACGGACTCATGCGACGTTACATCACCTGACAGACTGACAGTAGCGAGTCACGATTCAGTTGGTGGAGTTGGCGGACACTCGGTCGGCGGCAGTACCGACCGGCGGCCATTGTTTCTGTTATAAGAAAAAAATGAGGGGGAGGCGGGGCACTACGCACAGCCGGATCGGCCCTGAGGGGAGGTGGGTCATTATCGGCACATTTTTTGTTGTTTCGGCATTTCCCCAAAAGAGCTATTTTCGGTCTCCGATATATCGGTGCATCCCTAATTTTAAGTATTACCTATTTATAATTTTGAAAAAATACATATCTGTGCTCAAATCCCAATAGCATGTACACTTGTACACAGGTACAAGCTATTGGGATTTGAGCACAGGTACAATTTTTTTTTCTGTAGTTTGCACCTAAAGCTACTTGGTGTGTACTGGCCGTGTGCTCTGTAGTTTGCACCTAAAGATTCAGGAGCAGTGATTTTAATGATGCTTAAATAAAAAAAAAACGGAGAGCCATAATTGGCCAAAGCCAGGGTGGTTTTGGCCAATTATGGCTCAGGGGGTTTAGTACACACCCCAAACTATAAAAGGCCGCCTGCAGGTCGGCCTTGTGTAGTGTGTTGCGGTGGTTGAGAGGACAGAGATAGTGGGCCATATTCTCAAAGAATCTCCGCCTGCTTCGCTTAGGGCACTTACACTCCGCTGTCCCAACTTACTGGAGCAGGTGTTGTATTCCCCAACCACTTGCTCCATAAGTTGGGACAGCGGAGTGTAAGTGTCCCGGCGTAGCCTGGCGGATCTCCAAGGGGGCGGCTTCTATTCAAATGAAGCGCGCCCCCGATGCAAAAGAACTGGGCATGCGCCGGGCTGCAAAAAGCCCAGTGCGCATGCTCCAGTTCTCGGCGGAAAACGTCAATGACGCCGACGTGTGCGTCATTGACGTAAAGTCGTATTCAAGAACGACTTACGTAAACGACGTATCCGACGAAAAAACACGACGGGGACCCGACGCCATCCGTAACATGGCCTACGCGAGACTTGCGGAAACTTACCCCTCATATAGCAGGGGTAAGTTTCCGCTTACGCAAATGACGTTAGCGACGGTTACGCGACGCGAACTCGTTCGGGAATCGGCGTAGAAGGATCATTTGCATATGCAAATGACTCCTTCACGTAGATGCCATCTAGCGGCGGCCGGCGTCATTGCATTTAAGATCCGCCAGTGTAAGATGGCGGATCTTAAGTGTATCTATGCAAAAATGATTCTGAGAATCAGGAGCATAGATACACTGGCCTAAAAAGGGAGTTACGATGGAGTATCTGACTTACTCCATCGTAACTTCTCTGAGAATATGGCCCAGTGTCATTTTTTGCAGGTAGATAGAGCAGGCAGGCAGGCAGGCAGGCTAGTCAGTTAATGTTACAGTGTGTAGAGGATATATATACATCCCAGGTGTTGTACATATATTTATACACTGTATAGTTTAGCTAGATCAGTTCTTTCTAATTTACTGGCAAGCAGGTGATTGTGCTAGCTGCAGTATTCTTACGTGGTTTGTTGCATGTGTCCTCTGTAGTTTGCACCTAAAGCTACTTGGTGTGTACTGGCCCTGTGCTCTGTAGTTTGCACCTAAAGCTACTTGGTGTGTACTGGCTGTATGCTCTGTAGTTTGCACCTAAAGATTCAGGAGCGGTGATTTTAATGATGCTTAAATAAAAAATAAAAAAAATTCCTTTAAATATTGTACCTGCTGGGTGTCTATAGTATGCCTGTGAAAACATCTTTGAGAACCCGGGTCTTGCCCGAGGGAACATGTATCAATGTAAAAAAACGACCGTTTTTAAAACTTTTTTTCCATTGATACTTGTTCCCTGGGGCAAGACCCGGGTTCTCAAAGACGTTTTCACAGGCATACTATAGACACCCAGCAGGTACAATATTTAAAGGAATTTTTCATAATTTTTTTTTTATTTAACCACTTCCATACCAGGTACTTACGCAGCTTCCCGCCCAAGCCAATTTTCAGCTTTCAGCACTGTCGCACTTTGAATGGCAATTGCGCGGTCATGCTACACTGTACCCAAACAAAATTGGCGTCCTTTTTTCCCCACAAATAGAGCTTTCTTTTGGTGGTATTCGATCACCTCTGCGATTTTTTTTTTTGCGCAACAACTAAAAAAAGGCTGAAAATTTGGAAAAAAAATTACGTTTTTATTTTTTTCTGTTAATTTTTTTGTAAATAAGTTTTCTCTTTCAATTACGGGCACTGATATGGCGGCACTAATGGGCACCGATGAGATGGCACTGATGGACATCGATGAGGTAGTACTGACGGGCACAGATGAGGTGGCACTGATTGGCTGCGCTGGTATGCGACACTGATGGGCACACATAGGCGGCACTGATGGGCACACATAGGCGGCACTGATGGGCACACATAGGCGGCACTGATGGGCACACATAGGCGGCACTGATGGGCACACATAGGCGGCACTGGGCACTCATGGGCGGCACAGATGGGCACTCATA
Organism: Rana temporaria; assembly: GCF_905171775.1. Classification (NCBI taxonomy): domain Eukaryota; kingdom Metazoa; phylum Chordata; class Amphibia; order Anura; family Ranidae; genus Rana; species Rana temporaria. The sequence continues at coordinate 273,089,268 of NC_053493.1, forward strand.
AGCGGCACAGATGGGCACTCATGGGCGGCACTGATGGATACTTATGGGTGGCACAGATGGGCACTGATAGGTGGGCACTGGGCATGGATGAGCACTGTGGGGTGGCACTGATGGACACTGGGGTGGCGCTGATGGACACTGGGGTGGCGCTGATGGACACTGGGGTGGCAACACTTTTTTTTGCCAGGTTGCCAGTCAGTGCCCATTTGTGGGCACTGACTGGCATCTTTTTTCTTTATGTTTTTTTTTTTTTTTTTTGGTTTTTTTTTTTTTTTTTTTCCTGTCATTTTTTTTTTTTTGCCCACCCTGGTGCTCCAGGGTGGGCATCCCTGGTGGTCCAGTGTGGCGATTTGAGGGGGGGCTGCGCTGATAAACAATCAGCGCTAACCCCCCCTGTCAGGAGAGCCGCCGATCGGCTATTCTCTACTCGCGTCTGTCAGACGCGAGTGAGGAAGAGCCATCGACGGCTCTTCCTGTTTACATCGTGATCAGCCGTGGTTGGACACGGCTGATCACGTGGTAAAGAGTCTCCGCCGGAGGCTCTTTACCGAGATCGGAGATGCAGGGTGTCAGACTGACACCCCGCATCACCGATCGCCGCGATGCGCGCCCCCACGGGCGCGCGCGGCATGAAATCCTGCAGGACGTTCTAGAACGTCCTGTCAGGATTTCATAACCACTTCCCGGACGTAAATCGGCCATAGGCCGGGCGGGAAGTGGTTAAGCATCATTAACTGGTTAACGCCCGCCCACTGTATATATACGTCCTGTTTTTAAAGATGGATATCTCGGTAATGGCAGCAGCTGCTGCCACAACCGAGATATCCATCTCTTCAGTGGGCGGGCCTGTAAACGGATCGCCGTTATCGGTGGCGGGAGAGGCCCCCCCTCCCGCTGCTCTCCCACGCCCTCCGCCGCTTACCGGAGCCGTCGGTAGCGGTGGAGGCGATCGGGTGCTGCTGCCTAGTGTGTGAGGATGCGAGTGAGGGCAAGATGGCCCCCACCCATCCTCATAGCATTGCTGGGCGGAAGTGATGTCAAAACGTCAGTCCCGCCCAGCGTCTTAAAGAGAAATTTTTTTGTTATTTTTTTAAATGACAACATTTCCATTTTTTTTTGCATTTAAGTCTAAATATGAGATCTGAGGTCTTTTTGACCCCAGATCTCATATTTAAGAGGACCTGTCATGCTTTTTTCTATTACAAGGGATGTTTACATTCCTTGTAATAGGAAAAAAAGTGATAATTTTTTATTTAATTTTTATTTCAGTGTAAAAAATTATAAAATCAATAAAAATAAATAAGAAAACCCCCAAAAAAATGTTTAAGCGCCCCGTCCCGACGAGCTTGCGCGCAGAAGCGAACGCATACGCGAGTAGCGCCCGCATATGAAAACGGTGTTCAAACCACACAAATTAGGTATCGCTGCGATCGTTAGAGCGAGAGCAATAATTCTAGCCCTAGACCTACTCTGTAGCTCAAAAAAAATGCAACCTATAGAATTTTTTAAACGTTGCCTATCGAGATTTTTAAGGGTAAAAGTTTGACGCCATGCCACAAGCGGGCGCAATTTTTAAGCGTGACATGTTGGGTATCATTTTACTCGGCATACCATTATCTTTCACAATATATAAAAAATTTGGGCCAAATTTATTGTTGTCTTATTTTTTAATTAAAAAAAGTGAATTTTCTCCAAAAAAAGTGTGCTTGTAAGACCGCTGCGCAAATACAGTGTGACAAAAAGTATTGCAATGACCGCCATTGTATTCTCTAGGGTGTTAGAAAAAAAATATATAATGTTTGGGGGTTTTATGTAATTTTCTAGCAAAAAAAACAGTTTTAGTCTTGTAAACGCCAAATCTGAAAAACAGGCTTGGGGCTTAAGTCACTGCTCCTGAAAAAACTACAGTTTTTAAAACTTTTTTTCCATTGATACATGTTCCTTGGGGCAAGACCCGGGTTCTCAAAGACAATTTACAACAATAACTTGCATATTAGGCTTTAAAATGAGCACTTCTGAATTCGAACGTTCGAGTCCCATAGACGTCAATGGGGTTCTAAATGTTCGCGCGAACGTTCGGTCCGTTCGAAGGTTCTGGTGCGAACCGAACGGGGGGGTGTTCGGCTCATCCCTAGTGACAAAATGTGCACAGGACACCTCAATTGCTTACTACACAATGGAGAACAGCTTTTCTGTGAGTAATTCAAGGTGAAAGCTCCAAACTGCTATCCTTATCCTTCCTTTACTACTTAGTGTGTCCCTGACCAAGAATTAATATGTGCATAGCAGATGTCCTCACTGCACTCTTGTTTAAGGTCACCGCAAATAGTAAAGGGAGGACACAGATGACACCTCCGTAAACACATAAGCAATGGCTACTCCTATATTTCTATTCTTACAAGCTCTCTGTATTGTAACAGAACTATAGAGTGTTAACAGCAATTAACAGAAAAATATATATGAATATTTTTTTATCTTTACAGAACCTCATGAAAATTTCATGATCCAGGTTTGCTTACTGAACATAAGGAATGACTATTTAGTTCTTTGCATAATCATTACTAATGCCTGGTAAATGTCATGTATTCTGCTGGGATCTGTGCCAAGAAAATGCTTGTTTGATCCCATGTTCTACAGAAATGCACACAACAAGAAAGCAAATGTATGCATAATAGAGTACATGCAAAAAAGTGTAATGGTGATAAACTTTACAATTACCTGAAATGGTAGTTAAATACATTTGGGTATGAAAGAAAAGCATTAACAAGTAATCAAATATGATGTTCTCTTACTGTTCCTCATTAAATATTCACGTTTTGAGAAATGCAAAATTGCTTCAATTTAATCGTATTTGCAATTCAGATTGTATGTTGAGTCAATATACCTTATTAGATGGTAAATCTGTGACTTTGTTTACAGAGTTAAAAACACGAATAGATACGACGGCGCATCTTTCAACTTACGCGGCGTATCTATAGATACGCCGACGTAAAGGCTTCCTGAATCTAGCTCTCTGTTTTTACTTTTTTGGCATCCCATTTTTCTTTGTTGGCAAAGATAGCTGAAGGCAGAGGGTTTACTAAAGGCAAATCTGTTTTGCAGAGGAATTTGCAAACCACAAGGGACATTTGCCTAGAGCTTAGGTGAAATTTAATTTTGCAGGTACAAAGTTTGTACAAATGCAAGTTGCATTTTTGCTTGTACGTGATGGAAGTCATTAGATCTACACCTCACGCACCAAGCTCCCTGGAATTTTTTTTTTCAAACTCCAACTTCCCAACAGCCTTTTTGCTTTACTAAATCAGCCCCTGACTGGGGCACTGTCTGGTATGATTGTGGACAGTGTATATGTGTTATCTAGATTTATCGCCTACACAGTGTGAGTGACTCCAGGGTTTGTGACTGATGTGGAAAAAACAAATGTTTTTGTTTTCTCAGATCTTATTAAGTTCTGTCCTGGGTCCCAGAGGTTTTGTAGAATTTTGTGTTTAAGAAAGGCTCCGTTTCTAATTTGAAGCCAGTCCTGATTAATTAGTCTCATGTGTCCACAGGCCATTTATATGTGAGCTGACTGATGCTCAGGCCCTCTTTCTCTTATACTATGTGCAATGAGAGCCCTCTGCTCAGTGAAAGTCATTAAGGCTCATTGTACATTTTTCCCTGTTTAGTAAAGCATTGATACACTTCAGAAGTCTAAGCTTCTTGGTTTTACCACAAGAACTTAATAGATAGACGGAAAGCATTACACTCATGCATACTGGGCTTAAAAGACACTTTTTTAAGTGTTTGACATTGTTTTCATCCCCTAAAAACATCTCTATTTTAGCCTATGTGGTTGATTACTAAAAGAAAACAGGCTATTCACTTTGCAAGGGAAGTTACATTATACCATTAAATTGATTGATTAAATCAACCCCTCAATGTCTATGTACACATAGGCACTTTGTAAATGTGCAAATATCCGCGCTACCCCCACTGTGATCAAAAACACGAATGATCTACAAACAATTATTAATGCCACAAAGTGCAAAAAAAGGTGTGTACAACTACTCTTAAAAAGTATAGTGAATACGGGAGAAACCTCCTTAAAGACACAAACAAAATATATATTCACTCTATAAATATGACTGGTGCTGCATTTAACAGTTTAGCCGGAATATACAGCTAAAATAAGAAATGTCAAAAATCGGTACAAATGCGCAACCTTTTATGTGCAAATAAAGATGCAAGTGAATAAACTTAATTTAAATCATTCAGTGTAATATAAAACACAAACAAAGTCCACTTGAAGGTGGCTGAAAACACAGCCAACTGTGATCAACGGTATGGGTAAGAAGCACTCTTCGTCCAGACTGCAGAAATGGTGTATAGAAAAGCCGCTTACCAGATCTGATGGATCCCTATCACAGAGATCGTAAAGGCTCAGCAAGTCTCCACAAGACTCCACGGCAAATGATCGTTTTCTCCTCTAGTTCGAACCGTTCTTGCTCCACCAAACGGCGTCTGGAACAGGTGCATGCGATCGTACCATGGACAGGATTGCTCCCAACGTTTGGAAATCACTCCCGAGACAGGACGTATTGTAGGAGGGTATGGTAGGGGGAAGAAATAAAGAGCTTCTTGGTGCAGTATATCAAAAATAAAACGTCCCTTTATTTTGATATTTCAGGGTACTGACATCCAAACAACTTTTCATATAGTAAAACAGTTTAAAAAACTCTGTTGTCATCCAGCCGTGGCTCAAGCCAGTCAGCTGGGGGCGTGGTGACGTCAGATAGTGTTGCTCCGCCCGACGCTGCGTTTCTCCATACGAGGCTTCGACAGGGATAGGAGGCTCCTATCCCTGTCGAAGCCTCGTATGGAGAAACGCAGGTTGAGATCAGGTGATTGACTTGGCAATTGCAAAATATTCCACTTATTTTCCTTTAAAATCTCCTGGGTTGTTTTTGCAGTGTGATTTGGATCATTGTCCATCTGTACTGTGAACCGCCATCCAATCAATTTTGCTAAATCTGGGCTGACAGTATGTCTCTAAACACTGCATAATTCATCTGGCTGCTTCTGTCTTCTGTCACATTATCAATAAACCCATATGACCTAGTGCCACTGGAAGCCATGCATGCCCATGCCATTACACTGTCTTCAAAACAAAAATAAATCTGTGCTATCCAGATAATAAGCAGCCACAAACAATCTAGTGAAACAAGAAAGTAGTAAAGCATACAAAAACAATTTTGTGGCGCTAAAGTAAAAAAGTGATGTAGTAATGATAATCTGTGTCAACACCAATTGATAATGTGATCAGATGAAAAGTCCATATATAATGAATCAATGACAGTAAATTGTTAGAAGTAAACTGTTGATGTATGAATAGTCAAGTGAATAATTCCAAACACCACCGTGAATCAAAAATAGATGAATAGTGAAAATGACCACCACCAGAAGCGGAGGCTTACCAGAGGTATTGAACCCAAATAAGCGAACGCTTAGAGGGTCAATACAAGCTGAATGTGAATGGATGAAAACCACGTCAACTGGATCTGGATACAGAGTTGGGGGAATATCCTGAAGACATCACGTAAAAAAGCACAAGGGGGAGCAACGGCAACTCAAACGATCAGACCGTATCCAAAGTGCATAAAAGAAAACAAAGGCATATAGTGTGATACCGTAACAATGTTGAGATTTAATAATGGTTAAAAACACTTACAGTTTTGCTGTATAAAAAGGGCATCAATAAAAAGTAGCGCATGGCAGCAGCAGAGTCCCGACGCGTTTCACAATAGTTTGCATCATCTGGGGTTTTTCCTGCCTCTGAATGTACCAAACTGTTGATTTGGCCACTCCTAAAGTTATTGCTATGTCTCTGATAGATTTGTTTAGTTTTTGAAAGCTTTACAGTGGCCTTGCATTGACAGATCATTTGAACGCATGATGTAGGTTCACAGCAATAGATTCCAAATTGAAAAATGGGGGGGGGGGCTATTATTAAGAGCTGTAATTCATAAACCCTTCCTTTTAATTGGATATACATACCCTCAAACTAAACATGAGAGTGTGCACTTTAAGCCCATATTCATTATATTAATTATCACTACTGAACAAAAATAATGATATTGTAATGTACCGGCGTCGTATCAATTCAAGAAAAAAAGGCAGAAAATTTGAGGCCACTTTGGACTTAATGGTACGTTAAAGACTCACATACTCAAATATATAAAAAATATACATTTATTAAGACAAGATATAATTAAAATAGTCATTTAAAGTGAAGATACAATACACACAAGCTTTAATCTCTGAATAAGAACTGCAAGAGGAGGCGTGTATCCATCCATGAAGGGGGGATCAGATATTCATCCCTTGTCAGTTCAACCTCTATGTGTTTCACGTGGAACCGCTTCTTCAGGAATATACTTCAGAGTTTATGTGTGGATATCTCTACAGAGAAAAAACATATATGTGAGTATACTTCAAAACAAGTCAAGTATATACATAGTAATAGTTGCAGATATCTTGGACAAACATGGAACCCAGCTCTGCCCACCACAGAAGTGAACCAATCCAAACGTCAAGCAACCTGAATCCATAATATCTATCATATAATTCAACCCTATAGATGTATCCCAAAACAGAATGGACATATGGAGCTTACCAGCACAGGACTGACACAAACCAAATTGAAATCTCAGGCCCGAGGGGCAATTTCCTGGGCGAGTGTGGGAGGCTGGGAGCCAGGTCACTGTACAAAAAACTGTTAAAGCCAAAAAAAAGGATATTGATGACCTGCTTATTATTTGGACAGGGCCCAATGATGAATTGTTATCCTTTTGGATGTGTTGAACACTAACACATTCAATCTGAAATTTACCCATAGTTTCAGCTCAATTCAAATCTCCTTTCTTGATCTTACCATCATGATCAATGACAAGGGTGATCTAGTGACTGATCTGTACTGCAAACCCAGCTCTGGCAATACAATTTTACATGCCTCCGGTTTACACCCGGCCCCTCTCATCCGTAGCATACCTTATGCTCAATATCTATGTTTGTGTAGAAATTGTTTGACAGACCACGCCTAAGGATGGCGTTTAATAAAGCTAGACTAATATCCAGGACTGATCTTCTGTGTAAATATTCTTCATATCCATTATATAATTACAGTGGGGAAAATAATTATTTGATCCCCTGCAGAATTTGTAAATTTGCCAGCTTACAAAGAAATGAAGGGTCTATAATTTTATCAATCAAAAACACAAAAATCCAGAAAATACACACCAAACAAATGCTATAAATTAGGTTGCAGTTCAGTGAGTAAAATAAGTACTTGATCTGCAAGCAAATCATGACTTACTACTTGGTGGAGAAACCCTTGTTGGCAAGCAAGAGGTAAGACATTTGTTGTAGTTGGTGACCAGGTTTGCACACAAATCAGGAGGGATTTTGGTCCACTGTTCTTTACAGATCTTCTCTAAATCCTTAAGGTGTCTTATATTTCTCTTGAAGTTTCAGCTCCCTGCATACATTTTCTGTAGGATTAAGGTCTGGAGACTGACTAGGCCACTCCATGACCTTAATGTGCTTCTGCTTGAGCCACTCCTTTGTTACCCTGGTATATTTGTGGTCATTTTCATGCTGGAAGACCAATCCACGACCCATCTTCATTTTTCTGGCTAATTGAAGAAGGTTCTCATTCAAAATCTTACAATACATGGCCCACGTCTATTGGCCCCTCAATGCTGCAAAGTCTGCTCCAAAGCATCATGTTTCCACATCCGTGGTTGACTGTAGGGATGGTGTTCTTAGGGTCATAGTCAGCATTTTCCTTCCACCAAACAAGGCAAGTCGAGTTAAAGGGTCACTAAAGGAAATTTTTTTTTTTGCTGAAATGACTGTTTACAGGGCATAGAGACATAATAGTTAACTGATTCCTTTTAGAAATGATTAAAAATAGATAAAAAAACAATCATATAATGTGCCTGCAGTGTAGTTTCGTTTTTGCTGTTGTTTCCTGGTTCTCTGATGTACAGAGAGCCACTAGAGGGCAGTCAGCCAATAGAGAGCAGTGATACTTTGTCTAAAACTCCTCAGCACCAATCCAGTTTAGTTTTACTCACACCTCCTTGATTAGTGACCACCGTGAGAAATCTCCCAGTACTGTGGTCATCAGGAAACAGGCAACCAGGAAGTGTCCAGAACAGAGAGGATTTACAGCAACATGAATGCAAAAACGAGCAATGAGGACATGAAACCAGGACTGCAGCAAGGTAAAGGAAGCTATTTAGCTAAAAAAAAAATTCCTTTAGTGACCCTTTAAAGCCAAATAGCTCAACTTTGGTCTCATCTGACAACAGCACTTTCTCTCAATTCTTCTCTGAATAATTTAGATGTTCGTTGCCATGGCTGTGGCTGGTGAGGCACTGGCTAGTATCAGAGCCAGATACACAGTTATTTAGTGAATAAACCCCACATCAACATTTAGTGAATAAACCCCCACCCCAGGGTTTCTCCAGAGGTTGCTAGGTGTTCCTTAACTACTTGCCGACCTGCCGCCGTCATTCTACGGTGGCAGGTTGGCTCTCCTGCGCGAGAGCCCATAGCTCTATGTCGGCTCTCTCGCAGGCTCCTGATCGCCGATATTACTAGTAAAAAAAAAATATTAATAAAAATGCCATAAAAATACCCTTCTATTTTGTAAACGCTATAACTTTTGCGCAAACCAATCAATAAACGCTTATTGCGATTTTTTTTACGAAAAATATGTAGAAGAATATGCATCGGCTTAAACTGAGGAAAAAAATAGTTTTTTTTATATATTTTTGGGGGATATTTATTACAGCAAAAAGTAAAAAATATTCATTTTTTTCAAAATTGTATTTTTGTTTATAGCGCAAAAACTAAAAACCACAGAGGTGATCAAATACCACCAAAAGAAAGCTCTATTTGTGGGAAAAAAAGGACGCCAATTTTGTTTGGGAACCATGTCGCACGACCGCGCAATTGTCAGTTAAAGCGACGCAGTGCCGAATGTCAAAAAGTACTCTGGTCAACAGCAATATGGTCCGGGGGTTAAGTGGTTAAGCAATGAACAATTTCTGCCCCTCAGATAATTTTTCCACTGACACCATTGGTCTGTTCAGTTATCTATAAGGGGGTAATTCTTCCATAAAGCATAACAATATATTATTTAGCTTGATTAAAAAAAGTTCCTTTTCAGCAGCAGCAGGTTCTCCCTCTTAACCGTGTGAAAAAAACATAGGATTATGGGTAAACCCTGTTTCCTTGTAGTTAAGAGGGCTGGGCTGGAAGGGAGCATTTGTCTTTTAGACACATGCCCCCTTCTTTGACACTGCAGTGAGAGGAGAACCTCCACTGCAGCATTTTCTTGGACAGCTTGTACCACTGGTGCTCTACCATTGGTCCTAGGCTCCAAGCTGTCCATTGAACTCAGTGCCTCTGACAAGAAGTCAGAGGCACTGTGAGCTCATCCTCATAGTCTCCTGCTGCAAACAGCATGTGCCAGCTTGTATATAAACTGGCCATGCTGTATGTAGCTTCTGACTGGCTGTTCAAAAAGCCCAGTATCTCCAGAACCATAGGTGCTAGGAGCCCAAAATGTTGACCAGTGGTGGGTAGGACTTCAGCTACTGTCCCCCGTGTGACCATAGGTCACTGAGCTATGACCCTTGAAGCTCTATCTTTTTTTTATGTTCATGGCAGGGGAGTCTTTTGCCCCTGACTGCAGATCCCTGTTGTACATGTGCCGTCTTGAGCAGGGGGACTCGCTCTGTTTGAAGGAAGAAAAATGCCGATTATGACCCTATAATTATTTTTCCCACGGTATAGCTTGATTATGTTTTGGTAAATACATATACACACACAGGTGGTTTCAGTTGGTAATCTAACCTGTGTCAGGATCAGGTTTAGAGAAATTCAAAAAAAGAGAAAAACTCACACATCAAAGTGCTCTCTTTTATAGCCAACACATACTTCTAATTAGGGATGAGCTTCGAGTTCAAGTCGAACTCATGTTCGACTCGAACATTGCCTGTTCGCCTGTTCAGCGAACAGCGAAAAATTTGGGGTGTTCGCGGCAAATTCGAATCCGCAGAACACCCTGTAAAAGTCTATGGGAGAAATCTAAAGTGCTAATTTTAAAGGCTTATATGCAAGTTATTGTCATAAAATGTGTTTGGGGACCTGGGTCCTGCCCATGTATCAATGCAAAAAAAAAACATTTTAAAAACGTCCGTTTTAAATTACTTTTTTCCTTCAGAAACTTTGTGCAGGGACAGTTCTAAGCACTGGAAACAAGCACTACTTCACAGACATACTATACACACCCCCTAGGTATGAAATTTAAAGGAATATTTCCCTTTTATTGTTTCACTTTAAGCATTATTAAAATCACTGCTCCTGAAAAAACTGCAGTTTTTAACACTTTTTTTTGCATTGATACATGTCCCCTGGGGCAGGACCCAGGTCCCCAAACACTTTTTATGACAATAACTTGCATATTAACCTTTAAAATTAGCATTTTAGATTTCAAACATTCGAGTCCCATAGACTTTAACGGGGTTCTAAAGTTCACACAAACTTTTAGTCTGTTCGCAGGTTCTGGTGCAAACCGAACGGGAGGTGTTCAGCTCATCCCCACTTCTAATTAACAGTTTTTAAGAATCTCCTTTGTGATTTAGTTACTTAACAGTAAAACACCTTTTCCATGTCATGTTTCCCACACCACATGTTTATATATGTGAGGAATTGAAAAAGTTGCTTACAGAAATGTAGCTCCATTTTCCGTCACAGTAGACCAGGAGAAGTTGTTATGATTGGAGTAAATCTAACTCTATCAGGAGAAAGGTCATGTAATGCTGGGTGGTGAAGGACACTTAAGCCAGTCATGAAAATAAGACCTTTCCCTGTATACAGAAATCACCCAGGCCTGCCATGTTATTGCTCGTCAAAATACCCCTGTCCTAGGGTAACACAGAGCTTAAAGCCCAATTGAAAACACTTATAGGTAGATTCAGTAAGAGTTAGGCCGACTTATCAGTAGATAAGACGGCCTAACTCAGAATCTACGCCAACGTATGTTTAAGCGTATGCTCAAACAGAGATACGCTTAAACATATCTAAGATACGACGGCTTGCGCCGTCCTATCTTAGATTACAATTTTTCGGATGGCCGCTAGGTGGCGCTTCCATTGCGGTCAGCGTAGATTATGTAAATGAGTTTGTAAGCCGATTCTCCTCCTCAACCAAGTCTTACTTGATACTGAGTTGTGTAGGTTACAGAAAATCAGTCCCATATCAAGCCCCAGAGGAATTCTGGGCAAGGGGTCCCCTGTTGATCTGCCGATGGAGCCAGGTCCCGAAACTTTGTGAACTGTAGGCGAGATAAAGCATCGGCGATATTATTATGAATGCCAGCTATATGTTTAGCCTTAAGCCAAATATTAAAATGCATACAGTGCCAGACCAAAAAACGCAGCAATTTAACAACCGGCTCAGATTTTGAGGATAAAGCATTAATGGCAAACAGGACTCCTTTGTTGTCCGTATGGACCAGTATTCTTTTATTTTCAAAAAAACTCCCTCCAGATTACTACAGAAACTATGACTGGGAATAATTCCAGGAGGACCAAGTTCTGTAAAATGTCCTTCATGCCACACACTAGTGCACCAGTGCCCATTCAGGAAAGCCCCGAAACCTGCAGAACCGGCCGCGTCCGTAAAAAATTCCATTTGACTGCTAACCACAAAATGCTGTTGCCATACTGTGGAACCGTTAAAATCGCTCAAGAAGGCATCCCAGATCCTAAGGTCCTCTCTAACCCCTTTTGATAAACGGACATGAGCCCGCGGGTTCGTAAGGCCTTTAATGGCCAAGGAGAATCTGCGAGAGAAGACCCTAGCCATGGGAATAACCCTGGAAGCAAAAGCAAATAGCCCCAGAAGCGACTGGGCTTCCTTCAAAATAACTTTTTTTCTTAGATAAAAATGAAGAGATCAAAGATCTCAAGTTCAGCAATTTTTGCTCTGGCAATCTGAACTCCATGCGTACCGAATCAATGATTATACCAAGGAATTCAATAGACGTGGAGGGAAAAAAGGTATTTTCATGCGCCAAGGGAACACAAAAGTCCTCACAGATTTCGCAGAATACTTGCAAAGCCTTTAAAACATTCCGAGGATCCCCCCCGCACCAAATCATCCAGATAATGCAGAGAAGCCCCATGGGGAAACTTTTGGGATAAAACCCAGTGCAAAAAGGTGGAAAAAGCTTCAAAGTAAAAGCATGATAAGGAAAACCCCATGGGCATACATTTATCAAAGAAAAATTGCCCCAAGAAATGAAAGCCCAAGGAATTGAAACCTTGGGGGTGGACTGGCAGCAACCGAAAAGCCGCTTTGATGTCGGCTTTGGGCAGCAAGGAACCTCGTCCCATCCATCTCAAGATGATTAAGGCTTCATCAAATGAAGAATAACACACTGGGGCTATAATATTAGAAACGTCACCATTCAGGGAAGATTTTGGGGGGTAAGAAAGATGGTGTATCATTCTATAAGAACCCGCCTCTTTTTTTGGGACTATTCCCAGCGGGGACAGGCGAAAAATCGGGAACGCAATCCTACCATCAGCCAGCTCCTTGGATATTTTTTCATGTACAACATCAACATGGCTATCAACTGATAACAAGTTTCTAACAATCACACAACCCGAGCCTTGAAAGGCAGGGACTAAAAAACCGTCCTTGAAACCATCAATTAGCAGAGCCGCCATCCTGTGGTCTGGGTAGCGCTCTAACCATGGGCGCATTTCGACTAGCCTCACTGGAGTCGGCACCTTTTCCATGATTGTCCTTGGTAACTGACTGAAAGGAGGATGCGGCTGATTTGCGGAAACACCTGCTGCCTATACCGACAGTTTGTGAGGAACTTGCACTGTCCTTCATTGAAGGCAAAGCACAAACCTTTGCGAAAACTGCCCTGACTACTTGTCGGGGGCCTAGGCGTGAACTGAGGCTTTGCTGGCAACATTAGGTTCAACCATAAACCTACATTCTTCATCCCCCAATGTAACGTAGGTTGGACTACCAATTTCTGACGAAAATTCTCGTCGTACGTGAACCAGGCCGATCCCCCAAAATGGCGAAACGCTTCAGCAATTATGTCCAAGTGCTGGAATAGACCTGAGCATTTACCGGGGAAACGTTCGCCCATAACTGCTGCATAAATGCAGAAAGCCTGCAGCCAGTTTTGAAAAGTTTTAGGAACGGCCCACCTCCTATCCTCTTCGGACCTATAATTTGCTTGTCTGTCAGATTTAACCAAGAACTCCTTAGAGGAGGGCAATAAAGATAGCAAGTCTAAAAATTTGCCCTTCCAAATTTTTTCTTTGACTGCCTTAGGCAAGTGAAAGCCCAATGGGGACAGAACGCACGGAAGGGGCTCCCTAAAAGAAGACTCTCCCACCATTAAAGCTGACGGTCTGATAGGCAACGAAGGGTTAATAGTTTTGGAAGAGCTAGAGCCTCTAACAGTAGATGACTTCTTGGTGTCCTGTAACGCAGGGGCACTTGCCTCATGCCAAATGGCACTAACATCATCCAAATAATGCATGTTCCCAATATCATATGGAATTAATTCACTACTGACATCATGCAGCATGTAATCAGCACCGGACACCTGTGCCCTCTGGCATTCTGCATCACTCTGCATCTGAATGCGCTGTTCCGCACCAACAGCTTGTGCACCTGAAAATTCACCATATACATTCCTGTCACCACTTGCACCAGACCCCCGTGCACCTTGTACAGCCTTATCAGCACCACTAACATGTGCCCCTTGGAATTGTTGTAACACATTAGACAATGAATCAATCAATACTGACAGTTGTGAAACATCAGGAATAGATTTCTCACCAATAGGGGACACTGGCTGTTCGCTCGCCTCCACAGGTGTAAGGTGAGTAGCGCTGGTCTCCCGCGGACGAGCTGCACCTCTTGACACAGCTACCACTTCTTTCTTCAGACCTGTTAACTGAGAAGAAGGAGCTGCACTCTGACCTTTTTTCTTCCTCCCTGGCTGCTGCCTTGTTGCACCTCCCACTGCAGCTGAGCCTTTTTTTTGCACAGGAGGAATGAGTGTAGGCTGGACTGAGGCGTTCCCTTCTTCCAGACAGCGGAGCAGCCATTCCTCACCTCCCTCCCTTTCACGGCTGCTGGTAGCGCGGTGCTTCATGCTCTGTGAGTGACAGGCACAGTCCCTGCTGCGACGCTGGCTGACAGGAACGGACTGAGGAGACCGCCGCGCTGGAGCCCTTTTATCACCTTCCTCCGCGCGGGCTATTCCCCGCTCGATTCGGCCAATCAGCTGCTCCTCTCTGACCGCCAATCACACAGCTTTTGCTGCCCAGGGACGGCGCAGATACCTGGGGGATAGAAAACAAGCAGGAGAACTGAACGAACCGCACACTCTCCTTTGAGCCAGCCCATGTTGGTCCAGCATATTGCTGGGACCTCTCATTCTCTGCCTCGCTCAAATGGCATAAAAAGGAACACCTCCCTTACTCAACATAGAGTCTGAGTGGTTGGACTGTACTGCACATTTTCACACAAGCGCCACATACCTGCACAGTTTAGAAACAAACATGGGTTCCTTTCCCATAAACATGTGAAGAAATGGGAAAATAACACCTAATGGAGGTAAGAGGAAGAGGATTGAGGTGTAACAGTAATAGAGAAGAATAAACATGGGGGAGTTTTGAAAAAAAAAGAATATACAGTCATGCTCGAAATTGTTGGCCCCCCAGAAATTTTTCCAGAAAATCAAGTATTTCTCCCAGAAAAGTATTGCAGTAACACACGTTTTGCTATACACATGTTTATTCCCTTTGTGTGTATTGGAACAAAACAAAAAAAAGGAGGAAAAAAAGCTAATTGGACATAATGTCACACAAAACTCCAAAAATGGGCTGGTCAAAATTCTTGCCACCCTTAACTTAATATTTGGTTGCACACCCTTTGGAAAAAAAACTGAAATCAGTCGCTTCCTATAACCATCAATAAGCTTCTTAAACCTCTCACCCGGAATTTTGGACCACTCTTCTTTTGCAAACTGCTCCAGGTCTCTCTTATTGGAAGGGCGCCTTTTCCCAACAGTAATTTTAAGATCTCTCCACAGGTGTTCATGGGATTTAGATCTGGACTCATTGCTGGCCACTTTAGAACTCTCCAGCGATTTGTTGCCATCCATTTCTGGGTGCTTTTGACCTATGTTTGGGGTCATTGTCCTGCTGGAAGACCCAAGATCTTGGACCCAAACCCAGCTTTCTGACACTGGGTTCTACAGTGCGACCAACAATCCTTTGGTAATCCTCATATTTCATGATGCCTTGCACACATTCAAGGCACCTAGTGCCAGAGGCATCAAAACAACCCCAAAACATCATTGAACCTCCACCATATTTCACTGTAGGTACTGTGTTCTTTTCTTTGTAGGCCTCATTCTGTTTTCGGTAAACAGTAGAATAATGTGCTTTACCAAAAAGCTCTATCCTAGTCTCATCTGTCCACAAGACGTTTTCCCAGAAGGATTTTGGCTTACTCAAGTACATTTTGGCAAACTATAGTCTTGGTTTTTATGTCTCTGTGTCAACAGTGGGGTCCTCCTGGGTCTCCTGCCATAGCATTTAATTTCATTTAAATGTTGACGGATAATTAGCGCTCACACTGATGCTCCCTGAGCCTGCAGGACAGCTTGAATTTCTTTGGAACTCGTTTGGGGCTGCTTATCCACCATCCGGACTATCCTGCGTTGCAATCTTTCATCAATTTTTCTCTTCCGTCCACGCCCAGAGAGATTAGCTACAGTGCCATGGGTTGCAAACTTCTTGATAATGTTGCACATTGTGGACAAAGGCAAATCTAGATCTCTGGAGATGGACTTGTAACCTTGTGATTGTTGATATTTTTCCACAATTTTGGTTCTCAGGTCCTCAGACAGTTCTCTTCTCCTCTTTCTGTTGTCCATGCTTAGTGTGGCACACACAGACACCCAATGCAAAGACTAAGTGAACTTCTCTCCTTTTTATCTGCTTTGAGGTGTGATTTTTATATTGCCCACACCTGTTAATTGCCCCAGGTGAGTTTAAAGAAGCATCTCATGCTTGAAATAATCTTATTTATCCACAATTTTGAAATTTTGAGTTTTGTGTGACATTATGTCCAATTTGCTTTTTTTCCTCCCTTTTTTTGTTTTGTTCCAATACACACAAAGGGAATTAACATGTGTATAGCAAAACATGTGTTACTGCAATACTTTTCTGTGAGAAATACTTGATTTTCTGGAAAAATTCCTGGGGTGCCAACAATTTCGAACATGACTGTATACCTTAGTATATTAGTATATTACCTTAATCTTAGATAAGGTAAATATTTTTCTCACCCATGCCTATGCTATTCTCTGAAAAGCACCAGGAACCAAAAATGTTCCTAGTTAGGAAATTTGTTATGTTCCAAAAGATCCTCCAGAAGGGCCTTCCAGACTTATCAGCACATTTAGCAGCCTAAGTGCAGTAAATGAGACAGCTACATGCTGAATCAAGGACATTTTGACACAGGTAGGGGAATGCACATCATTGGATATGAGATGCAATCCAAAGGGGGAAAAAGAATGCTGAGAGCCCTTATGCCGCGTACACACAATCATTTTTCGGCATGAAAAAAACAATGTTTTTCGGCATGTAGAAAAAACGTAGTTTTTTTACAACTTCTTCATTAAAACGACGTTGCCCATACACTATCGTTTTTAAAAAATGCTCTAGCAAAGCGTGTTGACGTACAACACGTAGGACGGCATTATAAAGGGGAAGTTCCATGCGGATGGCGCCACCCTTGGGGCTGCTTTAGCTGATTTCCTGTTAGTAAAAGACGATTCGCGCTTTTCTGTCTGTTACAGTGTGATGAATGTGCTTACTTCATTACGAATAGTAGTTTTACCAGAACGAGCGCTCCTGTCTCATAACTTGCTTCTGAGCATGCCCGGGTTTTTTACATCGTTTTAGCCCACACACGATAATTTTTTACAACCTGAAAAATGACATTGTTTAAAACGTCGTTAAAAAATGCAGCATGCTCGAAAAAAAATGTTGTCGTTTTTCAGAACCCGAAAAATTATGTGAAGCCCATTATGTGAAGCATTACTCTTTTGTTTTTATCTATTCACTGGTCCTCTGGGAGAGGTTAGAGGTGTAGCTGTATCAATGGTATACTTTAAGCATGTAGGCACCAGGAAAAAAGTTAAATGTTGGATATTAAGAGAAAAACTATGCTTGTTTACAATACCCAGTCCTTAAGCAAACTAAATGTCATTCGGGTAAAATTAGGCTTACTTTAACTGAGCATTGCTGCAGGAAGAGTGTGAAGCCATGAGTTATTTTACAGTCTTTTTTTTTTTTTTTTTTTTTTTTTGTTTACAAACTTTTATTGCAGGAGATAGAGAGCGGTACATAGTTGGTTATATATAAAGATACAGCATAATTACAAAAGATGTGGTAAGTTCTTATCAGAAACAGAAATAATATGACACAGCAAAGCAATTGGGGTTGACAGGCTTCACTTAGAGATGGGAAAAAACCATGGAGGATCTTGAAAGAATATTGAGGGAAGCCATGTTAAAAAGAATGTGGTATAATAAAGAAATTAGTTTGTATTAAAAAAGAGATGTGAATATTCAGACCAGGGGGACCATTTATTGTTGAAAATGTGCATGGTGTTTTGTAGCGTATGGGAGATTTTTTCCATCAAATTTATCTCGTTAATCCTGTGTTTGAGTGGATTTAGGAGTATTATTGGAGATTTCCATTGAGATGCAATCAGCCAGTGTATGGCTACACATAAAGTATGGATGAGTCTCATATGGCATGTGGAAAGGTCCGTGATGGGGGAGAAAAGTAAACAGTTATGTATTGTAAGGGTGATTGGGTTGTCTGAAATTTTAGAGGCAAAACTTTCAAGCTGTGACCAAACATTCTTAACCTTATCGCAAGACCAAAAAATGTGGGGGAAAGAACCCGAATCATCGCAACCTCTAAAGCATGAGGAGGGGATTGAGGGAAAAATGGCGTGGAGTTTGGTTGGGGTATAATACCATCTGATAAACACTTTTAGGGCTGTTTCCTTGATTGCAATAGATCTGGTGCATTTGTGTAAATTGGTTATACAGTTGTCCCAGTTTACTGGGGAGTACGTAAAGTTAAGGTCTTGTTCCCATTTTAGCATATATGATAATTTATTGGGCTCTGTGTTGTTAGACATGATGAAATAAAGTTCTGAGATGAAGCCTTTCATCCTGGGGGAATCGCGACAGAGTTTTTCAAAATGAGAGGGGGATTGGGTGTTTGTGGTTTTGAAGTGAGTTTCGAAAAATTGTTTGATAAGGATGAAATTATCGAATTCCGAGTCCGGAATCTGGTATTTAGCTTTCAGGGTGGAGAAGGAGATGAAGTTTGTACCTATAATAAATTTGTTAAGTGTAGTGAGGTTTTTAGTCTTCCACCATGAAAGGTCTATTGGGGAGTTTTGTATGAATTTTGGGTCTCCTATGAATGTAGCAAACGGTGGGGATTTAGAGACCAGGTTATATTTACCATTATGGAGCTTCCATAAGTGATAAGAATGTGCTACAATTTGGTTAAGGGAATTTAGGGATGGAATTGAGATTTTATTTCCCCAGAGAATACCTGAGATGGTGAACGGGGATATTGAGGATTTCTCGAAAGCTATCCATGGGATCTTGGAATGCGGGATGTGCCATTGTGCTGTTTGGGTCCATCTTGCTGAGAGGTAGTATAGCCAAAGGTCTGGGAGGCCGAGGCCGCCAGATCTCTGAGATTTGTGCAAGACTTGTCTAGGAGAACGGGGGTGGGAGTCAGACCAAACAAATTTGTTAATATCCGATTGGAATTTGGTGATAAGGGATTTATTAATTCTAATGGGGAGTGCTCTAAATAGATAAAGTAATTTTGGGAGGAGTGTCATTTTAATCGCTGTGATTTTACCGAGGAAAGAGATCTTGAAAGATTTCCACATTTTAAGTGTCGTCCTTAATTTTTGAAACATCGGGATGTAATTTTTACTTGCAAGGTCATCAAGATTAGGGGTGAGATAAATACCTAGGTATGGGAGAGAATCTGGGGTGTAAGAAAATTCGAAGGAGGAGCGTATGGAGTCTAATTCTGGAGGGGGGATGTTGATAGGCATGCCTATTGATTTTGAGACGTTGACTGTGAGGCCTGATATGGATGCAGACTTCTAGCTAACAGACTTTCCTCTATTATCCCTACTCTCATTTCCCCCTTCCAATCAGGCTTCATCCCCGGAAGACAAATCACAGATAACATCAGACTAGTCACAAATATAATCCAGGATGCCAAGATACATTCCAACCCTGTTTTGTTACTCAGCCTTGATATAAACAAAGCCTTCGACAGTGTGCATTGGTCATTTTTGGACAGTGTTCTACATAAATATGGCTTCACTGGCGAATTCATACACGCATTTCATGCACTCTACCATAATCCCTCCACCAGAATACGTCTCCCGGGCTGTAACTCTGAGTTTTTTAAAGTAGGCAAAGGTACTAGACAGGGCTGTCCCCTTTCCCCTTTACTTTTTGCACTAGCAATTGAACCACTTTCCACAGCAATCCTCACCAACCCTAATATTAAAGGTTACTCATCTGGACCCGATACATATAAACTAAGCATGTACGCAGATGACATGCTACTCTTCCTCACACAACCGGTCAATACACGAGTTATTTTACAGTCTTGAAGCTGTAAAGGTTAATAAGGCTTTATTTAACTTTTGCTCTTTTTTTCTGTATCAAACCTGTACTGTATCCATTTATTTTCCTTTGTAGTTTGGTTCATTATAAAGCTGCAGTATCACCTTTGACCAGAACTGTTCAACAAGTATTCTCGGATCTTCTTTTGTTTTTTTCTACTATACTTTTTCTTGGAATTTTTATTTGCAGTGAAGTGGTAGTTGCAGTATGTGATGCAACATAAATTGCATTACATTTCACTATTGCTGCAGCTTTTTAATATAAAATTGTAATATAACATTATACTTCAATATATTTTTTCTGTAAATGTGCATACCATTACTTACTGCAGCAGTATTACATATTGACAGACTTGGGTCTTACCTCTGTGGGTGAAACTGGTTTCCGATATGAAGGGTGCCAACTTGTTTAATGAGATTTTATACATCTTACAAATGTATAGGGAATGTGGAGATTGAATGATAACTTAATTAAAAACAAAGAATGCGAAAAAGACATTTGACAAGCAGTAAGAGAATATTTGCTAATTCATGAACGTGATGATACCTCAATTCCAATGCAATGGGAAACACTTAAATGTGTGCTGTGGGGACTATTCATCAAGCATGGATCAAGATTAAAAAAGGAAAAAGAACAGAAAAAATCTCAACTAATGGTGGAAATTATAAATTTAGAAAACAATCATAAAGAGAGCCTTAAATCAGTGGATAAAATAACTTTAAAAGATAAACAAATAGAGTTACAGTCTATTCTTGATGAAGAGTCCCTCCGGTTGAGGGGTAAAAACAGAATACAATGGTATCAATATGGGAATAAAACAGGCAAAACATTGGCTAGAATACAAAATATCAACAACCCATGACCTCCATAGTAAAAATCTTAAAAAACGAATGGGGAAAATGACTTACGATCCAATAGAAATATCTAAAACCTTTCATACATATTATTCTAAGTTATACAATATAAATACACAACAAGAAAATAAAGAAAAGGAAAAGAAGGGGGGAAGAGATTCATAAATATATAAAGGAGACAGCTCTACTTGCATCCTCTAGAGAAACAATGGACGAATTGAAAAAATAAATCTCACTAGAAGAAATTCAACAAGCTATCTCCGAACTGGTCCTGTGCAAAAGTCCAGGACCAGACGGATATACTCCCAGGGCCAGATTCACAGAAGAGATACGATGGAGTATCTCAGATACACCATCGTATCTCTGATTTTTACTGGTCCTATCTATGCACCTGATTCATAGAATCAGATACGCATAGATAGGGCTGAGATCCGACAGTGTCACACTGTGTAACACTGTCGGATCTTTTTTTGGATTTAAAAATGGCGCCGGGGGCGTTCCCGCTGATTTACACTGAATAATATGTAAATCAGCGAGATACGCGAAATTCACGAACGTACGCGGACCCGACGCTGTGTTCTTACGTCGTTTCCGTAGCGCGGTACCCGTCGTATACTTACCCCTGCTAAAAGCAGGGGTAAGTATTGTTAAGTATGGCCGTCGTTCCCGCGTCGATTTTGAAATTTCCTACGTCGTTTGCGTACGCCGATTCACGAACACGCGCGTCGCAAGTCCCGCTCACGTCGCAACCACTGACGTCCTATTGACGTCAGTGGGAGCAATGCACGCCGGGAAATTCCCCGGACGGCGCATGCGTATTTAAATCGGCGCGGGAGCGCGCCTGATTTAAATATGACACTCCCCTAGCCGCGGAATTTGAATTCCGCTGGGGGAGTTAGGATCCGCCGTCGCAAGTTTGGAGGTAAGTGTGTTGTGAATTTGACACTTTCCTCACAAACTTGCGAGGGCGGATCTTAAAACACATAGGTTACACGGATCTAAAGATCCGCTAACCTTTGTGAATCTGGCCCCCAGATTTTATAAGACATTTCAGGATATAATTAAACCTAGCCTACAAAAAAAACATATAACTCTATATCCAAAACACACATTTTTGTACCACAAAGTATGGAAGCTCATATTACATTAATTCCGAAACCGGAGAAAGATCACACACTGTGTAATAACTACTGACCAATTTCTCTGACAAACATAGATATAAGAGTGTACTCAAAAATGATCTCTAACAGATTAACACGTATTCTACCTAGACACATAAATTTAGACCAAACGGGCTTCACGAAAGGATGAGAAACCAGGGATAATATTATAAAAACTTGCACATTGGTAGAATATGCTCAGAGAACCGCCATCCCAACATGTCTTTTATCTATCGATTCTGAAAAAGCGTTTGACAGGGTGGGATGGCAGTTCTTAGAAGAAACATTAATCCAGATAGGATTGGGCCCTAAAATGCTTGGTAGGATTGTCGCATTGTATTTTAACCCAAGGGCCAAATTACGAATTAATGGAATACTATTGGAGTATGTATAAATATCAAATGGGACTCGACAAGCATGTCTCCTATCCCCCTTATTATATATAATAGTAATGGAAAATCTCATTACAGCAATAAGGGAAAATAAAGATATTCAAGGGATAAATATTAATTAACCACTTAAGACCCGGACCATTATGCAGGTAAAGGACCTGGCCAGTTTTTGCGATTCGGCACTGCGTCGCTTTAACTGACAATTGCGCGGTCGTGCGATGTGGCTTCCAAACAAAAATTTTTTCCCACAAATAGAGCTTTCTTTTGGTGGTATTTGATCACCTCTGAGGTTTTTATTGTTTGCGCTAAAAAAAAAAAAAAAATAGAGCGACAATTTTGAAAAAAAATCAATATTTTTTACTTTTTGCTATAATAAATACCCCCAAAAAAGATATAAAAAAACTTTTTTTTTTCTCAGTTTAGGCTGATACGTATTGTTGTACATATTTTTGGTAAAAAAAAAAAGCGTTTATCGATTGGTTTGCGCAAAATTTATAGCGTTTACAAAATAGGGAATAGTTTTATTGTATTTTTATTCATTTTTTTTTTACTACTAATGGCGGTGATCAGTGATTTTTTTGTGACTGCGGCATTATGGCGGATACATCGGACAATTTTGACAAATTTTTAGGACCATTGTCATTTTCACAGCAAAAAATTCTATAAAAATGCATTGTTTACTGTGAAAATGACAATTGCAGTTTAGGAGTTAACCACTAGGGGGCGCTGAAGGGGTTAAGTGTGAGCTCATATGTGTTTCTAACTGTAGGGGGCGGGGCTGGACGTGTGACGTCATTGATCGTCTTTCCCTATATCAGGGAACAGACAATCAATGACAGCGCCACAGTGAAGAACCGGGAAGCTGTGTTTACACAAATCTCTCCCCGTTCTTCAGCTCCGGGGACCGATTGCGGGACTCCGGTGGCGATCGGGTACGCTCGTCCCCCGGCCGCGGTCACGGAACTTCGGACCGCAGCTGGGCACTTAAGGACTGGCACTTAAAGAGGACGTACAGGTACATGCTTGTGCCCAGCCCTGCCATTCTGCCGACGTATATGTGCAGGAGGCAGCCCTTAAGTGGTTAAAGGTAAAGAATATAAAACACCGGTATATGCAGATGACCTATTAATATATGTGACTAACCCTATTATAACAATTCCAAATTTAATAAAATAATTTAAACGATTTGGGGAATTAAGTAACTTTAAAGTTAATTGTGACAGATCTGAGATGTTAAATGTATCACTAACAGAAAAAAACACAGATACTTTTGCAAAAGGATTTTAAATGGAAGTTTAAATGGCAGCAAGAAGCATAAATATGAAAAAATAACATACTCATGGATGGGAAGAATTAATAGTTTAAAATGGACATATTGCCCAAATTATTTTACATTTTTCAAACAGTACCCTTATGAAAAAAACGACGTAAAATGATCGCGTGTGGGCTTCACATCGTTTTTCGGCTTCTGAAAAACGACAAAAAAAAATTCCAACATGCTGCATTTTTTTATTTCGTTCTTTAAAATGTCGTTTTTCGGGTTGTAACAAATGATCGTCTGTGGGCTAAAACAACGTTTTAAACCCGTGCATGCCCAGAAGCGAGTTATGAGACGGGAGCGCTCGTTCTGGTAAAACTACCATTCATAATGGAGTAAGCACATTCATCACGCTGTAACAGACAAAAAGCGTGAATCGTCTTTTACAAACAAGTAATCAGCTAAGAGCAGCCCAAAGGCGAATAGAACTTCCCCTTCAGAGTGCCGTCGTACATGTTGTACGTCACCGCGCTTTGTTCATCATTTTTCAAAAACAATGGTGTGTGGGCAACATCGTTTTTAATGATGAAGTTGGAAAAACTTCGTTTTTTGGGCATGTTGAAAAACTAAGTTTTTTTTCATGCCGAAAAATGACCGTGTGTACGCAGCATTAATCCTTCCAAAACATTTATGATGGAATTAGGAAAAGCAATAGGAAGCTTTATCTTGGCACAAAAATCTCCCCGAATAAAAACTCTAATTAGAACTAAAAAAAACTGATGTTTAGCATTACCTGTAGTGATGGATGAACATCTGACGGGATGGTTCGCGAACGCTAACCGCGAACTTTCGCAAATGTCCTATTGACTTTATTGGCAGGCGAATATTAAAAACCTGCAGGTCATATTTGCAGCCACAAAATACTTACTAGCTGTGCACAAATAGTCCCACAACATGGACACTGACCTACCAGAAGTATTAAGTGAAAAGCCGGATATATAAGTAAGTGCCGGCCATTACAGGCCCCAAAAATTAGCTGACGGGCGTTCACCTGACAGCAAACAACTTTGTATTCTGTGGCTGGAGGTACATTAAGCTATTCACCGGATACAGAAGTAAGTGCCGGCCAGTACAGGCCCCAAAAATTAGCCCACAGGCGTTCACCTGACAGCAAACAACTTTGTATTCCGTGGCTGGTGGTGCAATAGGCATTCACCGGATACAGAAGTAAGTGTCGGCCATTACAGGCCACAAAAATTAGCCCACGGCCACAGGTGTTCACCTGACAGCAAACAACTTTGTATTCTGTGGCTGGTGGTACAATAGGCATTCACCGGATACAGAAGTGTCGGCCATTACAGGCCACAAAAATTAGCCCACGGCCACAGGCGTTCACCTGACAGCAAACAACTTTGTATTCTGTGGCTGGTGGTACAATAGGCATTCACCAGATACAGAAGTAAGTGTCAGCCATTACAGTCCCCTGTCACGTACCTTAACCAGAGGCCAAAGTGCTGAGAGGACTTCCCTTGCGACTGAGTGCAGAGCGTCCCCTGAAGGTGACACGGGGAGTGCTATGCCCAAAGAGGCAGGAGTTGCCAGCTGCGACTTGCTGAGTTGATGCTGGAGATCCGCTGGAGACCAGGATAGGCAGTCAGGCAGGGGTACCATGGAAGTACCAAATGAGACTGTGTAGCAGGGAAACCCAGGGGCGGAGTCAGGAGCCAAGCCGGAAGTCATACACTGGTATCAAGCAGAGAGGAAGTTACTGGAACAGGTCAGAGGGCAAGCCGAGGTCATACACTGGATCAGGCAGGCAGAAACAAGACACGGATTAAGCCGGGAAACAAGTCGGGGGTCGTGCACGGAGAAGTCTGGTCAGGCAAGCCGGGTTGACAACAGTAGTTCTAGGAAACAAGAACAGGAACTCAGGAAACACACCAAGGGCTGAAGATCATGCAGCAGTTGGTAACTGCTGCAAAAGGCTTTAAATAGGGTACTGAGGTCAGGAGTCCCGCCCGTATTGCGTGCACAATGGCGCATGCGCATGCGCAATATATCGAAACGAAAACACAATTATCTTTAATAAATAGGCCAAAAAACAAATATAAACAGAAGAACAAGAACCGACTAAAAAATTATCTAAGATATATGACGTATTACTCCCTTCCAGATCTCTTAGAGAGCAAACAGGAATGAAAAAGTGGGAAGAGGAAATAGGAAGCCCAATATCAGAGAAAAATTGGGAGAAAATATTTGCAACAATATAGAAAAGAAGTGTTTGTGGGACTTTAAATGAGGGAGCTCCATGTCAAAGGGAATAATAACAAAGATTAAATTACAGTACATGATTTATTTATTACAATCTTAAATACATGTCAGATATTTCGTATCAAATTGATAGGTAGTCACAAGGCTTAGGCCCCATACACACGATAGAATCCATCCGCTGAAAAATCCCAGCGAATGGGTTTCAGCGAATAGATCCTATGGTGTGTACACTCCAGCGGATCTGTTTCCGCGGATATATCTCCCCTGGGATGGATTCCAGCAGATCGAATATTCGCTGACATGCTAAACAAATCCATCTGCTGGAATCCATCCCAACGGATGGATCCGCTGGTCTGTATAGACTCACCGGATCCATCCGTCCGAAGGGATCCCCCGCATGCGTCGTAATGATTCGACGCATGCGTGGAATTCCTTATATGACAGCGTCGCGCACGTCGCCGCGTCATAATCGCGGCGACGGCGCGACACGTCATCGCCAGAGGATTTCGGCGCGGATTTCAATGCGATGGTGAGTACACTCCATCACAGAGAAATCTGCTGAAATCCTCAAGAGGATTTATCCGCGGAAACGTTCCGCTGGAACGTATTCGCGGATAAATCCTCTCGTGTGTATGGGGCCTTACTCTAAATATGCTGCTCATAGCATGCAATACAAAAAAAAAAGACATGGCAAATATACAAGGTAAAATGAATCATTTAAAAACATATGAAATATAGACAGGTGACTGTTGGCATCTAGTGGCACTCTACGCGTTTCCAGGAATTTCAGCCATTCATCAGGAGTGTTTTAAAGTAATATACTGGAAATAAAAACAAACAATGATAAATAATAATGCCTTATGAATAGGGGAGGACAGGGATGGAAACAGTTGGGAGACTTATTATACAGCATCAAGACCTGGTCCGGTATCTTATTCTTATTCTGGTATCTTATACCTTATTCTGGTTCTTATATCTGGCTATCCTCCTTCCTTACTCTATAATTCAATCTGGAAAACCTCTTTCCATCAAGTGAGCTTTGATGGTATCACATTCCATATGGAATGCATGCACAGTAGAGCTATTTCTGAGAGCTTGTATAAATGTCACAACTGGTATTGATTTGATGGTGTAGGAGGGGTGACAACTAGGGGCAAATAAGGTGGCATTACCTTAGCTGGGCTTATGGTAAGTATGAGTGGTCACCTGACCGGTGTCCATATTTCCCTGCAAGGTAACAGCCAAAAAATGTATCTCAAATGGATGGTAAAATGAAGATTAAACTGGTTAATTAACATAAAACATTATCTAGTACTGTTATCTAGTCTCCATTCCACACCATCAGAACATTGTCAATGAAGGGACCGTACAAGTAAATAAAGGGGTTATTTGTGTAACAAACAGCTCCTGCCACCATCCCATGCATACGTTTGTCAGAAAAAGGTACGATTTTGGCCCCTATCGAAGCTCCGCAGCACTGGATATAATATAAGCTATCAAACAAAAAGAAATGATGAACAAGCAACAATTCTATGTATAAAAACAAATATTCCTGTACTATTTCCAGAAAAAGGATGCCTAAAGGCCTGACCACCTTTGCTGTGGGGATCAATGAATATAAGACACGTATGTCCAGAGTAACCCAAAGAAAGTTTGGTGCCCAGCCCTCATGCCGTGTACACACCATCACTTTATATGATGAAAAAAAACGACATTTTTAAAAACGTAATTTTAAATGACCGTGTGTGGGGAAAACGTTGTTTTATGTCTTGTGAAAAACGACAAAAAAAATTGAAGCATGCTTCAATTTTTTGCGTCGTTTTTCAAAACGTCGTTTTTTTGTGTCACAAAAAATCACTGTGTGTAGCTAAAACGACGTTTAAAACAACGTTTTTAAACCCGCGCATGCTCAGAAGCAAGTTATGAAGCGAGCTTCAATGGAAAAGAGTGCTGAACGTAACCGCGCTTTGCTAGAGCATTTTGAAAAAACTATGGTGTGTAGGCAACGTTATTTTTGAAAATGAAGTTTCAAAAACTTCGTTTTTTTACTTCACAAAAAAAATCTTTACATAAAGTGATGGTGTATACGTGGCATCAGTTTGTGCTTGTGAAAGAATGGTACCAGTATCCTTAATGTAGCCTGGTACACAGAAAAGCAGTTGTTGGAGATGGATATATACCCATTCTCCCCAAATGCTCTAAAGGTAAACCAATACCTGTCACAATCAGGTGACCCTGTACAGAATTGCCCGATTTGTGAATGTTAGGCAAGTGATGAAAAATTGTAGTCGCTGGATTTTCTACAAATAAGTAATCAGTAGTTTTGGGTGTTAAAACCCCAGAAGCTTTACCTCTGTTAATTAAATCTACTAAAGTCCACTTAAAAGCAAATGTTGGATTGGAGTTAAGGGGGAGGTAGATGAGATTTTCACTTAACTGCCTTAATGCCTCCTGGCAATATTGTTCCTTATAACAACCACCATCTCTCCCTTATCTGCTTTCTTAATCACCAGACTCTTAATTTTTTTTTAAATCCTGCAAAGTTATAAATTCATGTTTGAGTAAAGTTAAGTCTTTCTTTGTTGGGGGGGCGTGGCCTGGACCGTGAGGAGAATGGACGCTTAAGCTCTCAGCTCCTGCCACCTCAGAGCAACCCGAGCTATTTGCAGATCACCCAGCCTAATTTCACTTGTCTTTTTGGAATGGGTACAGCCTCTAGACATAACTCTGCATCCCGGTCCCGTTCGCCAAGGGAAAATACCGGCGCTGGGTCACAAAGCACACCGGAGCTATTCAGAGCGCCGAGAAACAACATGGCGTCGTCCCGCCAGAGAATCACCTCAGAAATGGTGCAACCTTTACACTCAGAGGGGACTGAGATTATACTAAGTCCGGAGTCGTCACCTCCCTCTGCTCCCCGAGGACGGGCTTTACCGGAACCGCATGATGCAGGCTCACACCGGACCCTCACTATTGATGACCTCAAAAGTGTTGCTTTAGATATTAAGGAAACCTTGGCAGCAGCCATTTCAGAACTACGCCTGGAGTTCCGCTCCCTCACAAACAGGGTTGCACAGACCGAAAGCGCTCTGGAGGATCAAGAAACGGTTCTGAGACGCTCAACAATAAAAGTTGACGATCACACCCTCCAATTAAGGGACATTAATCGCCACATGGAGGACCTTGACAACCGTGGAAGACGCCAGAACCTACGGATTAGAGGTATGCCAGAATCAGTTGAAGGGGACCTTATTCCTAGCTCTGTAACGGCCATTTTCAACTTCATCCTAGAAAGACCCCCTCAAATGGCAATTGACATAGTCAGGATTCATCGTGCACTACGCCCCAAAGGTAGAGAGTCGGACCCACCTAGAGACATTGTATGCTGTCTGGCGGATTTTAGATTAAAGGAAGACATACTGAGAAAGGCGAGGGGCAAACATTTATCACACGATGGTGCACCGATACAGCTTTACCAGGACCTATCCGGTATTACGCTTAAACATTGACGTGATCTCAGGCCCCTGCTGGAGGTGTTAAGGGGGAAAAACATAGGCTATAAGTGGAAGTTCCCCTTTTGCCTTTCCGCTACTCATCAAGGCCGTACTGCACTACTCAAGGTCCCAGAAGACCTGCCACGCTTCTGTGACACATTGGGGATCCCCATTGTGTCGGTGCCAGAGTGGTATGCGATTTATCGCCAGTCAGTCAACAGATGGTCATCTCCACGCGCGGATCCCATGGAAACACAAACCACTAGTTTCCGTCGCCGAAGATCTCCATCAGAATCTAGGAACATGCGAGACTCGCAAACCCCCGGTGGGGATCACCAGGAACCTCTATTGCCAGCAGCCCGGAGAGCCCGGAGAGACCGCTAAGATCAAGAAAAATTTGTTTAAGAAAGAGCAGTCCCCTTTTTCTTGAAAACCCCGGTCACTTTACTGAATACCTATATAGACAGAGACTGGATAAGGACACCTAACGACTGATGTCCACAAATCAGCCTCTTCACTGTCGCATCTCGAGAAATCAATTAGCTGAAGCCCTGTTGAAATTTCCCAACCAGGTTATTTGGGACTACTTATACCCATTGTTTCAATGTTGCAAACTGTTTTATTTACTATTTACCAACTTCGATCACTTTGACAAATGTGATGGAGATTTCTTAACACCCGAGATGTTATGTTGTAACCTTTATTCCGCCGTGTTTTTGATAGTTCTCTAATATGATACTATCACACCCCTTGTTATGTGTGGTATAAATATTATCACACAACCGCATCTGAGCAATGCTTGACAACAGTCTCCTTCTGTACTCTTTTGCGACTCATCACTATAGACATTGGGAGCTTTGAACTTTCTACTTTCTAGCTGGTGGCTTTGCGAGGAAGAAACTGCAATATACATCTGTCAAACGTTGACCTCTAATACAGAAACACCGACAGACAATGCATGGCCCCAGCTCTGCAGCCTTTAGCATACAGGTTAATAATCACCAGTACCCGCACATGGGCACTGTGAAATTTAAATTTAAAGCATTTTAATTTTGAATGTTGTTATCTCTCAGACGCTTAATATATTTGTTGACAATGTTTTAGAGTTATGATATAGTGATATATATTCTCGGTGATATTACACATAGGCCCTTTCCAGTTGTTCATCTGTCCCTGGGGTCTGGGCTGACTTTGGATCCCAGGTTAGAGGAGGGTTATGATAGCTTAGCATTCTCGGACCATACGGTTTGAAAGGGTTCCCTCACAACATGGGGAATTAGCTAATGAATGTTACTCCAGATTGAGTCTAGATTCCGGGTTATAAGGATAGGTCTCTTCAGACAATAGGTAACTCCTTAACTGTTCAAGGGAGTGGTTCTTATTCTATGTCTGTACATTATTAGTTCATCCACATATAGCTGGCAAATAGCCCATTATAATGTGTGGTGTTCTGGGGTGGCGTGTGATGCTTTCACTGTTTTCACTTTTTGTTAATATTTAGAGCAGACGTTACCGGCTACATCTATATCTTAGCTGTTCTTCATTCTAGGACAGACCAACCCCCATACGGTAGGGCCTGGTAGCCTATATACCCGCTGGTCGTGGTATCTATAATTGAGGTGCACCGCACCCCTCGCCTAACGGCATTCCCTTTTATTTATTAGGGTAGTCATCATACCCATCGTCATTCTACAAATTCTCAACTTTTCGAGGGCTCATAGACCTCTTTACGTATCCAAGACTAGATTCTCCTTTCTACCTCATATACCTATCTTATCTCGGAATCCCTGTTCAACTTTCGTTTCCCTCCTTCCCCATGACCATGACTGACTTGCCTTCCCCATCCTTGCAACCTGCTGACCAGGAAGTGCCTTTTTTAAATCTTAAGCTGTACTCCATTAACATCAGAGGATTAAATACACCTGAAAAGCGCTCTTTATTGCTCTCTTCTTTACATAAAGAGAAACCCCAAATTGTATTACTTCAAGAAACTCACTTTAGGTCGGACAGTATTCCCGTCCTTCGAAGTCGCCATTTCCCTACTGTATTTCATGCCACTTATGATGTTTCAAAAACCAGAGGAGTATCCATACTATTATCCAAACATTGCCCACTTAAAGTGGAAGATGTTGAAAGTGATCCTAATGGGAGATTCATCTTCCTTAAGGGCAAAATATTCAACTCTCCAGTCACAATCGCTAATATCTATGCACCTAATTCGCAACACGTTAGTTTCTTCCGAGACATTGCCCAACGTCTCACGGTTTTTAGATCTGGAATGCTGATCATGGGTGGGGACTTTAATGTGCCACTGACTCCCCTCCTTGATGATTCGAATGGCTCCTCCTGCCTGACCTATCGTACATTGCGAGCAGTTAAAACCCAATTAGATCTGCTTACCCTGCATGATACCTGGCGTTCATTATACCCCACAACTAAAGACTACACCTATTTTTCACCCCTGCACGCCAGGTATTCACGTATCGACTATTTTTTTATCACCCAGGAGGACCTTATTCGACTCACCAGTGCATCCATTGAACCCATGGTGTTATCAGATCACCACCCAATCGCTATTACACTCACCTGGAGGGGTCGGATCCCTGGTCGACCTGTATGGCGGATGGACGATTCTATCCTTTTGGATCAGAGTTGCATAGCTGAATTATCAGAATCTCTAACGCACTACTTTTCGGATAATTCATCTCCAGAGATAACTCCCGCTTCTGTATGGGCAGCTCACAAATGTGTTCTCCGGGGGAAGCTTATCTCTATTATGTCTAAACGCCGCAAACTGCGTGGGGCTCGACTTGAAGAACTTCTTGCCAAAATCAGGACCCTGGAAGGGGCCCACAAACGCTCCCTGGCTGCCCAGTCTCTTGAAGCTTTATTAGAAGCTAGGAAGGATCTCCAAGCGGAGCTTCACGCACGTTTAAAATATAGATTTGCCTTAACTCACAAGCTATATTATGAGTTTGGCAACAAATCCAGCAAACTACTAGCTCACGCATTGCAGAAAAAGAAAGAACTCAATACAGTACACTCTATAACTACCCCAACAGGTGAAAACCTGCATAGATCGGATTTAATTGCCAAGCAATTTACATCCTTCCTCTCTTCGTTATACAATTTACCTACACCACCAGGTTCGGGGACTCCAGCTCATAGAAAACAACTGATTGACGATTTCCTCTCCAAATACGGCTTACCCCCCACCCCAATGCCTAATTTGGATTACCTAAACTCACCAATATCAATAGAAGAGGCTCTAGCTGCCCTAAAACAAGCAAAATCAGGTAAAAGCCCTGGTCCTGATGGCTTAAGCTCGGGGTATTACAAATCCTTTGCCCCTCTATTGATCCCCCATTTTGTTAGGGCATTTAATGACGTACCATTTTTACCCGCAACTGGATCGGACCTCCTGGAGGCTCATATTGCTTTAGTGCCGAAACCTGGGAAAGATAGTACATTAGTCCCTAACTACAGGCCTATATCATTACTCAATGTTGACTTAAAGCTATTCGCAAAGATTTTAGCCAATAGATTGCTTACTCATCTTCCGTCTCTAATTTCGACGGACCATGTGGGCTTTGTCCCTGGCAGAGAGGCCAGGGACAACACCATAAAGGCGATAAATATCCACCACTGGTTGTCAAAATCTAAGACCAAGGGATTTTTGCTCTCCCTGGATGCCGAGAAGGCGTTCGACAGGTTGGCCTGGGACTACATGGAAGCTGCTCTTCGCAAGCTAGGTTTGCCTTCGCGTTTTATGCAAATGGTCTTAACACTCTATTCTGTCCCTTCTGCACGTGTTAAAGTCAATGGTCGACTGTCGGACGCCTTCTCGGTGCGCAATGGAACCAGGCAAGGTTGCCCACTTTCTCCTTTAATTTTCATCCTCACTCTAGAACCACTATTGAACTGTCTAAGAGATAATCCAGATATACGAGGCATTGACATCAAGCATCGCCAATATAAAGTAGCCGCATATGCGGATGACGTCCTGTTGTTTCTCACAAATCCCCTAATCACTTTGCCCAACCTTCTTAAAGATTTTAAATTATTTCATACACTCTCCAATCTGCGTATAAACTTCGGTAAGTCAATAGCCTTGAATGTTTCACTGCCGGTGGAGACTGTAGACCTGTGCAAAAATTGTTTTCCTTTTAAATGGGACTCTAAAGATATAACATATCTAGGAATTAAGCTCCCTACAAAACTCTCTGATCTTTTTACCCGTAATTTCCCTCCTGCACTACAATCAATTAAGGCTGACTTAGAGTCTTGGACTAAAGGCACGTTTTCTTGGTTTGGACGTGCAGCTGTTTTGAAGATGAACGTCCTTCCAAGACTGTTATACCTATTACAAGCGATCCCAATTAGACTCCCAGCCTCATTCCTGAATTCCTTTAAATCAATGTGTAGGACCTTTCTCTGGGGTGGGCGCCCAGCCAGTTTGAGTTGGGACAGATTATCTTTGCCCAAAACGAAGGGAGGCATTGGGATCCCTGATCTCTCCAGATATCATCGGGCCTGTCTTCTCACACGCATAGTTGATTGGCACATCCATGGAAAGAATAAAGATTGGGTTGAGTTAGAAGAAGCCTTTGTAGGCTTCCGAATATCTCACCTTCCCTGGATAGACCGACCGCTCACCCCCAGGAAATGCACTTCACACCCTCTGATTGGTCCAACCCTTTCCTGTCTCAGGACAATATTTAAAGAGCCAGGCTTGACACCTTTTCCTAGTCCCATGACCCCTCTTACGCATAACCCAGGTTTCCCAGAGAGTATCAATACTGTAGACCCACAGGCAACTCAAACCGAGCCCTCCCTACGAGCTCACCAATTTTTTAATGAAGGCACACTTTTATCCCAATCAGCTATGGTATCGAAATGTCCTACCTTTCAAATTCCACGCTTCAAATTTTTCCAAATCAGGCATTTTCTACAAAATTCTCCTACACCTGCCTTGTGGAGCAGAGATCTCACACCCCTTGAAAATGTATGTGTTTCCTCTGCTCCACAACGGCATTTAATCTCAGTGCTATATTCCATGCTCACACCCACAACTACCTCAATGGCCTCTATTCACGACAAATGGGAAACCGATTTACAGATCTCCCTTTCTGATGACGATTGGAACTCCATTTGGACACATATTCACAAGGGTTCGATTAACGTTTCTGCACAAGAGAACAGATATAAGATATACTCACGTTGGTACAGAACCCCTAATAAACTACATAAATTTTACCCTAATGTCCCGGCGACCTGCTGGAGATGCAATGAGGCAGAAGGTACTCTTTTACACATCTGGTGGAACTGTCACAAGATCCAACCGTACTGGAAATCCATCCACTCAATCATTGCCCGCATAACATCACTCACACCTGACTTTACCCCCGAGCAATATCTTTTACATCATACCTCTTTGCCACAGTCGACATACCGTAAGTCTCTAATGATGCATCTGATCAATGCAGCCTCTCAGTGTGTCCCACTGCGATGGAAGGACCCTCTCCCTCCAACCATACAGGGTTGGCATACCAGAGTAAATAAAATTGAGATGATGGAGAGACTGATCCACCAAGCAAGGGATGCAGCTGAGACATTCAGGCTTACTTGGAATTGTTGGACATTTTACAGAGAATCCCTTCCTACTGACTTATTGACAGCTTCCTCTGACCACCATGACTGACCCTACGTAACTACTTTCCTTACCTTTTATATTGTCGCTCTTTGGTCCCCCTCTTCTCCCCCTTTACCTCCCCTTGCCCTTCCCAACTGCCCCTGAGCTTTTTTGTTAGGTCCTAATGGATGTATTGAAGCCCTAGTTTAATAGCATAGAGAAGCCTTGCCCTTACCTCCCACCCCTCGCGGGTCTAACGCTACATAACTCTGAAAACAACCTACGGAGATATGTCCCTTAGGTTACAAATTAGACTGTTGGATTTTATTACATAAACAGACCAGGAACTTTCTCAAATTTCCTCTGATGTGTACTTTTCAAGTTTACCCCCACATTGCCCACAGTTTTGCCCCCGTTAGGGGTGGGTTGAGTGGGGGATTAACCCTACTGGTCGTTATAGGCGTTACTGCTTTCTGTTGATTTATAGGTTAGTCCCGATGACCTCTATCATAACAGTCAGGATACAGCTGACTCTTCTACTATGATCGCTACCATATTGTCTCATATGTGGATTCTTGATTACCCTCTTTTATGCCACTGAATAACATAATTAATGATAAGCTGTACACATGGATATATATTCCACACTATTACTTGTATGTATTACCGTTTATAATATGTGATTACTACAAACTGCTTACTAGTTGTATTGACTATACTGCTGTAATATTTTATGATTTAATAAACTTCTATTCTGGAAAAAAAAAAAAAGTCTTTCTTTGTTGCAGATACCTTCTGACAGAGGTATCTTCTCCATTCCCCATTCTGTGTTTCCTCTTATTACATCTTTTTTTTCTTGTTGCCCTTTTAACTTGGTAGATGATAATAGGGGTATTGTCTTTGTAATTTCCCCACTATCACCTTCAGGGGAGAAGGCAGGAGCAACAGACGCTGTATGTGAAAGGGATTCTTGAATCCACAGCATCAGATGTTTCCAAGTTAATCTGAGGTTTTAGGCGTGCTAAAGTTAACTCTTTACTTAGTTTGTCCCCCTTTATTTCCATTTTTCAAAATAGAGCATGGGGTTCTTGAATGACTCATATTTCTTCTGCCCCATTCAAATGCTACATTGTTTTGGCAATTCTGTATGTCACAGAGAAATTTTGGGCCAGATTCACAAAGCACTTACGCCGACGTATCTCGAGATGCGCGACGTAATTGAAAAATGCGCCGCTCGTATCTTTGCGCCGTATCCTCAAAATGAGATACGCCTGAAAACCATTTTTTTCCGTCCGACGTAAAACGATTACACCGGCACATCTTGGAGCGCAAAATACGCTAGACACACCACTGTTTTGATAGGCAAAGATGCAAATGAGGGAGATACGGCGATCCACAAAATTAAGTTTGTGCGGCATAGGCTACGCCCTGTGCGCATCTGTTAGTTTCCCGGAGTAAAGTTACACCTTATAAAAGCAGCCCTAACTTTGCTCCAGCCGTGTAAAGGTCAGCTAAAGCAACACCATTAAGGAAGAGCTGAGCACACACACTTGCCGGACTACAATCTGTATGCCACCATGCCAGGGGCATCCATGCTCATAACTATACTAGTGACTTTAGTAACCAAGGGTACCCCCTCTTCTGAGGGAACAGCAGTCAGGAGACGCCTCGCAGAATGCATCTTTGCACAGTAAACACACACATTAATCATGGCACAATGAGAATGCATGCATGCACACCCACTGTGGTCCCTAGCACAGACACATCACATGCACATCTAATTGGATTGGACCCTAGAAAACCACATGGTATTAGGGAACAGTAACGCCATGCCACGGCTCCAATTATGTCACTGTGCATTCATACACCTTTCACACGGACCTGGGATCACTTCTCCCTGGTCCTGGGGATCCCTAATCCATCAAAACTGAGGGTGACACCCTTTTTCACCAGGAATGTCACCCCCACATTCATACATCATTCACACACATAAAACAAATCAGAATCACAATAAAAATTCAGAAAAAAAAAAAAGGAAAAGTACACCCAAAATCTCAATGGTGGCGGCGTGAGCTACGCCTGGGCCGGCCACGGGCACGGCCACGGGCCCTCAGGGGAGACTCATGGGGGATACAGGGGAAGGAGGAGCCTCATGGGGGGGAGGCAGGGGAAGGAGGAGCCTCCCCGGGTGGCTGCCCATCTTCTGGCCTGCCCTCCAAGGCCACGGCGATCCTGGTCAGGCCCAGAGTGAGGGCTGCCGTATTGGCCTGGACAGCCTGGGTGTTGTCCTGGACAGCCTGGGTCAGGGAAGTCACCTCAAGGACCATGCCTGTTGTGGCGGCCTGCAGCTCAGAAAAGCAATTTATAAAAGCTAAAGAATTTGTGCCCACGTCACTGACTGAATCATTGATGGAGGCCAGGCTCTCCTCCATCTGGGCAAAAGTCTGACTGACCTGACCCAGATGTTGTGTCTGACGAGCCTGGTCCCTCTACAGATTTGCAGGCAGGAACTAGGCCACCCCCTGGTCTTCTGGGTGGCCTTCCTGCCTGCAGTTGAGGCTTGTGGCCTGAGAGGAGGGGAGCCCCCTGGGTGGGCAGCCCTGTTGGGGGAGGAGTGGGAGGGACTACCCCTGATGGTGGCCTGACTGCCTCCAGATGAGGCTTGTGGCCTGGGAGCAGGGGATTCCCCTGGGGGGGCAGCCCTGTTGGGGGAGGAGTGGGGGGGACTACCCCTGATGGTGGCCTGACTACTGTCAGGCGCAAGGGAATCCTGATCCCAACACAACATCACTTCTCGGGCAATGTCCATCCGGTCATCCTAAACCTCCCCCCCTCATCCTCCTCCCCCTGAACCTCCTCATGAGGGGAGTTGTGGCCACTCCACTGCCCTGGGGACTCCGGCCTTTCTTGGGGCTCCTCAGCAGCCTGTTGTCCTGGGGGTGGTGCAGCCTGGCCTGATGGCCCAGCAACCTCCTGGCCTGATGGCCCAGCAACCTCCTGGCCATCTGTGGAGGACACAAAACATACACAGGTTGGAGGATCCACACACTTGGCACATATTCCCTTCCCCCACCCACACATGCTACTCACCAGATGGAAATAAAAAAAACTTACCTGTCCTCACAGGATCATCAGATTCAAAGCCAGGCAGGCCCACCACTCGCTGGCTATGGAAGCAACGGGCCACCGCAAGTTCCTCCTCAGTCCACCTTACGGTGCAGGGTGGGCCTCCTCCAGTGCCCCTGGCATGGGTTGCTTGCTTGGCCATCTTGTCACAGACCAAACTCCTCAGATCATTGATCTTCTTGCTAATCCCACTTGGGGTCCTTGTCTCCCCCCCCTCCGCATTGATCCGATCCGTTATCTCCTGGATTATTGCCCTCTTCCTGGCCGGGGGGACGTCCCGGCTGTCAGGGCCATGCAAAAATCTCCCAAATTGGGTGATCGCCCTGGCCAGAAAGTGCTTCTCTCGCACCGAGAAGTTTAATTTCCTTCTCTTAGGTGCCATCTCACAACACAGCACTCAGCAACAGACACAAAATTCAAACAGAACAAACACAAAAACACACAGAACAAACAGACAAAAAGACACAGAACAGACACAAAAAGACACAGAACAGACAGCCAAAAAGACACAGAACAGACACACACAAAAATCAGACAGCAAAAAAACAAAAACACAAGCAGACAGCTAATACAAATTCAAACAAAAAAACACAGAAGAAACAGACACAAAAACCACTCAGAAAATGCACACAGCTTCTACAACCTCCTACTACAATACATCTTTAATATAACACTACACTCACCAACAAACAGCCACAGACAACAGAGCAAAAGACACTTGCTTTAGGAAGGGAAACACAGGGATGTACTTTTGCAAGGGAAGTGCATTTCTCAGGGCGATTCTCAAACTAAGTACGCTTGGCCTTTTTCCTATCTCACTGATTGCGCCGAGCCGAGTTCTGCACATGCCCAGTGAGGTGCAGATTCGTGCACGCATGCGCAGTACGGCCGGCCCTTCATTTGCATGGGGTCATGGCTCATTTCAATGGAGCACGCCCACTTCCTTCCCACTTGCAATAACCCCGCCTTACGCCTCGGTATATAAGTTACGCTGGCGCACATATGGGCGCAAATGCGCTGTGGATACGGCACTTACGTCACAAAATTAAGGCGCCGTAACTTAAATGATATACGTTTGGAGTAACTTAATTTGTGCCGCTCTACTTGAATCTGGCCCTTTGTTCTTTTGATCTCCATATTCTGCCCTTCTAAATCATCAACAGCCTTTTGTAACTTTGTATTCAATTCTCAGCTGTTACTTTAATATCAGCTGTCACTTTCTCCAAGCTTTGTTCCCCATGTTGGATTATAAGCCACATCAGTTCAAATGAACAGTTAGATAAGATTCCACTCCTGAATAAAATCTTCTGAATAAACAGTTTTTTTTTTTATTTGTAATCCTTGTTGGATGATTTTTTCTGTTAAATTTTGTTGAAGGCCCACCACGTCCAACCATTTAGTCACTTCTATCTTTATAGCATTTAGCAACTTATCATTGTGAAGACTTTAGTTGTTCTCAGTGCTGGATTTAGACCTTTGGGGGCCCGGGCACTTTAAGTTCGAGGGGGCCCTCAACGTAGAAATAAAATTATATGACAAATAAAAAGACCGTTTTCATCGACGAACCGATCGTGTGTACGCGGCAAAAAAGATCAGCAATGCAGTAGAGGAGCAAGTGGTCACCTTTGTGACTACCTTTTCCAGGGAATATCATAATGAAAAGCCTCCCAGTGTTATATTCGGACAATCAGCTGTTTTAATTTTGCTAAGATTGTGCATAATTTCCAGCCATTGCCCACCCACTCTAGCTTCTTTTCTCTCTTACAGTCTTTTTAGTTCTTATGAACAAGTTTGACCTACTTGGTTGTCCAATCTGGGTTCTTTTCCATGTGGCATCAAAACATGCAGGTGTTGTTATCTTAATTTACGCACCCAAACATTTAATTCCTTGGCTACTGGTGAGCAGTTTAGGATCAAATGTGGAACCAATTATGTTTTTGTTTTTTTAATTGTCTGTTCATCATTCCACCTGCAATATGTTGAATGTACCACCAGTCTTTAAGAATTGTAATTGGGGAACGCTTTTGTGTTTGTGCAACTCAAACGCAAAATGTATTTCTAATGCCTCCAGCCATTTTAAAGAGGAACATGGAGGGTATACCTCGTTTTCCAGAATTTTGTGGAATTGAACGTGTTATCCTGGCTCTTAAAGGAGGAGACTGTCAACATAACTTGTTGGAGAAGGAGGTTAAGTGGATATGTAAATTGCAGACTAGTGACCCACATGGGATAAACCTTAGGTGAGACATAGATCCGCCTCTCCACTATTTTCCTTTTCCAATATTATATCTGTAAATTCTTGTTTCCTCTCTTTGATGTACGCCAGATGATGTCATTTTGAACAAAACGTGTCGGGAAGGACTACTGATGTCACTGTTTTATATCACTGCAAATGTGAGTTTTTTTCTTATTTTAATAAATGCTGTGAGATATCTTACAGAATTATGCTATGTGCGCCCTTACTTTTCTACTTTTACATATCCTATTGGTTGGATGCCTTAATATATGACAAATGATTGGGAGAGTTCCTTTGCTGTGTCTTTAATACTATTGGATTCCCTGCCTGAGTCTCTTGGATTAACAAACCTGAGGTACCATCTCCCATTATTTGAGGCTCCTGTGACACCCCCCCCCCCCATGGTGCATCGACTCTTATAAAGTTTGATTGACCTAGTGGGTATATGCTCATCTGGGTTTAATCTTTCCGGTAAGCCTTATGACATACGGTGTTGGATCTCCTATCAAATTTCTTCTTTCAAGTAGTCACTATTATGCCGCGTACACACGATCAGTCAAACCGATGAGAACGGTCTGATAGACCGTTTTCATCGGACCAAAACGATTGTGTGTGGGCCCCATTGGTTATTTATCCATAGGTTAAAAAAAAAAGCAATCTTGCTTTAAATTTAACCGATAGATACCTAACCGATAGAAAAAAAACGATTGTTTGTAGACACGTCCATCGGTTAAAAATCCACGCATGCTCAGAATCAAGTCGACGCATGCTTGGAAGCATTGAACTTCGTTTTTCAGCACGTCGTGTTTTACGTCACCGCGTGGTGATGGTGATGGTGTGTAGGCACGACTGACCATCAGTCAGCTTCATCGGTTAACCGATGAAAACAGTCCATCATACCGTTCTCATCGGATGGACCGATCGTGTGTACAGGGTTTTAGAAAGTGTTCATTCAGTTATTAATTGGATTTTATAATTTTGGACTTTTTATCGCATTTTTCTTTCTAGTGGTTATTAGAATGAATTTAATCACTTATCAATTGGACTTTGTTTATTTATGTAGTCTTTGTATGAGTTTTTTTTACTGAGGTTTATTATTTAATCTTTTGATATTTGTCACTAGATATTTTGTCATATTTAGCGCTACACTTTTTCCGAATTCTATAATGCATTTTTGATCTATTTTGCTGTGTTGGCTGCTACATTTTTTGTTTTAGAGATAGCGCGGTATATTTACTTTTATTTTTTGCACTTTCTAGTCATTTAGGTTTGTTGCAGTGATTAGGTGCTAACAATAGGCATGAAAAGACGAGAGAACAGAGTGTCTGTTTCTTCTATGTTCACTGTTCAGACATGGTTTGGGAAAGACTTAGTTGTATTACATAACT
Source organism: Rana temporaria (assembly GCF_905171775.1). Classification (NCBI taxonomy): domain Eukaryota; kingdom Metazoa; phylum Chordata; class Amphibia; order Anura; family Ranidae; genus Rana; species Rana temporaria. The sequence goes on from NC_053493.1 coordinate 273,130,934, forward strand.
GCATGACAGAAAAGTCAGTTCTCCAGGATGGATGTGTTGTATGGCAGGACTGTATAAAATTTGGCTACAAATGAATAGAAATACAAATATTTAGCTGGGAAAAATGGTTCTCATATATGCATTTCATCTGTGTATTTGGCTGTTTATCTAGAGTTCAGTTTTATGGTCTGAACAAAGGTGACTTTTTGGAAAATGTTAAAATAACCACCCTGAATCAATTTAGCTGAGAACGGCCAGAAGATTTTTAGATCTGAATGGAAAAATAAAGATCAGAGACATTAAAACAGAACTTCAGTCCTGCTCTGTCATGGCTCTGCACCCCCTCAAGCTCTGCCATTTTGGCACATACTCAGATGCGCTAAAGGGCCCTGCTCAGCCTTTGTGTCCTGGCAGAGCCGTTAGGTGCATCTGTGCATGCACAGGTGATTTTCTACGCATGAGTAAAGACAGGGAGGATTTTGGACTTTCATGACAGCCATCCTTGTGCATGGCTGGAAAACCCTGCACATGTACAGATGGTCTAAAGAAACCAACAAGCACGCAGCTGTGCCACAAGACTCATTAGGGACCGAAGCCCTGCAGCACATCTGTGCGCACTCAGAAGGCGGGGAGAAAAATGTAATTCTCGCCTAAAAACAAGAAAGTGACACTTAGTAGCCCAAATACATGAGATTAGTTAAAAATAAATAATAATGCCCAATTATAAGAGATGGGAGGGAGAGGAGGCAGGGCAACATGACATGACATTTCGGTTAAAGGTCTTCTTTAAATACATTTTAATCAATGAAAATTAGGAGATATTCCCCATGAACAAACACATGCAGTCTGTTATCACTATAGTGCATTTAGGCAGGGACAGGCTGCACACAGACTGCAAGACATCAGCAATATTACGATTTTTATCCCCATTCCTCCCTCCACCACAATATTTTCAAGATACACAACATTTTTCTTCCTACAGTATATTCAGTACAGCTTTATGTCTACTTTAAGAGACCTGTAAATGCCTTCAAGCCCTACTCTAACCTGTCTTTATGCACTATATCATGAGCATTTACTATGCTTTCCCTATCACAGCTATAAAAATTGCCAATATTGGTGGAGGCAACCTGTTCATGTTATGGTGGGGGTGCTGTCTTATCGAAGAGTTCTCTTATTGGACCTTTGTAGGCTAGCTGACTGAAATTAAAAGGCCAGGAAGTGCATTATGGTTAGTTGGTTAATATGGCAGTGAAATCCTGTATTAGGGTTGTGGGTCTGCAAATAAGCAGGCCTTGGACCCATGTTAGACTTGAATACAAACCTCATCCCTACCTCCGATTAATAATAATCTCAATCTTACATGCATTTGAAGGTCCATGAATCAATTTATTTATTTCTAATAAATGATTAAAAGTCCTTGTCATAGCTAAGACTGTTATTTTAATTATTATATTGCTGGGCCTTAGCCAGCACCAGTAAGAGCACACTGCTCAGAATACTGAACATAGTAATAAACAGTGAACATTCTGGGACTCCTTTGCATTATGATTACCAGAGAACAAATCCCACTCAAATAATACTTTTATGTCAGTTATAGGCATTATGATGCAGCACAACTCAATAGACAGGGTGATTTGAAACATCTTATTCTAAAAAAAGATATTTTGGTGAAAGGAGGCATTTAAATTTTAGTGTTCAATCGATATTCTTTTCCTTTAGGTATCTGCTTTTAAATCTTAGCAAGACTATTATTTAGAACCGTAAATTGCAGCTCTACTTGAATATCAATTACATACATAATTATATTAATTATTTTTATGCATTATCAACATATTATCAATGTCACTAAGTAACGTAAAAATATGCTCATGCACAAATACCAGACCTTTATCACTCAATCCTTTACAATGAATTATAAAAGAAATCAAAGTGTTTTTTTGCTATTCTTACTTTCTTCCATCAGCGTTGGGTGCAATTTATCACCTCTGAGCTCAGGCAGGTGTTATGTCAGCTTTTGTTTACAGTACACTGTGACACTGAGCTAACATTTCTGCTACATTTCTTAAAGGCTCATTTAAAAAGTAGCAGTATGGTTGGGAGGACCTATCAAAGTCACATAACCAACTCCCTTACAATTACAGAGAGAACTCCAACGAGCTAATATGGGCTTCACACTTGGGCCCAATTTTTGTGAATGGATAGGTTGTCGAAAAGCAGTATAACAAAAACTGAATAGCATTATGCATTCTCCATTATAAACAAATCCCTTGGAAAATGTTTGTATCTAAAAAAAAAAAAAAAAATGTTTCCTGATCATACAGCACAGGACAAAGGCTTCTTTAATTCATTATGGCTAGGTTAGGTGCAGGTATACCTTCAGGTGAATGAACACAAAAAAATCAGCAGGGACCCATATATAACCTTTCCTGCTCCCAACTAGCCTCAGTTTTTGCTAGTGTACTTGGGTGATGGACCTCTTGTCTCTGAGAGAATCTTACCTTCTCACTATGGAAGTTTTTCCCTCTCTTTTTCTCTTGACGATTTCTTCCAAGATGTGTTTCTTCTTCACTCTGTTCCATCATAGCCACTGCATCTTTGAAGCAGCTTTTGAATCAGTAAAATACTCAGTGGAGCTTTGGGAGACCATACCCAGTCCCTACCCGATTGAAGAAGTGTGACCAGTTTGTCATACACAGTGTCAGAGTTTATGGGCAGAATTTCTAGACTTGTTGCTACTTTAGACTAGATCATGTCTATGCCCCTTCTTCCTCTCCTTTAAATTCAGTCTTTGACTTTGCTCTTGAGGTAGACACAATACTGGAGGAGAATCCTTGCGCTTAAGGACATCAAATTAGGATAATACTCCTGCTACCTAATTTATTCCCAAACCTAAGAAGACTACTTCTACACTGATTGAAGCAATACATTCTTGTTTAGCATTAGAGAAGACTGGGTTTGCTCACCCTAAAGTGCCTGGTATGGGGTCCCTATAGTTCCCTATATCAACTAAGACTTTTCTGGTTCACACTCTGGTTGAATCTGTCCTATATGGAGGCTGCCTTATTCATTTTGACCAACAATATCCCATTGAGGAACATTTTCTTTGGAAGTGGAGCAATTCCTGTAGGGCCCCGTACACACGACAGAGAAACTCGACGTGCTTGGCACGTCGAGTTCCTCGTCTCGTTTTGGGATGAAGCCGCCGAAGAGCTCGGCGGGCCGCCTTCTCCTATAGAACAACGCGGCCAACGAGAAAATAGAGAACATGTTCTCTATTTTCTCGTCGAGCTCCTCGGCGGCTCCATCGAGCCAAAACTGTACAGACGACAGAGATTCTCGGCAGAATCCGGGTTTTGACCGAGTTTCTCGGCGAATTCTGCCGAGAATCTCTGTCGTGTGTACGAGGCCTAGTAGATCCATAGAAAGACGAAGGAGTGAACCAAGTGGTTCATTGAATCTGCCCAATTTTTTTGTTTATTGGTTAATGTATACATTTTTCTTATATTTGTATTTTGTTTTATGTGTACGTTAAAAAAATATATATATGTTTGTCTCAAGCATGTTTGAATCTACTTACTGTTGACTGGTTCACTACCTCTGCTGAAAGTCTATTCCAAGCATCAACTACTCTTGATAAAAAATATTCTTTATAAGATTAGTTTTTAACTTTCCTTCTGATCGTTTAGGGTCATGTCCCCCTATTCTTGACTTTGGCTTCATATTGAAAATATTTCCCTCCTGAACCTTTTTCACCCCCTTGATGTATTTAAAGGGTTCCATCATGTCTCATCTTTCCCTTCTTTCCTCTAGACTGTACATAATAATTTCCTGAAGTCTCTCCCACGACAAGGGACCGCTGTATATACTGCAGTCCTAACGCTAACATTTCCAAAGTCATCATAGTAGGAGCACATATAACAATGGATAGATTAAGGGCACCTACCTGTGTGTGCTCATACTATGGAGACTCTGGAAATTTTAGAGTTAGGACTAAAGTCCACTACACAGTATAACCACTATGCTAAAGTAACTTAGAATAGAGTTGTGTACCACTAGACTGGATTCAGCACATAAATCAGCAAAGACAGCAATAAACAGTGAACAAACTGCAGACTCTGTGGAGTGGGCGGTCAGGGTGTGGTGAAGCAATTCCTGCATCACTTGTTACTTTAACAAAACAGCTAAGCCCTGTTCTAAAAACATCCTTCTGCTAGGCAGAGATACCAGGTTAGCAGTCTGTGTAATGCCGCATACACACAAGCGATTAAACCGATGAGAATGGTCTGATGGACCGTTTTCATCGGTCAAAACCGATCGTGTGTGGGCGCCATCGGTTATTTAACCATCGGTTTAAAAAAGCCAACTTGTTTTAAATTTAACCGATGGATTCCTAACCTATGGGAAAAAAACGATCGTTAGTAGGCACAACCATCGGTTAAAAATCCACGCATGCTCAGAGTCAAGTCGACGCATGCTTGGAAGCATTGAACTTCGTTTTTTTCAGCACGTCGTTGTGTTTTACGTCACCGCGTTCTGACATGTGTGTAGGCGCGACGGACCATCAGTCAGCTTCATCGGTTAACCAATGAAAATGGTCCATCGGTCCATTCTCATCAGATGGACTGATCGTGTGTACATGGCATAACTGTTAAGATGTACCTGTCAAGAAGCCCCTGTGCTGGAACCCAAGCCTAGTGTGTTACAGATTCCAAAGAGTGAGTGCCTGAAGGTTATATACCTAATGTTGCTGGCTGTGTACCTGGAAACGTAATGTCTAAAGTTGCTGGCTGTTTGCCTAGATGCTGTGTGCCTACAGAAGTGTCCCTAGAAACAGTATCCTGAGCAACTACACAACACAAGTAACCCATGTTTTATGAAGGGTTTACTCCAGTGGCAGTTGTATATTTCTGAAACTGAACTCCACCCAGCAACTGCTAGCCCTAAGAAGCTGTCAGGGCCCATGTTTATGGTTTTTGGGTACTTCAACTTCTCATCTTCACCTCTGAAATTTCTCCAATAAAGTTACTGAAAAGCAGTTATGGGCTGGACCTGTATTTATGTAAGATTAAAGTATGCGTATCAGTTTGGGAACAAGGATTTCTTGCTAGAGGGTTCCAATTGCAAGATCATGGCTATTATCAGTGGAGGTACAAAGATATTTCAAGAAAGTCCCTTATCTCCCACTTAGGCAGAGGCTCATATCTCTTGATTTAGAGAGAGAAAGGGCAAGTAACCTGCCAGCAAAGGGTAATCTGAAATGACTTGGTGATTGCTTTTAAACAGATTGAAATAAGGTAAAAGCCAAGTGGAACATAGCAGAGTGATAAAGCTTGGATAGATGGACCATTTGGGCTGTTTTATATGTGTTGTCTTTCCTCATCCTTTAACATAAAGGGGCACAATTCCTGTATAAAGCAGCAGTCTGGCAATGTTGCTTAAAAAAAAAATAGAAATATATATATACTATATATATCTGGCAGCGTATACTTTTAGAGACCTATTCCCATTTTCAGATGTGTAGGTAAAAGAAAACATTAAATGCTTCTTTGTCCTGAAGGGAATAAAATTACAGCACACACCCCATTAAATAAATGGGTGAACCGATTTTTATGGATTATTTTTACTGGATCCGGTTATACAATCGTACCCCCTGCAGGTTTAGTATATCATGTCCTACTACAATTACAGGGCCAGCGTTTACATGTTCTGCAAATTTCTTTAGTAGTGGGATTATATATCTGCTAATATATACTTACTTTCTGTTTTAAACCTACATATTACTGTTAATAGGATGTAATAATCTGTCATTACAATTTCCCATGAATTTAGGAAATAATATTGTACAATACTTTTAAAATGACTTTAACCACTGGATCTCATGGCAACATGAAGATTACCATAAATAAAGTGAATGCTCCTGATGGTATGTGTTAGAAATATAGCTTCAGTCATCAGTATAGCAGTAGATTGCTACCATATTTAAATCATCACTTATATTCAGCAGCCCGTTTTAGATACCTTGATACTGTCTGTATAAAATTAGTATAATAGCTTCATATTTGCTGTGATTAGTGTCAGTGCAGTCATTAACAATTTTGCATAGATTTAGAGCTTGCTGGTTCCTGAGTAAGTCAACTTGACCCAGGAATGAACTTGCTGCTGCATGAAGATTTAGAATGCAAGTTCCACATTCTGTATGTCTATGTGAGCCAACAAATATTTACATTTTCTTAACCATGCTTTAAGCTGTAACATAAATCCTTAAATTAGCTCAAGGGTTTGAGCGAAAAAATGCATTTTACTAAACACATTAATGTTTTTGTTAAAGAAGAACTATATAGTCATTTAAAAAAAAAACATTATTTAAAGCAACAAAATAAATTTATAGCATAATTTAAAAGAGCACCCTCTGCTCCAAAAACCAATGCCCCCCCCCACCCCCTCGCCCAAGAATATGCTTTATGTAGGCCTCAGGGGCTCATCCTCACTCCGTGTAGGTTACGTCCAAACTTTATTAAACTTTTCATGCTTGAATTATCAAAGTCACGGTCAGGATCTTTTTAATACTCTTTGGGCATAAAAAGAAAAATTTAACTTTAAACATTTTTTTTTTGAACATTCATTTTCCAAGAAGTTCATCACATGTCCACTCGATCGGACTGCATGCGTTTGAGGTTTTAACTGAAGAAACAGTTTAGATGGTATTTTCTCCAGTATCTTTTAGGCCTTTCTACACATTCTCACTGTCACACTCTATGTCACAGATTGGCTATGGTGCTGATCTGTGTCTTACCTTTTACTGCTATAGGTCGCTGGTTCCTGTGGTTCCACAAGCTTGTGTTCAGCTCTAGCTGCACTCAGCATCTATGGGTGTCGCCAGCTTCACCTGTTGCCTTTTATATCCTTCCTTCCTGCTACTTCCTGTCCAGCCTCCCATGTGCTTCTCTATTTAAATTCCACTCAGACCAGTTTCTGGTTGCTTGAGCAACCCTTTTTCCTGAGCGCCCTTCGTGTATCCTGCTTAACCTAACCTCTTGAACTGATCTCTTGTGTACCGACTTGGCTAGTTCTCCTGATTGTCTGCAGCCCGCCCTCACCTTTGCTCGCTGTACGGCCCTCTTTTGCTTCATCCATCTGTGTCTGACAGTGTCTTCTGGTACTCTCCTTACAAGCAGGGTGAACCTGGGGGTATTGACCTGGGGTCAGCACGCAGCTAAGCCCAATCCCTCGTGAGGGGGTCCCTGGCAGAATACCAGCTGGCCCTTAGATTCCACGCCCTGGGGGATCCTGTGTCACCTGCTCACTTGTGAGCTCACACCAGTAGCACCGTGACACTACACGTGAGCTCTACAAAATATAAAGACATTAACTATTAGGCATCATGCACATTGGACGTTTTTAACATTGCTCCTAGGGGCAACCAGTATTTTTTTTCCTTGCTTCTAAATGCCCCTGCATGTTAGCCTATGTGTCCATGCACACAAAAGTGTTTAGAGGAATTTAGAGGCAGGGCGTTAAGAGGCAGAAAAGAAACCCCTGCCAAACATCCAGGAGAAACCGCTTTTATGTGCATGTACATGCGTGTAAACATGCATTAACCCTAGGCTCACTTAGCTCTTGAGAGTCAATTAATTTCAATGGCCAAAATAAACTATAATTCTGACCACTTAAATGAATTAATGCCTAAACACGTATTTACAAGCGTCAAGCCAGGAGGAATAACATCTATGAGAGCTAGCAAAACATCCAATGTGCAGTAGGCCTTACTCATATAATGGAAAAAAAATGCACAAAATGATTTTTGTTTCAAAAACTGCAAATTACATTCTAATAACATAAATAAACTGATTTACAGCCAAAAAAAAGTTATTGCAGCTGTATTATTTTCAATAAAAACAAAATCTCAGTAATAGTATGAATTGTAGCAGAAATATAACTAGTGATGCATGATGTTCAATTTAGTGGACAGATGATTAATTGTAATATCTGCCACAGACTTATGTTATGAGTGGTGAGTCAGAAGTAGACAATTGGCCGGTTGGACTAATGTAGTTTTTCTAGTATATATTAAGAGTGGTCCTTGGCAGATTTTCTAGTTCTTTTTGTGATAATTGTATAACCATTTTTTTTTTTACCTCCAAGGGTCTCCTTCTATAGAAGAATTGAGAAGATATTCCTATGTTGCTCAACCTTTCTGGGTTTTGAGAAATTTTAGTTTTGCTTAAAATGACACATTAGCAACCACTGTAATGGGTGATCTTAAACTATACAATCAGAACCCATGCATATACAAGAAAACAGCTTTTACATACAGTATCACACGAAAGTGTGTACAACCCACTCATATTTTTGTAAATATTTTATTATATCTTTTCATGTGACAACACTGAAGAAATTACACTTTGATACAATGCACAGCTTGTATAACAGTGTACATTTGCTGTCCCCTCAAAATAACTCAACACACAGCTATTAATGTCTAAACCGCTGGCAACAAAATTGAGTACACCCCTAAGTGACGATGTCCAAATTGGGCCCAATTAGCTATTTTGCCTCCCCAATGTCATGTAACTCGTTAGTGTTACAAGGTTGCAGGTGTGAATGGGGAGTAGGTGTGTTAAATTTGGTGTTATTGCTCTCACTCTCTCATACTGGTCACTGGAAGTTCAACATGGTACCTCATGGCAAAGAACTCTCTGAGGATCTGAAAAAAAGAATTGTTGCTCTACATAAAGATGACCTAGGCTATAAGAAGATTGCCAAGGCCCTGAAACTGAGCTGCAGCACAGTGGCCAAGACCTTAAAGCAGTTTAACAGGGCAGGTTCCATTCAAAACAGGCCTCACCAGGGTTGACCAAAGAAGTTGAGTGCACATGCTCAGAGGTTGTCTTTGGGAAATAGATGTATGAGTGCTCAGACCATACACTGCACACTGCATCAAATTGGTCTGCATGGCTGTCGTCCCAGAAGGAAGCCTCTTCTAAAGATGATGCACAAGTAAGCCTGCAAACATTTTGCTGAAGATAAGCAGACTAAGGACATGGATTACTGGAACCATGTCCTGTGGTCTGATGAGACCAAGATAAACTTATTTGGTTCAGATGGTGTCAAGCGTGTGTGGAGCACAAAGACAAGTGTGTCTTGCCTACAGTCAAGCATGGTGGTGGGAGTGTCATGGTCTGGGGCTACATGAGTGCTGCCGACACTGGGGAGCTACAGCTTCTTGAGGGAACCATGAATGCCAATGTGTACTGTAAAATACTAAAGCAGAGCCTGATCCCCTCCCTTTGGAGACTGGGCCGAAGGGCAGTAATTCCATTGAAAACATGATAACGACCTCAAACACACCTCCAAGATGACCACTGCTTTGCTAAAGAAGCTGAGGGTAAAGGTAATGGATTGGCCAAGCATGTCTCCAGACCTAAACCATATTGAGCATCTGTGGGGCATCCTCAAACTGAAGTTGGAGGAGCGAAAGGTCTCTAATATCCACCAGCATGTTGTCATGGCGGAGTGGAGGAGGACTCCAGTGGCAACCTGTGAAGCTCTGGTGAACTCCATGCCCAAGAGGGTTAAGGCAGTGCTGGAAAATAATGGTGACCACAAAAAATATTGACACTTTGGGTCCAATTAAGACATTTTCACTTAGAGATGTACTCACTTTTGTTGCCAGCGGTTTAAACATTAAAGTCTGTGGGGCAGATCCACAAAGAAATTACGCCGGCGTATCTCTTGATACGCTGCGTAATTTAAAATTTTGCGCATCGTAGCTTTGTTTTGTATCCACAAAACAAGATACGACGGCATCTCGGCTAGATCTGACAGACGTACGTCTTAGTACGCCGTCAGATCTAAGCTGCAATTTTTCGGGAGCAGCTAGGTGGCGTTTCCGTCAAATTCCGCGTTGAGTATGCAAATTAGCTAGTTATGGCGATCCACGAACGTACGTCCAGCCGGAGCATTTTTTTACATCGTTTGCTTTCGGCTTTTTCCGGCGTATAGTTAAAGCTGCTGTTATGAGGCGTACTCAATGTTAAGTATGGCCGGCGTTCCCGCGTACAATTTTGAATTTTTTACGCCGTTTGTGTAAGTCGTTTGGGAATAGGGGTTTGTGTAGAATGACGTCACCGTCGTGAGTATTGGCTTGTTCTGGGTTAATTTCGAGCATGTGCACTGGGATACCCCCACGGACGGCGCATGCGCAGTTAAAAAAAAACGTTGTTTACGTCGGGTCACGACGTATTAATATAAAACACGCCCCCATTACATCCATTTGAATTCCGCGCCATTACACCGCCAAAGATACACTACGCCCGCCGTAACTTACGGCGTGAATTCTTTGAGGATTTGAAAAGAAAGAATAAAGTTACGATGTCGTAGTGTATCTTAAATATGCTGCGCCCGGCGCAAAGGTACGTGGATCTGCCCCTGTGTGTTGAGTTATTTTGAGGGGATAGCATATTTACACTGTTATACAAGCTGTACACTCACTACTTTACATTGTAGCAAAGTGTAATTTCTTCATTGTTATGACATGAAAAGATATAATAAAATATTTACAAACATTTGAGGTGTGTACTCATTTTTGTGAGATACTGTAGCTATCCACTGTAGTGACCACTATGCCGGAAAGGTTTAAATTAACACCACATGTTGTCAGATGCCGCCTGAAAACCATCACTCTCTGATGCATTAAGCTCACCTTTAGGCCAGAAATAATACCAAACACATTTTTTTTTATAAAGACATAAATAAATATATCCATAAATACATCCATTAGAGCAGTTAATGCAGTCTCCAATCTATCCAAATATACCAAGGCATCATCGGCATAAAGTGAGATATGCTCCTCCAAAGAGGCCAAAGGTATACCCTTCAGCATAGACAATCGACATGTATGACCCACTGGGGGTTCCATGGCATTCACAAATAGAAATGGTGACAGCGAACAGGACTGGCATGTGCCTCTATACAGATGGAGATGGATAAAATATGTTACATTAGTATGGAAATCCCTACTTTTTTTTAAATTGCAATAAAACATAGATAGGTAGATTCAGAAAGAGTTAGGCCGGCTTATCTAATCTAATTTACGGCGGTGTAGCCTAAACAGGCTAGGCTACGCCGCCCTAAAGTTAGTCCAATGTCTGTGTAAGAGCTATAGAAGACATTGATGATGATTTAAAGTTATTAAAAATAACCATTGCATTTTAAGCCCCAGGTAGCGATGATTTTTTCAGACAGTAAAAATAATCAACTTTCTATTTCTTGTAACCATGGTAACAGTACTCTTGCGGTGTACATTGATACAGTGATTGGTTCACTGCTTTCAACCAGATATCTACACAGATATTTAAATCTGACATTGGAAAATCTTCTTGCGAGATATTGGGCATGCTCTGGCAATCTTTTTATCACTTCCCCCTTTGATGGGCTAATCCTAACTGGGAATGTCACTGGGAATGGGTCAAACCTGTTATGGCTGATCATACCGCTGTTACTAGAGCAATGTTTAATCGAGTCCCTCTTTAAGCAAAATATTGTGTGAGAAATTTACTGGAACCTATCATTCTTTGACTCTATTAGGTAGATTCACACACACTGGCCTAACTTTAGGGCGGCCTAGCCTAGCCTGTTTAGGCTACACCGCCATAAATTAGTTAGGCTAGTAGTGATTCACAATCTACTTACCTGCTAATCTATGGCGGCGTAGCCTAAAACGAGCGGGCGTAAGGGCGCCTAATTCAAATTGCTTGGAGGGGGGCGTGTTGTATGGAAATGAGGCTTGACCTCACGTTTTTTTACGTTTTTTTACACTGCGCATGCGCGGGGCGACTACATTTCCCAGTGCGCATTGCGGCTAAGTACGCCGTACGGGCCTATTGATTTCGACGTGGACGTAAACGACGTAACTCCAGATTCGCGGACGACTTACGCAAACGACGCAAAAATTTCGAACCTCGCGGCGGGAACGGCGGCCATACTTTAACATTGTTATTCCACCTCATAGGTGGAATAACTTTAGGCAGCCTAAGGCCTTACGGAAACTACATAATTCTACGGCGTAGGCCTGGCGTACGTTCGTGAATCGGCATATCCCCTCATTTACATAATCTACGCCGGCCGCAATGGAAGCGCCATCTAGCGGCCATCAGAAACATTGCAAGCTAAGATAGAACAGCGCAAGCCGGCCTATCTTAGCTTTGTTTAAGTGTATCTCTGTTTGAGCATACGCTTAAACAAACGCCGGCGTAGATTCAGAGTTAGGTCGGCTTATCTACTGATAAGCCGGCCTAACTCTTTGTGAATCTACCTATATATCTCAAGAGGATCTGCCCCATAGCTAATGTATATCTTCACAGAAATCACAGAATAACAGTGCCTATGAAATGTTTGGTTCTTTATTTCTAAAGGTTTTGTTCCCTGAATAACCTGGAGGAAACATATGCAATCACAGGGAGGATATTCAAACTCCATGTAGGTCATATAAATGTTGACTTTTCAGCTTGCAAAGTAATAAGTGGCAGGGCCGCCATCAGGAATTATGGGGCCCCTTACACAGCTTCAGGCATGGGCCCCCTGGAGAGAACCGGGGGGGAGTGCTGCCGCCTGAAATTGAGAAGCGGGGGGGGCTGCCGCGAATTGAGAAGCATGGGGGGCCCTTTAAAGAGAAATATATATAAAAAAAGGGGGGTAGCCATCCGGGGCCCTGGGGGCCTCTGAGCCCTTTCTTATATATAAATTCATATTTTTTTTTTAAATAAATTACAAAAAAAAGTGGGGTTGCCATCCGGGACTCTTGGGCCCTTTAATAAAAAAAAAAAAAAAAATAGATAAACAAAAATAAAAACAATAAACATTTATAAAAAAATTTAAAAGGGGGTTTGCCACATGGGGCCCTGGGAACCTCTGAGCCCTTTAATAATAAATATATATATATATAATAATAATAATAATAATAATAATAATAACAATAATAATAATAATAATTATATATATATATATATAAATATATATATATATATATAAATATATATATAAATAAAAAATAAAAGAAATAAAAAAATATATTAAAAAAATGTTTTTTTTTTATAAAAAAAAGGGGGGTTGTCATCCAGGGCCCTGGGGATCTCCGAGGCCCTGGGGATCTCCGGGCCCCTGGGGACCTACGGACCCATAAAAATAAAATTGTCCCTTTAATAAAAAATAAAATAGAAATATATTAAAAAATATATATTTTTTTTTATAAAAAAAGGGGGGGTTGCCATACGGGGCCCTGGGGGCTTCCCGGCCCCTGGGGACCTCTAAAAAAAAAATTGGCCCTTTAATAAAAAATAAAATAAAAATATATATATATTTAAAAAAAAGGGGGATTTTTTTTAAAGGGTACATTGTCTGGGTAGGGGGGATTGCCCTGTTAGCACTATCTGTTAGGATAGGGTTAGGACTAATGTAAGGATCAGGGCATATGGAGTAACACTTTGTTTTACTTTTTTCAGCACACGAACAATATACTTCAATGAATCCATAAAAAAAGATAAATACATATACAAATAACATTTTTATAACTGAAAGCATTGTGATAAGTAAAAGTGATGAAGTAGATCTTCCATACTGCTTACTGAGTTTGCAAACGACTTCTGAAATTACATTAACATGTTAAAGCTTATATAAAGTTTTAGTGATTGGGTTTAGATTTATTTTAATGTCTGATGACTCAGAAGTAGGACTGGCAAAAACTGTCACTCCTAAAATGAACACTCATTTCTGTGTCTAGTACTTTGTGTTTCACTTTTCCGATCAATTAAAGATTAAGCAGACACTCTTTGAATTGTCTATGAATACTCTGTGACGCACACCAAATGTTATTCCTGTGCTTATTTGCATACAGTCAAACCTTCAATAGATTTTAATAGAAAGTTATTACAAGAATAAGATGTACAGGTATATGCCTGGAATTAACATTTGTTCATTAAAGCAGTTGTAAACTGCTGCTGGTTAAAAAAATAATAATAATTCCTGCAAGGCAATGTCATGATGTGCTAGTATGCATCACGTACTAGCACATTTTGAGAAACGTATCTTAGATTGAAGCCCTCCCAAGCCACAATGTCAATGCTGAGACAGATGACATCTTCCCCCGGTCTTCCTTTCAGGTTCATATCCTCTGGCTACTTGAGTGGCCAGGGGAGCAATGATGTCACTCCCGCACACCCGTGCTGAAGCTGCCTTTTTCGGCACGCGTTCTGAAGGTCCGGCACTGTAAGCCGGGCCTTTAGAGTGCATGCGTTGAGAATGTCATCAGTTGAATGCGCTCTGAATATCTCCCAAACTGTGTACGTTTAGGAGATATTCACAGTACCTACAGGTAAGCCTTATTATAGGCTTTCCTATTGGTACAAGTGGTAGTCCAGAGTTTACTACTAATTTAACCACTTGCCGACCGCGCTATAGCAAAAATACTGCTACAGCGCAGTCGAGTTACTGTGACAGGACGTCCCTGGGACGTCCTCGTGCACTTCCGCGTTTGCGCGTCCCCTGGGGCGCGCTCGCGGAAGTGTCCGTGCTCGCCGGGTCTAGAAGACCCGGCGCATCACGGATCACGGTAAATTGCCGCTGATCGCGGCCGCTTACCACGTGATCGCTCCGTCAAATGACGGAGCGATCACTTGTAAACAAACCGGCGTCATTTGATGACGCCGGTTCCTCCCTCTCCTCTCTGTACCGTTCGGTACAGTGCGAGAGGAGGGGGGGGGAAGGGGGAGCGGGTGTCAGCAGTTCTGTGGCTGGATCTGTGACAACTGCAGTCACAGATCCAGCCATCCATCCATCCCAGCTCAGCTATCCCTGCGCAATACTCTGCCATACCCCATACTCTGCATACTCTGCCATACCCCATACTCTGCCATACCCCATACTCTGCATACTCTGCCATACCCCATACTCTGCCATACCCCATACTCTGCCATACTCTGCATACTCTGCCATACCCCATACTCTGCCATACTCTGCATACTCTGCCATACCCCATACTCTGCCATACTCTGCCATACCCCATACTCTGCCATACCCCATACTCTGCATACTCTGCCATACCCCATACTCTGCCATACCCCATACTCTGCATACTCTGCCATACCCCATACTCTGCCATACTCTGCATACTCTGCCATACCCCATACTCTGCCATACTCTGCCATACCCCATACTCTGCATACTCTGCCATACCCCATACTCTGCCATACCCCATACTCTGCATACTCTGCCATACCCCATACTCTGCCATACCCCATACTCTGCATACTCTGCCATACCCCATACTCTGCCATACCCCATACTCTGCATACTCTGCCATACCCCATACTCTGCCATACCCCATACTCTGCATACTCTGCCATACCCCATACTCTGCCATACCCCATACTCTGCCATACCCCATACTCTGCATACTCTGCCATACCCCATATTCTGAATAAAGAATGATGAGCGCAAACTGAAAATCTAAAAGTGAATATAAAGACAGTCCATAGGGGACTGATAACAATCAATAAAGATATGCAGTGAATTCAAAATTAGTGAAATAACCCAAAACTGATAATAAATCCAAAAATAAAAGTCCAAATATATAAATTAAAGTTTGGATAAATCAATCTAGTGTGCCAGTGATAAACAAAACTTCTGCACTTCGGGCATCAATGTGGACAATCTTGATATCTCTTTGCTTAGCCTGGGCTCACAGTGCGCTTACCTCCAGACACTAGGTCATGCGTGTCAACGAAATCCTCCCAAAACTGGAACAGAATCCAAACAGTGGGTAACACGTGTTGCACGGAATCTTCCCAGTGCTGAGATAGAATCGAGGGGCGTTCTCTGTATCCAATACCAGTATAGGTCCAGGCGCAGCGAAGTCGACTCCACAGGATAGCCACAAGGTGTATCAGGAGCAAATGTAGAAATAAAAAGCTCTCATGGTGAAGTATGCAAGCACTTTAAAATTTAATAAAGGTAAAAATGTGCTTACATTGAAAAAACGAATAAAACGCCAAACAGCTGCACTTCAGGTTAGATGTGACCGGAAGTGACGTGACACCCTGACCGTCCACCGGAAGTGCAGCTGTTTGGCGTTTTATTCGTTTTTTCAATGTAAGCACATTTTTACCTTTACTAAATTTTAAAGTGCTTGCATACTTCACCATGAGAGCTTTTTATTTCTACATTTGCTCCTGATACACCTTGTGGCTATCCTGTGGAGTCGACTTCGCTGCGCCTGGACCTATACTGGTATTGGATACAGAGAACGCCCCTCGATTCTATCTCAGCACTGGGAAGATTCCGTGCAACACGTGTTACCCACTGTTTGGATTCTGTTCCAGTTTTGGGAGGATTTCGTTGACACGCATGACCTAGTGTCTGGAGGTAAGCGCACTGTGAGCCCAGGCTAAGCAAAGAGATATCAAGATTGTCCACATTGATGCCCGAAGTGCAGAAGTTTTGTTTATCACTGGCACACTAGATTGATTTATCCAAACTTTAATTTATATATTTGGACTTTTATTTTTGGATTTATTATCAGTTTTGGGTTATTTCACTAATTTTGAATTCACTGCATATCTTTATTGATTGTTATCAGTCCCCTATGGACTGTCTTTATATTCACTTTTAGATTTTCAGTTTGCGCTCATCATTCTTTATTCAGACCTTTATTTGTTGTTAGCACATTTTAGATTTGAGCAGCATTTTGTTTTTCACTGGTCACTTTTAATTTTCACTGTTGGCTAGCGCTTTAGTCACCCACTTGTCTATACCCCATATTCTGCCATACCCCATACTCTGCAATACCCCGATACTCTGCAATACCCCGATACTCTGCAATACCCCGATACTCTGCAATACCCAAATACTCCGCATATATAATGTTTTGGGGTTCTATGTAATTTTCTAGCAAATAAATGGTGTAAATTGGTCTGGTTAGGAAGGGGGTTTAAGTGCCCAGTGGTCAAGTGGTTAAGTAGTGGTTAAGTAGTATATACTTTCCTGATAGAAAATCATAAAAAAAGATTTTTCAAATTATGGACTCAACAAAAGGGTTTTCTTTATTTTTAGCTAAAAACAGAAGTGCTCGAGGACACACTTTATAATGTCAGTGACTTTGAATCATTGTGACTTTGACATCACATTGCTATCATTCTAATTTTAATACAGAACCTAAGAAGAAAGAAATGCAGGAGCTGTCTTAGCTATTTTTTTTAATGGTACAGACAGTGAGACTGTCATCTTGATCCTTGCTTTTATAAATAGGGCGCAACTGACCTGGAAGAAGCATGCATGTATACAGTAAAGTCTAAAAAGTCTGAACTGCTGCCCCGCACTGACCTTTTGGGCCAGTGACTGCTTAGGTGGTAAAGCCAGGATCAAGATAATTGCCTCAACGTTTTCACTTTTTAAAGCCCAGTCAGCAATGATAGCTACATGGTTATTTTCCAGAGTAATTCCAGCCATCATGAAGAAGGAAATGTAGTATCAGCAAAGTTTGGCACTGTCATTGTCCCACTGACCCACAATGTTCGGTGCTTACTTTCTCTCATTGACTGCCAATGTTAGAGGTATTCTTCCTCCCATTGGTCAACAATGTTAGGGGAATTCTTCTCCAACTGACCACCGACGTAACACACTTTCTTCCTCTAATTGACCTAAAATGTAAGGGGCCTTCTTCCTCCCAATGACTGCTAATGTAAGGGGCATTCAATCTCCTACCAAGACAATGTAAGGTGTGTTCTTCCTCTGAGGCCGAGTACTCACGGCAGGACATGTCCGATGAAAACGGTCTGCAGACCGTTTCCATCGGACATGTCTGGCCGGGGACTGCCCGGGGACTTCTGTTCGATGGCTGTACACACCATCGAACAGAAGCCCGCGCGTAAACATTACGCGGGGCGTGTCCGCGGTGTCGCCGCGTCGATGACGCGGTGTCGCCGCGACAATGACGCGGCGACGTGGGCGGGCCGCCTTAAAAATGCTTCCACGCATGCGTCGAAGTCATTCGACGCATGCGAGGGATGCGGGCGGCAGGACATGTATGGTAGGTCTGTACAGACGACCGTACATGTCCGGGCGGACAGGTTTCCAGCGGACTGTTTTAAAACAAGTCCGGGAAACAGTTGTCCGCTGGAAACCTGTCCGATCCGTCCCAAAATGGTCCGCTCGGGCCAACACACGGCCAAACATGTCTGCTGAAACTGGTCTGCGGACCAGTTTCAGCAGACATGTTTGGTCGTGAGTACGGGGCCTAACAGGAACCAATGTAGGGAGCACTCATTAACATTAATGTAGTAATGAGTCAGTATTTTTCCCACTAGCACCAATATAAGAGGCATTCTTCTTTCTACCGCCAATGCACAATAAGGGTCTTGCACCCCCCAACTGGCACCAATATTAGTACAAATCTTCTTACTATTGACCCCAATGTTAGAAGCAACTTCTTTTCACTGGCCAGCCATATTAGGACAGCCATCCTTTAACTGACCTGCAAAGTTAAGGGCAGATTTTTTCCCATTGACCACTGTTATACTGCGTCTCTTACTGACCTGCAATGTAACGGGGCATTCTTACTACTAGGGATGAGCCGAACACCCCTGCAGTTCGATTTGCAGCAGAAAATGCAAACAGGCAAAAGATTTGTTCGAACACGCAAACACTGTTAAAGTCTATGGGACACGAACATGAAAAATCAAAAGTGCTCATTTTAAAGGCTAATATGCAAGTTATTGTCATATTGCCATACCCCATACTCTGCATACTCTGCCATACCCCATACTCTGCCATACCCCATACTCTGCATACTCTGCCATACCCCATACTCTGCATACTCTGCCATACCCCATACTCTGCATACTCTGCCATACCCCATACTCTGCCATACCCCATACTCTGCATACTCTGCCATACCCCATACTCTGCCATACCCCATACTCTGCATACTCTGCCATACCCCATACTCTGCATACTCTGCCATACCCCATACTCTGCATACTCTGCCATACCCCATACTCTGCCATACCCCATACTCTGCCATACCCCATACTCTGCCATACCCCATACTCTGCCATACCCAATACCCTGCATACTCTGCCATACCCTGCATACTCTGCCATACCCTGCATACTCTGCATACTCTGCCATACCCCATACTCTGCATACTCTGCCATACCCGATACTCTGCCATACCCCGATACTCTGCCATACCCCGATACTCTGCAATACCCCGATACTCTGCAATACCCCGATACTCTGCAATACCCCGATACTCTGCAATACCCAAATACTCCGCATATATAATGTTTTGGGGTTCTATGTAATTTTCTAGCAAATAAATGGTGATTTTTACATGTAGGAGAGAAATGTCAGAATTGGCCTGGGTGCTCCAGAACGCCTGATGGCGCTCCCTGCATGTTGGGCCTCTGTATGTGGCCACGCCGTGTAAAAGTCGCACACATGGGGTATCGCCATACTCGGGAGGAATAGCAGAATGTGTTTTGGGGTGTAATTTGTGGTATGCATATGCTGTGTGTGAGAAATAACCTGCGAATATGACAGAAACAATTTTTTTTTTTTTACAGAATTTTCAGTCGTTTTTCTTTTATAGCGCAAAAAATAAAAAACCCAGAGGTGATCAAATACCACCAAAAGAAAGCTCTATTTGTATGAAAAAAAGGACAAAAATTTCAAATGGGTACAATGTTGTATGACTGAGTAATTGTCATTCAAATTGTGAGAGCACCGAAAGCTGAAAATTGGTCTGGTTAGGAAGGGGGTTTAAGTGCCCAGTGGTCAAGTGGTTAAGTAGCATATACTTTTCTGATAGAAAATCATAAAAAAAGATTTTTCAAATTATGGACTCAACAAAAGGGTTTTCTTTATTTTTAGCTAAAAACAGAAGTGCTCGAGGACACACTTTATAATGTCAGTGACTTTGAATCATTGTGACTTTGACATCACATTGCAATCATTCTAATTTTAATACAGAACCTAAGAAGAAAGAAATGCAGGAGCTGTCTTAGCTATTTTTTTTAATGGTACAGACAGTGAGACTGTCATCTTGATCAGTGGCGGCCCGCCCATAGGGGGCGCCCGGGCGCCGCCCCCCCTCCCCCAGTCAGTAAAAAAAAAATCTAAAAAAAAAAAAAAAAAAAAAAAAATTTTATTTAAACATGTCCCTTTAAGGAAAAAAAATTCCAAAAAAGGTTCTTATGTGCACTGAGTCCGGGCGTCGGGCGCCGGGAAAAGCGCGGTATGGGTAGCGCCACGTCTGTGCAATCACGGGATTGCAGACGTGGCGCTACATTGGCAGCCCAAAAATGCCTTTGTGGCGCGGTCCATCGCGCCACTTGCTTCCGGCGCGATGGACTGCATTGTTATGGCTGGGCGGGTGCATCCACTATTTGTGCTCGTTCCGTCCTGACGTCCCTGGAAGAACAGGAAGTGACGTCGGGACTCGGGGCGCTCAGTGCGAGTACAGGTAAGCTGAGCTATGCCGCCTGCCTCTGCCCCTCTGTAATGGACTGTTTTCTCTGCAAAGTTCGGCGGCAGCAGCTGCAGCTGTCCACCCCCCTTCTGCAAAGATTACCTGTGTTCCAATTTTTTTTTAGTGAATATTCGGCCGAAATCGCGGCACCCCCATCCCCCCCCCCCTGGGGGAGGGGGGGGGGGGGCCGCGATTTCGGCCGAATATTCACTATAAAATTTTTTTTGGAACATTTGGAATTTTTTTTTTTAGTGCACATTTGGCCGAAATCGCGGCACCCCCATCCCCCCTCAGGGGGGGGGGGGGGATGGGGGTGCCGCGATTTCGGCCGAATGTTCACTAGACATGATGAGCAATTAACCCAGTGCAGATGTAGGCTCATTGCAAGGGTGGATTTTTTTTTAACATTTTCATGGAGTTGGGCATAATAAATGATTTTTAATGTTCAATGCAATGCATAATCTGGGTGAAATGCCAGCCGTCAGCAGCCTGAGCCCCAGGAGAAGATGGGGAGCTACAAGTCCCAGCAGGTTATAATATAAGGCTCCTAGGTGGATGGGAGTCTTATATTATAAACCTGCTGGGACTTGTAGTTCCCCATCTTCTCCTGGGGCTCAGGTGCATGCAATCCACCATCTATGGGACTACAAGTCCCAGCAGTGAGAAAAACTGGACAAAGATGGTGGATTGCATGCACCTGAGCCCCAGGAGACGATGGAGAACTACAAGTCCCAGCAGGTTATAATATAAAGCTCCGAGGTGGATGGATGACTGGACAGTGACACAGTGGGGACAATTGGCACAGTGGCTGTGTTTGATGGCATGGTACAGTGGCTGCATTTGATGGCATGGCACAGTGGTGACAATTGATGGCACAGTGACCACAATTGATGGCATGGCACAGTGGCTGCATTTGATGGCATGGCACAGTGGCTGCATTTGATGGCATGGTACAGTGGCTGCATTTGATGGCATGGTACAGTGGCTGCATTTGATGGCATGGCACAGTGGTGACAATTGATGGCACAGTGACCACAATTGATGGCATGGTACAGTGGCTGCATTTGATGGCATGGTACAGTGGCTGCATTTGATGGCATGGTACAGTGGCTGCATTTGATGGCATGGCACAGTGGTGACAATTGATGGCACAGTGACCACAATTGATGGCATGGCACAGTGGCTGCATTTGATGGCATGGCACAGTGGCTGCATTTGATGGCATGGTACAGTGGCTGCATTTGATGGCATGGTACAGTGGCTGCATTTGATGGCATGGCACAGTG
Organism: Rana temporaria; assembly: GCF_905171775.1. Taxonomy (NCBI): domain Eukaryota; kingdom Metazoa; phylum Chordata; class Amphibia; order Anura; family Ranidae; genus Rana; species Rana temporaria. The sequence goes on from NC_053493.1 coordinate 273,152,723, forward strand.
GTGACAATTGATGGCACAGTGACCACAATTGATGGCATGGTACAGTGGCTGCATTTGATGGCATGGTACAGTGGCTGCATTTGATGGCATGGTACAGTGGCTGCATTTGATGGCATGGCACAGTGGTGACAATTGATGGCACAGTGACCACAATTGATGGCATGGTACAGTGGCTGCATTTGATGGCATGGTACAGTGGCTGCATTTGATGGCATGGTACAGTGGCTGCATTTGATGGCATGGTACAGTGGCTGCATTTGATGGCATGGCACAGTGGTGACAATTGATGGCACAGTGACCACAATTGATGGCATGGCACAGTGGCTGCATTTGATGGCATGGCACAGTGGCTGCATTTGATGGCATGGTACAGTGGCTGCATTTGATGGCATTGCACAGTGGCTGCATTTGATGGCATGGCACAGTGGCTGCATTTGATGGCATGGCACAGTGGCTGCATTTGATGGCATGGCACAGTGGTGACAATTGATGGCACAGTGACCACAATTGATGGCATGGTACAGTGGTGACAATTGATGGCACAGTGACCACAATTGATGGCATGGCACAGTGGCTGCATTTGATGGCATGGTACAGTGGCTGTGTTTGATGGCATGGCACAATGGCTGCATTTGATGGCATGGCACAGTGGCTGCATTTGATGGCATGGTACAGTGGCTGCATTTGATGGCATTGCACAGTGGCTGCATTTGATGGCATGGCACAGTGGCTGCATTTGATGGCATGGCACAGTGGCTGCATTTGATGGCATGGCACAGTGGTGACAATTGATGGCACAGTGACCACAATTGATGGCATGGTACAGTGGTGACAATTGATGGCACAGTGACCACAATTGATGGCATGGTACAGTGGCTGCATTTGATGGCATGGTACAGTGGCTGTGTTTGATGGCATGGTACAGTGGCTGCATTTGATGGCATGGCACAGTGGTGACAATTGATGGCACAGTGACCACAATTGATGGCATGGCACAGTGGCTGCATTTGATGGCATGGTACAGTGGCTGCATTTGATGGCATGGCACAGTGGCTGCATTTGATGGCATGGCACAGTGGTGACAATTGATGGCACAGTGACCACAATTGATGGCATGGTACAGTGGCTGCATTTGATGGCATGGTACAGTGGCTGCATTTGATGGCATGGTACAGTGGCTGCATTTGATGGCATGGCACAGTGGTGACAATTGATGGCACAGTGACCACAATTGATGGCATGGTACAGTGGCTGCATTTGATGGCATGGTACAGTGGCTGCATTTGATGGCATGGTACAGTGGCTGCATTTGATGGCATGGTACAGTGGCTGCATTTGATGGCATGGCACAGTGGTGACAATTGATGGCACAGTGACCACAATTGATGGCATGGCACAGTGGCTGCATTTGATGGCATGGCACAGTGGCTGCATTTGATGGCATGGTACAGTGGCTGCATTTGATGGCATTGCACAGTGGCTGCATTTGATGGCATGGCACAGTGGCTGCATTTGATGGCATGGCACAGTGGCTGCATTTGATGGCATGGCACAGTGGTGACAATTGATGGCACAGTGACCACAATTGATGGCATGGTACAGTGGTGACAATTGATGGCACAGTGACCACAATTGATGGCATGGCACAGTGGCTGCATTTGATGGCATGGTACAGTGGCTGTGTTTGATGGCATGGCACAATGGCTGCATTTGATGGCATGGCACAGTGGCTGCATTTGATGGCATGGTACAGTGGCTGCATTTGATGGCATTGCACAGTGGCTGCATTTGATGGCATGGCACAGTGGCTGCATTTGATGGCATGGCACAGTGGCTGCATTTGATGGCATGGCACAGTGGTGACAATTGATGGCACAGTGACCACAATTGATGGCATGGTACAGTGGTGACAATTGATGGCACAGTGACCACAATTGATGGCATGGTACAGTGGCTGCATTTGATGGCATGGTACAGTGGCTGTGTTTGATGGCATGGTACAGTGGCTGCATTTGATGGCATGGCACAGTGGTGACAATTGATGGCACAGTGACCACAATTGATGGCATGGCACAGTGGCTGCATTTGATGGCATGGTACAGTGGCTGCATTTGATGGCATGGCACAGTGGCTGCATTTGATGGCATGGCACAGTGGTGACAATTGATGGCACAGTGACCACAATTGATGGCATGGTACAGTGGCTGCATTTGATGGCATGGTACAGTGGCTGCATTTGATGGCATGGTACAGTGGCTGCATTTGATGGCATGGCACAGTGGTGACAATTGATGGCACAGTGACCACAATTGATGGCATGGTACAGTGGCTGCATTTGATGGCATGGTACAGTGGCTGCATTTGATGGCATGGTACAGTGGCTGCATTTGATGGCATGGCACAGTGGTGACAATTGATGGCACAGTGACCACAATTGATGGCATGGCACAGTGGCTGCATTTGATGGCATGGCACAGTGGCTGCATTTGATGGCATGGTACAGTGGCTGCATTTGATGGCATTGCACAGTGGCTGCATTTGATGGCATGGCACAGTGGCTGCATTTGATGGCATGGCACAGTGGCTGCATTTGATGGCATGGCACAGTGGCTGCATTTGATGGCATGGCACAGTGGTGACAATTGATGGCACAGTGACCACAATTGATGGCATGGTACAGTGGTGACAATTGATGGCACAGTGACCACAATTGATGGCATGGCACAGTGGTGACAATTGATGGCATGGCACAGTGACCACAATTGATGGCATGGTACAGTGGCTGCATTTGATGGCATGGTACAGTGGCTGCATTTGATGGCATGGCACAGTGGTGACAATTGATGGCACAGTGACCAGAATTGATGGCATGGTACAGTGGCTGCATTTGATGGCATGGTACAGTGGCTGCATTTGATGGCATGGTACAGTGGCTGTGTTTGATGGCATGGTACAGTGGCTGTGTTTGATGGCATGGTACAGTGGTGACAATTGATGGCATGGTACAGTGGTGACAATTGATGGCACAGTGACTGTGTTTGATGGCATGGCACAGTGGTGACAATTGATGGCATGGTACAGTGGCTGTGTTTGATGGCATGGTACAGTGGTGACAATTGATGGCATGGTACAGTGGTGACAATTGATGGCACAGTGACTGTGTTTGATGGCATGGCACAGTGGCTACGTTTGATGGCATGACACAGTGGCTGCGTTTGATGGCATGGCACAGTGGCTGCGTTTGATGGCATGGCACAGTGGCTGCGTTTGATGGCATGACACAGTGGCTGCGTTTGATGGCATGGCACAGTGGCTGCGTTTGATGGCATGGCACAGTGGCTGCGTTTGATGGCATGGCACAGTGGCTACGTTTGATGGCATGGCACAGTGGTGCGAATTGATGGAACAGTGGCTGCATTTGATGGGCACAGTGAGGCTTATATTTTTTTTTCTTCTTCGTTTGCGCCCCCCCCAAAAATTTTGAGCACCAGCCGCCACTGATCTTGATCCTTGCTTTTATAAATAGGGCGCAACTGACCTGGAAGAAGCATGCATGTATACAGTAAAGTCTAAAAAGTCTGAACTGCTGCCCCGCACTGACCTTTTGGGCCAGTGACTGCTTAGGTGGTAAAGCCAGGATCAAGATAATTGCCTCAACGTTTTCACTTTTTAAAGCCCAGTCAGCAATGATAGCTACATGGTTATTTTCCAGAGTAATTCCAGCCATCATGAAGAAGGAAATGTAGTATCAGCAAAGTTTGGCACTGTCATTGTCCCACTGACCCACAATGTTCGGTGCTTACTTTCTCTCATTGACTGCCAATGTTAGAGGTATTCTTCCTCCCATTGGTCAACAATGTTAGGGGAATTCTTCTCCAACTGACCACCGACGTAACACACTTTCTTCCTCTAATTGACCTAAAATGTAAGGGGCCTTCTTCCTCCCAATGACTGCTAATGTAAGGGGCATTCAATCTCCTACCAAGACAATGTAAGGTGTGTTCTTCCTCTAACAGGAACCAATGTAGGGAGCACTCATTAACATTAATGTAGTAATGAGTCAGTATTTTTCCCACTAGCACCAATATAAGAGGCATTCTTCTTTCTACCGCCAATGCACAATAAGGGTCTTGCAACCCCCAAATGGCACCAATATTAGTACAAATCTTCTTACTATTGACCCCAATGTTAGAAGCAACTTCTTTTCACTGGCCAGCCATATTAGGACAGCCATCCTTTAACTGACCTGCAAAGTTAAGGGCAGATTTTTTCCCATTGACCACTGTTATACTGCGTCTCTTACTGACCTGCAATGTAACGGGGCATTCTTACTACTAGGGATGAGCCGAACACCCCCGCAGTTCGATTTGCAGCAGAAAATGCAAACAGGCAAAAGATTTGTTCGAACACGCAAACAATGTTAAAGTCTATGGGACACGAACATGAAAAATCAAAAGTGCTCATTTTAAAGGCTAATATGCAAGTTATTGTCATAAAAAGTGCTTGGGGACCTGGATCCTGCCCCAGGGGACATGTATCAATGCAAAAAAAGTTTTAAAAACTGCAGTTTTTTTGGGAGCAGTGATTTTAATAATGCTTAAAGTGAAACAATAAAAGTAAAATATTTCTTTAAATTTCGTACCTGGGGGTGTCTATAGTATGCCTGTAAAGTAGCACATGTTCCCGTGTTTATAACAGTCCCTGCACAAAATTACATTTCTAAAGGAAAAAAAGTCATTTAAAACTATTTGCGGCTATAATGAATTGTTGGGTCTAGGGATGAGCCGAACACCCCCCTGTTCGGTTCGCACCAGAACCTGCGAACACACCAAACGTTTGTGCGAACTTTAGAACCCCATTAAAGTTTATGGGACTCTAAAGTTTGAAATCTAAAGTGCTACTTTTAAAGGCCAATATGCAAGTTATTGTCCTAAAAAGTGTTTGTCCCCCATTTGCTCCAACAGCACTTTGTCAAACATCACTATACCTGTAATCCTGCTATTCCTAATTTTGACGTTGGCCAGCTAGTGCTGTAGGTATTACCTATCAGTGGCGTAGCGTGGGGAGTGCGAGGGGGGCCTAACCCCCGGGCGCATCATTTGGGGGGTGCAATCCCGCACCATGTATCACCCTCGCTCCATACTCCAAAATTCTATTTTCTGTGACCCTGCGCTCCGGCCGCCATGTTAGGACTCGGGGCGGAGCGGGGCTGGCCTTTGCTGTGGCTGCTGTCTTCTCCTCTTCCTCTCCGGCCGGGTCGCCGATCATGTCCCCATGGCGTGGGGCAGGGCCGCCGTCTTCTCCTCCTCTCCTCCTCCTCTCCGGCCGGGTCACCCATCATGTCCCTGGGGCCGTGATGCAGGCAGTCTGTGGCCGCCGTTTTCTCCTCCTTCTCTCCGGCCAGGTCACTGATAATGTCCTCGGGGCCATGGGGCAGGCAGTCTGTGGCCTCCATCTTCTCCTCCTCCTTTCCGGCCGAGGTCACCGATCATGTCCCCGTCAACAGGCAGCCTGGCAGTGTGACAGGTGGTGGCGCAGAGGCAGAGCAGATGGAAGAAAAAAAAAGGTAAGAGACTCACTCACTCTTTATTTATTTTGTTGCTGGCCCGGGGGGTAGATATGGTCTGGGGAGAGGGAGCAGCTGAAGCCAGAAATTCAGGGTATAGTGTAATGTATTGTAGTCAGCGGATCCCATTACCTTCTCCGCCTACTGCGTAGACTCATCCCATTCATCCCGGAAGAGGATACAGAGGTAGTAGTCAGAACAATCATCAATTCTCGACTCGACTACCCAAACTCCCTCTACTTAGGACTACCAAAATACCAGATCTCGCGCCTACAAGTCGTTCAGAACACAGCAGCCAGGTTGGTAACAGGAAAGAAACTCTGGGAATCCATCACCCTATCCCTGAGGACCCTTCATTGGCTAACAGTAAAGGATCGGGTCACATTCAAGACCCTCTGCCCCACCCACAAATGCACACAAGGAAAGGCTCCTCAATAATTATGCGAGAGAATAAAACACTACACCCCCCATCGCACTCTCCGATCATCTAACCAAAACCTCCTTTACATCCCAAAGTCCCACTACAAATCAAAGGTAGAATGAAGATTTGCAGGCCAAGGACCACGGCTATGAAACGCTCTAACAACGGACATCCGCATGGAAAAAAAACAAACGGGCCTTCAGAAAAAAATGTAAGACCTACCTCTTTTAAAGGGTAAGGAAGACAACGGATGGAACAAGCGCCTTGAGGCGATTTAGTTTGCATGTGTAGAGCTATACAAGTTATTCACTCACTCACTCTATAGTGTTGTGGGTAGTGTATTGTGTGTAGTGTATTGGTCTGTGGGTAGAGTATTGTGTAGCGGTCAGTATGTAGTGTAATGAGTAGTGGTCTGTGGGTAGTGTATAGTGTAGTGGTCAGGTCAGTATAGCAATCAGGTAGGTCAGTGTGTAGTGTAGTGGTCAGTATAGGAATCAGGTAGGTTAGTGTGGTGTGTAGTGGTCAGTGTGGTGTGTAGTGTAGTGGTCAGTGTATTGTGTAGTAGTATAGTGTAGTGGTCAGTGTGTAGTGGTCAGTGTGTAGTGTAGTGTAGTGGTCAATATAGGAGTCGGGTAGGTTAGTGTAAGGGTCAGTATAAGAATGAGATAGGTCAGTGTATTGTATAGTATAGTGGTCAGTATAGGAATCAGGTAGATTAGTGGTCAGGTTGGTCAGTACTATTGTAGGAAGGGAAGGGACTCGGGGAGTGCGAAAAGTCCACAAGTTTGGGGGCGTAAATTACTTGCCTTGCCCCGGGCGCTTTCAACCCACGCTACGCCACTGTTACCTATTACGAAAATGCAGCAACATTGGTTTTCTTGTAAGATATTGAAGGACCTATACAAACTAATAATCCATGACCCAATTTCCAAATGTTCATATACAATTTACAGAGTCATTTATTTGAACCTTCATATGATTGTCAAAAATGTTCAGTCTATGGAGGTGGCACATTGGGAAAGCTCTGGACTGTAACGCCGCGTACACACGGTCGGTCCATCCTTCGGACCATTCTCATCGGTTAACTGATGAAGCTGACTGATGGTCTGATGTGCCTACACAACATAGGTTAAATAACCGATCGGGTCAGAACGCAGTGACGTAAAACACAACGATGTGCTGAAAAAAACAAAGTTCAATGCTTCCAAGCATGCGTCGACTTGATTCTGAGCATGCATGGATTTTTAACCGATGCTTTTGCATACTAACCGTTGGTTTTGACCTATCGGTTAGGCGTCCATCGGGTTAAATTTAAAAGCAAGTTCTACATTTTTTGACCGAAGGATAACTGACGATGGGGCCCACACACGGTCGGTTTGGTCCGATGAAAAGGTCCTTCAGTCCGTTTTCATCGGTTTTGACCGACCGTGTGTACTCGGCCTAAGGTTTTTCTCTGGATCCAGTACAAACAGTATTGACAGAAACTTTCAGTTTCAGCCCTCATACAAATCCAGTAGAGCAGTTTTTTCACCAATTCTAAAGTTATTTGTGACCCCAAGTGGTGTGGTTATCGTGTGGGCTGTGTTTCTCCAGAAACAGTTTCCACTTGTCATCTGGATTGCCTGAGGGGTCCCTTCAGTAGACCACCCCATCATGCTGCTGTAACTGATCCCACTCCACTGTGATCCCACTGTGGGGTCACCACAGAAGATGGGGGTAATTTATTTGGGCAACAATTCACAGAAATGCAGAGAATAATAACAGTAGGTAAATATGTATACAGTAATTATAGTATAGTAGTATGAAAATTATCAAGCAATGTTATAGCATTAGCCAGTAATACAAAACACCTTTGAATGTGGAAGTAGGTTTCAATTCCCGTGATAGAAAGAGCCCTGATTATCCAGTTTTACCCTTTTTTTATACCAACAGAGGTGAAGTCCCACCCCCCCCCACCCCAATGGCTAGTATTGCTTTACAAAGTCCTAACAGTATTGGGGCCCACTTACAAGTGATTTGTAATTCTAGGATACCAAGAAGAAGATTCCCAAATTAATTAGTCCCAAATATCCCAGTAGGGGGAAAAAACACTATTCCTTTACACAGGTAGTTGAAAAAGTCTATCCCTTTAAATCGGTAGTTGACACAAAGCCTTGTACCACTCTGAAGTCTTTTTTTGGAGTCTGGAAAACACCTTTAAAATCTACAAAAAAAGCTCAATGATTAAACTAAGGGTATAAAATGTATAGCAAAATCTTCAATAGGTTTCCCCGACACCTCCTGCAGTGGATGAATGGATACATGTACAGATGCATTGCCTTTGAGAGGCACACTTATTATCATTATTATGCTATTCAATAGGGAGATGTATCTTTATATTTCTCTGTTCTTCTTTATTGTAAGCATAATCATGCTTGTGTCCAGATTTGTTCAGTAGTATAGTTTCTATGTTTTGTTTGTTTGCTAAATATGTTTGAAGCACAAAATATAAAGTATCTGATATAAAAAAAAAATTAAAAAAAAAATCTGCCATTTGTTTTACATTTTAGAAGATCTGCCTCGGAACAGGTTGCCTCTTCTAGACATTCCTTTAATCCTGTCTTCACTTTATTTCTAAGGTTTTATATGTCCCATAGGAACACTAGGGTGGCCAAAGACAGTGCTCTAATTGCATAGGTAGGCAAAGGGTGAGCAAGGGACATCTAAAAGATGGAGGAGTGTGTAGCCCTGATATAAAAAAAGCCAATCCCTTAACAGAAACGTGAAAATAGCATCTTGAATGAGGGGGAGTGGATAAGAGGCCTTCTTGGATAACAAAGATATAAGGTAGCATTTTTCTCTTAGGCAGGATTTTTACTTTTAATATGTAAATTGACTGATACATTTTAATCAATATTTAGCTATAAAATTATTGTTTGAAAAAAATAAATAAAATAAATAAACAATGAATACATGAAAAAGTAATAACTACATATTTTGTCTCCATCATGGTATACAAACTTTTGCTCCCATTTAATTGTAAAATTGTCATCCAACACTGTTTTGAAATTTACAATTTATATAAAAGGGAATTATAATCCTTATAATCTGTATGTAAATACTTTTAAAATTAGTTTTAAATTTTATGTTTTTATTATATCATATATCCTATTACAGTGTAATGAGTGCTTACTGAAAGTGATTACCCTTTCTCCATCTTATAAAACTTTGTACTGAGCAAAATGAAAATGAAAACCCTTCACTTCTCACTGTACACCTCCTCCTGCTGATGTTCCAAACACCCATATCTTATTTCTCACAGCCAGGATTCTGTCAGAGATCCATAGCATATATCCCCTTTACTGATGTATTACTTTCCCTCAGACTGGCTTAAAGCCTATCTAGGTCAACATTTTAAATTGTTATTTTCATTTCCACATTGTATTTCTATTATTTCTATCCTACTCCTATTATTTCTGAACAATATTGAAGTTTGTAAACTTACTTTGTGAAGATCCCCAGAAATGTACTTCATTGAATTCTGTGACATGTATTCACTATGCCCTGTTGAACTTATTTATTGTATTTTTTTATTATTTATAGCTACCAAAAACCATGCCACACAGATTGCTACATAAAATACGTAACCTATATTACATTATGTGAACACTTTTAGATACAGCTGCCCCGGGTATAATTTACACTATTTTTACATATTTTGCTTACTCACAGTAGCGCATTGGAACTAATTATTTACTATATTACATTGCATAAACACAAAACATTTAAATAGTAAGTAATGATACTCCCAAAAACACTGTACATAGGGAAACATGTCAACATTAATTGCCTCATCGCCATATGGTGCAATCTGGAAAGATATTTTCATTTATTTTGGAGGGATATTATGGAGCAAAATTTCTATATATGGTGGCCTATTAGTCTCAACACATCTTCAGGAGAACAAAAGGCAATGTAGGTTTTATTACCTGGATTACCTCTTCCTCTCTTGGAGAAGCAGACTGCCTAATGTCTGATTGGCCACCATACATGTTTAAGTTTTAGGGGAGCTTAAATTTTTAGGACTTATTAAAACATAAATCTAGGTATTTTACCTAGATTTCCTCTTGTTATCCCGAAGAAGCATACAGTGAAATGGAGGTTGTTAGTGCAATGTTTGTTTGACTGCACATCAGTTTCTATTACTTTTGTTGGACACTAAATTGAAGCTTTGATGAAAAGGCTGTCTTTTAAGGACAATACAGGAACAAAAGGCCTGATGTTGAAGAGAACCTTTTAAAATAGCCATCTTTTTATATTGAAATACATTTGATATAACATAAAAAATAAGATATGCATACTTTATATTATTGTTAAGATAAATAATTATTAAATACTGCACTAGAAACCTTCAACTGCAGGCTCAGTAAAACATATGGAAGATTAAAAGTGAAAATCTGAAACTTACTTAATAATCGTTTTTCTACTGCAAGCTTCACTCTTTGACATCCACTAGCCACTATCAGTTGTGCAAAGCCCAGTAAGAGCTGTTTTTTCCATTAACATCTTAACACAGTAAACTCAAAGGCTCTCATATCATGTACACTCCATGGCATATCGTTTTTGTGCTTAAGACTTTCTACATTTTTAGAATTAAGCCGTCTGTAAATTTTTACAGAAGCACAAATTAGGCAGCAGAAACAGGACCCAGAAGCTAAATGTTCAAGTCTGCTCTGCACTATTTAAGAGTTATTTGCCATATCTGAGATGCAAAAGGTGGTGTTAGGTCAATATGCTAATATGCCAATATGCCAGCTGCACTGGAGAATATGAATCTGTTCAGGTGCAGATGAGGAAACGCGTATTTTAGCCAAATACGATGTGCAGGTGTTCAGAATTGTTATTGATTTATGCCTATTATGTTCTCAAAAGTGTAAACTTGTGCATGCTCTCTGTGCTTTAAATCTTAATTCATTCACATTTATTTTTTCTTTATTAAAAAGGCTGATTTTCATTTTTATGAGCCCCAATAACATCATCAATCCCACATTTTACATGGTGAGAGATCAGGGTTGCACCATGTCCTAGAAACAAGGTGCGGCTGCGATCGTATCGATGCGTGCCCCCGCGCGGCCGTTCCGGAACGACATTATATGAGTGAGAGCCAACACATCCCTCCGTCATTTGATGGTGGGCGGACGGCAAGCGGTTAAAGCGGTTGTAAACCGCCGGTGGAACTGGTAGCAGAGGAGGAGCCAAATTAAAGGGAGATCTGGTAAAACGAGAACCACATCGGAGAGGAACCTCCAGGGTCTGCAGCCACGACCATGTAATTTCCAAACAAAGAGAAGAGGAGACTACCATCGAGGATTACATAGATGCTTAACTAGACCCATTGGGGTCTTCCTTAGAGGTGAGAGGCTGGGCACACAGTGTGTGGATTGAAAAAAGAAAAAAAAAGGGGATATAGTGTCATCACATCACCCTAAATTTCTTTGCACTGGATCACTTCATTCACTTTCTTGAACATCTCTGTATATTTAAATAGACAATTTTCACTACATTCTTTTGCACTGGACATTTTTTTATGTATTGTTTTATTCATCTTTGTACTTTAACGCCTATTTGTACATTTTCTGAGGATTTTATTTGAGGTTTTATTGATATTTTTTATTGCATTTTTTTTTTATATTATTGCAACTTTGCACAGATTGTGTAATCATATAGCGCTGCTCGACTTCATCTATTAATTTACTTTAGATTGAAGCCCTCCCGCGCCGCAGTGTCAATGCTGAGACAGCTGACATGTTCCCCCGGTCTTCCTTACGGGTTCACAGCCTCTGGCTACTTAAGTGGCCAGTGGCCAGGGGCACGATGACATTACTCCCGTGCATGCGTGCAGAAGCCGCCGTTTCCGGCACTCATTAAAAAAAAGTTTTTTTTTTCAAATTATGGACTCAACAAAAAGTTTCTCTTTATTCTTAGCTGAAAACAGAAGTGCTTGAGGACACACTTTATAATGTCAGTGATTTGAACCATGTTTACTTTGACATCACATTGCTATCATTCTAATTTTACTAAAGAACCTAAGAGGAAAGAAATACAGGAGCTGTCTTAGCTATTTTATAATGGTACAGACAGTGAGGCTGTCACCTTGATCTTGCTTTTGTAAATAGGGAGCAACTGACCTGGAAGAAGCATGCATGTATAGAGTAAAGTCTAAAAAGTCTGAACTGCTGCCCCGCACTGAACTTTTGGGCCAGTGACTGCTTAGGTAGTGAAGCCAGGATCAAGATAATTGCCTCAAAGTTTTCACTTTTTAAAGGCCAGTCAGCAATGATAGCTACATGGTTATTTTCAAGAGTAATTGCAGCCATCATGTAAAAGGGAATGTAGTGTCTCCAAAATTTGGCACTGTCATTGTCCCACTGACCCACAATGTTCGGTGCTTACTTTCTCTCATTGACTGCCAATGTTAGGGGAATTCTTCCTTCCATTGGTCAACAATGTTAGGGGAATTCTTCTCTCATTGACCACCAATGTAAGGGACTTTCTTCCTCTAATGGACCTGAAATATAAGCGGCCTTCTTCCTCCCAATGACTGCTAATGTAAGGGGCATTCTTTTTCCTACCAAGACAATGTAAGGCATGTTCTTCCTCTAACAGGAACCAATGTAGGGAACAATCTTCCCCCCATTAACATTAATGTAAGAGTCAGTCTTTTCCCACTGGTACCAATATAAGGGGCATCCTTCTTTCTACCACCAATTCACAATAAGTGTCTTGCATCCCCCAACTGGCACCAATATTATGGCAAGTCTTCTTACCACTGACCCCAATGTTAGAAGCAACATCTTTTCACTGGCCACTAATATTAGGACTTTAACTGACCTGCAAAGTTAGGGGCAGATTTTTTTACCATTGACCACTGATATATTGATATACTGACCTGCAATGTAACGGGATATTCTTACTAAGAAAACCCATTATTGTAATGAGAATTCCTTGCACAGTCTTCCTTATTTCTGCTACTGACACCTATGTAAGAGGCATTCTTCCTTCCACTGGCACTAAAGTAGGGGGAAGTTTTCCTCCAGCTCACCATCAATGTAAATGACAGTCTAATTCGAGTGGCACCAATCTAAGGGGCAGTCTTCCCTCCACTGACCACCAATGTAAAGGGAATTCTTCTTCCAAATTACATTTTGAATGACCTCTTTAAAGCATAAGTGTATTTTAAGGACATTTACACTTTTCTAGCCCCGTTTTTCTCCAACAGCACTTTGCCATAAATCATGTTTACCTGTAATACTGCTCCTCTTAATTTTGATGCTGGCCAGCCAGTGTTGTAGGTATTACATATTACAAAAATATAGTGACATTGGGTTTCTTGTAAGATATTGACCTATACAAATGAATAATCCATGACCCAATTGCCAAATGTTCATATACAATTTACAGAGAATTTTTTTTTAACCTTCATATGATTGTTAAAAAAGTTCAGGCTATTAATGAACAGTATTGAAAAAATGGTGCTTTATAGTTAACATGATCTTGTAAAAAATGGTTATGCAATAAAGTCTGGCAGCTTACCTGTCTCATGTGTCCATTAGAGGCCTGACCCACTTTCTGGCTGTCTTTTATTACCTTTCTCCCTGTATGGCCCCACCCAGGCCATCCCAGGAAGTCTATATTAACTGTTGCACTACAGGTCTGCAGTGCTGTTCAACCTTTGTTTGTAGCTTGTTTCTGTCTGCAGTGTGTTACGTTTACCTTCCTGTGTACCTACCTTGGCTCGTCTCTGACTTCTCCTGTTTGCTTGTTTCCTTGACCCTTGGCCTGTTCCTTGTTTACCCTTGTCTGCCAGTTGCCCCGACCTCGGCTTACCCATCACTATCACTTGTCCTGGTTGCTGCTTCCCCTCTCTCCCTGCGGAGCGTGACCTTGGGGACCCCAGGGGTCGCGACCTAGACCCAGCTGCGGCGAAGGCCATCCTCACCACCAGAGGCTCTGGTGAACACAAAGCTGGGTCTTAGACTCCGTGCCCTGGGGAATCTTGGGCTCACGCTTCCTTTCTGATCGCAGCAGTCGGCCATAGGGTTCACTACCCTGTGGTGCATCCATGACCCCAACTGGGTGCACTTGTCACCTAGCCTTAGGTGACCTGACATTGTTATATTGTTTTTCTTCACAGAGATCAGGGATATGCCAGATCAAATTTGGGGCAGCCCACAGTGAACAAAAAAATTTCCACCAGGACCTTGGCATCACTTGATGCTTGTTGATCTTTTGTTGGTAAAGCCCAAGTGGTTGTCATGCAGGCTGTGTTTCTCCAAAAGAAACAGTTTCTGACCCCAAGTGGTTATCATGCAGGCTGTGTTTCTCCAAAAGAAACAGTTTCCACTTGTCTTCTGGATTGCCTGAGGGGCCCCTTCAGTAGACCACTCCATCATGCTGCTGTAACTGATCCCACCTCACTCCACTGTGATCCCACTGTGGGGCCACCACAGAAGAAGGGGGTAATTTATTTGGGCAACAATTCCCAGAAATTCAAAGAATAATAACAGTAATAGGTAAATAGTAATGGCTTTGAGCATTATAGCACAGTATTATTAAAATGATCAAGCAATGTTATGCACAACACATTCAAAGGTTTAAATTCTTGTGATAAAAAGTGCCCTGGTTATCCGCGATTACCCGTTTTGTATACTAACAAAGGTGAAGTTTCCCCCTATCCCACTGGCTAGTGGTGCTCTACAAAGTCCTGACCGCATTGGGGCCCATTTACAAGTGATTTGTAATTCTAGGATACCAAGAAAAAGATCCCCAAATGAATTAGTCCCAAAAATCCCAGTAGGGGGGAAACACTATTCCTTTAAATAGGTAGTTGACAAGAAGCCTTGTACAACTCTGAAGTCTTTAATAGGAGTCTGAAACAGTATCTCTGGTTCAGATAAAGCAGTTTCTAGGCAACATTTTCAGACTCTAAATATGACAGTGGCAAGTGTCCTGCTCAATAAGGACTGCAATTGATAAACTCTCACCAGGTTGGCATTTAGCTTCAGATACTCAATAGAGTAGCAATGGCAGCCCCTGACCCGTACGATCCTGTCAACAGCAGAAGACTGGAACAGCACAGGTCCCATGCTTCCTAAGTGCTGTCTAAGACTAGCTGCAGTGTCAGACAATATATGCCCAACGAGGACCAGAATGATGCCTGTGGGTTTAGGTATCATCTTGGTATCATTCTTTTCAGCCAGTGGTCAGCTTCCATGTAAAAGCAATCCTAGCGGCTAATTAGCCTCTAGACTGCTTCTACAAGCAGTGGGAGGGAATGTCCCCCCCGGATATAAACAGGGCCATTGGGAAATTGGGAAATGTTATCACACTGATCTTGGTGTGGTCAGATGCTTTGAGGGCAGAGGAGAAATCTAGGGTCTAATAGACCCCAATTTTTTCAAAAAAGAGTGCCTGTCACTACCTATTGCTATCATAGGGGATATTTACATTCCCTGAGATAACAAAAAAAGATAACAAAAAAAAAAGAAAGTAACAGTTTAAAAATAAAATAAAAAAGCTAAATAAATAATAATAAAAAAAAATGAACGCAAAGGCGAACGCAAGCGTTGGTCTGGCGTCATATGTAAACAGCAATTGCACCATGCATGTGAGGTATCACTGCAAAGGTCAGATCGAGGGCAGTATTTTTAGCAGTAGACCTCCTCTGTAAATCTAATGTGGTAAACTGCAAAGGCTTTTAAAAATGTATGTAGTTTGTCGCCACTGCACGTTTGTGCGCAATTTCAAAGCATGTCATGTTTGGTATCCATGTACTCGGCCTAAGATCATCTTTTTTATTTCATCAAACATTTGGGCAATATAGTGTGTTTTAGTGCATTCAAATTAAAAAAGTGTATTTTTTCCCAGAAAATGCGTTTGAAAAATAGCTGCGCAAATACTGTATGGAAAAAAATGCAACACCCACCATTTTAATCTGTAGGGCCTTTGCTTTAAAAATATATATATAATGTTTGGGGGTTCAACATAATTTTCTTGCAAAAAAAAATGTTTTCATGTAAACAAAAAGTGTCAAAAAGGGCTTTGTCTTCAAGTAGTTAGAAGAGTGGATGATGTGTGACATAAGCTTCTAAATGTTGTGCATAAAATGCCAGGACAGTTTAAAACCCCTCCAAATGACTCCAAGCCACCCCAAGCTATTTGATGAGAGGCATGTCTAGTCCATGGAATATTTTATGTTTTGACACAAGTTGCGGGAAAAATACACTTTTTTTTGCACAAAGCTGTCACTAAATGATATCTTGCTCAAACATGCCATGGGCATATGTGGAATTACACCCAAAAATACATTCTGTTACTTCTCCTGAGTATGGGGATACCACATGTGTAAGACATTTTGAGAGCCTAGACACGTACGGGACGCCAAAAACCAAGCACCGCCTTCAGGCTTGCTAAAGGTGTAAATTGTTGATTTCACTCCTCACTGCCTATCACAGTTTCAGAGGCCATGGAATGCCCAGATGGCACAAACCCCCCAAATGACCCCATTTTGGAAAATAGACACCCCAATATATTTGCTGAGAGGTATGGTGAGTATTTTGCAGATCTTGCTTTTTGTCACAAAGTTTTGAAAATTGGAAAAAAAAAAATAATTTTATTTACTTTCTTAATTTTCAAAAACAAATTAGAGCTGTAAAATACTCACCATGCCTCTCAGCAAATAGCTTGGAGCAGTGTTTCTCAACCTTTTTCCAGTCGGGGCGCCCTTGAAAAATATTTTAAGTCTTGAGGCACCCCTGTCCAAGACTTGGTTCACGTCGCTGTGTGTTGCGGAACACGTGCAAAATCGCGCTCGTTCTTGACACACAGACAAATGCTCTGCTCTTTAGGGGTGCCATTAATTCTTAATGGTGCCCCATCCACTGGCAAACATGGGTTGCTTTTGTTGTGGCACAATTAAAAAAAAAAGGGTCGGGGACTTCTTTTCCCGCATTACTGCGGGTAGGGAAATGAATGGGCTGCCCTACATGCAGCACGCATCCACACAGAACCAAGAGCTTGTTCACATGTCAGGCTGGAGGGGCAGTAAAACCACATGGTTGAGCCGTTTTTTACCACCCCCAACTTTTGCCCCTTTAGCTGCAGAGGCAACAGCTGGGGGTGTAAACATGCTGTGGCTACAGCTGGAGGTATACCCAGGGTGATTGGGGCTGTACTGCAACTACCCCGCAACTGTGTGCATTGCATTTACAGGCTTAAAACAGGTCGTGAGGAGGCAAGATATGCCTCTTTACTGGCTGACAAATGCCCCTGAAAAGCGATATGAACACAAATTGCTTTTCAGAGGAGCAGCAGTCCTTGTTGGTTTCTCGAACAAGCCCTACAAAAGTAGTTCTGATGGTACAGGAATAGGGGGGTCAGAATTAAAAGTAACATACATACAGACAGATGCGCACGCACACAAACAGACACACGTACAAACACACACGTGTGTCTGTTTGTGTGCTTCCGCATCTGTCTGTATGTATTTTACTTTTAATCCTGATTCCTGTACCATCAGAACTACTTTTGTCAGACACACACTAACAGACATGTGTACACATGCACACATACACTGAAAGAAGAACTGTCAGAGCTGCACAACAACCAATCAGATCCAGAGTGCTGTAGCCATGCATGGAGGATGTGGGGTGTCAGTGACAGCTGGTTATTCATAGCAGAGCGCCCCCTCACCACCTTACCCTTGGCCTTGCAGTCAGCGCAATACTTGTTGTCCTCCTCCCTCAGCATACGAGACAGGATGGCCTGGTGCTGCTCATTCAGCTTCAGGGCCTTCTCCCTCTCTGAGCGGGTGGCCATGTCTGCGGGCAGGGGAGCAGTGTCCGTCACGGTGGCTCTTCTACTCTTTCTTCTTCCCCCTCAGGGAAAAGCGCGCCAGGCAGAGTACAGGACGGTACCTGCGGCTCTCACGTCACAGAAGCAGTGCGTGCATCCAACCCTCCCATAGCAACCGATGACGTATTCGGTTGGCAAGACGCGGTCGGGAGGCCCGCACAGCCAGCACAGCTTCCCGAGTGCCGGGAAGTGAGTTTTACACAGCGGACCGGCACCGCTGTAAAGACAAATGCCCAGCAGTAGTGTTACAATATTTGGGGTCATTTTGCCGCGGCACACCTGGGGACTCTTCACGGCACACCAGTGTGCCGCGGCACACTGGTTGAGAAACGTTGGCTTGGAGTGTCTACTTTCCAAAATGGGGTTATTTGGGGGGGTTAGGTGCCATCTAGGCATTCCATGTCCTCCGAAACTGTGATAGGTATTGAGGAGTGAAATCAAACATTTACTCCCTTAGAAAGCCTGAAGGCAGTGCTTGGTTTTCAGGGCTCCCAAAAAGTCCCACACATGTGGTATCCCTGTACTTAGGAGAAGCAGAAAAAAAGTTTTTGGGGTGCAATTCTACATATAACCATGGCATGTGTGAGCAATATATCATTTAGTAACAACTTTTTGTAAATTTCAGTTTTTTTCTTTTTTTTTGTCATTATTCAATCACTTGGGACGAAAAAAAAATATTCAATGGGCTCAACATGCCTCTCAGCAATTTCCTTGGGGTGTCTACTTTCCAAAATAGGGTCATTTGGGGGGGGGGGTTTGTACTGCCCTGCCATTTTAGCACCTCAAGAAATGAGATAGGCAGTCATAAACTAAAAGCTATGAAAAATTTCAGAAAATGTATCATAGTTTGTAGACGCTATGGGGCCAGATTCACAAAGAGATACGACGGTGTATCTACAGATACACCATCGTATCTCTGACTTACACTGGTCCTATCTATGCGCCTGATTCATAGAATCAGTTACGCATAGATAGGGCTTAGATCCGACAGTGTTACAATGTGTTACACTGTCGGATCTTATTTTCGATTTAAAAATGGCGCCGGGGGCGTTCCCGCTGATTTACCTTGAATAATATGTAAATCAGCGAGATACGCAAATTCACGAACGTACGCGGACCCGACGCAGTCTTCTTACGACGTTTCTGTAGCGGCTTTCCCGTCGTATACTTAGCCCTGCTTTTATCTGGCGCAGCCAATGTTAAGTATAGCCGGCGTTCCCGCGTCGAATTTGAATTTTCTAACGTCGTTTGCGTACGCCGATTCACAAACACGCGCGTCGCAAGTCACGCTCACGTCGAAACCACTGACGTCCTAGTGACATCAGTGGGAGCAATGCACGCCGGGAAATTCCCAGGGCGGTGCATGAGCATTTAAATCGGCGCGGGAACGCGCCTGATTTAAATAGTACACTCCCCCTAGCCGCTGAATTTGAATTCCGCCGGGGGATTTAGGATACGCCGCCACAAGTTTGGAGGTAAGTGGTTTGTGAATTAGCCACTTGCCTCTCAAACTTGCGGGAGCGGATCTTAAATCACGTAAATCGAGCGGATCTATAGATCCACTGATCTACGTGAATCTGGCCCTATAACTTTTGTGCAAACCATTGACATTTTTTTACCAAAGACATGTGGCTGAATACATTTTGGCCTAAAAGTACGACTAAATTTGAGCTTATTAGATTTTTCTTGGGGCGTGGTCTGGAGCTGCATGTAGCAGGACGTGCAGAGTGAGAGCTCCGCCGGAGACCTATCCTTTTGACCGATCCTGGGGGAATTTCTTCCCCACTACAACTTGCCTGCAATCCCCAGCTGACCTACCTGCTGGTGCGCACCCATGTCCCCTCCTAAGAGATCCGGGGCCCTGGCCAAACATGCTCACCTTCGCCAGGATGGGCACGACACGGACGGGGAAGATGGCGCCGACTCGCCACGTGCGGAGGAGTCCCAGACCTCGGGAGACACAGCCAGAGTTCTGGAGGCAATTGCCCTGTGCCAAACGACCCTCACGTCCAGAATCGAGGAGGTGAAGATCGATGTCTCCCTGATCCGCCAAGACATCCAGAAGCTCCGTGACCGGGTGTCTGAAACGGAGCGCCGGGTCGACCAGGTGGAGGAAGGCCTACACCTCCTCCAGGTCACTACAGAACAGCTGCAGTACCAGCTCAATGCCGTCCTATCCAAGCAAGACGATATGGAGAACCGTCTTAGGAGGTGTAACCTCCGCTTTGTGGGCATCCCTGAACGATCGGAGGGTGCCGACCCCCCCACATTCCTCGAGAACCTACTGGTCAAGACCTTTGGATGAGAGGCCTTCTCCTCGACATTCGTTGTGGAACGTGCTCACCGCCTTGCTGCAAAACCTCCCCCGGCCGGAGCCCCGCCGCGGACCTTCATCGCAAAATTTCTTAACTACCGCAACCGAGATGCAATCCTCCGGCTCACCCGCGAGAAGGGCAACATCCCCATTGGCAACGTGCAGGTGGCGGTGTATCCGGACTTCTCAGCCGAGGTCCAGAAAAAGAGAGCACGCTTCATCGAGGCCAAGCGACAACTCCGCGCCCGGCACCTTCCCTATGCGATGCTCTTTCCCGCGAGGCTTCACGTGGTATGCGAGGGTAAGGTCCAGTTCTTCGAGGACCCGCAGGCAGTCCTGACTTGGCTCGACCAGCATGGAGCCCCCGGCTGGGCTCCGGCCTAACACCCGCCTCCCCTGTCGGCCTCCGCCGCGCAGCAACAGATGATCCCCGTCCCCTGGCTATCCTGCATCCCTGGCGCACCTCCGGAGCCGTAAGTCACCTGCTCTGGCACCAGAGTCTCCTTTGATCCCCGCCTTGCACAGACAGACAGAGGGGCCTAGTCTCATCCTGTACCCGCGGAATTGAGTGATGTCCATCTCTCCCTTTCTCCCCCCCCCCCTTGCTTCATTCCCCGGCTGTCCTCCCTCACCTCTACTTCGCATTATGATTCGAACCGCAGATCCCGGCCGGGATCCCCGCCGTTTTGCTGACAGTGCCCGCTGATCCGTCATTTCCGTGGTCCTTTCTCCCGTGGACATCCTCCGCCCTTATGGCCCCCTGCAGAACCGTGAGTTGACCCTAGTGCAAGGTTATCCCCTTTATTTGCACGCCCTCCGTTGTGACCAGGTGGAAGATACACCCCAGCTCCGGGGATGTTTGGTACTGTTGATCCCCCTCCTTGAGTTTGAACTCCCCCCCTTCTCCCCCTTTGCTTGTACTGGTCTCTGGCGGCTCACCTGTACCCACAACCAGAGTTGCTGGGTTACAACAACCCCCCCTGCTTAACTGTGCGCTTTTCAGCTTGGCCGCCCCCCCCGGCCCCACTAACGGTATGGCTTCCCCGCCATATGTATACACTGTTACCCACTTCAAGTTTCCCTGGCCAGCCTCTGCCCACCCATGTTTGGTGATCGGCAGTGTGATGGAGCTGCACCGCTGGTCCAGTGTTTATGCAGACTGCTCAGCTTCGGCTCACATGTACATATGTTCTATGGTTTTTATTATTTTCTTTACTTTATTTGATTCCATTTTGACATGTCTCCTGTGCCCAGGCCTTCCACGTGCTCTCTTGGCACTGGGAACAGCCTGGTTCTTCCATGATATGATACACTGTGTGCTGTATTGGTTCAGATGTTTCTACAGTATTATGCTGCCCCCTGGGTGTCCAACTGCTCACTACGCTCCCCCTTGCTTGTCATGGCTTCTCTTAAGATTTTAACGTGGAATGTTCGGGGCCTCGGAGGTAGGGTGAAGCGCACTGCTGTCCTTTCCCATCTTAAAACCCTCCGACCCGATGTGTCCATCTTGATCGAGACCCACCTAGCAGGCCAGACACAACTATGCCTTAAAAAGCCCTGGGTTGGCTGGCTCTACCAGGCTCCATACACCTCCAACTCCCGGGGGATTGCTATCCTCGTAGCCAAGTCGGTGCAGTTTTGCCTACATTCCTTACAGTCGGACCCCCAGGGCAGATCATTGTTTTTGCATGCAACTGTGGGGGGCCTTGAGCTTCTTCTCCTTGCTTTCTACATACCCCCCCCATTCCAATTTACTATGCTTCAAGAGGGGGTGGCCTACATGGCCCGTCACCCCATGGTGCCGGCCATCTGGGCCGGCGATTTCAATATGGTGATCTCCCCGTCCCTTGACAGACTGAGTCCTACTGCTCCTTCCCTCCCAGCCCCTGACATTACCAGATTCGGGAAATTCCTTGCAGACTTCACTCTTACGGACACATGGCGCCACATGCACAAGACGCAAACGCACTTTTCTTGCTTCACCCCCTCGCGCTCCGCCATGTCCCGTATTGACCTCATTCTCTCTACCCCCCCATCCTCCCCCTTCTCCTAGAGGCAGAAATTGGCACTAGAGTCCTCTCTGACCACTCCCCATGCTGGATCAAGCTTCGGCTCCCAGCCCCCCACACCGCACGAATTTGGAAGCTGAACCCGTTCTGGCTTACTGTCCTGCCCGACTTGGACTCGATCCGGCTCGAATGGGACCATTTTTTCCGCACAAATACCAACTCCGCCTCCTTTGGCTCTGTTTGGGAAGCCTTCAAATCGCATGCCCGCCTGATACTATCTACGCGCATTAATAGACACAAGGCCACCTCCAAGGCGCTGCTCAGCCAGGCGGAGGAGCGTCTTGATGCCCTAGAACATGACTTCCGGAGCGACCCATCAGCGGCTAACGCCGCCCGCGTTCGGATGCAAACTAGACTTACGGATCAGCTACATTCTGAAAAAGCTAAGCAAGGCATTTTTTTCTGTAAGCAGCGTGTTTACGAATTTGAAGAGCGTGCTGGTAAGCTCCTAGCATACCTTGCCCATTTAGAATACAGACCCCCGGTGGTGGTTACACTCCAGTTGGCCTCTGGTGTCAGGGTAACCGACCCTGACCAGGGGGCCACGGAGTTTCGATCCTTTTACTCCGAACTATATTCATCCACCGCCCACCGCACCCGTGACGAGCTGCTGACCTTCCTTAACAGCATTACCTTCCCTAAGCTCTCGCCCCCCCAGATAGCCCAACTTGAGGCTCCAGTTACCGAGAAATGCATTACGGAGGCCCTGTCGGCGCTGCCCACGTCCAAAACGCCCGGTTCCGACGGTTTGCCCCTCGAGTTTTATAAACAATACGGTGAGACCCTCGTCACACGGCTTTGCCAGTTGTACAAACACATATTCGACACGGGCTCCCTCCCACCATCCATGAGCGAGGCTCTGATTGTCCTTATACCCAAACCGGGTAAGGACCCTCTATTCCCTGAATCCTATAGCCCCATCTCCCTTCTTCAGCTCGATATCAAAATTCTAGCCAAGATTCTAGCCCTGCGTCTCAACAAAGTCATCCTCAGCCTCGTACACCCGGATCAATCCGGGTTTATGCCAGGCAAAAACACGGCCTTCAACCTCAGGCGGTTGCACATGAACCTTCAGGCGCACCACTCGGATACCGGGTCCAGGGTGGTCGTCAGTTTGGACGCGGCCAAAGCTTTCGACTCCGTCGAATGGGCATACCTGTGGGAATGCCTGAATAACTTCGGGTTCGGCCCCAACTTCGTTAAGTGGCTCCAACTCCTCTACCACTCTCCCTCGGCGCGTATCCAGGTCAACGGTCGAACTTCAGCCCCCTTCTCTCTCTCCCGCGGTACGCGACAGGGATGCCCTATTTCTCCCCTGCTATATGCATTGGCCGTAGAACCCCTTGCTATTGCCCTTAGAGCCCACACTGACATCAAGGGCCTCCGCTGCGGTCGGCTGACCGAGGTTGTCAGCCTTTATGCGGACGACATGCTCCTATACCTCGCAGACGCAGGGCCCTCGATTCGGACGCCCCTCCAGGTTATCACGGAGTTCGGCTTATACTCCGGACTCCGGATAAACTGGTCTAAATCTCAAATCCTTCCCCTGGATCTCGGTGCTCCCACCGCCGACCAGGCCTCAGATGCAGCCGGACATATGCTCTTCCATCACTGCAAGGTCTGGCAGCTGGCCCTGCGCATCGGTGCAGCTCCCTCCCCTCACTCCCACACACCTCTTTGGGACAATCCCCTCCTACCTTAGCTTGCCTCTATTCCTGACCGCGGCCTGAGGATCAACAGGGGAGTTATTTACCTGTCACAGGTGGTGGCTCGGGGTTCAGTCAAGTCGTTTCAGTCCCTTAAAACTAAATTTACACTACCCAATCATATGTTTTTTCGATTCCTTCAACTTCGACACGCACTCAATACACAGTTTGTAGGCCCCATACCGGCCCTTGAGATTCCCCTCCCTGTGGATATAGTATCGGGGTCGGACAGCCAAAAACTAATCTCCCAACTATATACATACCTCCTTCAGCCGGCTGCGGCTGCTACGGCCCACCGCCTGAAGGCACGCTGGGAACCCGACCTAGGCACGTTGACCGACGAGAACTGGGGTGAGGCCCTTACTAACTACAGGACAGTCTCTCCCAAGCTCTCTGATCGCCTCACTCACCTATTCATTCTCCACAGATCATACCGGACCCCGCACCGCCTTTCCAAGTTCCGACGAGACCACGACCCTAACTGCCCCAGCTGCGGCCACCCCGATGCGTCCTTCTTCCATCTACTCTGGACCTGCCCGCCCGTACAGGGATACTGGACCCAGGTGGTCCGGTTCCTCCACGATCGCATGGGCTCCCCCGTATCGCTCTGCCCACGTCAATGTGTGCTGGGGCTCCTCTCGCTCCCCGAAAGCCGAAAATACCTTAATACATTTTTGCAGGAAACATTATTCCTTGCCAGGATGCAAATCGCTAGGAGATGGATGAGAGGGGCACCACCCACCCTGCAACAGTGGATTAGGGCTGTCAACATTACCCTTCCCTACAAAAAAGTAATGTACTCCCGTAGGGGATGCCCGAAGAAGTATAACAAAATTTGGGACAAGTGGCTGGAAGAACCCTCCACATGGTCCTCTGGGAACTAGACGCTACCCCCACTTACTATCTGTCCTCTCCCCCCGCTCTCCTCCCTAACCCCCTACCCCTCTTGATCCCCTTCGAAATGCAATGACTTCCCTTCGTCTGTGCGCCTGGCGCTGCCGCGCTCTGGCCGTGTTGTGTCTCCTCCTCCTGTTTGAAACCATCTATTCCCCATATCCCCTTACTTTAATGTGTATCAACTATGCATGTCCTTATGATTGTCGAATGGATAATATCTGCACCTGTAGTGCATGTTGCACTTCTGACCCGATTGTTTACCTACTTTTATTTTATGCTCAATAAAAGTCGTTTTGATTAAAAAAAAAAAAAAGATTTTTCTTATAACAAAAATTAGAAAATATAATTTTTTCGAAATTTTCTGTATTTTTCCGTTTATATTGCAAAAAATAAAAATCGCAGAAGCAATCAAATACCATCAAAAGAAAGCTCTATTTGTGGGGAAAAAAGGACGCAAATTTTGTTTTGGTAAAACATTGCATGACCGCACAATTACCAGTTAAAGCAGCGCAGTTCTTTAAGCTGATTAATGGTCCGGGGCTGAAGTGGTTAAGATAAATAATTATTATTATCAGATATGCACTGAAAGCCCTCAACTGCAGGCTCAGTAAATAGATTAAAAGTGAAAATCTGAAAATTACTTAATAGTCGTTTATAGTGCAAGTTGCACTCTTTGGCATTCACTATCCACTAGCAAAGCCCAGTAAGAGCTGTTCTTTCCCTTAACATCTTAACACAGTAAACTCAAAGGCTCTCATATCATGTACACATGAAATATAGTTTTTGTGCTTAAGATTTTATGAATTTAAAGAATTAAGCCGTCTGCAAATTTTTACAGAAGCACAAATTAGGCAGCTGAAACAGGACACAGAAGCTAAATGTTCAAGTCTGCTCTGCACTAGTTAAGAGTTATTTGCCATATCTGATATGCAAAAGGTGGCATTAGGTCAATATGCTAATATGCCAGTTGCACTTTATGGAGACTAGGAATCTGTTCAGGTGCAGATGAGGAAATGCATATTTTAGCCAAATACGATGTGCAGGTGTTCAGAATTTTTATTGATTTATGGGATGTATGCCTGTTATGTACTGAAAAGTGTAAACTTTTGCATGCTTTCTGTGCTTTAAATCGTATTTCATTCACATATATTTATTCTTTTATGAGCCCCAATAACATCATCAATCCCATATTTTACTACATTTTTGAGCCCATCAGCAACTGGTGGTAAGTTAGCTGTATACTAATGTGTGCTGCAATTTTCTATTATAGTTTTATTGTCTATATTAGTTTAATAAAATGTCAGGTCATAAATAAAGGATAATGGTTCTACAGAGGTTACATGTGAATGATTTTCTTAGAATTTAGTAATATATTAAACATAAATGTACTGTTAGACCGTTGGTTAAATAGTAAGTAGTGAGCAAGTGATAAATAACAAAGTTGTCCACTGGCCACGTCACCTGCCACAAGTTGTTGATTGTCCACAATGCAATGCAAGCAATTACATTTTTTTTATGTTTGTTAATCGTTTTTCATCATTTGCCATAATTTTTGAGATTTCTAATGTACCATACACGGAAGCGGCGGGAGAACATCGATCTCTAAAACGGTAAGTACAGCATTGATTTTAAAATAAACATACTTAGCCTCAATCTAATGTTAAAAAAAGATTTTTTGGGTGAACCTCCACTTTAAGATCATAATGCAATCTCATGATTAACCCGATATGCATACTTGTTGAACTGATTCGAGTAATGTCACGTATACACGGTCGAAAATTTCCGACAACAAATGTTAGATGTGAGCTTGTTGTCGGAAAATCCGACCGTGTGTATGCTCCATCGAACATTTGCTGTCGGAATTTCCGACAACAAAAATTTGAGAGCTGGTTCTCAATTTTTCCGACAACAAAAGTCCTTCCCGGAAATTCCAACCGTGTGTACACAATTCAACGCACAAAAATCCTACGCATGCTCGGAATCAATTTGACGCATGCTCGGAATCATTTAACTTAATTTTTCTCGCCTCGTTTTAGTGTTGTACGTCACCGCGTTCTTGACGTTCGGAATTTCCGACAGCATTTGTGTGACCGTGTGTATGCAAGACAAGTTTGAGCGAACTCTCATCGGAAAAAAATCCATGGTTTTGTTGTCGGAATGTCCGATCGTGTGTACGCGGCATTAGAGTTTAGAGTGATTAAATTTACCTAACTATAGGTTTCTAAATGACAATTGTGTACCTTTCATTGAAAATTAGATTTTTGTTTTTCATCCAAAAATGTTCCTGCAATCATATCCTAAGTATATGGCCTCCTGTGCTTATACATTTTCAAATGCACACTTCCTTCCAACCCCCTTAAAGTCTATGCCTTGCACCAGAACTGATGAGAACTATTAATAAGAAAACAGTTCTTATTAATAAAAAATAGAATATTAATATTAATAGAAATAAAAAAAAATTCTATTAAAAAATGTTTTTATTTCTATTAATAATTGTGGGTGCCTTAAAGTATTACTGCATCTGCCATGTTAGCAGTCTTTTTCCATTGACTGGTGGACATCCAATATGTATATATTCAGCAATGCTTTGCTTACCTTCCTGTAAAAAAAAAAAAAAAAGAACAAGATTACCTGTCCTAGCCTATTAAACTTCCTAAATCTGCCACTATGTGCCAATTCTAAACTCAACTGATTCTTCACACATCTCACTTTAAATTCCTCTTTTGTCGTTCACTTAGCCCAAAGATTTGTCATTCTCTTCACAGTCAATATTGGGTCAATGTATCAAAGTATTCTCGCTTTTCTTCATTATTACTTAGCATGTCTTAAACTCAAATGTAATTACTGGTGTTTTTTATTCATCTTATTCTCTCCCATGAAACCTTTTCTTTGTCACTTATTTAACCCCTTTCATCTACAGTTTTGCCCAGATGTAGTTACATTTTAATGAATCAATTGTTTTTCCATAATTCCTTATCTACAGGCTTTTTATGCCAATTATCAAAGTATACTGAAGCCTGATGTTGAATAGTTATTATATACTTTAATAAAAATTTTACAGAATTTTTTTAAACAAAACATTACAACAACAAAATAGAGGTTTTCAATACCTCTGCCACTAACCTCATTATCTTTTGCTCTTCAAAGATATATTCAAAATATCTAAACTTTACAGGTGGTGGTAGCATAGTTTAGTCATTTACTGTTTTCTACCAAGTAAATAGATGGCTTCTTATATGAACTGTATGTCGTATCATTATTTAAGGTATTTGAAACAACACATTCCAAATGACTACAGTAAATACGTACAGTATATGTTAGGTAGAATATTTCCTCATATTAGTATCGGACTATTCAAACATAAGAATGCAGCTGTAATTTGATATACTAACTTTGTATTTTGATACCTCCTTTCTTATAAGGAATCATCATTACAAAAAACTACTTACATAGTGTCTCTTTATTGTTTTTCTTAAGATACATAGAACATTATATGTTTCTTTTTCTATTTGAAAAAAACGTACACCTATGTTGTACTCATATGTAAAATTTTGATATACCAATAAAAACTATTGAAACAAAAAAAAAGAATGCAGCTGTAAGATGTAAGTATTCAAGCACACATAAGTACATCTTGGTTATGAATCAACTGGCTTTCTATAGATTTTTACATGGGGAAAAAAATCTTTCTTTCCAGAAGACTCAAATTGCATTAACACTCAGTACATAAACACAGTCACTAACATTTCATAGAAGCTTTAACATGTCAATGCAATTTCAAAAGTAATTTTCACACAGAGCCAATAATGGATATACACCAAGATGTAGTGAAAGCCTGTTGGCAGAGGACAAAGAACCTGCGGGTTATAGGCTGCATTGACTCACTAGAAAGGGTCATTAGTTCCAGTACAGAACAAAACAAAAAAAAAGGTCAAAACGAAAAGGAAAAACAAATGTAAATGTAGAGAGGGAAAAGAAAAAAGAACAAGGGATTAGGAAGGAAGTGAGGAAGAAGGGAAGGGTGAGGGAAAGTAAGAGAGGGAAAGAGTGAAGAGCTAGAGGGCGGGAAGCCCAGGGTAGAGTAGTCTCACAAACACAAGCTGCAGAGATCTTCATATAGCTAGCAATGTTTGGTACAAATCCAGAGTCTTGCAATGCATTATTCAAGGTGTCCATAACCTTTTAAATGTATTCTTAGAATCATGCAGTATTGCAAAACACTTTCTTTTCTCAAGTGCCAAGACATCTTTTTGACTTGTTAGACTGCTAGGGTAGCTGATTTCCATACCTTTGCTAAGCTTTGCTTAGCAATCATAAAGACAAAAGTTACAAGTTTAATAGAGTCTCCTATGGATTCCTCCAGAAACTTTTCTCCATGATTATGTGTATCAATTAATAGACACCTATCCAATAGCATCTAAATTAAGGGCATTCCCACCAAGCATCCAAAGGTAAAATCCCAAATGCGGAGAGGAAGTCATATTTGTGCTACATGGCACCCATTATTAATTTTTGATTTCTATAGGGTTCATCAATTTTATTAAGAAGGGTTATGTCCGATTGTCATTAATGGAAGGGGCGAGTTGGATAACATGTCTGAATATTTGGCCATGTCCCATATTTTCAAAGACCCTCTTATGAATGGGATTGTCTGTAGGTTTGTATTGAGATGGGAGGATCAATAACAAGGTATCAATGGCTATGAAAACAGTTCCCGCAGCATCCAGCATGGCCCAAAGAGGAATCCCTGGAGTGGCTTAATGGGAAAGCAGAGTAACTATCTTGGCTGCATAACAATAATTACAGATATGGGGAACTGTATCCACTATTTCATTCATGCTGAAAAGGAAGGTTTTTAGAGACACCAGGTTAAGAACTCCACAAATAAAAATTAAATAAATGCACATTGAAATAGATGCATGGAGTACAGGATTCTTGGAAGCAGAGACATTTTTAGCCCTGAAATTAAGCCCAGTCACAACATTTGGTATTGTTTCCAGGATTCAAGAAGTTGCTTAGTTTGTGGTAGGTGGGTGAGAATATTTCCAAAGATTATGGGTCACAATTAGATGTAATGTGGGCTGCAAGGTATTGCAGGATGGTTGTTTTCCACTGAAAGGGAAAAGATGACTGAAGTTGGAAGGCCAACTGCTGTGAAATATGGTGAAAGCCTTATGACGCATACCCACAACGGTTTTTCATGTCATGGGAAAAACAACGTTTTTCTCGACGTGATTCTTGTCAAGCCTGCCTTGCATACACACGATCGTGAAAAAAAAATGCTCGAGCAAAGCGTTGTGACGTACAACTCGTACGACTGCACTATAAAGGGGAAGTTCCATTTGAATGCCGCCACCCTTTGGGCTGATTATGCAAATTTCCCTTCTCATAACTTGCTTCTGAGCATGCGCGTTTTTTTCCACGTCGTTAAAGCCTACACACGACCATTTTTCACGACGATAAAAAATAGAGCAGGTTCTAAATTTTTAATGCCCATTTTTCTTGTTGAGAAAAATGCTCTGAAGCCTACACACAAATGGCAATTTTCTCGTCATAAAAAATGGTCGTGTGTACGTGGCATTAGATTTACTGTGCCTGACCTGAAGTCCTGAGATTGATTCAAACTTTGATAGCAAGAGGGTTAAACATGGAAGTAAAGTGAGTGGATTGGCCAAAAAGTAGTATTGTCTGTGAACATACAGCTTTATTATTACTGTATACCGTATTATTACTTTATTATTAATACGTAGTATTACTGTATACTGATATATGTATTAATGTATTACCTGTTATATCTAAACTTTTATATCCAAGTTGCATTGAGTCGCAGCTAAAGTCTTGATTGCAAGGGCAAAAAGAAGAGGGGGAGACTGAGCACCCTTGATGTGTGTCTTTAAAGACTGCAAACCGCCAAGGAGTGTAAACCTGCATATTGTATATCAGGAACAAGTGGGATACTTTCTGTGAGGGGGGAAACGAGACCAATGCCCCTCGTTCTAAGATCTTATCCCACTGTTCCGTGGTCATTGCCCCCACATCTCTCTCCCATCCTACCTTGCTTTTGGAGGGTCCTACTCCACTTATAATTCTAGCCCCCAGCCTGGCGTGTAGATCAGGGATCAGTCCTTTGGATGTATCCGTCTTGATTATTTTTAGAAGTTTGGGGATCTGGGTCCGTTCAATTATTTGTTACCTGAACTGCACCTGAAGGGCGTGTCTGATCTGGAGGTATTTATAAAAAGAATTGTTTGATATATTGCATTCCCGTCTTAAGTCTAGGAATGTTTTCATAAGGCTACCCTCGTATAGTTGGATTAGTCGGTTAATGCCTTGCCTCTCCCACGCCCTGGGTCTCTCTATACCCCTTACTTCCGCCAAGTTTTTGTTGTTCCATAGGGGAGTATATTCTGTTACCCCCTTACTTTGCTAACCAGCTTTGAAGTCGGGCATCTATGGATATATGAGTCTGCCTCCAATGCCTCCACTAAAGTACTATGTGGGGTGCACCTGTTAGCATCATTCTGCCACTGGAGTTCCCACCTCCTGAGGCACTGCAGCCCACTAGATGTTGCAGCTGACAGAATTCTCACCGCTCCAGGTGAGCCTCGTGATGATCAGGGGTTGTTGAACCACCAGGGTGCTGGCAATGCGGTAATGGCAAAAAACAAAAGAACAAAAGCTGGACAGCCGCACTCCAAAATTTTCTTTAAAAGAGATGTCTTTATTTTCAACTGTGCATACAGTCACTGCAAGCCCACAAAAATCAGTATGGCCAACGTTTCGCACTGGCGTCAGTGCTTAGCCATGACTAAGCACTGACGCCAGTGCGAAACGTTGGCCATACTGATTTTTGTGGGCTTGCAGTAGATGTTGCAGCTGAGCGGGACAGCCATCTTTAATCCTATCCAAGCCGGGGAATTACGGAACAGGTATAGTATCTGCGGTAGCCATATCATTTTTTTTAAATTGCAACGCCCTGCTACAGATAGAGGGAGTCGGCTCCAGATGTCTCCTTTTTGCTTTAATTTAAGTAATAATGGGGCAAGGTTATTATTAATGTACTGGTTTAGGTCGCTTATTATCCAAACACCCAAACGGGTTTGCCAATTAATTTCAGCCAACAAGGGCTGATTTTCCATTCTCTTGAGTGGGCTTTACCCCCAATATTAATTATCAGGAGCTTGAAAAGCAGGAGTATTGTCATTCCTGTGGATTACGCATTCGCCATATATAGCGCTCAACCCCATTCCCTCCAAGAATCAACACATAATTTGTTCTTAATCGAACAATACATAAAAGTATACAATACAGCTGCAGGAGAACGCCACTCCTCTCCCAACCATTATACTCCCCCCCCCCCCTGAGTAGGAGGTATAGTCACTTTAACACATGCAAAGACATGAGAAAAGCCTTATGCCGCGTACACACCATCACTTTATGTGATGAAAAAAAATGACGTTTTTAAAAACGTCACTTTAATTGACTGTGTGTGGGGGAAAACGTCGTTTTATGTCTTGTAAAAAACGACCAAAAAAAATTGAAGCATGCTTCAATTTTATGTGTCGTTTTTCAAAAGTGCACTTTTTACTTCACAGAAATTGACCGTGTGTAGCAAAAAACGTCGTTTTCTAAGACGTTTTTTCATCCACGCATGCCCAGAAGCTACTTATGAAGCAAGCTTCAATGGTAAAACGTGGTGGAACGTAACCTCACTTTGCAAGATCATTGTGAGAAAACGATGGTGTGTAGGCAACTTCGTCTTTGAAAATTGAAGTTTCAAAAACGTCATCTTTTACTTCACGGAAAGTGTCGTTTTTTTTCATCACATAAAGTGATGGTGTGTACGCGGCATTAGGCTCGCTCTAAAACTGCATAAGTGTGAATCCAGCCTAAGGGCCAGTTCATACCAGATGCAGTTCTGTGCACTTTATTTCTGCACTAAAAATGCATGCACAGTGTTTTCCATGTATTCCAATGGCTCTAGTTCACACCAATGCAGTCAGTTCCTTTTAGTTTCCAGTCAGTTTTTGCACAGGAAACTGACTGGAACTGACTGTACTGGTGTGAACTAGAGCCATTGGAATACATGGAAAGCACTGTGCATGCATTTTTAGGGCCAGTTCACATCACAAAAATGCACTCATACGTTTCGGATCAGTTTTTGCTTACAGTTCATACAATAAAAACAGTTCCAGTGCAGTTCCAGTGTATTTTTTTCTGCACCGGAAACTGACCGCAATGGTGTGAACTAGAGCCATTGGAATACATGGAAAGAACATCATGCGTTTTTAGTGCAGAAAAAAGCACGGAACTGCATCTGAGCACTAAGGCTGGATTCACACCTATGCAGTTTTAGTGCTTTTTGCATTTTGCAGATTTGCACTACAGCCCATTTAACATGGTTTCCCATTGAACACGTTTTGTAGTGCAAATCTGCAAAATGCAAAAAGCACCAAAAATGCATAGGTGTGAATTCAACCTTATGCCGAGTACACACGATCGGGCTTTTGCATGGCCAAATCACATCGGAATTCCATTGGAAAAAAATAGAACATGTTCTATATCTAAACTCTGATGGAATTCATTGGAGTTTCTGATGAAAAAACTCTGATGATCGGAAAATCCGATGGAAAAAGTCCATCAGAAACTTTCCGATTGTGTGTGTACGGGGCATAACAGTAAAAGGAATACATAAAAAAGGTAGGAGAAACTTGGTAGCAGAAAAGTATGCTTGATAGATAGTATTAAACTAATCTGAACTACCCCTTCCAATATGCATATTTACCTCAAAATAATGCTTGTTGTGTTTGTTTGCATCCTGCTGAAAGATCTATAGTGTTCTAGATGCACTCCATCTTCCAATGGGGTTTAATAGGACAATCTCCCAAGGGGGGCAGACTTTTTCAAAATTCCTGGCTTCATCAACTACAAATTTATCCAATGAAAAACAAATTCAAATGGCTTTAAAAACAGTTTCCTTGGCTGTGAAGTTGAAGTTTGAAAGGTTCAACCATAAAGTCATGCAAAATTACAATAACAAAGTAAAAATGACACAGAGAGTGACAAAGTGAATACCTTCCGATACCTGGGGGACTGCACCAGATATTAATACAAGTCCTGCAGATCTGAACATTGTCCAGTAACATTCTCCTATCTACTGTCACAATTCTGCACAATAGTTGCAGGGCAGAAGAAATGACAGCTGACTTTAATTATTTAGCAGCCAGTCAGCCATTTAGTACAATAAGTGTACTCTGTCCTCATAACCTGTAACCATTCAAAAGTTCAGCCAATCAGAAGGTTCTGATGATGTCATGTGACAAGGCCAGCTCTTTCTGCAGTTCCAGGACTTCTAAATGGATACAATAAAAAATGTCAGAGTACACTTACTAAACAGTTGACTGGCTGCTGATTAATTGATTAAAATAAAACTGCAAACTAAACAAGCAAGCCTGGTGAGAGAAGAACTGGTGGAGTGGGTAGCCTTGGATTATACTGTATTTGTGTATAAACACATGCACGATTTGTTATTGACCCTTTAGGTTCATATACGTGAAACTCTCATTCACAGCACAGTAATTAAGGAGTATTTTTGGGGACAAGCACTGCAGGCTATGCTATGTACAGTGTAAACAGTATCTAGGATGTTAATATAGACTTTAAGATTTCTTTAACCACTTGAGCTCAGGTAGTTTTTATTGGAGACCCTAAAATGCTAGGACAGTACAAATTTCCCCCAAATTTCCCCTTTTTATAAAGTAGACAGTCTGAGGCATTTAGTAAAAGGCTTGGTAAGCTTTTTGAAGTTGTAATTTTTTGTCACAATTTTTTTTAAATTAAGAAATTGAATAACATTTTTTTTAATTTTCTTTTTTTTTTACATACTGTCACCAGTACAGTAAAATGTCATCATATGACTGATGTGGCAGTGATCAGGGACACTGATGCCGCGTACAGACGGTCGTTTTATGCGATGTAAAAAAACGACGTTTTTAAAAACGTCAATTTCATTGACCGTGTGTGGGGGAAAACGTTGCTTTATGTCTTGTAAAAAACGACAAAAAAAAATTTAAGCATGCTTCAATTTTATGTGTCGTTTTTCAAAACATCGTTTTTTGTGTCACAGAAATTGACCGTGTGTAGCAAAAAACGACGTTTAAAACAACGTTTTTGAACCCGCACATGCCCAGAAGCTAGTTATGAAGCGAGCTTCAATGGAAAAAATGTGGTGAACGTAACCTCGCTTTGCTAGAGCATTGTGAAAAAACGATGGTGTGTAGGCAACGTCCTTTTTGAAAATTGAAGTTTCAAAAACGTTGTTTTTTACTTCACAGAAAATGTCGTTTTTTTACATCGCATAAAACGACCGTCTGTACGCTGCATGACTGGTGACAGTATGTTAAAAAAATATTACTTTTTATTCAATTTGTAAATAGTTTTTTTAATTATTTACATGTTGTACCTATTTTATCAGAGTAGTTTAGGGTCACTCTAGTAACACTACTCTGGGGCAGAAGTGTATTGCATCTGATGTGTTTTTATGTATATAATATACATGGAGATGTGTGTATATGATGATAGATAGATAGATAGATAGATAGATAGATAGATAGATAGATAGATAGATAGATAGATAGATAGATAGATAGATAGATAGATAGATAGATAGATAGATAGATAGATAGATAGATAGATAGATATTTGTGACTATCCTAACCTCACATTCAGACATTTGTTCTGTTGTGAGGATGTGCTCTCCTCAGATGATAATGAGGATGAGGAAATAGAGTTTGATATTTCAGATGATGGGAAAGGGCAACATGATAGAGAGGATGTATGTGATAAATGTGACTAAAGCGCTGATAAGATTTATAAAAAAAAAAAAATGTAATCCCACACAAATGTGTGTCAATCTAAAACAGATAAACAAATGATAAAAGCTGCAACTGAATAAAAGTGTTTACAATCACTAAACAAAAATATTATGGTGGGTGAGTAAAATCAACTTGTAAAATATCGATCACACCTGTGAATTTAAAAACCTAGTGCAATACAACGTGATATTAGCTTTAAAAATAAAGGAGAAAACGTCCACAATACAAGTAGAAACCAAGCCACTATGGTATCATGAAGCAATCACTGCTGGTTGGGAGGAGCCTAGTGATGAGACCCAGGAAGCTGAGGAGCTCAGTACCGTATCTGATCGGATATGCGCTAACACTCGGCTGGGTGTATGTGAGTGGAACATCTACTGTATTGATTCAGTTACCAGTAATAGCATATTGCGCTATGTCCTATTGTTTTCTGCTTTCTCTGAAGACTGTGAGATCTGAGGCAATTCTGGAACTTTGTTACATAGTACCTGTACCTTTTCAATTATGAGCATGTGTGGAGTAGTCATTACTGCACGCCAGGAACCACCAGCAGTGATTGCTTCATGATACCATAGTGGCTTGGTTTCTACTTGTATTGTGGACATTTTCTCCTTTATTTTTATAGTGAATATCATTTTGTATTGCACTAGATTTTTAAAGTCACAGGTGTGATTGATATTTTACAGGTTGGTTTTAGCGCAACTCACCCATTATAATATGATAGAGAGGATATGGCAGATGGGGAGGTGCATTATC
Source organism: Rana temporaria (assembly GCF_905171775.1). Classification (NCBI taxonomy): domain Eukaryota; kingdom Metazoa; phylum Chordata; class Amphibia; order Anura; family Ranidae; genus Rana; species Rana temporaria. Next base: position 273,189,218 of record NC_053493.1, read on the forward strand.
ACAACCCCAGAGATGTTGAATTTGAAGAAGTACGGGAGTTTGCACAAATGGAACTCCAAAAGCTGGCAAAACAATGCAAACAAAGGTCCGGGGACCCCTATTAAGTTGGCTTCTATGTTTGTGGGATGAAGGGGTGGATAGTGTTGATTTGTCAGGTAAGGAAGCAGTGTCTATGGGAGTGTTAACCCATGATCCACAATTACACCAGGCTATGCAAAAAGCCCAAGAGTTTCGTGTGAATTTGAATTGTGTATACACCAGTCCTAGTGATCTGGAAAATACTCAGGCCCCGTACACACGTCCGAGGAACTCGACGGGCAAAACTCATCGTTTTGCCATAGGAATGGGGCCATAGGAAAGCAGTGTGTGCGTTTAGCTGCGGTAGATAACTTGAGAATCTAGGTGGCGCTTCCGTAGATTTCCGCATTGAGTATGCAAATTAGATAGATACGCCAATCCACAAACGTACATCCGCCCGGCGCATTTTTTTACATCGTTTACCTAAGGCTTTTTTCTGCGTAACGTTACCCCTGCTCTATGAGGCGTACGCAATGTTAAGTATGGCCGTCGGGCCAGCGTTGAATTTTCCGTCGTGTACGTCCTTTGCATAAATCGTTCGCGAATAGGGCTTTGCGTAAATTACGTTCACGTCGTCTAGGCATTGAGCGGGCGTAATTTAATTTGAAAATTCGACGTGATACTGAGCATGCGCTGTACAAAAAAAGCGTCATTTTTGTGGGGTCAATAGGAATTACCATAAAACACACCCACATCTTATCCATTTGAATTGCGCGCCCTTACGCCGACACAGTTACACTACGCCGCCGTAACTTAAAGCGCAAATTCTTTGTGGATACGGAAAATACGCTGTAAGTTACGGCGGCGTAGTGTATCTGAGATACACTACGCCGGACTTACAAATGCGCCGCGCTACGTGGATCTGGGCCACAGACTGCAATGGATATACTTGACATTCATTGCATTTGTGAATCCAATGAATTTGTTGAACATAAGGCCCCTTTCACATGGACTGATAGAATGGTGCGGATTCTCAAGTTATCTACCGCAGCTAAACGCACACAATGCTTTCCTATGGCCCCATTCACACACTGCATTTAGCTGCGGTTTCGCTACATGCGGTTTGGTGCAGATAGAAAAAATAGATTCGACTGCGTCCAGGAACGATTTTGCACAGCTTTCTGCACATAACTGCTTAATGATTTGTGTACTTTATGGTACAATGAAGAGAATTTCTAGTTTGTGAACTATGTTACTTAGAATAAATGAACTTCTGTGGCAAATTACATATTTGTAACCAAAAGAACTGAACTGACGTCTTGCCAAATGAACTCCGTAGATACAAGTACTTGTATTTGACATGTTCTTTTCTTGACGTATCCATTGTCACTCTTCTATTGTGATGTTCATTATTTTTTCCCAGAAAAATGCATTCACAAAACTTGTGTAAGAAAAATATCAAGAATTTTTGAAATGGGTATATTTTTTTATTATTGCTATCAGCAAGTCATGTTTTTGGGTCAAGTGTCTTTTGGGGTAGCAGGAAAAGCACAAGGCATCTATCTCTGAAAATTGTGTTTGCTAGTACACAGTAGAGCAAACAATGGTACACTTAGTGTGACCATTTTAACCACTTCAGCCCCGGAAGGTTTTACCTACTTCACAACCAAGCCATTTTTTGTGATACGGCACTGCATTGCTTTAACTGACAATTGCGTGGTTGTGCGACGGTGTACCCAAATAAAATTGATGTCCTTTTTTTCCCACAAACAGAGCTTTCTTTTGGTGCCATTTGATCACCTCTGCAGTTTTATTTTTTGCACTATAAACAAAAAAAGAGCAGCAATTTTGAATAAAAAATAATATTCTTTAATCTCTGCTATAATATTTTTTTTAATTAAATGTGTCTTTATCAGTTTAGGCCAATATATATTCTGCTACATATTTTTGGTCAGAAAACTATGGGTTAGATTTATGGCATTTTTTTATTTGTAATGGCGGAGATTGGCGATTTTTAGCAGGACTGCGACATTGTGGTGGACATATCTGACCCTGAGTGACACTTTTTGGGGACCAGTGACACCAATACAGTGATCAGTGTTAAAAAATGCACTGATCACTGTATAAACGACACTGGCAGGGAAGGGGTTAACACTAGGGGGCGATCAAGGGGTTAAGTGTGTCCCTAGGGAGGTGCTTTTTAACTGTGTTGGGGAGTGGTACACTGGAGGAAAACAGAGATCGTGTTTCAGTTTAACTGAAACAGAAGATCACTTTTTCTGCGTGACAGATCATTGGTGGGCCTTGTTTACATAGGCACAGCGCTGCTTCGTGCCTCGTTTGTATGATTGGCGGGTCATGGTGGCCGCAGGACCCGCTGATTGGCTCTCGCCATGTCCAATTTTGCGCAGCCGGGCTGCCCTGCCACAGTATATGTGAGGTGGTGGTCCGAGCAGTATTAAACCCAAAACCAAGAATGTATTATATTTGCAGTTTACCAATTATTAGATATTATGGGGCAGATCCACAAAGATATTACACCGGCGTATCTCTTGATACGCCACGTAATTTCAAATTTTGCGCGTCGTATCTTTGTTTGTATCCTCAAAACAAGATACGACGGCATCTCGGCTAGATCCGACAGGCGTACGTCTTAGTACGCCGTCGGATCTAAGCTGCAATTTTTCGGCGGCCGCTAGGTGGCGTTTCCGTCGAATTCTGCATCGAGTATGCAAATTAGCTATTTGCGGTGATCCACGAACGTACAACCGGCCGGCGCATTTTGTTTACGTCGTTTGCGTTCGGCTTTTTTCGGCATATAGTTAAAGCTGCTGTTATGAGGTGTACTCAATGTTAAGTATGGCCGTCGTTCCCGCGTACAATTTTGAATTTTTTACGTAGTTTGCGAAAGTCGTTAGCGAATAGGATTGGCGTAGAATGACGTCACCGTCGTGAGCATTGGCTTGTTCCGGGTTAATTTCGAGCACGGATGGCGCATGCGCAGTTAAAAAAAAACGTTGGGTCACGACGTATTAACATAAAACACGCCCCCATCACAGAGATTTGAATGGCGCGCCATTACGCCGCCAAAGATACACTACGCCGCCGTAACTTACGGCGCAAATTCTTCCAGGATAAAAAAAAAAGCACAAAGTTACGGCGGCGTAGTGTATCTTAGATACGCTGCGCTCGGCGCAGAGGTACGTGGATCTGCCCCTATGGCTGCATCACTTTGCTTTCTTTGGCATATTTCCCTCTGTTTTCACCTGGCCAGTAACACACCTCTTGTATTAGTGAGACACCACTCTGGAGGAATGTGCACAGAAGGCATACAGTAGCAAAAAGCAGCATTGTAAGTCTGGGGTGGGGTAGTGTTAAATATTTTAGCATATTTAAATACACTCACACATTGAAGCCAAATTCAAGAAATGCTAAGCTACAATAAAGTAAATGTTTGCTTTTGGGTTTAATATCTCGTTAAGCTAAAGTAATTACAAAATGAATGGTGCTATGCTCTTAATTGTCACCCTTTGCTTTGTAATTTATAATTTTATGAGCAGTCCTTGGGGAATGATGTCAAATATATGTCCAGTGCATTTGTCTATTTTGCCATCTGATAGAAGACAAGGACATAATAGTTCTGTATCTGGTTCCCAGTCTCTTGCTAGTCATTGTGTCCTGTGTATCTGTTTTGTCCCTAAACAGGTTGAAAATAAACTATGAATTGGTGTATAATATTTTTTACACATTTTCTTAGTGGAAAGTGTAGCTTTACTAAAGAGAACTTTGACTCATTCTTGGTGTTGATATAATTATAGGAGTATGGCACATTAACTTATGTGAAGCTATGTTCACTTTAAATACCCACTTAAAGGGGTTGTAAAGGTAAAATTTGTTTCCCCTAAATAGCTTCCTTTACCTTAGTGCAGTCCTCCTTCACTTACCTTATCCTTTGATTTTGCTTTAAATGTCCTTATTTATTTTGAGAAATCCTCACTTCCTGTTCTTCTGTCTGTAACTCCACACAGTAATGCGAGGCTTTCTCCCTGGTGTGGAGTGTCGTGCTCGCCCCCTACCTTGAGGGGGCGAGCAGGAGAGTCAGCACACTCTCTATGTTGCAGATAGAGAAAGGAGCTGTGTGTTAGTGGGCGTCCTGACTCTCCTGTAGTCCAAGGGAGGGGGCAAGCACGACACTCCACACCAGGAAGAAAGCCTTGCATTACTGTGTGGAGTTACAGACAGAAGAACAGGAAGTGAGGATTTCTCAGAAGAAATAAGAACATTTAAAAGCAAAATCGAAGGATGAGGTACGTGAAGGAGGACTGCACTACGGTAAAGGAAGCTATTTAGGGGATTTTTTTTTACCTTTACAACCCCTTTAAGTGAAAAGGAAATAAAAATAAATAAAGGTTTTTGCTTGCCCAAAACGGTGTGACTGAAGCTATGACAGTTTCACCTGTTATTCACTAAGCTAACTGAACATTCACTTTTCATACTGAACATGCTCTACTCATTTATTAAGCCACTTGCCTACTGGGCACTTTACCCCATTCCTGACCATTCCAATTTTCAGCTTTCAGTGCTGTCACACTTCTAATGACAATTGCGAGGTCATGCAACACTGTTTCCCAAGCTACATTTTTATAATTTTCACAGAAATAGAGCTTTCTTTTGGCGGTATTTAATCACCACTGGGTTGCTTTGGTTTTTTTTTTCTTAATAAATGCAAAAAGACCACAAATTAAAAAAAATAAAAAAAAAGTATTCATAGTTTGTTATAACATTTTGCAAACACTTAATTTTCTCCTTCACTGATGTGTGCTGATGAGGCTGCACTGATGGGCACTGATGAGGCAGCACTGATGCGGTTGGACTGATGGGCATTGATAGGCTACACTGGTGGGCACTGATGGGCAACACTGATCGGTAGGCTTGTGCAATTCGTTTCGTAATGAATCAAAATTCGAACAAATTTAGCAACTTTCGGACATTCGGAAGCATTCGAATTTCCGAACAAAGCAATTACGAATGAAACCAAATCCGAAATAAATTATATATAGCAAATAGCAAATGCCCGAATGCCTTCGGCATAATTCATTGTTGTGTTAATGCAGCCTAATGCAACAGCAAGTCGACTTGTTTTGATCCCAACCACACATCCAACAATAACACTCTCTGCTCTGCTCTCTGCTCCTCCCTCACCGTGCTGAACTTCCTCTCAAAATGGTGTACAGGGGCGGAGGCTATAGCCACATGTAAAAATAAAATAAAAATATGAAATTTCGAATCGTTACAAATAACCGCAATGTATTTAGAAAAGTACAAATCCATTCGAAGCACGTTAGGCAACGCCATTGTGAGAGAGACACGGAAAATTACGAATCAATGAACCAAAAAAAGTTCAGAATCAATGAATAACAATGTACTCTATAAATCAACTAAAAATAAGGCTTACATTAATACGAATCATTCCGATTCAACGAAAAATTCCGCTTGCGAAAATACGAATTAGTCCGAACACGAAAAATCCTGTTTAGCAAAATTACGAATGAATACGAAACAGGACGGAAAGGAAACTAAACTAAACTAAACAAATTTACGACAGGACGGAAAAGAAACGAAACTAAACAATTTTTTTCATTCTGCACAAGTCTACTGATCGGTGGCACTGATATGCATTGATTGGCAGCACTGGTGGGCACTGTTGGCACTGCACTGATAATCAGGACACTGATGTCCCTTTTAGAAAACCACATTTTGTCTGTCTTCTTCCTTCCTCACACTGTGAGGGAGAGGAAAGTAAAGCCTGTGTTTGGACACAGCTGATTATATGTGGTAAGAGCTGCCGATTGGCTCTTTATCTCAATCTGTGATCAGCAGTGTCCGGAGCACACTAATCACAGAGCATGCTATTCGTGCACCACAGCATGCGATCAGGGGAGGCCGTCATAAGATGGCCTCCCAGAACAATAACGTGGTCGGCAAGTGGTTAAAGCAGGGGTGGCCAACCAGTGGCCTGGGGGGCCACATGTGGCCTGCGACCTCCTGCTCTGGAATGGTGGGTTGGCAAGCCCAGATCGCAGGTTGCCGACCCGCCATACCATGGCACAGTGTTGTGAATGAAGCTGGTGGTAGAGGAAGAAAGTGGCTGTGGAGCCCCATAAGCCGATGCTACCTCTACAGTGCTGGCTTTTGCCACAGGTGGAGTCTATGGCAAAGTTCAGCTAACACGCAGGATAGACACAAGTGCACTACGCTGCACCCGCGGTGTGGGTAAACTGCAGCACATCAGTGTGAAAGTAGTCTTACGCTCTTTTCACACAACCAGCCCAACCAAATGGGACCCTCAATTCACCTCTATAGATCGACAGATGTCCGTTTACACTATCCTACCTCCAACCTAAAAAACAGAGGGGAATTCGTCCCCTTCCATCTGGGCGGATCGGAGGGCCTATAGAGTAGACGTGACCTGTCATCCGCCCGCTCCGCTCATTGTGGCCCACGACTGGTTACCAAGTTGCTTAAGTGGCCCTTGCTCTTCAAAAGGTTGGCCACCCCTGGGTTAAAGGCTAAGTTCATCTTTGGGGCATGTTACACATTACACTCATATTTAGAGTGTAACATGCAGCCTTGATTCACTGATAGTGTGTTTAATGCTTTGAAGGCACTTTGGGGGGGAAAAAATATACTTTTTATATGCAAAAATATGTGCATTTATTATTATTTTCCCAAAATATTTTCCCAAAAGTAAACTTAACCTTTAATCAACTACAACTATAAACTGGAAGAGATTTAACATTATAGGTGTTTTATTCATAGCTTTATTTTTCCCAAGAAAATTCTCAGCAAGTCATTTATTTTCAGTGAATAGATTCATAGCTGTATTACTGGCTCGAACAAAAATAGACATGTCAAACATTTTTTAAATGTATAACTGTGATTCAGACTATATTGCAGTTACTAGTTTTAACCAAAAAAAGGCAAAGCAAATACTTTTTTTTTTTTTTGAATCCCAGAACTTTTTTCAACCTGACCTTTGTCAAAGACCAGCCAACAGAATATCAGTAGACTTCAAAGGCCTTGTACAGACGAGCGAACATGTCCGATGAAGACCGTTTTCATCGGACATGTCCACTCGGAGATTTTGGTCTGATGTGTGTACACACCATCAGACCAAAATCCCTGCGGACAGAGAACGCGGTGACGTATACGACACCGACGTTCTCTGACGCTGAAGTTCAATGCTTCCACGCATGCGTCGAATCATTTTAACGCATGCGCGGGATTTCGGGCCGCTGGTTATACGTCATAACCAGCGGACATGTCCGATGAGTCATACTGACCATCGGACATGTCCGACGGACAGCTTTCCAGCGGACAAGTTTCTTAGCATGCTAAGAAACTTTTGTCCGCTGGAAACCTGTCCGCTCGGCCAGGAATCCGGTCCGCTAGGCCGTACACACGGTCGGACATGTCCGCGGAAACTGGTCCGCGGACCAGTTTCAGCAGACATGTTCGGTCATGTGTGCGAGGCCAAAGAAATGTGAAATTACCCAACATATTGTGCTTTCAATGATTGTCTCGCCCATCGACGTTCTCTTGAGGATTTTGAAGGATTATCAAAAGTAGACATGAGCTCTGGTGTGTTTGCACACTTCACATGCAGAGCCCACCAGGAAGTCGGCACGGCGCTGCGCTAATCACAGGCAGGGAGACATTGTCCCGATGCTCAGCTGCAGAGATTGGGAAATGTCTCACTGGCTGTGAATAGCGCAGCCCCGTGCCGACTTCCTGGAGTGTGCGAACACACCGTAGCTCATCCCTAATCAAAGTAATTACTGCTGCAGCTGAACAGTGAAGACCACTGCACAATTTTCACCAATGTACAGGTAATAGAAAACACCTTGTGATACCTGCACTTGGGAAGGCCCTTTAAAGGGGTTGTAAAGGTTTGTATTTTATTTTCAAAGTAGATTCCTTTAAGCTAGTGCATTGTTGGTTCACTTACCTTTTCCATCAATTTCCTCTCTAAATGTTTATTTTCTTTGTTTAAATTTCTCACTTCCTGTTTCTCTTCAGTAAGCTTTCCACCATCATCCGAGCGGTGGAAAGTCATTTAGAACAGCTTACTGAACACCTTACTGAGGAGGAACAGGAAGTGAGAAATTCAGACAAAGAAAACAAAGAAAAAAAACATTTAGAAGGGAAATCCAAAGGAAAGGGTAAGAGAACCAACAATGCACTAGCTTAAAGGAACCTATTTAAAAAACAAACCTTTACAACTCCTTTAAGTTTACATTTTAAAATAGCTAGCTAGCAAGCTCATTTAAAAGCTCAAATTTATAGCTCTTTTTTAAAGGCAGAAAGATATTATAACTGTAGTACACCCCTAACTTCATTATTCCTAATTACCCACATGTTATGGTCATCATCAATACTATGGTACAACAAATTGTGAGTGCGCTATTCCAATCTAGAGGGGAAAGGCCATATATAAATGTATAGAATTAAGCCCCCTGTTGCTTTTGGTATGTGATACCGCCTGCCAATCATGACCCATTCAAATAAATGGGGCCACTCTGGAAGTGCCCTGCAGCTGCATGCTTCTGTGGGATCCAAAGCAACACAATGCTACCTGCTTTAACCACTTAAGACCCGGACCAATATGCAGGTTAAGGTCCTTGCCCCTTTTTGCGATGCTGCACTGCGTCGCTTTAACTGACAGTTGCACGATCGTGCGACGTGGCTCCTAAACAAAATTGGCATCCTTTTTTTCCCACAAATAGAGCTTTCTTTTGATGGTATTTGATCACCTCTGTGGTTTTTATTTTTTTGCGCTTTAAACAAAAATAGAGCGACAATTTTGAAAAAAATTCTGTATTTTTTTACTTTTTGCTATAATAAATATATCCAAAAAAGATATAAAAAAACTTATTTTTTCCTCAGTTTAGGCCGAAACGTATACTTCTACCTATTTTTGGTAAAAAAAATCGCAATGAGCTCTTATCGATTGTTTTTTTGCGCAAAATTTATAGCGTTTTCAAAATAGGGGATAGTTTTATGGCATTTTTATTAATAATTTTTTTTTTACTACTAATGGCAGCGATCAGCGTTTTTTTTTCGTGACTGCGACATTGTGGCGGACACATCGGACACTTTTGACACATTTTTGGGACCATTGTCAGTTTCACAGCGAAAAGTGCTTTAAAAATGCAATGATTACTGTAAAAGTGACAATGGCAGTGAAGGGGTTAACCACTAGGGGGCGCTGTGGGGGTTAAGTGTGACCTCATGTGTGTCTCTAACTGTAGGGTGGCAGGGCTGGACGTGTGACATCAGTGATCGTCATTCCCTATATTCCCTACTGACATTGCCACAGAGAAGAACGGGGAAGGTGTGTTTACACTCACCTCTCCCCGTTCTTCAGCTCCTGTGACCCGATCGCATGACACCCACGGCGATTGGGTCCGCGGGTTTCGCGCCCGCGGTCACGGAGCTCCGAACCGTATATACCGTAGCTTCAGTCCATGTGCCGCTACCGGCTGCTCCCGTGCACATGCATGGGAGTGCCGTCATCGCAGCTCTGGCCAATCACAGCGCCGGAGCCGTGATACCCGGAAATAAGCCCCTCCAGAAGAGATGGCGGCCGGAGGGGGAGACGAGGACTGCTGTGGGGACTTCGATCTGAGGTAAGTAATACATAATGAGCTAGTATGCTATGCATACTAGCTCATTATGCCTTTGTCTTGCAGGTTTTTTTATTAGGGTTTACAACCACTTTAACCCCTTGTTTGCTTTACTGGTTGCAGTGTAGGGTGACCACATTTCAAAAACTACCATTCAGGGACACCCTCCCTTCCCAAAAATCAGCTTGTGCTGTAATGAATCACAGCACAATGATTGGACACAAGAGGCGGGATTTATGATTTCCCCAATCACAAGCAGGGGGTGGGGATTGTGCTCCTCCAGGCATTCCCGGCCAGGACAAGTACTGTCAGTGAGTAAAGCGGTGATGTGGCGGCCTTTTTTGGGGGTATCAGCTTGGCCAGGGGGGGGGGGGGGTGTCTGTGTCAGTTTAATTCCGGGACACTGTATTGTCCTGGAATGAAGGTGCCCTGGACAGACCTGCAAAATGTGGGACTGTCCCAGGCAATCAGGGACACGTGGTCACCCTATTCCAGTGGCCTCATTTACTTGAATGGGTAATACAAGGCAGGTGCTACACCCACATATCATGACAGGGAATAATACTGTGCCTGCAACATGTGTACACTCCTGGCCACTGCAGCTAAAGGGAGTGCAGTTGGGGTGGGCAGGGATAAAAACACATCTTAACAATGGGGTTTAACCACCCCTCCAAACTGCAAATGTAAATGAACCCTTACTGTTCCACATGTTTTACCTCTTTATCCCTCTTTGAGAGATAACACAGCACCTCTATTGCACTGAAATTTCAAGCAGAGTTATCAGACCTGCCCATTTCTCCCCTGTTTGACTACAGAGTAAGGACTTTTGCAGAAAATTTATTGCAAACCAGAGAAACACACACAGCAAAAGCATTCCAGACAGTTATTACCTTCAGTATCACTTGACACTCCCTCTTAGATTGTAAGCAGGGCCCTCTGATTGCACTTGTATTGAATTGTATTGTAACTGTGCTCCTAAGCCACCCAGTTGTGTGACAATAGCGAATTAATATTCACTATTCCCACACTAATCCTCCTCCTGACCAATCAGGAAGCATGTCGTGAGACCCGTCACACCCAATTGGCTGAAAGGAAAGGCAATCCTATTGGACGCCTAGTGCCAAGGAGGAGGAGAGAGGAGACGCATGGCGAAAGCCAACATGATGAAGGCCGCCGCCTGTCACCCACCACCTAGATGGGGTAAGTGCTGGACCAACCGGCAGACAGTGAGCGGGTGGGGGGAGTGCCGCCAGCCGCCTGGGGGAGTGGTTGTTTGCTGCCCCCCCCCCCCCCCAAAAAAAACAGCCACCACTGTCGAAAAAACACACACTTTACACACAATCTCTCAGCTCTGAAAAGCAGGGGGATCCACTGCAGAGCTCAGAGAGGAGAGCTCTGAGCCGTGATTGGAAGGAAGGAATACATCCCCATCCTCACAGTGCATAGGAATATGAATAGCTGTGGTTGTCAATCACAGGCTGTGTGCTGGAGCACTCCTTTCTCATCACCAATTATCTCTTAGGATCAGGAAAAGCTGTCAGAAGTGACTCTAAGGCCTCGTACACACAACCGTTTTCCTCGGCAGAATCCATCAATAAACTTCATCGAGGAAACTGTTGAGGAACTCGACAAGCCAAATAGAGAGCAAGTTCTCTATTTCCTCGACGGGAGTCTCAAATTGGCTCGACGAGTTCCTCGTCTGGCTGGTTTTCGACGAGAAACTCGAGCGTGTGTATGCTAAGAAACCCGCGCATGCTCAGAATAAAGTATGAGACGTGAGCGCAACTTCAGTAAAAAGATTGTTTGTCATAGAGATAGCACATTCGTCACGCTGTCAACATTATTGCATCGTTTAAATGCTGTGCATTTCAAACATCTTTAGAATGGGACAAAAATGAGCAATAATTTTCTTCTTTTGCTGCTGATATTCACACAGAGTTGTGACAAGTTTTTTTAACCTTTTTCATGCTGATCTCCTGAACATTTTTGAATATTTTTTCTCTGACGTTTTTGTTTGCTTTATTTCAAATCCAGTTCTTCATTTATTTCATTCTTATTAAATATATAGTCATATCCATGTTTTTTTTTTCTGTCAAGTTACCACCATTCTAACCTTCTTGTTTGGTCTTATCTGATCTGTTCCTTTATAATTAGACCTTTTGTATTCTTTGTAAAGTTAACCTGCCTTCTCACAAGCGACATTTTTGTTTTGAGGAAAAACGCATACACAAGTATGAACTGTAAACCAAAAAAATACCATTTATTTAGGTCAAGAATATAAAGTAAAAAATCAATATAATAAATTAAAGGCAGCACTCAATAACCTGCTGCCATTTGTGCACTTGACTATGGAGACTAAAATTGGGACATTGAGAGGATCATACAGGAAGGAGCCCAATCTGGTCTTGGACTCCCAGAGGTCTGGAACAGTAGCAGGTCAGTCAGATGTCCCAAGGTTGTGATCATACAGCAGACTGCCTTCTGTCACACCACCTGGAAGCAAGGGAATCACTTCCTGCTCTTCCTGACCGCCTTCTTTGCAGCCTTCACTGCAGCCTGCTCTGCAGCCTTCATTCTCTGCTTGGCTGGAGGCGGTGCCACTGGAGTTGTACTTGTGCCAGGAGGAGGAGAAGAAGGTGTAGGAGGTGGAGGTGGAGGAGGAGGATCAGAAGGAGAAGAAGGATAAGAAGGAGGAGAAGAAGAAGGAGGAGGAGGAGGAGGAGGAGGAGGAGAAGGAAAAGTAGGGGAAGAAGTATGAGAAGAAGGAGGTGGAGGAGAAGGAGGAGAAGAAGTATGAGAAGAAGTAGGAGGAGGAGGAGAAGAAATATGAGAAGAAGTAGGAGGAGGTGGAGGTGGAGGAGGAGGAGAAGAAGAAGCATGAGAAGAAGTATGAGAAGAAGTATGAAAAGAAGGAGGAGGAGGTGGAGGTGGAGGAGGGGGAGGAGGATGATGAGGAGCTTGGTAATTAGCTGGTGGGGGAGGATGGCCGTGGGAACAAATGACTGTGTCCTTAGTGAATAGGCCCATCACCCCCTTATTCAGCAGACTTATCAGCAGGGGCTCAAATAAGAGGCGCTGCTCCTCGCTCATTTGGCCCATTTTGGCCATCACAAGGCTTCCATAGCTCTCCTCAGTGGTGGTAGGCTGCTGGAGGGAGGCCTTTGCCTCACGAATCAGGCCCAGTGCTGCCTCACTCACCCTCATATCCCTCCTGGCCCTTATTGTTTGGAGGCGGATGGGAGGCACCTGGCACCTTATGCTGCTACTGGGCCCTGCCGCCTCCTCAAAGACACTTGGCCCTGCCACCTCCTCTGTGCCACTCACCCTGGCCTCCTCCTGCCTGGCACTTTCCTGACCCTCCTCCTGGCTGATGTCCTCCTGTGTATAAAAAAGGGACAGTTTGAATGTTGTATTTAAAATTCACACACAACTTCCAGCTCATGACTGTTGCAAAATGTTTTTCAAGAAATTGAAAAGCCAATCATTCTGACCCCAGTAGTTTGCATTATTTTCTCCCAAACTTTTCTGGCCACTACTGACTAATGATATGGAAAACACATTCAGCTAAAACATTCTTCTTTTTTAACATATTTACATCTATTTTGCAGCATTTAATCCCCACAAATTTGCACATTTAAAGTACTATACTGTGCTCCGGGCAGGCAAATCCGGCTGTTCCTCCAGGATGGAAGGCTCCTCTTGATCCTGAGAGGGCTCACCTTCAGAAGGAGGATCAGGTTGGCTGGAGGGAAGGCTGGACCTTCTTCTTGTCTGTCTTCTGGGTTGTCTGGGGGGGAAGGCTGGAAAGTGACTCCCCTAATTCCAGGTGGTCACCCAGAAAAGACAGTCTGCTGTAGTACCACAACGATGGTTTAAATACCTGCCCTGCTCCTGCTCCAGACCTCATAGGATCCAGGACCTTGTTGCGTTCTTTCCTGTATGAGCCTCTCAATGTCCCAATTCTAGTGTCCAGCTGCTCAGCTGTAACCTGGGGCCCCACCTGTCTGCGCACAAATGGGAGCAGGCTATTGAGTGCTGCCTCTCCATTTGTCTATGAAGACTGCAAGGAAATCCCTTTTGTTGAAATTATTCATGTTTTCTGGCAGACAAAAACAAAGAAATAACAATATTGTCAATCACAGTCTAGAAACTCAAGTAATCTTTTATCCCCATATAGCCCTTAAATGTCTTTGCAGTATAGGCCACTGATGTCCCAAGTTCAAAGCATACCTACACGCTCGTCGTTCAAATGTCTTCCTCCGCACCCCGAACGTACGTACGACACGTGTGTTACAGCTTTATATACACTCCGCGCACGTCGGCCGCCCATGATTAAGAACTCAATGTTTCCCCGGCCCTTCTCTTTCGTCACGCAAACGACAAGGAGGAATTAACTGACCAGGTGTTGGATAATCGGTCAAGTTCATCAGGAAACGATGACCAGGTGTGTGTAATGAGGCCTAGATCCTCATTTTGGGGTGAAACGTTCTAAAAGCACTACGATCAAGTTTTGTCATAAATTCAAATGACGATTTTCATCATGCAAAAAACGACGTGTTTCCAAACTTCATCCTAAAAAACGACATTGCCCACACACCATAGTTTGAGCAAAATGCTCTAGCAATGCGCGGTTACATACAGCACGTCCGACGGCACTATAAAGGGCCATTTCCATGCCAGATCTTGGCTGAATAAAATCTAACTACTGTTTATTGTAGCTTTCTACTAGGTTCTCTCGATATCTAGCCCACAAACTTATCCACTGATCACTAATAACGTTAAAAGTTTAGTTACGTACCGTCGTATGACACGCTTGTTAGTTCCGCCTTCTTCCACAGACGGTGAACGCCGCTTTCACTCACATGGTATCCCTTTATACACGCGCATGCGTGACGCTCCGCACGTTTCCACACCCCTGACGTTCTGTCCAGTCCTTTCCCCGCCCCTTCTCTCTTGTTTGCTGATCATGGAGGACATGCAGAATATGCCATCACCACAGGAGCCAGGCCAGGCGGAAGCTGACACCTCAGGACCCACCAGGAGAAGAAGGAGATACAAGGCCTCCAACATGTCATTCCATGAGATGGTTGAAATGGTCACCATCTTAAAGGATCAAGACTATGATGGGAAGCATGGCCTGTACAGATTCCCAAACAAAATGAAGGCTGAAATAATGGAGAAGGTAGTGAGGAGTCTCCACAGAAAATTTTTCTTTTAGGTTGTACTGTATGTATTTCATGTATTTGTGGGCCCAATAATTTGTCGTAAAAGTCGTCGTTCATTCAGAACGACGACTCCTACGACCAAATATTGTGCCCACAAACATGAAAGTTGTGAAATCTTTTTTTTTTTTAGGTGAGATCAATTGTGGAATTAATGTAGATGTGTTCTTAACTAGATTTTAATACTCAAAAATAAGACAATATACAGTAAAAGGATAGTCTGCTCAGCAGTTGGTGACACATGTGGACTCAGTTGCACAATTGTTGGCCACAAGAACAACCTATTTAGGGGTTCACACAGAGGTGAGGTGATCCAGTGGATACTTGGTTTGCTTCCATGCAGAAAACTAGACCAAAGAACGAATTTAATGATCTTTGGGAATGCCTACAATCCTGTGTTATGCTTAGAGGGGTTGTTAAAACCAACAATAGTCCCACAAATTGTTAAAAGAATGATTCATCTTTTTAAACCATGTTTACCTTTTTTCCATTTTCGTAGGGCGTAATGAAGCAGAGCAGCAAGACAACACCGAAGCCACACCCCCGCGGGATGTTGATGAAGATGAGCCTGCCGCCACATCCGGTAAAGTATATACCAGAGCTTCAGGTAATCTAGATGTAGGCCTGCATAATTTTAATATATGGTTTTGTCCCACATTTCAGGAGCTGTTCGAGGATTTGACACCTACAGCGCCCAGCTGATGAGTGCTGATGTGTTGTTCTGCAGGTCAGAGATCGAAGAAATTTATCTCGCTACCAGGGAATTTAGAGAAAGAACCAGAAGGGTGGAACAAAAGTTGAAAAACATGATTGATGTTCTGGGGAGGGTTTGAATTTTTTTGTTTTTTTTGGTTTGCATGTTTTTCATTTCAACATTTATGTCTCCCAAAAAAAAAACAGATTGCATTTGTAAATGAAAAAACAAAAAAACAAAACCAAATTTTGTATTATTTTAATAATAATAAAAAAAAAACAGATTGTATTTGTAAATAAAAAAAACTAAAAAAACAAACCCAGATTTTATTTGTAAATGAAAAAACAAAACAAAACAAAAAAAACAGATTTTGTATTATTTTAATTAAAACAAAAAAACAAAACCAGATTTTATTTGTAAATGAAAAAAAAAAAGATTGTATGTGAAAATGTAGAAATACTAAAAATAAGTATAACCTGATTGTATATATGTTACAAAATAAAAATATTTTGATACTCAAAAAAGTGTGTCGTGTTTTTCTTAAAGAACCTATAACTTTACATGTGTTTACTTTTGGTGTTACCTGGGAAATGGTTGATAGTTGACAATGAAAATACACTTGACACTACATGTAGTACACTAGGAAAAATGAGGAGGCAGCTAAAATAAACACAAGCAATTTTTGGGTACACAGACTTTTACTTGGTTTTGTTAAAAAATTAAGCCAAATTGGCTTGCGAGGGAATGGCCCCCCTACCCATAAAGTAGTCCATATATTGATCCCGGATTGCACGGGCACTTTGGGGGGGGCAAACCAGTACGGGCAGGTTCGAGGCCCGGCAAGAATAGATCTGGATTGTGAAGTCCAGCCTCGGGCCCAACCGTGGCCATATAGGTCGGAGATTGTCTCCGTAAAAAATTATGTAAAATGCAGCATGCAAAGATTATATAGTTCCACTTGTACTCCGCCATATGGATGGATGTCAGAAACAGGTGGAACCGGCTGGCCATTATCCCGAAGGCGTTCTCCACCACCCTTCGGGCTCTGGCCAGCCGGTAATTGAACACCCTCCTCTCTGGGGTGAGGGTGCGCTGGGGGAATGGCCTCATAAGATGGGGTCCCAGGCCAAAGGCTTTATCAGCCAAAAAGACGAAGGCGAGTCCTTCCACATTCTCAGCATTCGGTGGCAATGCTAGATCATCGTTTTGGAGTCGATCTGCGAACTCCGTCTGCCTGAAGGCTCCCCCATCCGACATCCGGCCGTTCTTACCCACATCAACATACAGGAATTTGTACTGTGCTGACACCACTGCCATCAGCACAATACTATTAAACCCCTTGTAATTGAAGAACTGGGTGGCACGATGCGGACGTGCTTTCCATCGATGGCTCCCCTGTAGTTGGGGAAGTTCCACCGCATCGCAAACTCCGATACCACTGTCTGCCATTCCTGTGGTCTGGACGGAAGCTGTGGAATCCAAAAAATATAAAAATAAATTCTCCACATAACATTGCAAGCAGGTTAAACAAAGACATAATAATCATTCTAACATTTTAAAGAGCATTTTACACCAAAAAAAGTAAGCCACAATTAGCACATTCTTCACCCCCTCTGATGGACCATTGACCAATTTTTTTTGGGGGGGGGGGGGCTAGATGAGTTTGGGAGTTCAAGAAAAAAAAAATATTTTGGTGAACCTAGACTTTACTACACATTTTGGGAGGGGGGGCTAGATGAGTTTGTGAATTTAAGAAAAAAATAATTATATTGGTGAACCTAGAGTTTACTACACATTTTGGGAGGGGGGGCTAGATGAGTTTGGGAGTTCAAGATTTTTTTTTTTATATTGGTGAACCTAGACTTTACTACACATTTTGGGGGGGGGGGTAAAGCATTACAATGGATATAACACAAAACTTTGGGAAGTGACTAGGCTAGGTGTGTTTGGGCCCAGGATAGCATGCTGGGGAGGTAAGTGAAGGGAAATATGCATGTAGGCCAAAAAAGGAACATCAATAAGAGCTTATAGCATGCATGGTGGCAAAGGGGACATTCACAGCACATTATAATCATGGTAATTAGGGAAGGAGGAAATAATTAAAATACATTAGCATACATTAAATACATAAAATGTGATATTAAAGGAGAAAACTTACCCTCATATAGTCATCCTGCAGAACCTGGATAATGGCAGAACAGGTATCAGGAATGATGAGGCCCAGAGCCTGGGGGGAGATGCCCGTCGTGAACTTTAAGTCCTGAAGGCTTCTCCCAGTTGCCAGATAACGCAAGGTGGCAACTAGCTTCCCATGTCCTGCCTGGTGATATATGGCGACACCAAAGCCAACAGGTGCTGAAATACAGGATCAGACATCCTCAGAAAATTCCTGTAGTCATCAGGATTGTTTTCCTGGATCTCTCGCAGCAGAGGCATATGATAAAATTGGTTCCTACGGAGCAACCAATTCTTGGTCCATGAACTCCTCCTCATCCTGTTCATTGACTGGTCTAGGTCTAAAACAAACAGACCTACACCAAACTTTTGCATAGCACGAAGTCGCCTACGACGAGAAGGTGCCTGCAACATGGCTAGAAATGAACGGCAAATCAGAAAGCACTAAACAGACCGCACTGAAGAACAGCAAGTCCTATGAAAAACGACCTAAAATCAGAACCGAGCGGACAGGAACGCACTGTAAAACAAATACGACCTGAACTCAAGTCCTGATAGACAAGATACGAACCCACAAGCACAAACTGAACGGCAGAAATCGATCTGAAAGCACGAAGACTGAAAAGCGCGAACCGTCACTCACCAAACTTTTACTAACATGCGGAAACACAAGATTAGCAAAATCAGCCCCAAGGGTGGCGCCGAGGAATTCAAACTTCCCATTTATAGTGCCGTTGTACTTGGTGAACGTCACCGCGTTTGAGAACAAGGAAATTTTGTCTGTTACGTGTGTACGCAAAGCAAGCTTGTCGAGTTCCTCGACAAGCCTAACAAGGAACTTGATGAGGAAATCGATGTGTTTCGCCCGCCGAGTTCCTCGGTCGTGTGTACAAGGCCTGACTAACAGATAACAGAGAAACAAGGCAGAAGGGAAAAATCATCCATAGAGACAAGTACATTCTACAGAAGGATGTGCTTTGTTCATATTGCATGTCTGAGGTTTAAAATCACTTTTAGGAATTATTTCACATTTAGATGACTGTTTTTTTTAGAGCAACACCATTACTATGTTACTAAAGGCCAAATAATAACTTGTTTTTAAAACAGTCCTGCATTTTATGAACTTTGTATGCCTTATTTTGATAATAAAAAGACACCGGAGCATGCTTATAATATCTTGGATGCCAGCAAAATGACCTTTACCCAGATGTGTTTTCTCCTCCTGGAAAAGGTCAATTGTAATAACACAATTTACATTTAAATATTAATTTATTTTTGCTTTGGTCTGTCACCACAGAAAACAAATGGGTAAATACAGTAGCATGATTTTGGGTGGAAAGCCGCGTTTACAGGAAAGAGTCACTAAACATGTTAGTTTTAGAAATGCAAACAATGTGACATTTTCTGTATAAACTAGGCAAGCTGTCTTTTGAGTCCGATTTTTTTTCATTAAGCATTTTTTGCTGCAGAAGTCATACACTACAATACACTACGCTTTAATGCTTTTTCTGCCAGTAATGCTAATTTAACAGAAGAACACCACTGCTGCCAGCGCGCTGGCTCAGTTTTAATTAACAGTACCAGTACCAGACTCATGCAGATAGCACAGAGGGGAGAAAGAAATGAGAAATCACAGTAGTTTTTTTTTATTTAGACAAACTATAGGATATGTGAATAAAAATTGATCTGCGCAATAATGTGAATATATAAATATGTGATTGTAAGTCAGCTGCTGTCACTTTAAGTGATTCCACTTTCACCTCTAAAGCAATAATAATACAAAATACAGTGCTGTGCTGCTAATCCTCAGAGCAATATAATCAACAAATATTTTGTATATTCAAAATAAATGTGTATTATCCCAAAAAAACGGTATAAATATATATCTCAGAAGTTCATGCAGAAAGTCACTGATTGAAGAAAATCCGCTGTTGTCCCCTTTGGGGATAATCAATACACCCGGAACACTCTGGATACAAAGATCTCCTTGAGGCAGAAAGACTCCAAAGACCCCAATCATCTTACTCATCGGGTATAAATATACAGTATGCAAGAAAAAGGCAACATGTAGTGCTCTCCGTTTGATAAAACAAATTTAATGGTAAAAAGTAATGGATACACTCACAAGGATAGCATAATAAGCCTGTCAGTGGCGGTGTGTCCATAGAGGGCACAGGAGCACCGCCCCCTCTCACCTGCACCACTCTATTACCAATCATGCATTGCATGAATCTATCTATTGTCGCCGCTGCCGCCCCCCTATTCATGTGCCTGGCCCCTTGTCAGGAGCCAGGCATATGAATTACAGCAGTGGGTGTGTTTTGGAAGTGCCTGATTAGAGCCAGAGGCTCTAATAGGTTTCCTGATTAGAACCTGTGGGCTCTAATAGGCTTCCAAAATGGAAACAGTGGGCACACTTCTGTGCGTTCGCTGTTTACACAGTGTTGTGTTAAGAAATCAAATACATTGCTTCCTTAACACTGACCCGCCTCTCAGCCAATCAGGTGCACCAGGTCTGGTTACCTGTCAGCTGATTGGCTGAAGTGACAGGCGCTGTGATTGGATGCCTATCAGGTGTCCAATCACAGTGCCACAGTGTCACTGTGTCATAGCAGAAGATGGAAGAGGATGTGAGAAGACATCGAGGACAGCGCCGTGACCCGAGACAGGTAAGTGCCTGGCAATGGGAGCACACTGGAATCATTTGATGGGGCAAACTGACATCACACTGGCGGCATTTAATGGGGCAAACTGGCAGCACACTGGCAGCATTTGATGGGGCAAACTGACAGCAAACTGGCGGCATTTTATGGGGCAAACTGGCAGCACACTGGCAGCATTTGATGGGGCAAACTGGCAGCACACTGGCGGCATTTGATGGGGAAAACTGGCAGCACACTGGCGGCAATTGACGGTGCACACGGGCAGGGCACACTGGCAGTAATTGATGGGCACACACTGGCAATACTGGCAACAATTGATGGTTACAGTAGCTGCGTTTGATGGCACACTGGCGGCAATTTATGGGCACAATGGCTGCGTTTGATGGGCACAGTGGATGCGTTTGTTGTTTTTTTATTCGGTTTGTTTGCCCCCCCCCCCCCCCCCCAAAAAAAAAAAAATTTGAGCAGCAGCCACCACTGAAGCCTTTACAAGTGGCAAAGCATATAGTTGTGCTCATAAGTTTACATACCCTGGCAGAATTTATGATTTCTTGGCCATTTTTCAGAGAATATGAATGAAAACACAAAGGCCCAGATTCACGTAGGGAGCGCGTATTTGTGAGCGGGCGTAACGTATCCTATTTACGCTACGCCTCCACAACTTTGACAGGCAAGTGCAGTATTCACAAAGCAAAGTTGCGGCGGCGTAGCGTAAATAGGCCGGCGTAAGCCCGCCTAATTCAAATATGGAACATGTGGGCATGTTTTTATGTTAATCTATTGTGACCTCGCGTAAATGACGCTTTTTACAAACGGCGCATGCGCCGTCCGTGAAAGTATCCCAGTGCGCATGCTCCAAATTAACCCGCAAAAAGCCAATGCTTTCGACGTGAACGTAAATGACGCACAGCCCTATTCGCGAACGACTTACGCAAACTACGTAATCGACGGGAAATTCGACGCTGGCCCGACGTCCATACTTAACATTGGCTGCGCCTCATATAGCAGCCAGGGTAACCTTACGCCGGAAAAAGCCTAA
Source organism: Rana temporaria (assembly GCF_905171775.1). Taxonomy (NCBI): domain Eukaryota; kingdom Metazoa; phylum Chordata; class Amphibia; order Anura; family Ranidae; genus Rana; species Rana temporaria. The sequence goes on from NC_053493.1 coordinate 273,210,715, forward strand.
CGTAAACGGCGTATCTGTACTGCGACGGCCGGGCGTATGTTCGTGAATAGGCGTATCTAGCTGATTTACATATTCTAGGCGTAAATCAGCGTACACGCCCCTAGCAGCCAGCATAAATATGCAGTTAAGATACAACGGTGTAGGAGACTTACGCTGGTCGTATCTTAGAGAAATTCTGGCTTATCTGATTCTTTGAATCAGACGCCAAGATACGACGCCTCAGACTCAGAGATACGGCAAGCGTACTGCGCATGCTCCGTCGGGTAAATTACCCGACGTGCATTGCGTTAAATGACGTCGCACCGACGTCATTTGCTTAGACGGTAACGTAAATGGCGTCCAGCGCCATTCACGGACGTCTTACGCAAACGACGTTGATTTTTAAAATTTCGAGGCGGGAACGATGGCCATACTTAACATTGGCTGCACCTCCATAGACTTTACGCAACTTTATGCGTCGCAAAGGCTATGGAAACTACGTAAATTCTCTGCGTCGAGCGCGCGTACGTTCGGGAATCGTCGTAATTTGCTAATTTACATAAGCGACGTCGGCGACACCTAGGGGCGGGAAAAAAAATTGCATTTAAGATCTGACAGTGTAAGAGCCTTACGCCTGTCAGATCTAATGGGTATCTATGCGTAACTGATTCTAAGAATCAGTCGCATAGATACCCGGGGCCAGATTAGGACTTACGACGGCGCAAATGGTGTTGCGCCGTCATAACGCTTTTGAGAATCTGGGCCATAAAGAGGATGGTGAATCTCATCAGTGGGGACATAGATGACAATAAAGCTTCCCTTCTCTATTTAAAACTGCAAAAAAAAATGATTTACCTTTCAAACACTTTAAGAGTCAGTATTTAGGAGGCCTCTGATGAAACGCGCTGGTGTTTATGGCAGGCTTGGCTGGATTTTTTATGATTTTAACCTTTTAAATAAATTGGTTTTACTTTATGTCCCTTTTTTACTTCTTCCACATTTAATCGTGACTGCGGAGAGCTTAAAGGGATTGTAAAGGCAGATGTTTTTTTTATCGTAATGCATTCTATGCATTACGATAAAAAGCCTTCCGTGTGCAGCAGCCCCTCTCAGCCCCTCTCAGCCCCTCTCAGCCTACATAATACCTAATACTTACCTGAGCCCCATCTCTATTCAGCAATGTTGCACAAACACTCCTCCTCAGTGACTGAGACAGCAGCGTGGCCCCATTGGCTCCCACTGCTGTCAATCAAAATCAGTCAGCCAATCATAAAAAAAGGGGGTGGGGTGGTCATGGCTACGTGTCTAAATGGACCCAGGGAGCTGTGACTCAGCGTGGGTGCCCCCATAGAAAGCTGCTTGCTGTGGGGGCACTCCCACAAGACTTTACAATTACTTTAATTCCACTGTGCTAGATCCTTGTTCAGAGAAAATTGCACCCAAGAAGATCTGGGATTGCAGAGTATCTTAACTCTTTAATAAACTAAACAACCCCAACTCCATGCTATGTGTCCAATATAAAATCCTAATACCACTGCTGCAGTATTGTGTCACACCTATTTACCCCCTATAGACCAGACCATATTTCACATTTGTCTGTTCATGAGTCTATAACTTTGTAATTTTTATGATAAAGAATTGATACATACAGTATATTGTTTTTTGGGGGACAAACATGCTTTCTTGTGACCTTAAAGTCTTCTGAGAATTTTGTTTATGTATTTGCATTTTAAGGGGGAAAAAGTAAATATCTGAAAACATTTTTTTTTTTTCACATTTGATCAGTAACATTTTGAACACCATTAAACTCGGTTCACACCTAAGCCGGCCCGGATCACACAGCAATGCTGTCCATCTCTGTTCTCCATTTTAGAGATGAATCAGGGCAGAATCTTTGCCTGAATTTGGCCCTAAAACGGAGGCAAAGACACACAGACGTTTCCATAGAGAGCCGGTCACATTCTCCTGCTATGCAAATTGGATGCGAAGAAACATGCGTCCAATTCATATAGGTGTGAACCTAGCCTCAATGTGAGGAATTTTATTCTGCTGCTTGTGCTACTTACTGCAACATTAAAATTAAATTTTTCGTACAAAGCATGTTAAAGTTTATTACAAACATCTACAAACATTTTTTGCATACATTTGATCTTTTTCATAATGCATCAGTAATTTATAGTTCTTACTGATTTAAAATAAAACAGACATACCCTAAACCACATATTAACATTAAATCCTCATGAGAGTCACGGAGTTTCCGAAAGTAGCCGAACATGTAGAGCTGCGAGTTAGCTCTACACGGCGCCTGCGCACCGACTAGGAGCCGTGTAGAGCGTATACAGGGGGGGGGGCTTATCCACCGGGGGGAACTTTTTCTGAAGGACATCAATCATCTGGGCGAACTCCCAGATTACATTGTGGCTAGGCATAGTAACGCCTACTCCCGCGGGAGTGAGTGCCCCTAAGCCGGATTTAAAATAGCGATAATAAGGTATGTACAGCCTAAAAAAAAATAAAGTGCCTACTGTACATGTTAGAAGTATAAAGAATTTGGTCTTATATAGATGCTATTTGGGTGAACCTCCACTTTAAGTAGTAAAAAAAGAGCATGTCCAGGTTAATTAAGGGTTAACTCCCTGTGCACACAATAAAAACGTTCCTCTGTTAGCTGCAGCTCCTCTCTAAGGCCTCGTACACACAATCGATTTTCTCGGCAAAAACCAGCAAGAAACTTGCTGGGATTTTTTTTTTGCCAAGGAAACCGGTCGTGTGTACATTTTTCGACAAGGAAACTGTCGAGGATCCCGTCGAGCCAAAAAGAGAGCATGTCTTCTTTTACCTCGACGGGAATGGAGAAACTTGCCTTGTCGAGTTCCTCGACAGCCTAACAAGGAACTCGACGAGGAAAACGATGTGTTTCGCCCGTCGAGTTCCTCTGTCATGTGTACGAGGCTTAACTCACAAATCTGTCTGACAGGGAATGCAGGAGGTAAGACAGCTACTGTGTTACTTGTTTGTTGTTGTTTTGGGTTAAAATGTTACATTGAATTCTCACTGAGATTGTCTGAGTGATAAATCAGTGAGGAAGGCTTCAGTCTAGCTCCCAGTCATAGAACCTCATAGGCTGTGCACAGGAGCAGTAGAAGGAGATAGTAGAAGATAAGATAGTGCAAGGCGTACAAGACACATCCTGTGTACAGATAATGGGGTTTTATGGACGTTTGTAAGACGCCCAAAGTTGGTAACTGGTTAATGGAAAAGCAAGCATTCTAGTTTTTGCAGCATACCCTTAAATCACACATACTGTATATCATATATAGTGAATCTTTAGTGAAAAAAATAGTAGCGCTCTGTTTCATAAAACAGTACTAGTAAAGTGATTATATTAAAAAAACATAAACACATAAAAATTAGCACATAAAAATTAACAAGTGAAAGTGAATTAATAGTGCATGTGAATGATCCATACACATATAAAGAAAGTTGAAAAGAAAATAAATTCATATAAAAGTGTCCATAAATCACACCAATCTTCAAGTGATTAAGCAGTGATTGATCAATTAATGGTATCTTTCTTGAAAAAAACTTGATACAAACTTTGCACCACACCTCATGTGCTTGTGAATCCACTCCCAAAGGAAAAAAACTCACCAAAACAATATGCCTCACATTCACATGTTCGGCCCAATAGCTTGATAACCCAACCGGGTTGATAGACAATTCCAACGGTGATTACAAATCAATCAAATCCACATGAAAAAATAAATAAAATGCTTCCAATGGTGAAGTATTTGAAAACAATTTATTAAAAAGTGCTCAAAAATCCTCACTCATTGTACTCACATGTTATAAAATTCACACAGACACTTCAATTAAAAAAGTTCTCTAATGAAGGAGACTTGCAGTAAGAGGTTAGGTTATTGTGGTCACGGAGGACACAGAACACCCAGCAGATCTCACCCTCCACTTGCTCGCTCACTTCCCCAGCCGGAACAGCTACCCCCCTTTGGCGGTGATAGTACGTATAGGGATCACAAAAATTTGCCGTGCAGGACCCGCCCAGACATGTTTCGTCAGTATAGACTTTTTCAATGGGATTATATACTGTATATTATGACAAACATACACATGTAGGCACTCTCATACAACTAAATAGATCATAAGTGTGATATAGTAAACAAATAGTTAGTAAACAAATAGTCTATCTCTGATTCTCTGTATCCATATATTCAACAGCTTCATATGTGAAATCTCACCACCTTGTGGACTGGAAATCACCACAAATCGCCTGTAATATTCTCAGAAGTGACGCATGCTGATAACAGAGGAACGAAGCACCCGAGAGAAACGACACTGAGAGGTTCAGAGAGACATAAGTAAACACTACAGATATATGTGCTTAGTTCAAAAGCCATGGCTGGGGTTTACAACCACTTTAAGGTAAAAAATGTCCCACCATTTGTATCGGCCCCTTCACTCTCCCTTATACTTACCTGAGTCCTCATTCGATCCAGCACTATGGCTATTTCTAGTGATTCTCTCCTCTCTCTGCATTCACAGGAAAGTGAGGCAGCAATGGGAGCAATTGGCTCCTGATGCTGTCAATCAAATCCTGTGGGCAGAGAAGGGGAATAGAGCCATGCTTTATGTGTCTATGGTCACACACTGCCTGGCTCAGAAGGGAGCCCGCACGTGCACCCCCAAAGGAAACAGCTTCCTGTGGTAGAGCACAGAGAAGAAGAGGAGCCAAGAGTGCCAGTGGGGGACCCCAGAAGAGGAAGTTTAGGGCTGCTTTGTGCAATACCATTGCACTGAGCTGGTAAGTATAAAACTATCTCAGTTGCTGGGAGCAGAGAATGATAGCATAAACACAGCAGAGAGAGGGATATAACCCAAATAAACAAGCAAATGGCACAATTCCAAAAGATGTGTACTGCGCAATGAGACTAAATTGGATGCAAGAGCCTATGTCAAAACCCAGGATCATAGACTGTGCTATCAACCTGTGTGCTCGTGGATGGTTTCATTAAGTATTTATTTATTCAAAATCCTCTCCAAATTTTAGTTAAAAACAAAGCATTATTTCCCTTTCCAAATGTCTAAGCTCCATTATTGTAAATATTACAGACCTCTAAATTAAAGTCTTCTATCCCCCAGTGCTGTATGAAAACAGAAGATAGTCCATGAAGAATATCATGAGTTTTTAGAGTGAATGTATAATGAAAATATTTTAGTTATAACATTCATGTGGCTCAGGGGTACTGTGTGACAGGAGAAATTCTGCAATCGTCAGCTTTATGAGATGACTTTATGATCCCTCTGTAAAAGCGTTTTGGGTCATTATCATACAACTGTAAAATGTTATATCCCTCTAAATGTAATACTAGTAAAATATATGTAGCCACATCACTCATTTCCTTTTCATTTTGTAATACACACATAAATGAGATTGCCTTCTAACAGATTAATTTTAATATTCTTTAATTGAACTTATTGTAAAATAATGGATAATGTAAAAACGTGATAAACACAGTAGAAAAAGAGGAATGCTTAGCTCAGAATATAAAAGGTCAAGGACTTTATAAATATAGTTACATTTTCTTGCTACTGTAGTAAGCCAGAATGATTAAAAGTAATAAAAACCAAACAATTTAAATAAATAATAGGCTGAAAAGGTTCATCTGCAATGATACCCATTGGTCTTTCCAATAAACAGTTGCTGAGGCAGTTACCAGTGAAAATGCTTTTCATATAATGATAATTAAGGAGATGATTTCAGAGAGCATTCAAGGGAGTTCATTTTTTCACAGGCAACTCTCACTAGACTAGGGGTGGCCAGGAAGGCAAGCCCCAGTAATAAAGTGAAACTAAATCAGGGTGGAGCAAAAAAAATAGGTGTTTCCCACCAAAATTTAAGTAAACAGTTTACTTTAACCTCCCTGGCGGTATGATTATGTCAGATTTTAGGTGCTGAAAGCGGTACAATTTTTTTGCATGGAAATTTGGCGTTTTATATTGTAGGCCTGCAATTCTAAGGCCCCGTACACACGATAGAATCCATCCGCGGATAAATCCGAGCAAATGGGTTTCAGCGGATAGATCCTATGGTGTGTACACTCCAGCGGATCTGTTTCCGCGGATATTTATCCGTCGACTCGCTTTTCAGCAGATCGAATATTTGCTGACATGCTAAACAAATCTATCCGCTGCGAATCTATCCGACGGACAGATCCGTTGGTTAGTACACATTATCCGCGGATAAGAACCACGCGCATGCTCAGACAAAATAAGGGGATGGGAGCACTCGTTCAGGTAAAACTCTTGTTTGTTTGTGATATGGCACATTCGTCCTTTTAACTATATAGTGTGTCGTTTATTTCCTCTTGTTTTTTCAGCGTTCTCTTGCTAGAATAAACCCGTTCTCTTGCTGATGCTATCTATCCAGATGTTTGAACTTTCTTTTTTTCCTCCACATGTCAATGTTTATATTTTTTGGTTTGTAATTTAATGTTGTTTAATTTTTTTTCCCTTTTTTTTTTTTGTTGCAATTTATGTCACCATTCTTTTTTCTTGCACATATTTTTATTTTATTTTTTTTTGTTGTGCAATTTATGTCACCATTCTTTTTTCTTGCACAGATTTTTTTTTTTTTTTTTTTTGTGCAATTTATGTCACCATTCTTTTTTCTTGCACAGATTTTTTTTTTTTTTTTTTGTGCAATTTATGTCACCATTCTTTTTTCTTGCACATATTTTTTTTTTATTTTTTTTTTGTTGTGCAATTTATGTCACCATTCTTTTTTCTTGCACAGATTTTTTTTTTTTTGTGCAATTTATGTCACCATTCTTTTTTCTTGCACCGTTAAATCCTAACTGCTTTTTCCCTGAGATACATCCATTCATATGGACTTTGCACCTTCACTTGATCATTTCACATTGCACTAGTGTTTTGTTATATTGATTTTCTCACATTGCAGCGCAGCTTCTACCACTATTATTATTATTATTAGGGCCCTACAAGAGTCAGGCCTCGTACACACGGCCGAGGAACTCGACGTGCCAAACACATCGAGTTCCTCGGCCAGTTCAGCCCTGAAGCCGCCGAGGAGCTCGGCGGGCCGAGAGCTCCCATAGAACAACGAGGAAATAGAGAACATGTTCTCTATTTCCTCGTCGAGCTCCTCGTCGGCTTCCTCGGCCGAAAGTGTACACACGACCAGTTTCCTCGGCAGAATTCAGCCAGAAACTCGGTCGGAAGCTGAATTCTGCCAAGGAAACTGGTCGTGTGTACGGGGCCTCAGAATTAGTGGTAACAGATAAATACAAAATCAATTATAATAACTATGCGGACCTGGGTAAGCACACAGCAAATGGGGGCCCTTCAGCAAGATATCCACACCGAAGCACCTCCTTGCCAAGCCTCACCCAGCTCTTGTTAATAACAGTGCTGTACAGTAATAATGAAACCAATTACCTAACTAAAGAATATGTGAATAGATATCAACAGCTCGCTATACTTAATAGGCAGTCTCTAGATAGTATATTTCACTAACTTGGTTTGGTGGGCCAGACCAAACCTCAATACAAATTATCTCAGCAGTTTGTGCAATCCCGCGTAGGCATGCGTTGGCGCGCAAAGAGTAATTTGTAATCCAAAAAGGGAATAAGCCACCTGGTGGAAAATGAATGAACAGTTAAACCACAATGGTGAAGGTAAACGATCCACCCTTCTGCAACACAGTCAGTAGGTTTGGGCAGGTGACCGTCTCACCCAACCAGATCAGGCCTTGTCCCTCTGGAACACTCCATCTGCGAACTCCGATTCACAGTCCTTCAGAATGACATTCTCTGGTTCTCTTACAAGTCACCGTTGTACTGGGACACCGTCCGATCACTCCGTCAGGGATGCTTCCTCTGTCGCTGGATGGTGATCCACTCAGGTATGGGTAGGCCTCAGGCTTCAGCCTACACTCCAGGAGACAAGCCTCACACAGCCTTCTTGCTTAGAGAGGCGGTCCAGAGAGAGAGAGCCAAGGACGTCCTCTTCCTTAAATTACCTCCCCCAGAAGGCTGTGCGCGAGCAATTCTGGGATTGTACAGTTGCTCTCTGGGTAACGTAGTCTGTTTCTCCCTGTACTCAATGCAAAAGTAAATAACAGGTGGCTATAACAAAACTTAGCCCCCGGAGGGAGCTGAGATCCTTCTTGATCAGCAGATGATAGTCTTTAGATCACATAAAAAGTGATGCCCCGCTACACAAGTCTCTCCAGTGTATTTGGTGGAGCGAGCCCACCGTGTACCGATGGGGCCCAGATCCAAAGGTTCTTCTGCAAGAAGATAGGAAGAGGACTCAGCTGCAGTGGTGGCCTGTCCATTAAGGGTACCTTGGCGCCACCTCCTCTCTCCAAGCCACCCCCTTTATGCAATGGATAGATTCTATCCATGGCTGCCGCCGCCACCCCCTATTCATGGGTCCGGCCCCTTTCAGGGCACCACGTGCAGGAATTACAGCGGCCAGAGTAGGCTTCACAATAGGGTGGGCTTGGTTCGCAAAGAGTGCGAACGGAGCCCATCCAGGTGTGTTACAACAGCGAATGAATATTGGTATATTGGAATATTGGCTTCAAAGAACAGCTGTATTTATACTGAAATTAAATTACAAACAGGTGGACTCTATTTACTAATTAGGTGACTTCTGATAGCAATTGGTTCCATAAGATTTTAGTTAGGGGTATCAGAGTAAAGGGGGCTGAAAAAATGTGCATGCCACACTTTTCAGATATTTATTTGTAAAAAAAAAAAAATGAAAACCATTTATCATTTTCCTTCCACTTCCCAATTACGTGCCACTTTGTGTTGGTCTATCACATAAAATCACAAAAAAATACATTCAAATTTTTGGCTGCAACATGACAAAATGTGGAAAATTTCAAGGCACTGTACGCATGCTAATAGAGGTGTACCTACCAAATTTAAAAACATCTGGGGAGGATGGGTCAATGCTGCATCCACAGAGTCTGATTAATGTCTATACACTTGATGATATGCCTAGTCTGTATTACCTTTTGGATAGATTTTTTTTTGAATACTGTCAGACTATGTGGTACATGGTTTCTGTATTTCGAGTGCCCATCATTTATATAATATATAAAAATATGCCAATAATGGCTAATGTTACCATCAATGCGGATGTTTATTATACAGTGTAAAATGTTTTATTCCATTCTATTTATGAGTGATATGTAGTATGCTGGTGCTCCCTCGTTTGCTTGTTGCTGCTTTTGTTGTGTCTACTGTCTTGTATGACATGTATGTTTTTACATTGTATTGGAAAAATAAAATAAAAAAGGAATTAAAAAAAATAAAAATAAAATAGCTGTGCATATATGCAATAAAGTATGAAAATAAACATTAGTACCCATGTGGAAAAAAAAAAGAAGAGTGATTTGAGGAAGAATGCATACAGTATATCCATATCTACAGCAGAGATTTATAAAAACAACAGAGCAGATCCGTTAACAGACTGAAACATGATTTTAAGGCTAAGGTGCCCTTGTCCTGCTTGACATAATAAACACGAGCAATTGTGTTATTCTCAGGGTCTTTATTACGGTATTTCCATGTAATCTTTAGTTATAAGTTAAAGTACATGCTGCTGTGAATATTCGGCACTCAGCTCAGAATTAGGTTTCCTTGGCCTTTGTAGTCATTTGGAAGTTAGTGATCACTACCAAGAGCACTGTAATGGTTATGAACAAGTTTACTCTATGTAATTATTTGACCAGCACACCAATCACACAGCATAAATAAAAGAACAGCTCTCCTGAATAAATTCAAAACCTGCAACAGAAGCCAGGGAACTGTATAAGATGTGAATCATCCAAGGACTTGTTAATAACATTAACATAGCACGCAATAAAACGCAAAATGTTCATGTGTTTTTCTGTGTATTAAGCCTGTTTTACTTGGCTGTTTTCTTTTTGTTGTTTCCTACATTACATTTACATTTTCTGTCATACATTGTGCAGTTAGGACATAGTGAGGACCATTAGTATCCTTATGTTACACACATTAGTTTATTATATCTATAAATTCATGTGCAGCAGGTGCAATGGGGATTGTTGTCTTTTAATTCACTAATGTGAGCTTAGAGTACTATATTTGTAGTCTACAGCTCATTCTTACAAAAACATTCAAGACAACCAGTTGTTTAGTGATATCCCTTGTTTTAAATTAAAATGAAGTTTAACCTCAGTTGACTTGATATTTCCTAATTGTTTGGTTAAAAAAAAAAAGTTAAAGTTAAGTGTGTTTACGTAAACAAGGCTTAAGATTGCTGTGGAATTATAAGGCTATCGTTTTCCACATTATTAAGACAATTAGGCTAGATTCACACTGATGCGTTTTTTATGCATTTTGGAGAATTTTTTTTAACATCACATCATTCCTATAGAACATGTTCACATCAATGCATTTTTGTGCCTCTGGGTTTTTGGAAAGGGATTTTTTTTTCCACAAAATGCAGCATTTTGCATGGACTTCAATGGACCGGCATCCAAAATGCAAGTATCGTGTTCTTACCAGAATTTTGCAGTGATTTGCGTTTTGCCGATTTGTGTTTTTTTTTTAACTGTACATTCACTGTATATAACTGTTTTCTAAGGAGGGTTCCGGGAAGCTGTCCGCCATGTCCTTAACAAACGATGAGTCAGTGGGCTTCCCCACTTAATGTAAAAAAAAGAATTACTGGCAATTTTTTTTTTTGAAAAAAACGGTGTGGGGGTCCCCCCAAAATTCATGCAGCCCGGGAGGTCAGGAAAGGGAGGGGATGAGTGAGCGACAATACCAGGCCACATGCCCTCCACCCCAAAGCACCTTGCCCCCATGTTGATGGGGACAAGGGCCTCTTCCAGACAACTCTTGCTTTGTGGTTGTAGGGGTCTGCAGGCAGGGGGCTTATCGGAATCCAGGTCCCAACCTCCCTTCTATGTAAATGAGTAGGGGGTACATTGTACCCCTACCCATTCACCACACAAAAAGTAGTGTAGTGTGAAAAAATACAGTAGACAGTTTTTGACAAATCTTTTATTAAAAATATATTTTTCCCCGCTTCTTCCTCCATCTTCCTCCTCCGGGCTTCCTCCGTCTTCTCCTTCCCCGCTTCTGCCTCCTCTGGGCTTCTCCTTCTCCCACTTATTCTTCCACTCTTCTTCTTTCTCCTGTCTTTATCCAGTGTTCTTCCTCATCATGCCCCAGTCAGTGACATCATGAGGGGGTGGGGCCTCTGGAAGACATTATCCGATGGCCATGCCCCCATTGTTATCTAAGACATGCTAGAAATCAGCACAGACAGATCAGCGGGACGCAGCATCGGAGGAGGGTCGTCAGGGGGAGCAGCGGCAAAGGAAGAAGAACACCGGAAAAGAAGACATGAGAAAGAAGAAGAGTGGAAGAAGAAACGGGAGAAGGAGAAGACCGGAGAAAGAATATGTGGAAGAAGATGGAGGAAGACGTGGGGAAGAAGAAGATATTTTTAATAAAAGACTTATCAAAACCTGTCTAATGTCATTCACATAGGGGGGAAGGCGGGGATCTGGGGCCCCCTTGTTAAAGGGGGTTTCCATATTCCGATAAGCCCCTTGCCCCCAGACCCCAACAACTACCAGGCAAGGGCTGTTGGGAAGAGGCCCTTGTCCTCCATCTTCAACATGGGGGCAAGGTGCTTTGGGGTGGGGGGCGCAGGGCCCTCCCTGCCCAAAAGCACCCACCCCCCATGTTGAGGGCATGAGGCCTAGTATGGTTCAGGGGGCGCTTGCTCGTCCCCTCCCTTTCCAGGGGGGACCCCCACATCATTTTTCTTAGCCGGCAATTCTTTTTTTTTTGCATTCAGGAAGCTGCTGACAGCTGATGACTCATCGGTTGTTAAGGACACGGCGGCCGGCTTCCCAGGCCCCTCCTTAGCAACCAGCTATATACAGTGTAAAAAAATATAATAAATAAAAATACAAAATCGTGGAAAAAGCGCGATAACAAACACGGCAAGCACCGCAAAAAGCACTGCAAAAACACTCAAAAGCAACATGCATATATGTCAATCGAGCCATAGGCAGGGCTTGGCTAAGGGTGGCAATACATGGCCTATGTAATAGATTCTCCTAATTCAAGCATTACTTGGAGGGAGAAAACAATTGTTGGAATCACACAAGTTGGTTGTCAGTGGAAAAAAGAAACAAGAGCATCACAACCACTAATATGATTCTGACATTGTTTCGGTAATAGACTGGAGCAGAGTAACTTTCCCTAGTGAGATAATTTGCTTGTCTGTGGCTGCTAGTTCATAAAAGTGGACACAAATAGGTAGGTTTTTTAATTGGGAAAAACAGGTGTGCCATAATTTGCCCATTATTGATTGTATTAATTGTCTTATCGCACAATTCCAGGCCAAACATTGTTGCAGTTTCGTATTTATGAAATTATTTACTTTGGCATTTTTTTTAGCAAGATTACCCAATGCTAATATTTACACAAAATAAATGACTAAATCTCTAATACCAGATTTCAAATTTCTCCAGTGCTTCTAATGCCGCGTACACACCATCGCTTTCTGCGATGGAAAAATGCGACGCTTTATGTGCTTTAAAAAAACGTCATTTTTCAAACTTCAATTTGAACAACGACGTAGCATACACACCATCGCTTTTTCACAACGCTCTAGCACAGCGCAGTTCCGTCAATCACGCACGACGTCACTATAAAGGGTCGTTTCCATGCGGAAGACGGCCTCTTTTGCTGATATCGTGTTGCTGCGTGTTAGTAAAAGTTTGGTGAGATACGATTCGTGATTTTCAGTGACTGTGCTTTAAATTTCGTTTTCTGTCGTACAGTTTGTCTATTTGTTGTCGGATCTGTGATACAGTGCTTGTACTAAGGACGTATTTGTTTTGGCATTACGTTTTGTGTGCACGGTGCTGTTTAGCAGGTCGTTCTTCAAAGGCCATTCTTTACTTCAGGGCGTAATTTTTAGTCTGATCTGATTTGACGACCGTTTTCTAGCCATGTTGCGGGTACGAACTCGTCGCCGAGATCGTGCTGTGCTTGTTGTTAGGATGTGTGCTGCATCCCAGCGACGGTCCATGAACAGGGTGAGGAGGAGGTTGTGGACCAAGAACTGGTTGCTACGCAGGGACCAGTTCTCTCATATGCCTCTGCTGCGGGAGATCCGAGAAAATAACCCTGATGATTTCAGGAATTTTCTTAGGATGTCTGACCCCGTATTTCAGCAGCTTTTGGCTTTGGTGTCGCCATATATCACCAGGCAGGACACCGTTATGCGGGAAGCCATCACTGCTGAGCAGAGGCTAGTTGCTACGTTGCGCTACCTTGCAACAGGGAGAAGTCTGCAGGACTTGAAGTTCTCGACGGGCATCTCCCCCCAGGCTCTGGGCCTCATAATCCCGGAGACCTGTTCGGCCATCATTCAGGTTCTTCAGGAGGACTATGTTAAGGTAAGTGGTGTTCTTTCAATGGTCAAACTATGTCCCAAAAACAGTAAAAAAAAATGTTTCTAATATGCTCAGAATGCTGACTTTGTCTCTATGTATGCTGTTCTACACAATTTGTAAAGCCCTACATGTTTATTTAATTTAGCCAACCTGTCCATCATTCTATGTTGTGGCCAAACCCACCTAGCATAGTCCCTATATCCCCGTTTATTTGTGGCCTCCATTGTAGTGCTGCATTTTGTGTGTCCCTATATCCCCGTTTATTTGTGGCCTCCATTGTAGTGCTGCATTTTGTGTGTCCCTATATCCCCGTTTATTTGTGGCCTCCATTGTCCAAACCCCCCCCCCCCCTAGATTTTTGAACTACATAATAATAATTATTTTTCTTATTTATATTTTTTTTTGTGGGGTTGTTTCTCATGTGAGAAACTCATCTTGGGCCCCACTCCCCCTAAATATATTTTTTGAACATCAGAGGGGGTGATTAATATGCTTAGTGTTCACATGTTATTTTTTAATACTAACCTTTTTTGTGGAATTGTTGGTGGGATCCCTTGTAATTTTAGCTATATTCTGTTCAAAATCTTTGTTTTAATGTATTTTTTATTTTCTTTCTATCCAGTTCCCCACCACGCCACAGGAATGGCAGACTGTGGCAGCGGACTTCTCCCAGCGTTGGAACTTTCCGAACTGCGGAGGAGCCATTGATGGCAAGCACATCCGCATTGTGCCCCCACCCCATAGTGGATCCCATTTCTTCAATTACAAGGGGTTCCACAGCGTTGTTTTGATGGCGGTGGTCTCTGCCAATTACGAGTTCTTGTACGTGGATGTTGGGAAAAATGGCCGGATGTCGGACGGCGGTGTCTTTGCGGAGACGGAGTTCGCCCAACGGCTTCGGTCGGAGGACCTAGGATTGCCACCTGCGGAGGAGAACGAAGAGGGTCTGCCCTTCGTGTTTGTTGCAGATGAGGCTTTTGGTTTGGGTCCCCACCTCATGAGGCCATTTCCCGTACGCACCCTCACCCATGAGAGGAGGGTTTTTAATTATCGGCTGGCCAGAGCAAGACGTGTGGTAGAGAATGCCTTTGGAATCATGGCCAGCCGATTCCGATTGTTTTTAACAGCAATAAACCTTGCGGAATACAAATGGAATTACATCATCCTATGTTGTTGCATTTTACACAATTTTTTAAAACGAAATTCACAAACTTATCTGACGGTATTGCCTGATGAGGCTGATGTTGTGGCTCCGGAGCCGGGACATCAGGCTAGCCATAGAGGCTTGGCCCCCCAAACCGCACGTGCAGTGCGTCAATCATATGTGGACTATTTTATGGGGAGGGGGGCCATTGAAATGCCTGATCTTGACTAAAGAATAAAATTTACTTTTTGTTTGATTAAACAGTGTTTATTTTTTCAATTTTCTTTATTTTTAAGTTTTGGGGGGTAATGTTTCTTTTTCCTAGGTTCTCATCCAGCCATGTGTTTGGGATGTCATAAATTCACATGAGTGTTAAATCTTAATAACTCTACAAATATGCCTGAGTAATTGAATGAGTCTGCATTGATACCAATAACTACACACAAATTGTTTGGAGTCCAAAATGTTATTTATTTTTTACTTTTTTTTTTTTTGATTAGTACAAAATATAATAATTTTTGATAATTTTTTTTTCTTTTTTGATTATTACAAAATATAATTTTTTAATATTTTTTTTGTCTTTTTTTTGATTATTACAAAATATAATTTTTTCATATTTTTTTTGTCTTTTTTTTGATTAGTACAAAAAAAAAATTTTTTTTTTTTTTGGTGTTTTTAAAATTCAAGGTAAAAAAAAAATGCACAAACAATTAAACCCTCCCCAAAACATTAATAAAATTTTTAAGCTGCCGTTCCAGCGTCTTTGCTTTGTGGCGTATTTCACGGCAGGCCAGACGTATGTCCTCGACTTGGGCCCTGCAGGTGAGAACCTCGCCAATGAGGAGCTGGGCACTATACGTGTCCAGTCCCTGACCAGCCCGATTTCCTCCTGAAATGTGGAACCAAAACATGTGTTAAAAGATTGTATGCCTATATCTATATTCACAGAAAATGTGGTAGATGTTACTTTACCGGATGTTGAGGCAGGTTCCTCTTCCTCTACATCCCTCGGGGGTGTGGCTTGATTGGCTTGTGCCTCCTGCCTTTCTGCTTCATTGTGCCCTACAAGATTGAAGAAAGGGAAAACATGAGGTTCAAACATTACGAGCGGCCTGAAATGACCCCAAAATATTCCTATATTATAAACAAAAGGGCAATATTGTTGATTTTTAAACAATTATCCAGAAAATAGACCAGTATTTAATCCATTCACAAAGTAAGGTCAAATCTGTTGACCAAATTTTTATTTTTAGATATGTAAGCTAACCAAGTCTCCCCTGGATCTGCTCACCCCTGTGTGTGACCCAACATAGGTTGTGATTGTGACAAACAATTGTGCTACTGAGTACACATGTTCAATAAAAAAAGGAGTAGCAAACGCTCCTTTTTGGGAATCTCAAGGTATTTACGTTTCTTCTAAAATAAGCTGAAACACATTTCCATCAATACCAGAATTGAATACACCTTTTTTTAAGCCCCAAAAATGTCACAACTTTCATATTTGTGTCGACTAATTGGTCATAGGAGTCGTCGTTCATTCGCCCACAATTCATAAATTTACGAATTTAGTTCAGATACAGTGCTTCAACTCCCCTTTGCACATGCAAACTAGGCATGATGCCATTTCTCATTAATATGGTATTGGATTATTGAAAGTCAGCGAATGAACGACGACTACGACGACTGCATCATGCGTCCACATTCATAATATTCATTTTATGGTCAACCTGCATAAAAAAAAAATGGCACAAAGAACACACCAAAATAATTAATACACATGGAAAAAACTTACTTCTTCTTCGAATCACCCTATTAATTTTGGAAAGTTGGTGGGGTTCCCTTTTTTTTAAATCCGACCACCTTTTGCGCAGGTGCTCTCTGCTCCTGGTTTTCCCAAACTTCCGCTGGAGCCTACGGATGACCTTCTCCATAATTTGGGCTTTAACTTTATTGGGATGCATGTAGGGGCCATGCTTGGCATCATAGTCCTCCCTCCTCAATATGGTGACCATCTCCACCATTTCGTTAAAACTCATATTGGAGGCTCTGCAGCGGAATCTGCGGCGTGGTTGGGCCTGGCCTGCCTCCTGGCTTGAGCTAGAATACACCTCCATGTTGTCCATCTTTTCTCCCTCACCAAACGACAGAGAAGGGGCGTGGAAAGGACGATAGCGAACGTCAGGGGCGGGGTGTCGTGCGGAGCGTCACGCGTGCGTAGTGTAAAAGGGATGGGACGTGTTTGTAAACGGCGTGCATAGTCTGTGGAAGAAGGCGTAAATCACGATCTTTCATAACGACGAGACGTAAGTTTTTTATTCCGACTTTATTATAGTGAATAGGGAATGAGTTTGTGGGCTAGTTAGGGGAAGTAAGCTAGTGGCTTTAATTACATTATGTTTTGGCTTCTGTTTCATGTGCAGAAAGAATGGATCCCTTCAAGGATGCTGATTTCCTGACAGAATTCATACAAAAATGGAAGGAACATCCTGTTCTGTGGCAAACCAAAAGCACAATAAATAAAAACAAAGATGCCAGGGAAAAAGCTAGACAGAGCATGCTTGTTTTTCTGAAAACAAGGGTCCCCAACGCCACAACAGACACTGTGAAAAGCAAACTAAATTCCATCAGGGGCACCTACAGGGCCCAACGGGTCCAAGTCCTGGCTTCAATGAGGTCTGGGGCTGCAGCTGACTCCATATACAAACCAACCCTGTGGTACTATAGTCAGCTGCAGTTTCTGGACGACCACATTGAGACCAGGGCATCCATGTCTACCCTTCCCCCAAGAGGTAGCTCCCAGCTTCCCAGCAGCCAATCCTCCAGTGTTCCCTGCAGACAAGAGCAGGCAAGCTCGGAGGAAGAGGAAGAGTTCCTGGAGGACCCCAATTGTGAGCCATGGAGAATGGTATGTGTTTTTTGTATGAATTTAGTTAGTATATGACAAGTATAGTAATAATGTTAAATGTATGTTACTATTGTTCTAAATTCTATGTGAATCTCGTAAGTTTAGGGATAGGATCAATAGTCAGTAGTGGGAAAACATGATGGGGTCAAAATGGGCAAATTAATAATGTTTATGAAGGAGTGAGTGGCATTTTCAGATAGGCCAGTAGGGGGGAGTAACGCAATACACCTGCAAGGGGTCCCAGATGGAAGACACCCTTTTTGAGTACTATCTAGTTGACACTAAATTGAATAAAATATTTTTTGGGGAAAAGGCCACTTATTTGCTAAATTAGGCATGCAACAACCCACAAAATTCCAGGGGGACCATGTCTGAAGGTGTTTAAGGGGCCAGATAATTAGGGATGGCGACCCTGTGTGTAATATATATTGACATTCAATTTGCATCACTCATGATTGTAAAAATGTGTGTGATTAATGACAAACACAAATAACATATGTTCCTTTTTTTGATACACAGGCAGACCCAAGCCAGAAAGAGCCAGGGCCCACAGGGAGCCAGGAAGAGCCAGGGCCCACAGGGAGCCAGGAAGAGACAGGGCCCACAGGGAGCCAGGAGGAGCCAGGGCCAACTGCAAGGCAGGAGGTGGCAGAGCCCACTGGGAGCCAGGAGGTGGCAGGCCCCAGTGGGACCCAGGAGGTACGCCGGCGGGATACCATCTCCCGGATCCCTCCATTCCGCAATCCCAATAAACGGCTCAGGAGTATGCGACAAATGGAGGAGGAGACCCAGGGCCTGCTTCGCCAAGCTACTGCAGCCATCCGAGAGCCACCCAGTGAAGTTGAGGGGTTCGCAGCGCTCATTGCAGCCAAGCTGTACAATCTGGAGCAGAGCCAGCGTGTGCGCTGCGAACTCCTCATCTTCCAAGCCATAACCATGGCATCCCTGGGGCAGCTCGATGACGACACCCACATTGTGCGGATTGCTCCTCCTGTCCTTGCTGCTCCTCCTGCTCCTGCTCCTGCTCCTGCTCCTGCACCTGCTCCTGCTCCTCCACTTCATGAGGCTGCTCTGGCTCCTGCCACCTCATCTCCTCCAGGAACCCAGCCCCCAAGGACTCGGGCTACAGGGAAGGCTGCAGGGAAGACTACAGGAAAGGCTGCTGGGAAGAAAAAGCCAAAGAAATAATACGGTGCCCCTGATGGAATTTTAATGTGGACTCACAGGCTGTATTTGTGGCTTCGGGGACCCTTGTTTTCTGAAAAAATCAAGCATGCTCTAATGTGCTGCCTACCTTGGCATCTTTGTTTTTATTATGTTGTGTTTTTGGGTTGCCACCTTTTTTTTTGCAAATTTTTAGGAAGACTAAAATAAATGTTTATTTTTCTGCCAAATTTCACCATGTTTCTTTATTGTAGATTTGAGAGATCATTATTGAGTGGGCAGACCCATTACAAAATAAATAATGCAAACATTAACAAGGTAAAAAAACATGCTTGTGGGTGAGTTAACTAAAAAATTAGGTTGTTGCAGACACTTCACACACTCCTAAATAAACACAAAATAGAGATTACAAATCAAATTGGTGACAAAAAAAAAAAAAAGAAAAACAAAGGTGGACCAATATATATATTTAAAATGTTTAATATGGAAGATACAACTAAATAACAGAACACAAACATAAACATTATCAAACAAGAAAGAAACTAATTAAAAGCTTGTCATAACTATGTAACAAGATCAGCCGCAACAAACGTCCATTTCTGGGTAGCAGTTAAAAGCAGGGGTTAAAGAAGCGCTTTCTTTTCTTGTCTATAAGCTGAAAAACACCTTAACGAATGTGCTGATTCCATTCTGAACAGTCGTTTTACATGAATGAGCGCTGCCGTCTCCTAACTTGCTTCTGAGCATGCGCGGGCTTAAATCGACGTTTTTACGTACACACGGTCAATGTTTAGAACACAGAAAACGACGTCGGCCAAAAACGACACATAAAATTGAAGCATGCTTCAATTTTTTTCTGTCGTTTTTTACAAGACATAAAACGACGTTTTTGCCCACACACAGTCAATTAAATTGACGTTTTTGAAAATGACGTTTTTTTCCATCGCAGAAAGCGATGGTGTGTACGCGGCATAATATGAGATAGATCACTACTTGCCAAGAGCAAAATAAATCTTTTTTTTTTAAACCAACAAAAATGTTATGATTTCACTGCCTTTGATGCCTTTGCTGTTGATGTCCCACGGAGCAATTCTGTTCTCCCGACACGAGGAGCCATCTTGGTTGTACCCAAGTCGATTGATGGATTAACCTGGGCACAATCATCCTGCCCATACACTATCTAACAAAAGTGAGTACACCCCTTACATTTTTGTAAATATTTGATTATATCTTTTCATGTGACTACACTAAAGAAATTACACTTTGCTACAATGTAAAGTAGTGAGTGTGCAGCTTGTATAACAGTGTAAATTTGCTGTCCCCTCAAAATAACTCAACACACAGCCATTAATGTCTTAACCACTGGCAACACAAGTGAGTGCACCCCTAAGTGAAAATGTCCAAACTGGGGCCAAAGTGTCAATATTTTGTATGACCACCATCATTTTCCAGCACTGCCTTAACCCTCTTGGGTATGGAGTTCCCCAGAGCTTCACAGGTTGCCACTGGAGTCCTCTTCCACCCCTCCATGACAGCCTAGTCTCCGAAGGGAGGGGATCATTCTCTGCTTCAGTATGTCACAGTACATGTCTTTGTACTCCTATCCTGGTTGCCGCCACACACGCTTGATACCATCTGAACCAATTACGTTTATCTTGGTCTCATCAGACCACATGACATGGTTCCAGTAATCCATGTCCTGATGCCGCATACACACAACCATTTTTCGGGTTGTAAAAAATGACGTTTTTCAGGCACTATAAAGGGGAAGTTTTATTCGGATGACGCCACCCTTTGGGCTGATTTTAGCTGATTTTGTGTTAGTAAAAGACGATTCGCGCTTTTCTGTCTGTTACAGCTAGATGAATGTGCTCACTCCATTACGAACGGTAGTTTTACCAGAACGAGCGCTCCCTTCACATAACTTGCTTCTGAGCATGCGCGGATTTTTCGCGTCGTTAAAGCCCACACACGACCATTATTTACAACCTGAAAAATGACAACGTTAAAAACGTTGGTAAAAAATAGAGCATATTCAAATATTTTTTTTGCCCATTTTTTAGAACCTGAAAAATGCTCTGAAACCCACACACGATCGTTTTTAATGACATTAAAAAAAACGTAATTTTTTACAACCCGAAAAACGGTCGTGTGTACGCGGCATGAGTCTGCTTGTCTTCAGCAAACTGTTTGCTGGCTTTCTTGTGCATCATCTTTAGAAGAGGCTTCCTTCTGGGACAACAGCCATGCAGACAATTTGATGCAGTGTGCGGCGTATGGCCTGAGCACTGACAGGCTAACCCCCCTTCAACCTCTGCAGCAATGCTGGCAGCACTCATATGTCTATTTCCCAAAGTCAACCTCTGGATATGATGCTTAGCATGTGCACTCAACTCTAACATTATCAGTGCTTTCTGCCATTTTGAATGATTTACCAGCTTATTTAATAGGATAAAGTGCAAAGTGCAATAACTATATAATGCAAATGATAGCCAATATGTAAATGAATAAAAACAAAAAGTGCTAGTGCAAGGTGTAAATACAAATATTAATATGTTTCAATTTCAACCAAATTTGTTAGCCAAATATATACAAGTTCATAGTTATATTAAAGTGCTCAATATAAAGTGCCTAGTCCATGCAAATTTTGATAGCAAAAACATAAAAAAACACAAAATAGAAAGGTTTCTCTCAAAGTGACTCCTCCTCAATGAATGTCCAGCCTCTTACCAGATAAAATTGATCTCCCTTGGAAAAGAGATCAACATGCACTTAGTGTGTGAGGGCCAAATCCACAAAAGGGATACTTTTGCTGTTACGCCGTCGTATCCCTGTTCCTAACTATGGAACTGATCCACAGAATCAGTTTTCCATAGTTAGGCAGAAGATCTGGCATGTGTAATTGAATTACACTGCCGGATCTTAGGATGCAGTACCGCATCTGCCGCTGGGGGCATTTCGTGTCGAAATGCCGCCTCGGGTATGCAAATTAGCACTTACGGAGATCCACGAAGCTTTTCAGCTTCGTTTTTCTCCGTAAGTTTTAGTTTGCATACGCAAAATTAGGGCTGCTTTTACAAGGTGTAAAGTTAGTACACCATGTAAAAGCAGACCTTTCTGTCCAGCGACGCGATTTTTTTTGAATTTTGAATTTTTTTTTCCGCCGTATCTTTTTTTTTCCCCGACGCAACTTTATTGACCCGTCGCAATCCACAAAGCTTGTCGTAACGTAATTTCGCGCTATGCACGTCGGGAAAATGACGTCACGAGCATGCGCAGTACGGCCGGCGCGGGAGCGCGCCTAATTTAAATGGGAATCGCCCCCATTACAATAGGAACGCCTTGCGCCGGCGGAATTTAAGTTACACAGCCCAAAATTTCTAGGTAAGTGCTTTGTGGATCGGGCACTTAGGTAGACATTTTAAGGCAGTGTAACTTAAATGAAAAAAAAATAA
Source organism: Rana temporaria (assembly GCF_905171775.1). Lineage (NCBI taxonomy): Eukaryota > Metazoa > Chordata > Amphibia > Anura > Ranidae > Rana > Rana temporaria. The sequence goes on from NC_053493.1 coordinate 273,232,863, forward strand.
GTTACGCCGGATCTTTGTGGATTTGGCCCTTAATGCTTTTAAATATTACTTGCTTTACTCCATATTGACCATCCAACCTCCAGCAAATGTTTTTATTTGAGCAATTAACATATTGGCTATCATTTGTATTGTATGGTAAAAAAAAACATATTGGCTATCATTTGCATTGTATGGTAAAAAAAAAAAAAAATATGATTTAACCTTGAAATGCACCTACAAAAACACAATAAAACACAAAAAAACACAATAAACACAATAAACACAAAAAAATAAATAAACAATAAACACAATAAACACAATAAACACAAAAAAACACAATAAAACACAAAAAAAACACAAAAAACACATAAAACACAATTTATAGTTTTGTATTCAAACACATTCCTGCCCACACTAAGCTCAAACATATTTTTCTCCATACACAAACAATCAAAACATATGTTTCTGTTTTCTATAAACTAAATTAAAAGTGATTGGTTACCAGGGTTTGGTGTGCCTTGCATAATTTCTCTTTGCAATGCCTTACTAAATAAGGTTGTGGATAAATACAAAGTCACATTTCGTTTAAAGTAGGAATAATATCTCATAGTATTTTGAATAATTTAGGGACATGTATTTGTCTTTATATCACTGATTGCTCCACACATTTTATATTGCCTGGCATTTTAAAAGAATAATTAAAAGGCAGCTGACATTTGTGTAGATGAGTTCCATATTGTTGTCACATTTACATACTTAAGAATTTTATTTATTTATTTGCCCTTTATAAATTACAAACCTATCAGTGTACATGTAGAACAATACACCTATGTGTTCTTGAGGAAAGACAGGTATTTTTGCCCCATTAAAAAAGTGATCCTTCACTTTAAGTGTGCTTGTGGGAAAAGGTGAACCAGCAAATAAACACAATGGAAACAAAAGCTCATATTTTTTGTTTTGTTGTTTGTCCCTCCAATATCAAATGATATCCTACCAAAGCGTGTTTTACTCTCTCAAAGTCAATATGTGCATATCCCTAGGCATATCTCCTCTGCCCTAAATGTGGCGATGCCCATTCCTGCCAATAGATCACTGTGATTGTAAACTTTTTTTATTATTTATAAACATGTCATACTTAGCTGCTCTTGATCCTCCTCTTATGGAAGTTGCTTTATGTGGGGGCACTAGTGCAGGCTTGATCACGGGCCAGGACCATGGATTCCACTGCTATCAATCTGCTCTGTAAAGGAGGAAGAAAGCAGAGAGAGACGCTGCTCTTGGGCACAGTACTGGATCAAGATCAGGCTTGGGTAAGAATGTGGCCCCGTACACACGACCAGTTTCCTCGGCAGAATTCAGCTTCCGACCGAGTTTCTGGCTGAATTCTGCCGAGAAACCCGGCCGTGTGTACACTTTCGGCCGAGGAAGCCGACGAGGACCTCGGCGAGGAAATAGAGAACATGTTCTCTATTTCCTCGTTGTTCTATGGGAGAACTCGGCCCGCCGAGGTCCTCGGCGGCTCCAGGACTGAACTGGCCGAGGAACTCGATGTGTTTGGCACGTCGAGTTCCTCGGCCGTGTGTATGGGGCCTAAGGGGGGTTCCTGAAGCACAGAAGTGTTTTTACCTTAATGCATTAAAAGCCTTTAGAATCACTTTATGCAGCAGGTATTGCACTGTGAAATGTTAATTAGGAGTGGGTATACCTATTCTATACTATGAGGAAGCGGAAGCAATAGTTTTCTTGATTGCTTTATGCAAAAGGTTCACTTTAAGCTGAGGCTTGTTCAAGCCATTTGACCTGAGGTTTGGTAAACCACTTTAAACTCATTCATGTATACAAACAATTTAGGGGTCAGTCTACCCATAATATATATCTCAGATACTAAACCAGTCCCTAGCTCCCAGAGAATTTGGTGAATAAGGTAAAGGGCTGCTGACTTCCATAACCCAATCATGTTAAAGCAAAAATTGTATTTGTAACACACAGCTCCCGGTCCTGTCAGGGGGAGAAATGCTGATCTTCTGTTCATACAATGTATGAACAGAAGATCGTTCATTTCCCCTAGTGAGGCCACCCCCCCCCCCCCCACAGTAAGAACAACCCAGGGACATACTTAACCCCTTCCCCGCCCCCTAGTGTTAACCCCTTCACTGCCAGTGGCATTTTTATAGTAATCCAATGCATTTTTATAGCACTGATCGCTATAAAAATGCCAATGGTCCCAAAAATGTGTCAAAAGTGTCCGAAGTGTCCGCCATAATGTCGCAGTAGCGAAAAAAAACGCTGATCGCCGCCATTACCAGTAAAAAAATATATATTAATAAAAATGCCATAAAAATACCCCCTATTTTGTAAACGCTATAATTTTTGCGCAAACCAATCAATAATTGCTTATTGCCTTTTTTTTTTTTAGAAAAATATGTAGAAGAATACGTCTCGGCCTAAACTGAGGGAAAAAAATGTTTTTTTATATATTTTTGGGGGATATTTATTATAGCAAAAAGTAAAAAATATTTTTTTTTTCAAAATTGTAGCTCTATTTTTGTTTATAGCGCAAAAAATAAAAACGGCAGAGGTGATCAAATACCACCAAAAGAAAGCTCTATTTGTGGGAAAAAAAGGACGCCAATTTTGTTTGGGAGCCATGTCGCACGACCGCGCAATTGTCAGTTAAAGCGACGCAGTCCCGAATCGCAAAAAGTGCTCTGGTCTTTGGGCAGCAATATGGTCCGGGGGTTAAGTGGTTAAAATTTAAATAAAAATGCATGCATCTGCATGATGGTACATGAAGGTGCAACCATGTGAATGGTGAGTGGATTAAAGGTCTGGGGCATGAACCCCAAAAAATGTGTCTAAAAAAAAAAAAAGGTGAAAACAGTTTAGTAGCTATCAAATTTGTAAATATCTTTCTACAATAAATTGAGAGATGCTGTATTTATTCTATTACATGAATATAAATCATTCCATGTATATCTAATACCTTATATTTGTTAGCGCTTTCTAAAAAATACTATTTTTTCCTCTGCTGATTTTAATGTATTTATAAGGATCTAAAATCAGTAATGTGTAATATTTCACGTTTTCTCAACTGAATGTGCTGATAGGCTCCATTAGTCCTGGTAATGATAATACCTGAAAAGTAGGACCTACAATTTATCTAATCCTATTTTAAAGCCAAAGCTGTATGATCAAGTCCGCAGGGCAATGACACTATACATACATGATAGATCCAAGCTGGTTGTTCTAAATGGCTCCTATGCAGCACCCTTTATACAGCACATTCATTTATTCTCTGAAGAAGTTTTTTCAGGGAATTGAAGCCCCTGTGCACATTATAACATTATTTAGTGCCATTGTGCTCACCTTCACAGCTATCTTTACCTGTCATTTTACCTCTTTGGAACTATAGTTCAATTGTCTAAAAAGATGTATTCAGCTCACAATCAATGGCGCTGATTTTTTTTTTCTTTTTTTATCCCTTTCAGCTCCATCACATCATAGAACTCATTTAAAGTTTATGTGATTGGTACCAAAATCTTGCATTTGGTCATTTATGTTTCATGGAGCAAAAATGTAATCTCTTACAGGCATAAAAATGTAATTTAAATTGTTATAACAGCTTAAACTGATGCATTATTATCAATAAATGAAATACAAGTTACCTTTAAATCCTTGCAACATAAATAAATAAAAGATGGGCTTAAAAAGTATTTTTTTTTTAGATTTGGATACAATATGGAATGGTTGGATTATTGATCAACATCTCATTAATGGTCCTGCTGAAAAATATTTGCTAGATCAGCACATACAGCTAATGGATGGACTGAAAAAAAACTGTACCATGCACGACCAGCTTAAACTCACTTTGGAGAGCCTTTATCTAACTTCCTGTGACCCTACTCTACTAACCACTTAAGGACTGTCCACCGCATATATACTGTGGCAGTATGACCCTGCTGCGTGCAACGACGTACCTGTACGTTGTTTTGTGCACAAGCCCATGCAGACATGTGTGTGCCCGCTGCACGCCAGAGGAGCCAATGCGTGGGTCCAGGAGCCGTGATGTCCGCCGGCCACCTGCACTTGCTCCACAGAGAGGCAGAACGGGGATCTGCCCATGTAAACAAAGCAGATCCCTGTTCTGACAGGGAAGTACAGAGAGATCATCTGTTCCTAGTGATCAGGAACAGCGGTCTCTCTCTACTCCAAGTCAGTCCAACCCCCCCCCCCCCCCACAGTTAGACAGCACCTCCCTAGGACACGCTTAACCCTTTGATCTCCCCTGATGTTAACCCCTTCCCTGACAGTGTCATTTATACAGTGATCAGTGCATATCTTTAGCTCTGATCACTACAACAATGTCACTGGTCCCAAAAAAGTGTCAAAAGTGTCTGATCTGTCCACCACAATGCAGTCCAGCTAAAAATCGGTCACCGCTAGTAAAAAAAAAAAAAAAAAAACTTTTGCAAAAACCAATCAATATATGCTTATTGCGATTTTTTTTATTTTTTGAAAAATATATAGAAGAATATATATTGGCCTAAACTGATGAATATATATATATATATATATATATACATATATATATATATATATATATATATATATATATATATATATACATATATATATATATATATACATATATATATATATATATATATATATATATATATATATATATATATATATATTTGGGATATGTATTATAGCAAAAAAGTTAAAAATAAAGTTGTTGTTTTTTTCAAAATGATCTGCCTTTTTTTGTTTATAGCGCATAAACTAAAAACCGCAGAGGTGATCAAATACAACCAAAAGAAAGTTCTATTTGTGGGGAAAAAGGACATCCATTTTATTTGGGTACAGCGTTGCATGGGAGTGCAATTTTCGCAGTGCCATATGGAAAAAAAATGACCTGGTCATTAAGGGGGTAAATCCTTCCAGGGCTGAAGTGGTTAAAAATAAAAGATGTAAAAAAAGTGTTGGCTTACAAGTAAAATTATAACCAAAGTAATCAGGTATCAGGCAGCTCTTACTCCTACATAGGGATGACAAAAGATGAAGGGTTCAGCAACATTACACACAACAATTACATACACAAAGCAAAAGAAAAAAAAGACACATTCAAAGTAAAAGCACACACACAAAGTATTTAAGTACAATAAAAAAATACCATAAACAGACTCCCAGAAAAAAATAAAAAAGAATATAACTGTTTTCAAACGAATTTCACCTAAGCAGTAAATATGAAGGGGGAGTTTTAAAAACTTTGGCGCAATTTCACAGCAAAAACGATAATTTTTGTACAAAATATTTTTTTGTCTAAAATCATTCCACACATCCTTACTCCTGGGTAAAATATGTTGTTGTTTTTTTTCAGAGAGACAGTAGTTCTGTTTACTGACGTTGTTGCCTCTAGCAATAGCTAATGCCACTGCTATCACTAGACTTCCCCCTATGGCCCCCTGGGGGCTAACTATATAACATGGATGAAAGTTATATTTGTTAAAAAAAATATCTCGCCTTTCGTGCTTCACTGATTCTTTCAGATCTTGTACTTCCCTGTAGTATAATTATTTAATATTTACCGTAATTTCCTGAAATATCCGATTTAATAACTTTATTGCATTTTTTTTTTATATTTTTCAAATGTAAAAGAGGTAAATAACATTTTCACTGTTTCTCTTTTTGAGCAACTAATGCAAAAAATACACGCTACATGTTCTTCTCTATGCAAGGCTAATTAGAGACATTGTGATTTTCAAAATAATATTGTCAATGCATGGTTAAATTTGCATTTTCTATCTAATGCAGCAGCGCTCAGGCAATTATCCTTCCTCCATTAAAAATGAGTCATCACTTTTATATCTATCATAATGTAATTAGACCCAGAACCATAAAAACATACAATTATCGTGCTTAAAATACTATGCTCATGCATTAGAGGTGGATATAAAATGTGTACAGAATATATATATATATATATATATATATATATATATATATATATATATATATATATATATATATATATATATATATATATATATATATATATATATATATATATATATACATACACATACACTGTGTGTGTATATATAAGGGATTTAACTGACTTTGAACATGGCATGGTTGTTGGTGCCAGACAGGCTGGTCTAAGTATTTCAAAAATCTACTGGGATTATCCCGCACAACCATATCTAGTGAGTGGCAGTTGTGTGGATGAAAATACCTTGTTGGGGAGCCAGGAGGCGGGGTCTAGCTGCACAGTCATGCTGCACTAGAGCTCTGCTCTGTGGGGAAAGAAAACCGCAAATAATTGATTTTAACCTCTTGACCACTGGGCACTTAAACCCCCTTCCTGACCAGACCAATTTTCAGCTTTCGGTGCTCTCACAATTTGAATGACAATTACTCCGTCATACAACATTGTACCCATTTGAAATTGTTGTCCTTTTTTTCACACAAATAGAGCTTTCTTTTGGTGGTATTAGATCACCTCTGGGTTTTTTATTTTTTGCGCTATAAAAGAAAAACGACCGAAAATTCTGTAAAAAAATAAAAAAAAAACTTGTTTCTGTCATATTCGCAGGTTATTTCTCACACACAGCATATGCATACCACGAATAACACCCCAAAACACATTCTGCTATTCCTCCCGAGTATGGCGATACCCCATGTGTGCAACTTTTACACGGCGTGGCCACATACAGAGGCCCAACATGCAGGGAGCGCCAACAGGCGTTCTGGAACACCCAGGCCAATTCTGACATTTCTCTCCTACATGGAAAAATCACAATTTATTTGCTAGAAAATTACATAGAACCCCAAAACATTATATATGCGGAGTATTGGGGTATTGCGGAGTATTGGGGTATTGCGGAGTATTGGGGTATTGCGGAGTATTGGGGTATTGCGGAGTATTGGGGTATTGCGGAGTATTTGGGTATTGCAGAGTATTGGGGTATTGGGGGTATTGCAGAGTATTGGGGGTATTGCGGAGTATTGGGGTATTGCGGAGTATTTGGGTATTGCAGAGTATTGCAGAGTATTGGGGTATTGCAGAGTATTGGGGTATTGCAGAGTATTTGGGTATTGCAGAGTATCGCGCAGGGTATTGCAGAGTATCGCGCAGGGTATTGCAGAGTATCGGGGTATTGCAGAGTATCGGGGTATTGCAGAGTATCGGGGTATTGCAGAGTATCGGGGTATTGCAGAGTATCGGGGTATTGCAGAGTATCGGGGGGTATGGCAGAGTATCGGGGGGTATGGCAGAGTATGGGGGGGTATGGCAGAGTATGGGGGGGTATGGCAGAGTATGGGGGGGTATGGCAGAGTATGGGGGGGTATGGCAGAGTATGGGGGGGTATGGCAGAGTATGTATGGGGGGGTATGGCAGAGTAAGTATGGGGGGTATGGCAGAGTAAGTATGGGGGGTATGGCAGAGTAAGTATGGGGGGTATGGCAGAGTAAGTATGGGGGGTATGGCAGAGTAAGTATGGGGGGTATGGCAGAGTAAGTATGGGGGGTATGGCAGAGTAAGTATGGGGGGTATGGCAGAGTAAGTATGGGGGGTATGGCAGAGTATTGCTGAGCTGGGAGGGATGGCTGGATCTGTGACTGCAGTTGTCACAGATCCAGCCACAGCACTGCTGACACCCCGCGCTCCCCCCCCCCTCCTCTCCTCTCGCACTGTACCGAACGGTACAGAGAGGAGAGGGAGGAACCGGCGTCATCAAATGACGCCGGTTTGTTTACAAGTGATCGCTCCGTCATTTGACGGAGCGATCACGTGGTAAACAGCCGCGATTCACGGCAATTTACCGTGATCCGTGATGCGCCGGGTCTTCTAGACCCGGCGAGCACGGACACTTCCGCGAGCGCGCCCCAGGGGACGCGCAAACGCGGAAGTGCACGAGGACGTCCCAGGGACGTCCTGTCACAGTAACTCGACCGCGCTGTAGCAGTATTTTTGCTATGGCGCGGTCGGCAAGTGGTTAATAGAGCTGCAAACGAACAGAAAACGACGGGTCGAGTTCCCGGGAGGTGAGGAGAACCATTTTATTGAAATATGGTGCTGGGGGGTGCCAGAAATAAGGGTAAATCCAACCCTAATAGCACGGCCCAGCAGATGAAGGGCTCTGTAAAAAAGGCGGCATTCTCCTCAGCCACCTCAGCTACCTCAGAGTCTAATACTGAGGGGAAAGGCAAGCAATGCTTGTTAAAGGGAATGAAATCCGCAGCTTCTCTGAGGAACATGGACACGGACAGTGAGGAGGAGGACTTGTCTAATACCCCACAAATAGCTACATTAAGTAAGACAGTCCCCTCAGAGCTCCTAAGTCAATTCGAGAAAATGCTGAATAAAGCGCTAAAGCGCACCTCAGAGCAAATCACCACTAGTCTGACTAAGGAAATTAGAGACTTGGGCTGCCGCACAGAGACTTTAGAGGCAAAAATGGACGAAATTGAAATTTATACTCAAGATTGCCAATCAGAACTAGATGCGCTTAAAGAGGAGAACTTGGTACTTCATAGCAAACTAGAAGATTTTGAGAACCGCGCCAGGAGATCGAATTTGAGATTCAGGGGAATTCCTGAGACGGTCCTGGACCTTTCAGGTACCATTCTAGCACTGTGTCAGGAGCTAGTGCCGGGACTGCCTGTAGAACGCCTGGAATTTGATAGAATACATAGGGCATTAGCCCCCAAAAAATCTGAGGGACCCCCCAGGGATATCATTGCAAAATTCCACTACTACAGAACAAAAGAGCAGGTTCTGAAAGCAGCCAGAGAGAAGAGCAGTTTAACATTCCAGGGAAACAATTTCCAGATATTCGCCGATCTATCGCAACTGACAATTACCAAACGGCGTGCAATGAAACCCCTTTTAGTGGAATTACAACAGCGAAACATAAAGTACCAGTGGGGATTTCCCTTCTCCCTCAGATTTACATTCCAGGGCTCAAAGATAGTGTGCAGATCACCTGATCAATTACACCAAGCTTTAATTGATCTGAAGCTCATTGATCACAGTATCACACACAACTCCTCCCGCAGAAGATCAGCATCAACATCTTCCCGCAATGGCATCATTCAACCTGAAAAGAACAATGGAACTCATCACACAAACAAGCGAGGAAGATTTGTGTCTCAACCCCAAGACCAAGAGGATACCATGGACTGACCACCTTCCAGAGGACCTCATGAATTTCTTCTTCCCCTGGTCACAAGAACACTTCACAAGAAAAGATGTACAGATTGCATGGATTGAGAACTTGATGTTTTTTATTTTTATTTTTATTTTTTTTACTCTTATTTTTTATTTCTACTTTTAAATTTTTCTCTTTTGACCCAATTTTATTCTCATTTTCACCGCTTATTGCGATTCTTATTTTTCATTTTTTACCTTGCACTCCTACCTTTATCACATTCTTACTTCTTTTCATTTTTTTTCCACTTTCCCCCCCACTTTTTATTTCCTCACCTCCTCCTCACCTTAGGGTGGGGAGGAGGGGAAACGACAAGGCCTGCCCCTTCATTCACAGGGTCCCTCAGACTTATGACATCCCACACCATTTAATTACACCCCGGGGACCTAAGAGACACCTCTAAAACCCATTCTCTTATCCTCCTCTAGTTATAATATCCAAAGTTGCTTCACCACATTACACCACCTCGTGCACTAGTAGCCCAGTCAGCGTCCAGGTGCAAGGCGAGTTTTGGTGTGTAGAATCTGCATTGTTTTAATGGTCAATAGGTAGATACCCAATCTGACATATATCTGATCAATAGAAGCCTAATCTTACCCAAACTATTGGACCTACTTGAGGAATTTTTTCCTAAAATTCCAATGGAACACATGATCCAATTAAAACATCTTTGGTATAGGCTAATGAATTCTACAATCTCTTTATTTAATTAATTAAGGATAGTTAACCCCCTCTCATATCTCTCGCCTAAACAACAGAAGGCGAGTAGTTAGTGTTATCCTGTTCGAAATGTTATTAACAGCTTAGTTGAGAAAAAACACCTCAGACGGTGTTTACTTGAACATATTTACAGCGGTTTTCCACCGCACGGAACCAACCTGTGCTCCACCATGATCTCCTCAGTTCCCCGCAAGATTAAGCGGGGGATTGATGGGATCCCCTTTTCCCCTGGCGGGGGTAGTCCATCCCCGCCACGGGTAAACCTAACAAACTTTATTGGTTTATTGTTGACTGTTTATTTACAAATTTTTTCTGTGTTTACCTTCCTTTTCAAGGTTGAATACCCCATAGACCCCTTTTCCTTTTCTTTCCCCAAGTCTGCAGGGATTGGGCTGGCCAGATGTCCTCCGGTTTATCACGGTAAGATGGACAGAGAAGTAAAGCTACCATGGCACCATTGAATATATTGTCGTTAAATGTACAGGGATTGAATGTGCCACAGAAAAGAACCAAGGCCTTCAGAACATTTCAGGCCAAAAAAGCCCATATTGTTTGCCTACAGGAAACTCACTTTACTACGAACACGACTCCTAGATTTTTTAACCCCTCCTATCCACAAGTCTATTCAGCCTCTGCTTCAGTCAAAAAAAGGGGAACCCTTATCGCTTTTCATCGCACCACACCATTCACTCTAAAAACGGAAATCAAAGATCCAGAGGGCAGATACATACTATTAACAGGCCAAGTGTTAGATACGGAGATCACGATAGTATCTTATTATGCTCCTAATCTAAACCCGTTACCCTTCTTATCGCATCTTTTCCAAATAATTAATTCACATAAAATAGGGACTCTCCTCATCTGCGGAGACTCCAACCAAGTCCTTCTTCCATTCTTAGATAAAACCCCCTATGTCACACCTAAACACCAAGCTAAATGGACCCTTCCCAACTTATTAGCCAAATACAAATTAGTAGACACGTGGAGAGAACACAATCCCACAAAACGTAACTACACATACTTTTCAAACCCACACCAATCCTTCAGCCGAATTGATCATATTTTTGTGACAATCGGTATGGTCCCTGAAATACTATATTCAAATATAATACCCATCCCTTGGTCAGATCACAATGCAGTGTACACCACAATGGCATCAACCATTCCGAAAAACCATGATCCCACTTGGTATCTTCCTGAAATTATACTCAAACACCCTGCCCATTGCCAATTGATTGAACAAGCTCTAAAAGACTATCTAGAACTCAATGCAAGCCCTGAAATATCCCCACTTACATTATGGGAAGCACATAAGCCAGTCCTCAGAGGAGCATTCCAGCGGCAAATAGGGATCTTAAAAAAGGAGCAAGCACTGATGGCAAGAAAATTAGAAACAGAATTCAACTTAGCATTTCTGGCCCTACAAAACTGCCAAACTCAAACTAATAGAACTCGGCTGGACAAAGCACGTCTGGAATACGACTTGTTCTTAACCGATTCGGCAAATAGAACACTTAATAGATCTAGACATGCTTTCTACAAGCAAGCTAATAAACCAGGGACATATTTAGCTAGAGCGCTAAACACACTCAATAAGACTTTTAAACCCATAAAGTTAAAAATTGCCAACAGGGTTCTCTCCAGCAACCCACTTAAAATAGTTCAAAAGTTTAGCTCACATCTAAAACAACTCTACTCAGAAACTACTGTATTTGACGAATCTAAAGCTGACTCCTTTTTTGCACAAATTAATCTTCCACAAATAAGTCAATCACAGAAAGAACAGTTGGAAGAACCAATTACGCAAAAGGATGTAGCTTTAGCCATTCGGGAACTCAAAATTAACAAAAGACCGGGACCTGACGGGTTCTCGGCAAACTACCTCAAAACTTTTACTGAGTTACTTTCACCCAGACTGGCAGAGGCATTTAACAACTTACTAGAGCAAAAAACCTTCAGACCTGAAACGTTGCTAGCAACGGTTTGTATGATTCCCAAACCACATTCGGATGACACACTTTGTAGCAATTATCGTCCCATATCTATGCTTAACATAGATATAAAACTATTAGGTAAAATACTAGCTACCCGCCTTAACAATTTTATCGGTACTCTAATCAATCGAGATCAAGTAGGTTTCATGCCATCCAGACAAGCGGGCGATAATATACGCAGGGCATGCCTCTTGGCCAACATAGCAAAGAAAAGGGGTATACCGGCGTGTTTTCTCTCTCTGGACATCAAACAAGCTTTTGATTCTGTTTCCTGGGCGTATTTAAAATATACTCTACAGAAATGGGGCTTTGGCCCTAATTTCACTAATTGGATTATGGAACTTTATAATAACCCTAAAGCTTATGTTAAATACACAGGATATAAGTCTGACACATTTGATATCAGAAGAGGAACACGTCAGGGCTGCCCGTTATCCCCGTTATTATTTGCCCTCCTTATCGAACCGCTTGCTCAGAAAATCAGATCAGACCCCACTATCCTAGGTATAGAATTAGGAGGTCATAAACATAAATTATGCCTATTTGCGGATGACATTCTTTTATTTCTTTCTTCCCCGCAAGTAACTGGCCCTAATCTCATCCCAATACTTGATAGATTCGCGACGTTCTCAGGTCTAGCCATTAATCCCAAGAAATGTGTAGCACTAAACATATCCCTCTCAAGACTAGAATTAAGTGCAGCCACAGTAGGTCTTCCATTTACATGGTCGGATAAGAGCATCCCGTACTTAGGAACACACGTAATGGCTGATACATCTGATTTATTCTCTTATAATTATCCCCCTCTTCTTAAACAGATAACAAACTTACTCAAATCCTGGTCCCAGCTCCCATTATCCTGGTTAGGTAGGATCAACGCAGTTAAGATGACAATATTACCAAAATTGTTGTATCTTTTTAGAGTGCTCCCGAGTCCAATACCGGCTTACTTTCTGAGGATAATACAAAACAGAATGACGACCTTTATATGGGGCACATCTAGGCCCAGAATAAAGGCGAAAATCTTGCATCTCCCAAAAACTCAAGGATATCCGAATTTTACAAACTACTATAGGGCAGCGCAAATTTCAACCTTGGCCAAATATCATGCAAAAAAGGAAACACCTCTCTGGGTAGCGATTGAGGCAACCGAGTGTGATCCCATCCCTCCAGCTAACTTACTATGGATTCTTCCCAAGCTACGCGGGAAAATCTGCAATCCAATTATTAAACATTCTCTCTCACTATGGGATAGCTATAAATCCAAGTATTCACTGGTGTCCCCTCTCAACCCACTGCTTTCATTTTATAAAAACCCAACATTTTATCCGGCATGGATCTTCCCTAACACATTCAAGGAATGGGTAAGGAAAGACTGTATATATGTCTATAAATTTTTGGATTCATCGGGTGTCATGCCCTTCCCGACAGTATGTAAAAAATACGGTATACCTCAATCAGAATTGTTTCGATACCTCCAAATAAAAAATTTTGTGGAAACACATCTGACCTCTTCGGCTCTGAAAAAACAGATGTCACCTTTTGAAAGTATATGTAAAGATAATCCACATGTAAGAGGTACAATTTCGGTTCTGTACTTGCAGTCACTATCCCACAATAACACAACAAAGCTTCCTTATGTTCAGAAATGGGAGAGTGACCTGGGTATAGAACTTAATACCTCGGATTGGAATCAAATATGGCGAAACACTAAATCGGCTTCCTCGAATATAATAGCATTGGAAGCGGGCTATAAGGTATTAATGAGATGGTACCTGGTGCCAAGCAGAATAGCTAACTATGCACCAAACTGCACCGGACATTGCTATAGGGGTTGCATCACTGAAGGTACATATTTTCATACTTGGTGGACGTGTCCAATAGTACAGAAATTCTGGGATAAGATTTTCAAGATGGTAAATGCGGTGACTAAATTGAGAATACTTCCAGACCCTAAATTGGCACTACTGAATTTAAAGCCCATCAATCTAACACACACGCACTTCAAGCTACTAACACAACTCTTTACGGCAGCCAAACAAACCATAGCAAAAGCTTGGAAAACTCCAATTTTATCAACGACGGAAACAAAAAATAGAATGAATATTGCTATGACGCACGCCAAAATGGAAGCGTTAGAAACGGACACGATCGCCAACTTTGAAAAAATATGGAACCCTTGGATACAATATGCTATACCAGAAAATTTTAATAAAGGTGTAATGATGCCATGGTAGCTTTCCTATACAAAAATAACCGTTGTACATTTCATGCTTTGACGACGGTTCCTAGCCCATCCCTGCAGACTTCCTTACCTGACCCCCCCCCCCCATTTTCCTTCCTTTTCTTCCCTTCTTCCTTTTCCTTATCTGATACTGCATAAGGTAGTACCCTCGTGTATCTACCGTTAACTTTGAAAAGGTAGCACATTTTAGAAATTTAAAGTTGATAGGTAGTATGGTTACATTAAATAAGGACGTATTATCTTTGATATATTATCCACTAGCCACTAGGACAAGTTGTAAGGATTACATATTTGGCTATGTTAACTACTTAAACTCTTCCTGCGATAGTACACAGAACATGGCTAAAATATTCCCGTTTATTGTTGTTTAAGAAAGATGATACTGTTAGTCAATCTTATGTTATAATAACCACCTGATTACTGTAACGAATGTATGCTTCATGTACAATTTATTCTTGCATTTAATAAAGATATTCTTGACAAGGAAAATACCTTGTTGATGTCAGAAGAGAATGGGCAGATAATTCAAATAACAACTCGTTACAACCAAAGCATTCAGAATGCCATCTCTGAACACATAACACATCAAACTTTGAAGCAGCAGCAGAAGACCACACTGGGTGCCACTCCTGTCATCTAAGAACAGGAAACTGAGGCTACAATTCGCAAAGGCTCACCAAAATTGGACAATAAAAGATTGAAAAACCTTGCCTGGTCTGATGAGTCTCGATTTCAGCTGCAACATTCAGATGACAGGGTGTGAATTTGGCGTAGACAATATGAAAACATGGATCCATTCACCTGCTCTCTATTTTCCGGTCGGGATTCCCGGTGTGTTTTTTTTCCACCAGATATACTACTTACCTATGGGAAACACTGCGAGGCAGTGCCGATGGAGCATACACACGACCAGGATTCCCGGCCAAAGCCCCATGGCAGTTTTCCTGCCGGGTACTCAGCTTTCCCCTCGGTTTTCTCGGCGGACTTTTTACCACTGAGAAAACCGAGCGTGTGTACGGGGCTTCAAAGTTTACATATACTGTCGGGTTGAAAAAAGACACATGACAATCAAGCTTAACCAATGACATCTATGAGACTCTAAACCTGCACTTGATCCAGAGGAAGGCAAAATAATAAATCTTCCTAAACACAGTCCAATTTGCTTTAACAGGGAGAAAAATCCTTTCTGAACCCTTACAGCCAAATGGATATTTCCTGGATTTACAATACACAGTGCTATGTATATATGTATAAATTGTTATATTTTGTGCATTTAAAAAACACATCCAGACCTTTTTAGAGACAATCTACTGAACGTCTAAGCTCTTAAAGTGGTTCTAAAAGCATACGTTTTTTGTTTTTCTGCATTAAGATAATAAAAAAAAACTTGCTACAGAAGCTCTCTCCAGCAACCCCGTAAACACTTACCTGAGTCCATTTTCAATCCTCCGCGAAAGGTCTTCTCTACACTTCCTGATCTCACAGGCTTTGATGAGAACAGAGGAAGCTATTGGCTCCTGCTGCTGTCAGTCAAAACTAGTGAGGTGGGGCCAAGCTGCACTATGTGTGTCCTCACTCGCAGAAGAGGAGGAGTGGTGAATGCCAGGGGGAACCCAGAAGAGGAGATGATTCTTCCATCCCCTCGCCACCCAATCATGCCTCTTCTAAAGACAGAATACATTTGCTCATAGCTGAGGTCCTCCATTCTCCTAATTTAGTTGTCCTTCTCTGTATTCTTTCCGAATTCACAACATCCTTGTGGCCCTTATAGGAGCAAGATTATATATATATATATTTCTCTTTAGTCTATGCTTGTTTTAATACACATTTATACAAGTTACAGATTAATCCTCCTCCATCACTGACCCATTTTACTCCCCCTGGGTTGTATTATGCATGCATGTTTTTTATCCCCAAGTTCATTATTTTACATTTAGCAGCAATAAACCTCATTTGCCATGTAATTGACAAATCAGCGTATCCAGGTCAGATTGTCAGTTAAAGGCAATGGGGTTTATTTACTAAAGACAATTAGGCTGTTCAATTTGCAAGGGAATTTTCATCATGCATAGTGAGCGTGGTCAAAAAATTCTCTTTGCAAAGATTGCACAATCACGTGCAAAAAAATGTATATATATATTTTTTTGCTTGCAAATGATTGCATGATGAGAATCAGCAGAGCTTCACCGTATTCACTAAGATAAGGGAACAATTAATTTTCTAAATTAACAGTCTATTCGACTTTAGTAAATTAACCCAATAATTACTTTATCCCTCAATATATTTTTGTCACACAGAAATTATACTTTTTAATTTCAAAAAGTTTTTATTTTGTAATCAAACATATATAAACATGTTTAACAGTAGGTTGACAGTGTATACAATTCGATAACCAATACGAGTAGTTATTCTTCAAGATATAGCTAAACATAGCTGTAATACAAAGGAAGGAAGATCGAGTCGGTCGGGACAGTGTCCCGTCTATGCATAGAGTTGTTAAAAGAAACCTAGAACAGCTACAACTTGCAAACTGAAAGGTGGGCTGTGCAACTGAAGAAAATGCCCTTATGGCAGAACAATGGTAGAGACAGGAAGGGCCAAGAAATTATACTTTTTATCTCTGTTATAAACAAGTTAAAAAAGTAAAGGCCCCAAAACTAAACCCTGGCATACACTACTGTTTTGAGTATGAATTATTAATCACTGCTCTCTGAATGCAGTCTTTAAGCCAGGCAAAGTAACAGTGGGCCAGATTCAAGAAGCAATTGCGCCCGTGTAACCATAGGTTACACGGCGCAATTGCTTACTTGCTCCGGCATAGCGAATGCTCCTGATTCAGGAACATCGCTACGCCGACTGCAGCCTAAAATCTGCGCGGCATAAGGCTCTTATGCCACGCAGATTTTAGGCTGCATTCTAGCGAAAACCGCTAGGGGACGCTCCCATTGTGATCTGTGTATAGTATGCAAATTGCATACTAACACCGATTCACAAACTTGCGTGGGCCCTGCGTACGCAAATTACGTAATTTGCGTACGTCGGGTTTCGCGTAACATTACACATCCTAATAGCAGGCGCAGCCAATGCTATAGGATGGCCACGTTCCCGCGTTGCGACGTTCAAATTTTACGTCGTTTGCGTAAGTCCAGCGCCATTCACGTTCACTTTGAAGCAAATGACGTCCTTGCGACGTCATTTGCCGCAATGCACGTCGGGAGCGCGCCTAATTTAAATGATTCCCGCCCCCGGCGGGATCATTTACATTAGGCGCCCTTACGCCGTGCAAGTTAACACAGCGCCCCCGCAATTTACGGAGCTTCTGCTCCGTGAATCGCGGGCAGCGCAGAAAATTTGCGCGGGCGCAGGGCAAAAACGCTGCCCTGTGCCTGCGTAAGAAAGGCGCAGATTCTTACTGAATCTGGGCCAGTGTCTATGCTTACCCCTCAACCCACTGCAAGGCATCTTGCCCATAACCCTTGGTTTTTATTGTTTACAGTTTCTGTTGCATTCTTTATAAACTTTTAAATGATGAAAAGTTTCTTTCAGTATTATGTTTTAAATTACAATTTTTTTATTATTTTTTGGGCTTTTTAAACAATAAACATAAGTCACATAACGGAAAATGGTATACTTGCCTGACAATTTTTTTTTCTTTCCTGATACATAAGCATGACAGCATATACATATGGGTATAGCCCCCGCCCCTCACTCAATCAGGACTAGTTACAATATATTTAAATAAGTCGCTTCCTCCAAAGTGGCACTCATTTAACTATACTAAAATGCAAAGCCCACAAGGGAGGGACCTATATGCTGTCATGCTTATGTATCAGGAAAGGAAAATTACCATCAGGTAAGTATACCATTTTCAGTTTTTCTGATACAACATGACAGCATACACGTATGGGATGTAGCATACCCAAAAATCATAAGGGAGGGTATGCTGACATAATATTTTATTAATTATCCATTCCGGTTATTACAGCTCAACCAAATTCTATAATCAATAGGGCTGCCGGATCTACTTTGTTATGGGTCAGAAATGTGCCATATGTTGACCATGTTGCAGCTCTGCAAATTACTTCTGGGGATACACGTCTGAACTCTGCCCAGGATGCTGCCAGGCTTCTTGTCGAGTCTGCCTTCACACTTGATGGAGGTTCTAGGTTTCTTACCTGATAAGCTCTCTTGATGGTTTTAACCAGCCACATTGCCAGTGTCCTTTTGGATGCTGCTAGCCCTTTTCTTAATACAGCTGGGATGACAAACAGATTTTTCACTTTTCTGAACAGGACTGTTCTCTGTATGTAAGCTTCAAGGATAGACTTGACATCTAACTCATGCATTTGACTGGATGCATCCTTCTGCATCGTTGGGAGGACAATGTCCTGTTCCCTATGAAATTATTTGTTTACCTTTGGCTGGTGCTGTGGTAACGTTAGTATCACACTGTCTGGTAGGAGACAAGAGTAGAGAGGTTTGAATCCTAAGGCTTGAATGTCTGATATTCTTCTCCCTGATGGCAGTGAGAAAAACTGCTTTTATCATTATATTCCATAATGAAGTTGCTTGGTCTCCTGCAAAAGAGGGTTGGGACAACATCTCTAGCACCATCTGTAAGTCCCATGGAGGAACAAATGACCTTGTCAGTGGTCTTACTCTGTTGCAGGCTTTCAGAAACTGAAGTACTATCGGTTGGGTAGCCCATCTTACCCCTGGTAATGCTGAGAGTACTGAGATCTGTACTTGTAGTGTATTCATCTGTAGGCCCATGTCAAGGCCTGCCTGTAGGAATTCTAATATCTGTGCTTCCTGTGGCGCTAAAGGATCAAATCCTCTGGTTTCAGCAAAGGTGGCAAACTTCTCCCACACCTTTTATTTGTTTTATTTGTTGTTGCTGCTCTTGAGTAAGGTCTAGATGACTGAGACTGAACATTTCGATTCCCCTAGTCTCCGCCTCTCAACCTCCAAGGTGCCAGATGAAGTTTAGTAGGGTTTGTGTGGCACAACTGCCCTTGTTGGAGTATGTCCAGTATTTCTGGCAGTAGGATTGAGGGTTCTATTGCCAGGGCTTGCAATAATGAGAACCATGGTCTGCGTGGCCACACCGGCATGATTGCTATCACTATTCCCAAATGTTTGCATATTCTGTTGAGTAGGTTGGGAATTATAGGTATTGGTGGGAAGATGTGTGCTAGGGTGAATACCCAATTGGCGCTGAGTGCATCCACTTCTTCCGTCTGCAGGAACTTCACCCTTGCCAGGAACCGTTTGCACTTGCTGTTGGCTGGGAATGCCATCAAATCGAGGTCTGGTTGACCCCATCGACTGCAAACCCATTGAAAAACTGATTGCTTTAGTGCCGATTCGTGGTTGTCTACT
The DNA here is from genome assembly GCF_905171775.1 of Rana temporaria. Lineage (NCBI taxonomy): Eukaryota > Metazoa > Chordata > Amphibia > Anura > Ranidae > Rana > Rana temporaria. The sequence goes on from NC_053493.1 coordinate 273,252,401, forward strand.
GTTTTGCAGCTAAGGACATCTTTCAGGTAATTCTGTGGGGCTGGGATGTACACAGCCAACAAGTTTGTCAAGTTCTGTTGACCCCAGGTCATAATTGGTGTGACCTCTGCCAGGAGTGCTGGAGGGATTTGTGATGAGAGGAGACCTGGGGGGATTTGTGATGAGAGGAGATCTGGGGGGATTTTTGATGAGAGGAGAGCTGGGAGGGATTTGTGATGAGAAGAGAGCTGGGAGGGAGCTGTCATTTGCAGCGAGTGAGTGAAAGGATTAGATATGTAAGGTAGTCAATGGGGTTTTTTTTGTTTTTGCTTTTGGCAAGTCGGCAGGCTTCATTCATCATGATTGAGGAGGATCTGCATCACTAGATGGGACAGTGCCAAGTCTCTCATCTAATTTGTTTGACATTCCCTTGAATAATAACAACCTAGAAACTAGTCATAACTGTTTTTTTTGTTTTTACATTATTATTATTATTATTATTATACATAATTTATATAGCGCCAACAGTTTGCGCATCGCTGTACAACATGAGGGCAGATAGTACAGTTACAATACAATTCAATACAGGAGGAAACAGAGGGCCCTGCTCGTTAGAGCTTAGCTTACAATCTCAGGCCTCGTACACACCAGCGGACAGTCCGATGAAAACGGTCCGCCGGACCGTTTTCATCGGACATGTCCGCTGGGAGATTTCGGTCTGATGGTTGTACACACCATCAAACCGAAATCCGCGTGGACAGACAGCGCGGTGACATGGCCGTGCCATCGCCGCGACGATGACGCGGCGACATGCGCGACGCTGGAAGGTCAATGCTTCGGTGGCTACAACGACGCTACATACGGACATAGCCTGCGTTCCACCGCGCTCCACCATCCACCAACCTCGATCCAGCGCCTGTCATAAACAGCTTCTGCTCAGCACGCGCGCGGCCCCTGGAGGATTTTAAACGGCGGTGACAGCGGTGATCGTATTCTATGCTTATTTTTCAGTGATTTATTGTACGGGCACTCACTTAAGGTTGTTAACCCTCTCAAGTCAGGTTCATTTAAGCAATATTGCACTATTTTTGTTTCTTTATTTGTCTTTCATGACACCTTGCTGAGAACTGTGTTTGACGTATTGATACCTGGAGGACCAGATGGTGTACCTATAGAGCTCCAACATCGCTCTATTGTGGCAATCTCACACCCTTGGTGGGTGAGTTTTGCTACAGAGGTATTTTCTCTTGTATTGTTGTTGGTGCACTGACACTTAGGAGTCCACTACCTTTACACCAACTGGATCCACTGGGCTATTTATTCTTTTAGTTTTGAGCTGATATATCATCTCACTAGCGCTGTTTATCTTTTGAACTGTTTGTTCACACATTTAAGATACCTACCACCATTGCTTCCACGCATGCGTCGAATCACTTCGACGCATGCAAGGGATGGCGGCCGATCGGACATGTCCGGTGAGTCTGTACAGACGACCGAACATGTCCGACGGACATGGTTCCAGCGGACATGTTTCTTAGCATGCTAAGAAACATTTGTCCGCTGGAACCCGTCGGATCCGCCGGACATTTGTCCGATCGGCCGTACACACAACCGAACATGTCTGCTGAAACTGGTCAGCGGACCAGTTTCAAAAGACATGTTCGGTCATGTGTACGGGGCCTAAGAGCTTACATTCAACCCCAATTGACTTTATTAGGGTTTACAGGAGATGTGGCACTTCAGTAATGTCCAGTGAACCCACTCTGAAACAAACCCAGGCCTTTAACTCAAGTGCTGGGGAAAGTAGCCCCTCTGTGATGGTTGTTTTTGTGTATGGATTGTGATGAAGCTCTTCATACTCACCTTTGTGTTTGTGAGAGACCTCTACACTGAAATAGCAATTTGTGCCCCCTGAACCCCACATACATTTTATCCAATTTGTTCAGAAGCTGACTTCTTACATCATCTCATCGCCTAAAGTCTGCAGTAATGAGATTACAAACATCCTTGATCCAGCCATTACTTGTACGCTCTACTGCTCTGGTCTCAACAGTAATGACAGTACCTGCTGCTCACTGTAGGTAATGTCTTTGTAAGCTTAAAACAAACAGAGACAACAATGAATGTGCTGGCTGCTCTTTATTGAATTTCCAGTTGCTATGATGTAAAAGCAGTTGAAGTGCTGGTAAGGAAGTTCACAGAGGCAAACAGATATAGTTCTTGTTCTGCCTGTGTCCCCTTGTATTGCGCTGTGCTGACACATAGTGCCATTTTGCAAAACAGTATACAATATAGTATAAAATCCTGCAAGTCTCAAACAACTTAAAATGTCAGGGTAATCACTTCCCAGATAGCAAGCAATTGCGCTGCATGTATGAAAAAGACATACTAAGCTATTGCTAGACGTGCCAGGCTTCACAAGTTTGTTGCACAATTGCAGCAAGTCTTCATTACCTGACTCCAGATCAACTTTCTTTGCAAACGTGCTGCAAGTCTGCTGCCAGTTCTTGTTCAGTTATGTTGTGCAATAGTCATCCCACCACAGGGGTCACTGTGACTTGCAGAGCTCTTTCTGTAGGCTCTTTCTGTAGACTCACCGCTGCAACTTTTCTCTTGCTAGAGTTTTGCTACGCAAATTGGAAAAGTATCAACTAGAATGTGTACCTCAAGTGCTCTGCTCTTGATCACACAAGTATCTGAAATATTAACTAAACTAAATAGCATCTCCTACATGAGCCAAATTGTAGGCTTGTGAAGGTCTCTCTGTTTTGCATGAACCCACTACTTATATTTATGTTATTTATTAACACATTGCACCAGATATAAAAGGATTTACAGCAATACATACATTTGGCCACACATTGGTATTCCTACCTACAACTTCACTTTGGGTCAAGATAAGCCTTAAACCAGGGGTCTCAAACTGGCGGCCCTCCAGCTGTTGCGAAACTACAAGTCCCATCATGCCTCTGCCTGTGGGAGTCATGCTTGTAACTGTCAGCCTTGCAATGCCTCATGGGACTTGTAGTTTCGCAACATCTGGAGGGCCGCCAGTTTGAGACCCCTGCAAAACCCTTGTGGCACTTAGCCCCAGTCTTTGATATTGAAATGTCTGAACCCCACTGGCAAGTAGCGGCTCTGGCCTTTGACTGTTAAATGAAAGGATGCGGGGGCTTAGGGTTATGAGGGATGGGGCATAATCTCAACTTAGAAAAATCACCACCCTGTTGTACAGTCTGAATCTTAGATCCAAGGTACTCCAGGCAGACAAAACGTTTGATTTGAAAACTAAGGCAGGCCATACATTATGCAATTTTCTTGTCTTCAACCACTGGTTTTTGAATGGTATTGTTTTTGGTCAGGATAGCTTAACGCAGGGCTAAAAATTTGAAGTCCTGAGCTACTAGCCAGGCCATAAGGGTTACTCGCCACCAGTTGCCCCACCCAACCCTTACCATGCCCCGCCCCTAATCCTGTCCCTAAACATGCCCTCATAAATCATCTCATAAAATTACACTTAAATGTTTTATGCAGAATTAAGCTACAACAATAAATATTAACAACTTTATCAGTGCAGCCTCACCAGTGCCCATCAAAGCAGCCTGACCAGTGCCCATCAATGCAGCGTAACCAGTGCCCATTAATGCAGCATAACCAGTGCCTATCAATGCAGCATAACCATTGCCAATCAGTAAAGGGTAACCAGTGCCCATCAATGCAGCGTGACCAGTGCCCATCAATGCAGCGTGACCAGTGTCCATCAATGCAGCCTGACTAGTGCCCATCAATGCAGCGAAACCAGTGCCCATCAACGCAGCATAACCAGTGCCCATCACTGCAGAGGATCAGTGCTTATCAATGCAACATAAATAGTGCCCACCCCTGCAGTGGATCAGTGCCCATTAATGCAGGGTAAACAGTGCCCATCACTGCAGCAGATCTGTGCCCATCAATGCAGCGTAACCAATGCCCATCAATGCAGCGTAACCAGTGCACATTACTGCAGCTTATCTGTGCCCATCAATGTAGCGTGACCTGTGCCCATCAATGCAGCCTTACCAGTGCCCATCAATTCAGAGTAACCAGTGCCCATCAATGCAGCAGATCAGTGCCCATAAATGCAGCGTAACCAGTGCCCATCACTGCAGCGGATCAATGCTTATCAATGCAGCGTAACCAGTGCCCATCAAGGCATAGGTATGATTCAGACATCATATCTATGCCTCCAATTAACCCCCCCCCCCCCAATACAGTACATCTATGCTCTCAACCTTCTTCCCAGCACACATCTTGTTTAATCCTCCAGCACACTGTTATATTTACCATTCTTCTTCAGCCACAAGGGTGCACACTGAGGGCGGACCAAGAGGGTTTGAGCCTACCCACTTAGAACTGCCTTGCAGAGACATTTACCACCCCACTCCTATGATGTGCCACAGGTGGGAGGCGGATAGAAGCAGTCCCGGGCGTCTCTTTCACTCCTATGGAAGTGCACGCTCTGTGTGCCTGTGGGAGGCAGGGGATGTGCGGCAGGTGGGAGGCGGAGAGGGGCGGTCCCGGGCGGCTCTTTCACTCCTATGGAAGTACACGCTCTGTGTGCCTGTGGGGGCGGGGATGTGCGGCAGGTAGGAGGCAGAGAGGGGCGGTCCTGGGCGGCTCTTTCTCTCCTACTGAAGTGCACACTCTGTGTGACTGTGGGGGGCGGGGATGTGCGGCAGGAGGGAGGTGGAGAGGGGCGGTCCCGGGCGGCTGACTGTTCGTAATGAAATGGACATGCTGCAAAGCTTGCAGCACGGTGGGGGAGAGGAGCACTGGCTGTACATTCACAGATCTGTCCATACTCGCCCTCCTAATTTTTGAACTCGCCAAATGCGAGCAGGCGAGTGCAAATTTTGAGGGCTGGCTTAACGTATATTTACTGCGGCAGGGCAGCCCTGCTGCACAAAATCACATACCTGTAAATGATTTTGTGCACATGGTTTAGATTGGACACAGTGGGAGCCACTCAGCGGGTCTGAGGCTGCGATGGCCACGGTGACCCACTGATTGTTCACAGGGGAGATGGATCAGCTGTCTGTGTAAACAAGGCAAATGGCACATCTGTCAGGAAGGGAAAGAAAAATCTTGTCATTCAGCTTAGCTGAATCATGGATCTCTCTTTTCCTTCAGTGTGACACTGCCCCACACAGTTAGTAAGCACCTCCCTAGGGAACATTTAACATTTGATGGCCCCTGGTGTTAACCCCTTCCCTGGCAGTGCCATTTATACTGTAGTCAGTGCATTTTTATAACACTGATCACTGTATTGGTGTCAGTGGTCCCCAAAAAGTGTCACTCAGTGTCATATTTGTCCGCTGCAATGTCGTAGTCCAGCTAACAATCGCAGATCGGCGCCATTTTCAGTAAAAACAATGTAAAAATAAAAGTCCCTAAATCTCTCCCGCAGGTTGTAGACTCTGGGGGCCAGATTCAGATAGGTTAGCGGATCTTTAGATCCACGTAACCTATCTGATTTACGATCCACTGCCGCAAGTTTTTGAGGCGAGTGCTTAATTCAGAAAGCACTTACCTCAAAACTTGCGGCGGCGTATCGTAAATCCCCCGGCGGAATTCAAATTCTGCGGCTAGGGGGAGTGTACTATTTAAATTAGGCGCGTCCCCGCGCCGATTTAACTGCGCATGCGCCGTCGGCTAAATTTCCCAGTGCGCATGCTCCAAATGACGTCGCAAGGACGTCATTGGTTTCGACGTTAGCGTAAATTACGTCCGGCCGTATTCGCGAACGACTCACGCAAACGACGTAAAAAATTCAAAACTCGGCGCGGGAACGACGACCATACTTAACATTAGCTACCCCTCATATAGCAGGGGTAACTATACGCCGGAAAAAGCCGAACGCAAACGACGGAAAAAAAAGAGCCGGGCGGTCGTTCGTTTCTGAATCGGCGTAAATGCTCATTTGCATATTCAACGCGTAAAAGACACGGAAGCGCCACCTAGCGGCCGGCCTGGAATTGCAGCCTAAGATCTGACAGTGTAAGTCACTTACACCTGTCGGATCTTAGGGATATCTATGCGCAACTGATTCTATGAATCAGTCGCATAGATACAACCGGTCGGCCTTAGAGATACGACGGCGTATCAGGAGATACGCCGTCGTATCTCCTATCTGAATCTGGCCCTATAACTTTTCCACAAACCAATCAATATACGCTTATTGGGCCAGATTCACAGTCAGCTTACGCCGACGTATCTGTTGATACGCCGCATAAGTTCTGTGATGCGCCGTCGTATCTATGCGCCGTATTCAGGGAACAAGATACGTCTGAATTTTGCCAAGATACGACCGACGTAAGTCTCCTACGCCGTCGTATCTTGGGTGCATATTTACGCTGGCCGCTAGGGGCGCTTCCGTTGATTTACACGTTGAATATGTAAATGAGCTAGATACGCCGATTCACAAACGTACTTGCGCCCGTCGCAGTAAGCTACGCCGTTTACGTAAGGCGTACGTCCGGCGTAACGTTACGACTCATAAAGCAGGTGTAAGTCATGTTAGGGTATGGACGTCGGAACAGCCGTCGGATTTTACGTCGTTTACGTAAGTCGTACGTGAATGGGGCTGGACGTAGGTAACGTTCACTTCGTTGCCATTGAGCCGTCGTATCTTAGGGCGTAAATTCAACGTGATTCTGAGCATGCGCGCGCATGCGCCATTCGTACGGCGCTTCATTTACATGGGGTCACGATTCATTATAATACAACACGCCCACTACCAGCCTGCTTTGAATTACGCGGGCTTACGCCGGCCCATTTACGTTACGCCGGCACACATATGGGAGAAAGTGCTTTGTGAATACTCAGCTTGCCTCTCAATGTTACGTCGGCGTAGCGCATATGAGATGCGCTACGCCGGCACAAAGATGCGCGGAGCTACCTGAATCTGGCCCATTGTTTTTTTTTTTACGTTTTTTTTTTGTAGCAGAATACATATTGGCCTAAATTGATAAAGAAATTTGTTTTTTCTTTATATTTTTTTGGGATATGTATTATAGCAGAAAGTCCAAAATAATGTTTTTTTTGTTTTTTATTTAAATTGACAGTCTTTGTTTATTTTTTAGCGCAAAAAATAAAAAGCGCAGAGGCGATCAAATACCACCAAAAGAAAGCTCATTTTGTGGGGAAAAAAAGTTTTTATTTTTATTTGAGTACAGCGTCGCATGACCACACAATTGTTAGTTAAAGCGACACAGTGGTGCCATATCGCGAAAAAATGCCTGGTCAGAAAGTGGGTAAAACCTTCCGGAGCTGAAGTGGTTAAAGGGGAACCTTCCTAACATTATCTATTTTACAAAGGAAAAGTCCTGCCCAACCACAAATCCCACAACATGACTTATTTTACTACGTGTCTTTTTGATATTAGTTTTATTATTGGGGTCTGACTTCCTTTACTTATTGAATACACCCTGTCAACTTCTGTCCTTATGTCAAACATAAGTGCCCATATTGGCCACTGAGGTTGAAGTTAGCCAGGTCACTAGTACAAAAGTGAAGTTAAGCTAAGAAATTGACACCTGCTATGCCTGATATGTGACAAACATATGTTTTTTGAACAGTTTAGTAGCTTAGCCTTGTTTCCTGACGCATTCATGGCAGCACACACTGGGTTGTGACTCCGCCCCCACAAACTGACAGGATTGGTTAGCTATAAATTTGAAGGGGAGACGCCTCTCTTGTTTTTATCCTCACCTGACAGATTGGACGGAACAGCATGCCTCTTACCGCAATTGTCCCAGCAGGTTAAAGCCTCTCCTGTTTGGAAGTCCCTCCTGTACAATCTCTAAAGGAGCTTCTATGGAGGGAACCCCGTTCTGGTGGTTTCAGGGGCACAAGGAGCATACTGGCATATTTTAGTAAGCTTTAAAGAAGCTTCAGTTCTCGCAGTGGCCCCACTTTTATTCCTTTCACTTTTGTCCAGTCTGAATTCATAAATTGGTAACTTGTTACCTTAAACCATATTTTAGCTCTTTCTGAGCCTTGTTGTCCTCCAGGCAGCCCCATACTGTGCTGGCGTCAGCGCCGCGTCCTTCTCGTTGCTCTGCTAATGCGCGCAGCAGGATGATGACGCGGCAGTACTCTCTGCCCTCTTCCAAGATGGCGCCGGGATGAGCGGAACGCTTCTACGCATGCGCAAGCACGTCATCGGCGCCGCGACAGCGGCCCCGGATTAAAAAGCACAGACCTATCGTTTAGGGCTAAAGGCTGCTGCTCTGCACCAAATAATATAAATAAATAAAAACAAGCATAAAGGTAGGTCTCCTGTGGCATTTCTTTTTTTTAACGCCTGGCTTTTCTTTTGTTTTTCCCTTCTCCCTCCAGACTGTCCTTAAGGCTGTCTCTCCTTCACCTTTCATGGAGGCCACTGCCCTCGCAGACCACCACCAGCAAACTAGGTAAGAGGCTGTCCAAAACATGGGTAAGTAGAGAAGAGACAAAAAAGAGAGCCTGACCACCAGGGCTCGAGTCCTGCGGGAATGCGTGGGAACGGCGTCACTGCACTTTTTTTGCAGCAGGAATACCGTTCCCTTTGCAGGACTAGAGCCGCCCGAGCCGATCGGTATGAGGTATGCGGTATGCGGCACCCGGCACCCTCCGCACAAGCCGATCGGTATGAGGTATGCGGTATGCGGCACGCGGCACCCAGCATCCGGCACCCTCCTTCTCCTCCTCTCTCAGCGCACAGTACACCTACATGCAGCTCCGCGCTACTTCCGGGTTTCCTCACACTCTGTGGTCGGCTCTAGGTATGGTGGACTGGTGGAGCAGGAGGCGGCAGGGAGGATTCAGCTGGCGGTGGTGCTGCGGGACCTGGCTGGGACACCCAAGATGAGAACAGGAGGCTGAGCCGTGAAGAGGTGGAGGGAGAGCTGTGCGAGGCAGTGCTGCAGCTGCTGGGGGGAAGGTAAGGCTGGTGCACATACAGCAGTGTGTGTGATGTGGGGTGAGCTGTATTATATGTCACACTGCTCCCCCGTCACACTACTCCCCCACCTGACCCCCCAAAAACTGCTCCCCCACCTGACACACTGCCCCCCCAGAAACTGCTCCCCCACCTGACACACTGCCACCCAGAAACTGCTCCCCCACCTGACACACTGCCCCCCCAAGAAACTGCTCCCCTACCTGTCACACTGCCCCCCCACCTGTCACACTGCCCTCCCCAGAAACTGCTCCCCCACCTGACACACTGTCCCCCCCAAGAAACTGCTCCCCCACCTGACACACTGCCCCCCCAAGAAACTGCTCCCCCACCTGTCACACTACCCTCCCCAGAAACTGCTCCCCCACCTGTCACACTGCTCCCCCACCTGACACACTACCCCCCCAAGAAACTGCTCCCCCACCTGACACACTGCCCCCCCAAGAAACTGCTCCCCCACCTGTCACACTACTCCCCCACCTGTCACACTGCCCTCCCCAGAAACTGCTCCCCCACCTGTCACACTGCTCCCCCACCCCCCACCTGTCACACTGCTCCCCCACCTGTCACACTGCTTCCCCACCTGACACACTGCCCCCCCAAGAAACTGCTCCCCCACCTGTCACACTGCTCCCAAACCTGTCACACTGCTCCCCCACCTGACACACTGCTCCCCCCTGACAAACTGCTCCCCCCACCTGTCACACCCCTGGTTGTGTCTAACCCCCCCCTCCCTACCACCCCTGGCTGTGTCTAACCCCCCCTCCCTACCACCCCTGGCTGTGTCTAACCCCTCTCCCTACCACCCCTGGCTGTGTCTAACCCCTCTCCCTACCACCCCTGGCTGTGTCTAACCCCTCTCCCTACCACCCCTGGCTGTGTCTAACCCCTCTCCCTACCACCCCTGGTTGTGTTTAACCCCCCTCCCTACCACCCCTGGCTGTGTCTAACCCCCCACCACCCCTGCCTGTGTCTAACCCCCACCACCCCTGCCTGTGTCTAACCCCCTCCCTACCACCCCTGCCTCCTGTCTAACACCCCTACCATCCCTGTGTCTTACCCTCTCCCTAGCACCCCTGCCTGTGTCTTACCCACTCCCTACCACCACCTGCATGAGTCTAAACCCCATGCCACCCCTGCCTGAGTCTAAACCCCCCAGCCACCCCTGCCTGTGTCTGAACCCCACCATCACTGTTGCATGTAAATCTGACTTACTGGTACATTTAATTTGGGTTTTAATTGTAATGATATGAAATAATTAATTTTGGGGCCTTTTGGTGGGCAAGATTTTTTTTTTTGGGGGGGGGGGGCAGTACTTAATTCCTGGGCCCAGGCAGTACAATGTTTTGGGCCGGCCCCGATATATAGACGCACACACGCTTTTTTTGTATTTTTGAGGTGGGGAATCTTGGGTGAGTTTTTTTTTCCAGGACTTGACCCCTGCTGACCACTAATGCTGCGTTTCTGGCAGGCCTATCAGGTCAAGAGATGCAAGTTCACGGCATAGAGGGAGATCAAGACATGCTTCAAGCAGAAGATCCCGCAGAAGCCGCTCAAGATCACCCTACCACTATCGTCGATCAAGACATAGCCGGTCACAGCCGATCCCGTCATAGCCTGTCCCACTGCAGGCCAGAGGCGTCGAGAGGGGGTGGCTAGGGGGGCTGGAGCCCCGAATGTGCCCCCGAAAAGCCCAGAGTGTCAAAAAGGCACCATACAATATTTAGCCCTGAACGCCGCTGAGCAGGGAGCGATCTGATCCGAGTGTGGCCGAGTCACAGGTCCCACCTTCTGAAGCCTGCAGAACATATGATGGACGTCCCACTGGTCCAATGTCAGGACCGTGGGATGTGTGACGTCCATCATACGCGCCGCCGGCTCCAGAAGGTGGGAATTACAATCCTGCAGCTGCCGCCGCCACAGCCACATCACAACACTGAGCACTGAATCAGGGCAGCGGAGGAGCGATCGGGCAAGTCTGAAATCTGCCAGTGACTGCATCGATGAAGAGGAGGGGGATGAGGATGACCGGAGGAGCCCGCTGCACTGGGGTGACTGTGTGTTGATTACCTGACCTGAGCTGTGCTGGTGCTGGGGGCGGATTGTTGGCAGAGTGAAGAGCTCGGTGTGTCTGATCATGGGCACTGGAGTGTGGAACAGGAGGCAGAAGAGTCTTCTCCATACCGCCTTGTGTCTGCTGGCCATGCAGGCGATGAAATCCAAGCAGTCTCCTCTCCTCCTCTGGCTGTCTGCTGTGACACATGCTGCACACCGCATACTACGGCTAAGACTGAACTGAACTGCAGGACACAAAGTCTGTCTCCTGGTCAGGTAGGTGAAGTCAGTGTATGTATGTTAGGTAGGTAGGTGAGGTCAGTGTATGTATGTCAGGTAGGTCAGTGTATGCATGTCAGGTAGGTAGGTAGGTCAGTGTATGTATGTCAGGTAGGTAGGTAGGTCAGTGTATGTATGTCAGGTAGGTGAGGTCAGTGTATGTATGTCAGGTAGGTAGGTGAGGTCAGTGTATGTATATCAGGTAGGTAGGTGAGGTCAGTGTATGTATGTCAGGTAGGTGTATGTATGTCAGGTAGGTAGGTGAGGTTAGTGTATGTATGCCAGGTAGGTAGGTGAGGTCAGTGTATGTATGTCAGGTAGGTGTATGTAGGTCAGTGAGAATTAGTGGTCAAAATTGATGGGTATTTCTAAGCAACCAGCAAGTGAACTTACCCCCCGCCACACAACCCCACCGCCCAGCCAAAAAACCCAGTGCCACGGCCACCCTGAACAATTCCCCCCCCCCCCCCCCCGGTGGTAGCTTCGGGCTGAAGCCCCTGGTCTTTTTGCCACCTAGCAACACCCCTGCCGCAGACGGTCACCTTCATCTCACCATGAATGGAGCTACCATACCCGTCCCACAGCAAATGCTTGCTGGGTATGCGGAGCTCCAGCCTTGCCAGGTAAATTAGCTTGCCGTTCTTGCTTCAACGAAGCAACCAAGGAGAAGGAATCTGACGCCAGAGCAGCCACAGAGCTCATAAGGGAGTCAGCGTCTAATAGACGACCCTACCCCAAGTACTTCGCCAGCACCCGGGTTTCAGAAACACTCTCAGAGAACGAAGAGCGTGAAGCAACGTCAGGGTTCGACTTCTGCTTAGTTGAACCGTTTGCCCGTTCAGTCAAAGAAGCGATTGGCTGGGAAGACGATAAGGTGGAACCTCAGAAGGTTCTCATATACTTTCCAGAATTAAAGAGTGTTAAGACCTAAAGTGGTTATGGTACTGCGGCATTCTTTCCATCCCTCAATCGCCGAGCATAAGTGATTATCGCTACCATAGGAGGTAGAGGGATAGTGGGGATGAATGCAGTTTCCAGGATGATTCTTCCCAATGGTTAGAATATTCCCCAACACATGAGCCAAGACTTCATGAAGGGTGTACCAGGCATAGAACAATCTTTATTGAGAAGGCAGGCTCTTATATACACCAAAAAGAATACTTGCAGTAATCAGATGGACAATGACACACTCCACCCACAACATCATACAATGGGTACTAACGAGCCTCCAATATACATCTTTTAGGAGACAGACATCTGTCTCCGAGATAATCTACATGAGCTAATTACTAATCATTTACCCAGACAAGGTGACTCCGAGATAAGCTCTTCTCACCTGCTATACAATACACATTTATCATCAATAGAAATTCACACAATACAGTGTCAATTAGCATCACACAATGAAAGGTACTTGAGAGCCAGACTAAGGTTCATTTACATGATAGTAGCAGACGACATTACCACAGCAAGCTTTTATAGTACACCCGCCCTCTCTCTGCCTGGGAGATATTGAGATCATTTAAGGAATAAACCAATTATCTCCAGGCAGAGAGCACACAATTTTCCCAAAAGTTGGAACACCCCTTTCCACACAAGGTATCCCTACAATTACATATCCTCTGATAGCCCCGATCTGGAGGACCAACATATCCAAATTTCACCCAGATCGGTCCAGGGGTTCTTAAAAAAAACCAAACCTATGAGAAAATACAGAATAAAGTCTATTTTCTTCACAAAGAGGGATCCCGAATTGTTTCCCTTTATCGAAGAACTGGAGGACCTCATAAAAGACGAATGGGAAAGATCAGATAAGCGGCCTAGTCTTAGCAACAAGCTTGCAAAGATGTACCCCTTAAAGGAGTCCAAAATCAATTCCCTGATTAACGCACCCATAGTCGACTCATCTTTAATGCGACTTGCCAGGCACGTTAACCTACCGATCGAAGACGCAGTCACCTTTCGGGACGTACTTGATTGTAAAATCGATCTACAATTAAAGAAGGCTTATTCCACAGCAGGAGGTGCTTGTAGGCCGGCTATCACCACGGCTGCAGTAGCTAAAGCCATCTCTGCATGGGCGGTTAACATTGAGAGGTCCCTTCTTAACGGAACTGACAAGGAGAAAATAATTACCTCCTTGTAGGAAATTAAATTGGCAGGCGACTTCATGGCAGGGGCCTCAGTCGACATCATTAGGTCCTCAGCAAGAACAATGCTAGCCTCATTGAAGGCAAGAAGAGCCTTATGGCTGAAGCCCTGGGTAGTGGACGCGGCATCAAAATCAAACTGGTGTAGAATTCCTTATGATGGCTCAAATTTGTTTGGCGCAAAGCTGGATTCAGCCATCTCCAAAATCACGGGAGGAAAGTCGGGACTGATCCCCTCCAACAGGAGACCCAAGTCCCAGAAAGGTCCCGCTTACAGACGCAATCTCCCCGACAAATACAGGGATGCTAGATCCTATCGTTCCGGTAGGGAGTTCAGGAGGGACTGGAAAAATTCTCAACCCTCCTTTATCAGGGCAGGACTTAGGGTGGTGGGGGCCCCTGGGCTTGAGTGTTGATTGAGGGGCCCCCTGGACCCGAGAAGCGGGGGGGTCGAAGTTGTTGAGTGGGGGGGTGCCGCCGAGATCGAAGCAGGGGCGGATCCAGAGTCTAATCTCGGGAGGGGTACTGCCAAAATTTCTGCAGGCAATTTGTAGGGCCAATGATTGGTGTTGGCGCTTCAATCATCACGGCACCGTGGTTAATATGGACGTAACAGAATTAAAACAAAAGGGAGCAATCACAGAAGTAACGTCGCACCAAAAAAGGAGGGGGTTCTATTCCCCTTTATTTTTGGTACAAAAGAAAACGGGGGACCTGTGTCCAGTCTTGGACTTAAAAAGGCTCAACAAAAGGATCAAGATAGAGGCCTTTTAAAATGGAAAGCCTCCAGTCCATCTCCTCAGCACACAGGACTTTCGCCAAAGTTCTCCTACTCCTGATCGCTCTCCTCAGGGAGAAGGGGTAGCAAGTACATCATTATTTGGACGATATTCTGCTCTTAGCAAAAAAAACAGGAAACCTTGATCCATCATCGAAAGATCTTACTCACGACCCTTCAAGACTTTGGCTGGTTAGTCAACTGGAAAAAGAGCAGTCTTCAGCCCACGCAAGTCATGGTGTTCCTAGGGGCAGAGTTGAATACCAAGCTGAACAGGGTACAACTTCCTCAAGAAAAAGTGAGACCCTTAGTCCAGAAGATGCAGAATCTGTTGTCATCCAGACGCCTACTGGCCAGGACCTGCCTCAGTGTCATGGGATCCATGTCTGCGACCATACCCATGGTACAGTGGTCCCAGTGGCATATGAGAATTCTGCAGAATTCCTTTCTCAAACAATGGAATGGAACGTCGATGCTCCAGACCATTCACATCCCCAGTTGGGTGAAACAATCGGTATGGTGGTGGACACATTCATCCAACCTAAGGAAATTCAGACCGATAGTCCCCCCAAGTCCAGAAGTAGTAACATCGGATGCCAGCCAGAGGGGATGGGGAGCACATTATCTGGACCAAGCAGCCCAAGGCGAATGACACTTCCCAGCTCAGGGCATAGTGTCAAATATATTAGAACTCAGGACAGCCTTCCAGGCATTTGCACCTCTGCTAGAAGGGAAGAGTGTCCTTATCCGAATGGACAACAAAGTAGCAGTGTCCTATATCCAGAGACAGGGAGGTACCAGAAGTTGCACGCTTCTGGAGGAAGTTCGCCCCATACTGGAATGGGCCCAAGTGCACCTGTTAGACCTGAGGGCAGTGTATGTCCCCGCAGCACAAAATATGTTGGCCGACTAACTGAGCTGAGAGACTCTCTTGAACAACGAATGGTCCCTGAACCACCATGCGTTCTCCCTTCTTACGAAGACTTGGGGACTACCAGAGATCGACTTAGCGGCCACGCCTGCGAACGCCAAATGTCAGAGGTTCCTGTCCAGAGCGCCCTCTCCATCAGCCGAGGGAACAGACTGCCTAGTCCACCTGTGGAATTTCGAGCTGGGGTACATTTTTCCCCCGACTATCCTAATCGCGAGATTCCTATCCCGGCTTCGGAAATCTTCAGCCACAGTGATAGCGGTAATACCGTTCTGGCCGAGAATGCCATGGTTTACGACCCTGTTGCAGCTCAATACCCAACCTCCAATTCATCTACCAGTAACCAGGGATCTCCTATATCAAGGTCAATTCTTCGATCCAGCTCCAGAGAAGCTGCATCTGACAGCTTGGAAGTTGAGAGGGTTAGGCTAAGGGAGCAAGGATGTTCCCAGGAAGTAATATCGACCCTACTGCAAGCCAGAAAGAGCACCACTAATACCACCTACACAAGAATCTGGGAGAAGTTCGTCTCGTTGACACAACAAAGAGATTGGAATCCTATCTCACCAGAACCATCTCAAATTCTGGAATTCTTTTAGTCAGGCCTTGACAAAGGTCTAAGCTCGAGTACCCTGAAGATTCGGCCAAGACAGGTACTAGATGGGCTCTTCATCCTCTGGTCACCCAATTTCTGAAAGCCTGCATGAAGATCAGACCTCCTAGTAAACCAACCTTTCCTGCATGGGATCTCTCAGCAGTACTAGAGGCCTTTTCCAATCCACCTTTTTTTCCATTTGATTCAGTTTCACTGTGGAATTTAACTCCGAAACTGGCTTTCTTCATAGCAATTACATCAGCAAGAAGGGTGTCAGAAATACAAGCACTTATGGTTACGGAACCCTATTTAGTCTTTTTTTCCTGACAGAGTGGTACTAAAGCCTTCAGACCGATTTATACCGAAGGTAGCTTCCTCCTTTCATTATAACCAGGACATCGTACTACCATCCTTCACTAATGAATGGGGCGAGCCTCATGCCTTGGATGTCAAAACAACCATCTCCAGTTACCTGTCAGCTACAACTCACCTTAGGAAAATGGATTCCCTCATGGTTATCCCACACAGAAGCAGACAAGGCCAAGCAGCTAATTCACGTACCATCGCCTCCTGGCTAGTCAAATCTATCAAAAAGGCCTATTCCATTCAGCAGTTGACGGTTCCGGAGGGCATTAGGACTCACTCGACCAGGGCAGTGGCTACCTCATGGGCAGCATATTGTTGGATTTCACCAGAGACCATATGCAGAGCAGCAACTTGGTCTTCCAGATATACCTTCATTTCTTACTACAGAGTGGACTCGGCTCACTTGGCTACAGCCGACTTCGGTAGATCAGTTATTAGAGCCAACTCCTCAGCACTATAAGGAATAAAATATTGTTTTCTTGCACCCTCCCGACTGGCGAGTTATTTCCCAGTGTGTGCTGCCATGAATGCGTCAGGAAAACGGAAAATTGTATACTCACCTTTCCGTAATTTTCCTTTCCTGACGCATCTTCATGGCAGCACACAAGTGCCCACCCTGTTTTAGATGATATATACAGAGAATGATGCGGGGCGTCTGCCCTTCAAATTTATAGCTAGCCAATCCTGTCAGGTTGTGGGGGCGGAGTCACAACCCAGTGTGTGCTGCCATGAAGATGCGTCAGGAAAGGAAAATTACGGAAAGGTGAGTATACAATTTTCCATTTTCCATGTCCTATGCATGAACACATAGGAACTTGAGTACAGAAAAATAGCAGCAGGTGCTCTGGACTGATGAGTCAAAATCTGAAATATTTTTCTGTAGCAGGAGGCAGTTTGTTCGTGAAGGATTGATACAAAGAGTGATACAATAATGAGTGTCTGCAGGAAACAGTGAAGCATGGTGGAGGTTCCTTGTAAGTTTGGAGCTGCATTTATGTAAATGGAGATGGGATCAATGGTGTCCTCAATACTGAGAAATACAGGCAGATACTTATCCATCATGCCATACAATCAGGGAGGCGTATGATTGTTCTTTGTTCTGCAGAAGAGCAACAACTACAAACATGCAGCCAATGTCATTAGGATCTATTTTCTGCATAAAGAATAAGGCCTGATTCACACTTATGCAGGTTGCAGTTTGCATATTCCAGGTGCAGTTTGTGTTTGTCAATACATTGAAGTCTATGAAACCAAAAAACAGAAACAAGTCCCTAGCCCTTTCCATAAAATTAACAGGTGTGAACATGACCTAAGAGGGAATTTTGAAAGGGATGATTTGGATTTGGACCCCACAGAGCCCTGACCCTGTCTGGGATTACATAAAGACACAGAAAGATATGAAGGCACCTACATTCAGAGAAGATCTGTGCTTAGTTCTCCAAGATGTTTGGAGCAGCCTACCTGCTGAGTTCCTTCAAAAACTGTGTACAAGGGTATATAGAAAAAATGAAGAGTTATGCCGCGTACACACGACCGCACTTATGCGATTACCAATATTGATGATCGGATTGCTCTTGCTAAGAAATGGTATCTACTTCAAGAGGATGCCGGCACTTCCTTGCAAGACCAAAACCTCCCGAGACTGTCCACGGAGTGGCGTGAAGCATAATCCAGAGTCCTCAGGGACCCTGAAGTACTGTTCTTAAATTGCCCTGGTTACATTTAACTCAAGAGATGTTGGGACTGGGTCTTGGAGAGCCTATTTCCCCCTCACAAATTTTGCGGAATTGTTCACCCTTAGTGCGACTTTTCGCATTTTTACGTTTTGGTTTACGATTTTATTTGTTTTTCCTTATGTTTTAACTGTACCGCAGATACATTGCAATAGAAGCCACCCATCTCCACCATAATCACACTCTACTGGGTCCTCTTGCAACATAGAGGTATCCTGGCTATGTACGTATATCTGATGCAACGGCACCACCTTCAGGTAACAAATTAATACTACATTCGAATGTTAATGCCATATCAACACTCACAGAGTATTTCCTACCACTGCAGTGATGACACTATCGATTATTTCTATGAAGGTTCACAGGCTCAATAGTCCCTTTAACAGGAACTCCATGTGTAAAGAAATGGAAAGACTTAAGGGGGATGTGATTTGCATTCAAGAAAGTCTTTTATGACCTCTAAACAACCCAAATGCTCCCACAAAGCATACCCGAATATTTTTAAGGCAACTGCTCTGGTTAAAAAAAGGGGTGTGATGGTGGCTATCAAACATTCTATTGCATTTAAGTTACATGATTTAATCTGCGACCCTAACGGAAGATACATCATCTTGACTTGTGACTTGAACCATGCTACATACACCCTGGTTAATCTTTACGCTCCAAACAGGAGACAACTGAGATTCTTGACTTCTCTACTAAAAAAAGGTGGAGAAAATCAAGAAAGGATCCCTACTTTTGTGCGGAGACTTCAATTGTGTGCCTAACAAAACTATAGATTGTTCCCACCCACAGTCGTCACGAAAACTTGAGATCCAATCCCTCCTTGCAGAACATAATTTGTATGACACATGAAGGTGCCCTTATTCCTCGGAAAGGGACTATACCCACTATTTATTTCCTCATCGGGCATATTCTAGGATTGACCTTGTTCTCTCAGATCTAGCTCTGTTGCAAAAGACAATTCACTCTATTACTTGGTCGGACCACGCTCCTGTGTCCATATCTCTCCAGGATCGGAAATCTGATCCCCCAACCTATTTATGGAGGAACAATGTTGTTATACTTTCTAATACCACCCAGACCACTAGACTGGACTTTCAGCTTAAGGAGTTTTTTCAAATTAACGACAACAAGGACACCAATATAGCATCCTTGTGGTGCTTGCACAAAACGTTCAGCCGGGGTCTACTAATTCAGGCTGCAGACAACAACAGGCAAAATTACCCAATATCAAAGATCCACATTCAGGCACACTTGTACACCACCCGACAAAGATTGCCAATGCTTTTATGAAATATTATAGGGATCTTTATTACCTCCATCTTGACAAAGATACCCCACAACCCACTGAACTAGCCATTAACTAATTTCTTAGTTCACTCACTTTGCCCTCATTGAACACAAATCAACTGACGTCACTCAATTCTCCAATTCTCCACAAAGAGATTATTGACACTATTAAGGCCCTTCCAAAAAACAAATCACCAGGAACAGATGGTTTCTCTTCGGAATATTATAAAGTATTTTCCCAGACTTTAGCTCCATATCTGTGTACCCTGTTCAACAGCATTGCCTCATCATCTGCCTTTCCTGAAGAAATGTTACAAGCAACTATTGTTACTCTGCCGAAACCGGGTAAGAAGCCGGATTCCCCACAAAACTATTACTGCGTTCTTAGTGAAAGCTGACCAGGTGGGTTTCGTAAAGGGGAGACAGGCCCCTGACGGCACTAGGCAACTGTTTAACCTGCTATACCTACTAGAAAAAAGAGGGACTCCTGCAGCATTTTTGGCATTGGATGCAGAAAAAGCCTTCGATAGGGTGCATTGGGGCTATCTTAGGGCAACCCTACAAAAATTTGGCCTTCAAGGTACTATATTATCAGCAATACCTGCGTTATATACCCAACCATCGGCTAGAGTTTTTTTGTCCAATGCCATCTCTGAAAAATTTTACATTACTACGGGTTGCCCGTTATCCCCTATTATTTTCACTCTAATGATGGAACCGCTAGCTGAGGCAATCAGGAATGATAGGGGAGTATCAGGGGTAAACGTCGCAGGAGATATCCACAAAAAAGGCCTTTTTGCTGATGACGTAGTATTGACATTGACAAATCCGGGTTCTTCCCTGGCAAGGGTACAGGAATTATTACAAGAGTATGGTGCAGTATCATATTATAAGTTGAATGTTAATAAGTCATGTATTTTACCAATTAATATCTCTAAAACACCGATATCTCGACTTAAGGAGCGTTTTCCGTTACAATGGATGGCCAATTCCCTTTCATACTTAGGCATTAAGATAGTCTCCCCTACCGCCAATACCTATGATGCCAATTTTACCAAACTTCTTGATACTATTAAAACTGACTTGGCGCATATTGCTACCTTTGAACTATCTTGGCTGGGCAAGATAGCTGCTTTAAAAATGATCCTTCTACCCAAAATTATCTATTATTTTGGAACTATCCCTATTAATATGCCAGAATCATTTTTCGCACTTCCGGATATACTTTTTAGGAAGTTTATTTGGCAGGGCAGAATGCCTAAAATCACATTTTCCACCATACAGAGACATAGATCTGCAGGGGGAACAGGCTTTCCAACACTCCGCAACTACTATAGAGCGGCTGTCTTGGATCAGATGAAAGCTTGGTTTGAACCAGAGCCGACTAAATTGTGGGTCAGAATAGAAAAGCTTGTTCTAAAAAACAAAGACCTACCCGCTTTACTATTAGCCAAGCTAACTAACTTACCGTTAACCACTTAACCCCAGAACCATATTGCTGGTCAAAGACCAGAGCACTTCTTGCTATTCGGCACTGCGTCGCTTTAACTGACAATTGCGCGGTCGTGCGACGTGGCTCCCAAACAAAAATTGGCGTCCTTTTTTTCCCACAAATAGAGCTTTCTTTTGGTGGTATTTGATCACCTCTGCGGTTTTTATTTTTTGCGCTATAAACAAAAATAGAGCGACAATTTTGAAAAAAAATAATATTTTTTACTTTTTGCTATAATAAATATCCCCCAAAAATATATAAAAAAAAATGTTTTCCTCAGTTTAGGCCGATACGTATTCTTCTACATATTTTTCATAAAAAAAATCGCAATAAACGTTTATTAAAAGGTTTGCGCAAAAGTTATAGCGTTTACAAATAGGGGGTAGTTTTATGGCATTTTTATTAATAATGTTTTTTACTAGTAATGGCGGTGACTTTCGGTACTGTGACATTATGGCGGACACTTCGGACACGTTTGACACATTTTTGGGACCATTGGCATTTTTTATAACGATCAGTGCTATAAAAATGCATTGATTACTATAAAAATGCCACTGGCAGGGAAGGGGTTAACACTAGGGGGGGGGTTAACACCAGTGAAGTTATTCAGAGAGTTTCTACACAGTACTCTTATGAAAAAAAAATGCAAATCAGTCTAATTTGAGTTACTCCTTTAAAGCTCAATGGTTACCTTGGAATTCTAAGTTTCCTGAACAGTAACAAATCTTTATAATAGTATTTTCTCCTCTATGTATACCCATTAGATGGCAGCATCTGTTTCATGAGGTACAGTTGTTTTCTTCTTTTTCTTGTCTAATTTTCCTTTTTTATTATTATTATTTTGTTGTCTTTCTTTCATAATTAATTGGTGATCACACCATTTCTTAGAATAAGCCAATTGCTTTATGGAACAGTATATGTAGTGATCTCTTTGCAATTTCCTAGAACTAGGCATATGTATGTTCTATTCTCTATTGTATTATTTTGAACCGACTATGCTATACGCCAGTACCTTACCTATGTAGGGAGCCGTGGCTCCACATTGTGTAGTAGAATGCGTGGTTCCTGATAGATTGTGGAATATTGCAAATTGGTGTAAATGGAAAAGACCATTACATCGTAATTCTGAACATTGTTCTTTGTATTATAATGTGTTTTTTTTTTTTGCTTTTCTGTTCTTACTGGAAAATTTTTATAAAAACGAATTGAAAATACATTTCTACATTTAAAAGGCAAACAGCATCAACGTTAGGTTGGGTAGAAAAAAAGACTGTGGCTCATTTGAGAAAATCTGTTTGCATTTGCTTTCCATTGATGAAAATGAGATGTCAGCTGCATTGATTTTGGGATACATACTCTCTGAACCAAGGTAATACATTCACAAATAAAACTCTTTTAGTTGCTGGAAGTGACATAATGTTTAACCAGTTTGGACATGATGCATCAGGGTGACACAGATTATGTCTGTGGGAGACAATTATAAAAGTACCCCAGGTTATAATTAATGCTTTCGTTTTAAAAGCTAGGTTATTGTTTTAGGGCTTATTGGGCATTTAAAAGAAATTATGCACAAGGTTTTCACACTGGTTTCACAATGCTTGTTACTGGAAAAATGCCATCAGGGTGACTGCTCTAAATCATATTCCTCCTAAGAGGTATATGGAGATTTTTGGAGGTCATGATAAAATAGAGTAGAAGGACCCTGCCATCTACTATAGCGTGAATACGTATAACATGGTTATTGATGATTATTTAAGTGCACAGATGCTTACTTATTAGGAATCTTTGTGTGTAAACCAATGATATAAGTAAAGTAACAAGAGGTCTCTGGGCAGTTCTGAAACACAAGTGTAGTGGAAGCTGCAATCCCAGTAAGACACATAATGCTCATACATCTTGGGGGGCTGGACCTTGTCCTGTCACTGTCCACTACCTTAATTTCACGAATGCTACTAAATACAAATACAGTTTTTATCATCCTAGATATTTGGGATTTAGAGTTATCTGAACATACCTAATATGTATGGTTATGTCTGTTCCGCATATTACCTAAAAAGAAAAAAGGATGTACAGTATGTCTTCACTATATAGCTGTAATTTTATAATTAGACAGCAGAACTTCATAGTTCTCCACATGAGAAAAGATTATGTTCATCATGTACTACATTCTGAATAATGTGGACAGATATACAGTATAGCCCTAATTTGGGGTTCTTTTGCTTTATCCCCCATATATCCCAGTCTCTGTTTCCCTAGTCACTACCTCTGGCAGCAATAACTTCTGTATTCCAACCCTGTATACAGTATATTGACGTGTTCAGCTCAGTAGCTCCTTCTTCCTTCTTTTTGCTATCCAGTTGTGGCATGGCAGATGAGTGTGTGTGTGTGTGTGTGTGTGTGTGTGTGTGTGTGTGTGTGTGTGTAAAGTAGTAGCATTCAAGTTTAAAGGAGTTGTAAAGGAAAACATTTTTTTTGCTGAAATGACTGTATACAGGGTATAGAGACATAATAGTTAACTGATTCCTTTTAAAATTGATTAAAAATAGATACAAATCAATCATATAATGTACCTCTAGTTTCGTTTTTGCATCTAGTTTCGTTTTTGCATGTTATCCTGCCTCTGTGCTATACAGAGCCATAGAGCAGTGATGGTTTGGAAAATGAAACTAGAATCTCCCAGTACTGTGGTCATCAGGAAACAGACAACCAGGAAGTGTCCAGAACAGAGAAGAATTACAGCAACATCAGAGCAAAAACGAACAATGAAGACATGAAACCAGGACTGCAGTAAGGTAAAGGAAGCTATTTAGCTAAAAAATAAAAAATCCTTTAGTGACCCTTTAAGATTGGACCCTCTAGAGCCAGTCCTTGCTGAAACTGCAGCAGCTCCTTCATTTATAGCATACTCTGTATTGTATGTATCACTTAAACAAATATTTCATCTTATGCCACATTGCTTTCAAACAATGGAAGATTGCCAGAGGTATATCTTTATACAATGTATAACTAGTTTCCCAAATAGGGCTATAACAAGATGTAAGATGCAGTACACCCATGGGACTCATTTACTATGATGTTTGCAGCCTCTGAATACCATTCAGCAATGCTTCATCTGAACTTTCTAATTCATGGCAGAATTGCAGGTACTAAAACCATAAAAGACATTCCCTAGATAATTATTGGTGGGCTGACATCACATATCCCTAGCTAGCAAAACAATTCCAAGCATAGCATGGTCTTCATAAAACAAAAGGCATTTACATGTCATCGCTTCCACTCCAAATCTAAAAAACAAAATTGCTCTTGATTTTAGGAACAGTAAGCATAGCCAGACACATTTTTATTTTATATACCACTAGGGATGAGCTCGATGTTAGGGTCGAACATAAGTTCGACTCCAACATCGGGTGTTCGCCTGTTGATTGTAAAACAAACATTATGGGGCGTTCACGGCAAATTAGAGCGCTGCGAAACGCCCCGTAATGCACTGCAAGATCGCAGTGCATTGCTGTATGATGATTGGCCAAAGCAGGCACCTGACCTGCATGCTTTGGTCAATTCCAGAGCCCTCTGCTAAGAGAGCCATAATTGGCCGAAGGCAGGGTGCCTGCTGACTCACATGATTTTGAAAAGTTCTTTGGTCTGGGCCTTTTTTGACATGTGTGCAGCAGATCGCACTGTTGCTGTTTGCAACCTTTGTCTGAAACGGATCTAGCGTGGCTAAAACAGCAGTCGCTTGGGCACCACATGCTTGACCAGACATATGACGGCCTCCCATGCAGTCCATTGACAACAGCACTTGAAAGACCCACATCAAAGAACAAGGCGGACTTCTCCTTGCTCCTCATCTAGGATCTCCAACCCCACTATACCTCCAGTCCTCTCAAAAACCTGCACTGAAAGGAATGAAGGTATAGCATTAGGTGTCCCAATTCACTGATTCTGCAAAGCCTGCGAAAGGACCATAGGATTTGTGGTATCAAGCGGAGGGATCATTACTGACTGGCAACCCTTCTTGATCCACGTTACAAGTGTAAGGTTGCAGAACTCATCCTGCCTTTGCAGAGGGAGCAGAGGATAAAACATGCATTTCCAGACCCTGGGAGGTTACAATTTTCTGGTGCTGGACAACGTGTTACCGAGGCTTTGTTCAGTCAGAGAAAGAGCAGTGGAGAAGGTGGCCAGCTGACCGATGCATTCAGATAATTTTTCAGTCCTCAGCGCCAAGGTCTGATCGGTTCAAGCAACTGTCGCCAGTGTCTGCATTACATGGTACAGGAATATCTAGGGGCAAGAGCAGACTTGGAGACCTTTCCAACAGAGCATCCACTGAGTTACTGGGTCTTGAGGATGGACCACTGGCCAGAGCTTGCTCAATATGCAATTGAGCTACTGGTCTGTCCTGCATCCAGCTTTCTTTCTGAACCCACATTCAGTGATGCTGGAGGGTTTGTAACCGATCATAGAGTGCGCCTGTCCACAGACTCCATTGATAGGCTCACATTCATGAAAAATTAATCAGTCTTGGATCAGCAGCTACCAAGCACCTGATGCTGATGTAACCAATTTAATTCTCTATGGATGTTGGATCCCTTGAAGACTGCCTATGCCGAGTGACTATCCTATTCCTCCTCAATCTTGATGATGCTAGCTTCTAAGAATATTTTTGGTTAAGGATACCACCACCACCCCCAAAGGTCCAATTTTTCTGCCCCTGTTTAACAGGGGCATGTAATTACAATTCTTGATATAATATTTAACAGCAGGGCCTGTTCCTGCTCTCAACAAGAGTATCTGTGAGGGCTTACAGTGTTCTGGTACCACCACCACCACCAAAGGTCCAATTTTTCTGCCCCTGTTTAACAGGGGCATGTAATTGCAATTCTTGATATAATATTTCACAGCAGGGCCCATTCCTGCACCCACCAAGAGTAATGCCGCGTACACACGATCGGTCCATCTGATGAAAACGGTCTGATGGATTTTTCCATCGGTTAACCGATAAAGCTGACTGATGGTCAGTCGTGCCTACACACCATCGGTTAAAAAAACGATTGTGTCAGAGCGCGGTCACGTAAACCACGTACGACGGCACTATAAAGGGAAAGTTCAACTCCAATGGCGCCACCCTTGGGGCTGCTTTAGCAGATTTTGTGTTAGTAAAAGACGTTTTGCGCTTTTCTGTCTGTTACAGCGTGATGAATGTGCAATCTCCATAACGAACGCTAGTTTTACCAGAACGAGCACTCCCGTCCCCTAATTTAGTCTGAGCATGTGTGGATTTTTAAAACAAGATTGAATTTTTTTAACCGATGGATAAATAACCGATGGGGCCTACACACGATCGGTTTGGTCTGATGAAAACGGTCCATCAGACCGTTCCCATCGGTTTGACCGATCGTCTGTACGCGCCATTACTGTGAGGGCTTACAGTGTTCTGGTACCACCAACACCTAAGGCCCAATTTTCTGCAGAGTATATAGGGCAGGCCATATAGTATATATACTGCTGTTCAGAGTATATAGTGCCTGGGGACCTGTGGGACCCCCACGCCATAAAAAAAAATTGAGTGCAGGATTCCCCTTAATATCCATACCAGACACAAAGGGCCTGGTAATAGACTGGGGGGAACCCATTCTGTTTTTCTCAATGATTTTCATCTATATTAGCTAGGACCCGACAATACATTACAGCCGCAAGCAGTTTTAAATGACTTTTTTTTCCTTTAGAAATTTCATTTTGCTGCGGGACTGTTCTAAACACGGGAAAAATGTGCCACTTTACAGGCATCCTATAGACACCTCCCAGGCACAAAATTTAAAGGAATATTTCATTTTTATTGATTCACTTTAAGCATTATTAAAATCACTGCTCCCGTAAAACTGCAGTTTTTAAAACTTTTGTTTGCATTGATACATGTCCCCTGGGCCAGGACCCGGTCCCCAAACACTTTTTATGGCAATAACTTGCATATTACGCATTAAAATTAGCACTTTTGATTTTTCACGTTTGTTTCCCATAGACTTTAACAGGGTTTGCGTGTTCGAAGAAAATTTTTGGCTGTTCACATGTTCTGCTGTGAAGCAAACCAGGGGGTGTTCGGCTCATCCCTAGTAGCCACCTGGGCATCCAGACTCATCGGTTTTTACAGCTTATTATAAGTGTGAGGTGCCCCTACTAGTTCACTACATATGCCAAATGGATTGCAAGTATCTTCCTAGGGAAGCAATTCTCAGCCAATTAAATTTGGTTTGAGTTGATCTTCTAATGCCGCGTACACACGGTCGTTTTTTGTCTTGTAAAAAAACGTTTTTTTCTCATGAAAAAAAACGAAGTTTTTCAAACTTCATTTTAAAAAACGACGTTGCCTACACACCATCGTTTTTTAAAAATGCTCTAGCAAAGCGCGGTTATGTTCAGCACGTACGACGACACTCTGTTCCATTCAAGCTTGCGTCATAACTTGCTTCTGAGCATGCGCGGGTTTAAAAACATTGTTTTAAACGTCGTTTTAGCCCACACACAATCATTTTTATGACACAAAAAATTACATTTTGAAAAACGTCATAAAAAATTGAAGCATGTTCGATTTTTTTTTTGTCGTTTTTCAGAAGACATAAAACGACGTTTTGCCCACACACGATCATTTTAAATGACGTTTTTAAAAATGTCATTTTTTTTCATCACAAAAAACGACGTGTGTACGTGGCATAAGATGCATTCATTGGTAATTATTAAATTTTCATAATGTCTGAGCACTCCTAGCCTAACATAACACATAACTGAAAGCGGTGACTGTTTACACTATAGGACCTCTCTAAACACCTTGAGGCCGGATTCACACTAGTGTGGTGCAAATTTCAGCTCTCTTATCTCTGCAGAGAGATAAGAGAACTGTTCAGCAGATCCACTGCGTTTTAGCTGCAGATGAGCTGCGAATTTGGAGACCTGGGAGAGGGGAGGGGGAGGGGGGGAAGTGTATTGAGCTGAATGAGAGAAATCCTGAAGAGAAATGAACACATCTGCGAATCAGCTGCGTACCCATAGAAGATAATGGGCCTGAATTTGCACCTGAGCAGCACCGCAAGGCCTAAAATATGCACACTTTTTTTGGCAATGCGCAGTGCGAATGCATCGCACATATGTGAACCAGCCCAGCCTCATTGAAAACAATGTATTTAGAAATGTTCTGCGTATTGGAGGCGGTTTAAGCCGCACTCAATTCGCATAGGTGTGAACCCGGCCTTAAACTTATATTATTGTGGATTACAGACAACGTCCTAGAATCCTTAAATCTCTTTTTAGAAGCATGGCAAAATATACAGCCCAACAGTATTTATTATCATTCATATATATTACATGTACAGCAATGTGCTTGGAGACCGTGTGTCACCTGCTCACTATGCTATGTGCAGGGGGAGCAGAAAAGTCAAAGGAGGTTAATAGACTTGTATACTGACCGCATTTGACTTTGGAAATCGAAGTACTGAATGACAGCCATGCTGTGGAACCCTATGGACCATTGGACTATGGTACCCAAAAGGAGACAGTGATAGGAAGGAGAAAGGGCTGTATTTCCCCAGGCTAAAGATGAAAGATCTTTTATTCCAATGATGGTACTAGAGTGATCACATCTGTCTATCTGGCTGTACGCCCACCTGACACAAGCCTGCAACCTGAGCCAGAGAATGGGGGTCCTGCATGCTGAGGCACCTGAAAGAGCAGATCTAAATGTTCCGAAGCTGGGGACTGAGGTATTAGCAAGACAGACTCTTGCTGCAGAAAGACCAGAGAGCTGTAGACCTGTGGGCTGAGGACTGGAGCCACTTCAGATAGATCCAGAGGACAATTGAATGGTGGGACCATTGCAGGTTTATCGCAGGGTCACCTGTGACACCACAGGGAAACCAACGGAAAACCCCTGGTGGCCCGCCCTTGGCTATTTAAGTGCTGTCATGGAGGGTCTCGCGTCATTCGGCGGGCGTCTCCCATGGTGGCGGAATCGATCGTGGCGGCGTGTATCGTCGGGTCATGGAAGGATAACATTGCTGGATTTTTTTTTTCTTTTTTACTTTTTTATTAAAGCTGTGTGTGCTTTTTTAACATTTTTGTCACTTTTTTGGGTGAAATGGTAGGGGTACAATGTACCCCGTTATCAATTCACATAGGGGTCGGGGATCTGGGGATCCCCTTTGTTAAAGGGGCTTCAAGATTTCGAGAAGGCCCCCGCCCGCAGACCCCCAAAACCACTGGGCAAGGGTTGTGGGTATAAGGCCCTTGTCCCAATCAACATGGATGTCCCCATGTTAAGGGCATGTGGTCTGGTACAGTTCAGGGGGAGCACTCTCTCGTCTCCCCCCTATTTCCTGCGGCCCGCCAGGTTGCTTACTCGGATAAGGGTCTGGTATGGATTTTTGGGAGAAACTCCATGCCATTTTTTTTATTTTGGTGCGGGGTTCCCCTTAAAATCCATACCAGACCTGAAGGGTCTGGTATGGATTTTGAGGGGGACCCCTACACCATTTTTAAAAAAAAATTGGAGCAGGGTTCCTCTTAATATTCATACCAGACCTGAATGACCTGGTATGGAATTTGGGGGGACTCCCACGCAATTTTTTTTTAAATCTTTGATTCGGGGTTCCCCTTAATATTCATACCAGACCCAAAGGGCCTGGTAATAGACTGCCCCCCATGCCATTTTTTTAAATTACTTTTATCTGTATTGCTGGGACCCGAAAATTCATTATAGCCACGAGTAGTTTTAAATTACCTTTTTTCCTTTAGAAATTTCATTTTGTGCAGGGACTGTTCTAAACACGGGAAACATGTGACACTTTACAGGCATACTATAGACACCCTCCAGGTATGACATTTAAAGGAATATTTCACTTTTATTGTTTCACTTTAAGCATTATTAAAATCACTTCTCCTGAAAAAACTGCAGTTTTTGAAACTTTTTTTGCATTGATACATGTCCCCTGTGGCAAGATCCAGGTCCCCAAACACTTTTTATGACAATAACTTGCATATTAAGCTTTAAAATTAGCACTTTTGATTTCTCCCATAGACTTTTATAGGGGATACCATGGCTTTCGAATTTGGGTAAAGGATTGTCACTTAGCAGTATAATACACTGGTTACAGGAAAGTTATTATAACACTGTTCATGACTGCAGATAATGTTATCTACTATGACTTTGCTTTATGCTGATTTTCAGATTATCAGGTATAGCACAATGCAACTATATACTGTACACCAAACTGCTACAAGCTAGTGATCATACTGTCCAATGGATTGTGGTTGATTAATTTCTTGATTTGCTGATTTATTAATATACTGCCATTTACTTTAACTTTTAACTATATACTAAGTTCTGTTTCCACTAATCAGATTGGTGTCTACTTCCTGATACTGTAGAGCTGTGTGCAGAATATTTATCTTTGTCCTCTCAACAGTATTACAATTTCTATCTGCTTAACATGGTTTATCAGAGGGTCCAAAGTTGTCCACAGAGTTGAGGCAAAGAGTTGAGAACCCAAAGGCAAACTCTTTTGGCTTTGCATCTTGGCATGGGTGACGACATGTTCTATAGGATAGTTGAACCCTGTACTCTATATTTTATTTGGTTTGTGTTTTGGTTTTTATTGAATGTTCCAATAAAAGTTATATTTTTTATACATGCAGTGTTCTCTTCATATCTATATGTTCTTCCAAAAGTCCCTGGCTACTATTAATATTGTTTATATACTTAGGAAACTGGACTAGAGATGGACTCTCTTCTCTGAAGAGTGTCACAAGGAAGCTGGTTGGGGACATTGTGAGCAAGACCCTTTAACTATAGCTTCAGGTGTGCCTGTGCTCTTAGGGTTAGACACAAGAGGTTGCTACAAGGACTGTGACTGAACTTAACCACTTAACCCCCGGACCATATTGCTGGTCAAAGACCAGAGCACTTTTTGCGATTCGGGACTGCGCCACTTTAACTGACAATTGCGCGGTCGTGCGACGTGGCTCCCAAACAAAATTGGCGTCCTTTTTTTCCCACAAATAGAGCTTTCTTTTGGTGGTATTTTATCACCTCTGCGGTTTTTATTTTTTGCGCTATAAACAAAAATAGAGCGACAATTTTGAAAAAAAATTATATTTTTAACTTTTTGCTGTAATAAATATCCCCCAAAAATATATAAAAAAACTTTTTTTTCCCTCAGTTTAGGCCGATACGTATTCTTCTACCTATTTTTCCTAAAAAAAAATCGCAATAAGCATTTATTGATTGGTTTGCGCAAAAGTTATAGCGTTTACAAAATAGGGGGTATTTTTATGGCATTTTTATTAATATATTTTTTTTACTAGTAATGGCGGCGATCAGCGTTTTTTTTTCGGTACTGCGACATTATGGCGGACACTTCGGACACCTTTGACACATTTTTGGGACCATTGGCATTTTTATAGCGATCAGTGCTATAAAAATGCATTGGATTACTATAAAAATGTCACTGGCAGTGAAGGGGTTAACACTAGGGGGCGGGGAAGGGGTTAAGTATGTCCCTGTGTGTTCTTACTGTGGGGGGGGGGGAGTGGCCTCACTAGGGGAAACACTGATCCTCTGTTCATACATTGTATGAACAGAAGATCAGCATTTCCCCTGCTGACAGGACCGAGAGCTGTGTGTTTACACACACAGCTCCCGGTCCCCGCTCTGTAACGAGCAATCGCGGGTGCCCGGCGGCGATCGAGCCCGCCGGGCACACGCACGAGGAGCGGACGTATAGCTACGGGCTCTCGCCCAGAAGAGCCGACCTGCCGCCGTATTATGACGGTGGCTGGTCGGCTAGTAGTTAAAGAGTTTCAGACTAGCTGGATGTCCCAGGCTCAGCATTAAATAGGGCTTTAAATAATAAGACTTTTTTAGCTAGATCCACAGAGATTGCCTTAACTTTAAGGCGGCGTAGCTTAGCGTGTTTAGGCTACGCCGCCGTAAGTTAGCGAGGCAAGTACTTGATTCTCAAAGTACTTGCCTGCTAAGTTACAGCGGCGTAGCCTAAAGCGGGCAGGCGTAAGGGCGCCTAATTCAAATGTGTCTGAGGGGGTGTGTTTTAGGATAATGAGGCTTGACCCGATGTGATTGACGTATTTTTTGAACTGCGCATGCGCCGGGCGCCTACATTTCCCAGTGTGCATTGCGGCTAAGTCCGCCGCACGGGCCTATTGATTTCGACGTGGACGTAAACTACGTAATTCCCTATTCACGGACGACTTGCGCAAACAACGTAAAATTTTCGAATTTCGAAGCGGGAACGGCGGCCATACTTTAACATTACTATTCCAACTATTTGTTGGAATAACTTTAGGTGTAAATGTACTGCGTCGGCCGGGCATACGTTCGTGAATAGGCGTATCTACTGATTTACATATTCTACGCCGACCGCAATGGAAGCGCCACCTAGCGGCCAGCTTAAATATTGCAACCTAAGATAGGACGGCGCAAGCCGTCGTATCTTAGATATGTTTAAGCGTATCTCTGTTTGAGAATACACTTAAACATAGGTCGGCGCAGATTCTGAGTTAGGTCGGCGTATCTACTGATACGCCGACCTAACTCTACCTGAATCTAGCTATTTGAAGGACTTTGTTTGAGAATCTGAACTTGTGCCTGTGTGTGTTTTGGAGTATCCTGCACCCTCATTCCTCTCTCATGTTCAAGTGCTGCAATAACACTTCAAATGGACACCCTGGGGGTTATTTGCGAAAAGGCAAATCCACTTTACACTACAAGCGCAAGCTACAAGTGCACATGGAAGTGCAATCGCTGTAGATCCGAGGGGGACATGCAAGGACAATAAAAAAAAAACAGCATTTTAGCTTGCACGTGATAAAATCAGCAGCGCTTCCCCTCATTTCAGATCTTCCCCTCAGATTTACAGCGACTGCACTTCCAAGTGCACTTTGCACTTGTAGTTTGCACTTGTAGTGCAAAGTGGATTTGCCTTTCATAAATAACCCCCCCTTTGTTTGTCGGTGTGCTCCAGAACTAATATCTGGGCCTGAAAGCCTCTGAACAGGTAAGGAAGACCAGTCTACTTCCAGTGGTCCCTTTGGGGATGAGAGCTAAATTTATAATGGTGTATGTGTCCTCATTGCAAAGATTCACCCCTCTATATATCCTGGTGATCATTGTCGTCATCTAGAAAATAGTTATTGGGAAATTTAAAATTTTAGACTTGTCTCCAGAACAAGAGGTAAAGGAAATCTTCCAATGGGGGTACCTGTTCTGAGAACAACTGTTTAACCACTTGCCAACCAGCTCCTGTACATATACGGCGGCAGGTTGGCTCTCCTGAGAAAATCGTCGTAGATGTACAGCGACTCCTTTAAGAGCCATAGGAGGCGCATATACCCCCTGCACGCTGGGGGAACCCAATGAGCGTAGCCAGGGGGGGTGCGATCGCTTCCGGCCACCCGTGATCGTGGGCACAATAGCCAGAACTGTGATTTGTGTGTGTAAACACACAAATCCTCTTTCTGACAGAGGAGAAGAGACAGATCTGCTGTTTGCAGTTATTGCGAACAGCGATATGTCTCCTCCCCCAGTCAGTCCCATCCCTCCACAGTTAGAAACACTAACTAGGGAACGCATTTAACCTATTGATTGCCCCCTAGTGTTAGCCCCTTCCCTGCCAGTTACATTTACACAGTAATCAGTGCATTTTTATAGCACTGATTGCTGTATGAATGTCAATGGTCCCAAAAATGTGTCAAGTGTCCACTCTGTCCACTGCAATGTCGCAGTCCTGCCAAAATTTGCAGATCACCGCCATTACGGGTAAAAAAATGTCATAAAAAAAATGCCATAAAAATTACATAAATCTATCCCCTATTTTGTAGATGCTATAATATATATGATTTTTTTGGGGATATTTATTATAGCAAAAAGTAAATATTGTTTTATTTTCAAAATTTTCACACTTTTTTGTTTATAGCGCAAAAAATAAAAAACGCAGAGATGAGCATACCACCAAAAGAATTCTCTATTTGTGGGAAAAAAGGACGTCAATTTTGTTTGGGTACAACGTCACACGACCGCTCAAATGTCAGTTAAAGCGACGCGGTGCCGTTTCGTAAAAAATTGCCTGGTCATTAAGGGGACAAATCCTTCCGGGGCTGAAGTGGTTAAGGAGGCAATTATCCTCAGAAACAGACAAGAAATCTGCAAAAATAAGCAATGGCAAAAAATAAACTGGGAGGGGCTTTAAACCTTCCTCATGCTATCCAAAACTAATAAAGGGTTCTGATTATACATGCCTTTTTAAGCCTGTATTTTGTTGTCATAAAGCATTGAGGGTGCTGTAAATCTATAAACAAGCAACTACAGGATACAGCTATGTGGTGGCTACATTTTAAAGTAATTTTATCTGTGAAGGGAATTCAGTTGTAAATTCAATTCAGTTTTGAACTTACACCATTTGTCATTGGACACAGAGGAGGCTGCCATATAATGAGCTAAAATATTAACCAAAAATGCAGTCAATCAATAGTCTGAATGCTTGTCATGCAGCCAGAAAACAAGTATCTTTTTTTAAGTCTTTTGATTTGCAAGGCACACCATTGCTGCAATTGCTGGCTTATGTCCAATAAAGAGAAATTAAATATTAATGCTTTGCCATGTTGTGAGTCTAGATTTTATTTCAATGAAAGGCCTCGTTTTTTTCCCCAACTAAAGTTCTTCTCCTCATTATCATTGTATTACTAAACAAAACAAGTTTTGCTTCAACTAACAAAATAAATTAAAGCCCATTCCCCTCTTTATCCTCTGCATTATTTCTATTGTCAGAAAATCTTTAGCTACCAAGGAGCTAATTTTCAATTGGTGTGCCTCATAAAGTGAGCTGAAAACAAGTCAGGAAATGTGTTATTTTTTTATCTAGAAATCAATACACCTTTCTATCCATCTGGGTTAGGAGCTTCCCAAAGCAAGTTATAAAATCTCATTATTGCCCATTTCACAAATGTTACAGAGCATAATAACTAATAATATCCCAGACTGATGAAAAAAAAAGAACATACAGGTTAGCCTATCGGCATTGTAAACCTGATTTTTTTTTATGATTCCTGACACTCAATATGACTGAGAAGGTGAGATAAGCAAATTGGTCCACTGTGTTCAAGATTAGGCTTCAGTGGGGATTTGCAAATACATTCATTAATATTTTACTTATGTATGAATGTATTTATTTATTTATTTTTACAATCACACCTAGTATTTGGATAAATGTTTATTAAAATTTTAAACGGGTACAAAGGTTCCAGAAAAAACAAGTATATGGGCTGATATTTTAATACCTGGAGGGCCAAAACAAATGCTGTTTACTGTGTGTAAGTAAGTAACTTTGTATGGTAACTAATAAAAGATTCTCCTACAAAGGTTAAAAGAAAACTAAATTTTCTTTTTAACTATGAGGGTTATCCTGTATCCCCATCCTACACTCCTTATCTTTAAAAGCATTGTCCAGGATTGCATTTTGGGTAAACAGTTTGACTGTACAGAGTTGCCCATATGGCATGGTCATATAATCTGCAGGATATATCATACTTGCTGACCAGTGAGTTGATTGCCATGGTGGTGCAACTGCCAGTTCCCCTACTGAAGGGTATGTCTGAATTAGTAGATCAAATAACTTTCATGTTTATCACAAATGCTCTGGTTACCTGGGGTGACTACCGTAATTATACAGCAAGATTACTGAACATAACAGAAGCCTGTAAGGCTCTTGTTCAATGTTTCCTTTGAAAATGTTAGTTGATTTTGATTTGAGTTGAATTTTGAAAACTGCAACTGTAATGCCCTGTACACACGATCGTTTTTTCCGATGAAAACGGACTGATGGATTTTTTCATCAGATATCCGATGAAGCTGACTTTCATCAGTCTTGCCTACACACCATCAGTAAAAAATCAGTTTGTGTCAGAACGTGGTGACTAAAACACTACGACGTGCTGTGAAAAATGAAGTTCAATGCTTCCGAGCATGTGTCGACTTGATTCTGAGAATGCGTGGATTTTTAACCGATGGACTTGCCCACAGACGATCGTTTTTTTCTATCGTTTTTTTAACCATCAGATAATTTTAAAACAGGTTCTACGTTTTTTCACCGATGGGAAAAAAAACGATGGGCCCACACACGATCGGTTCGTCCGATGAAAACGGTCCATCGGACCGTTTTCATCAGACAAACTGATCGTGTGTACAGGGCATTAGCCACATTTTTTTAATAGCATTTATGGGCGTTCATGGGCATTTTTTGGCATGAGTGTTTTTTGGTATTTGTTCAGTAGAAGTACTCCCTATAATGTAAAAAACGCTAAACGCGGCTAAATGCTGTACATTATAGGGAGTTTAGCAGTGTTTTTTTGGCTCTTTTCTTTTTACAGCTCAACAGCCTGTGCTCCTGGACGCACAAGCTGTTGTTTTTTCTTACTGCCCCTAATTGCTTATGCCTCCAAATGCCTTTGAAAGTTTGTGTGCATGGACACATAGGGCCTGATTTACTATGCTCTGTGCGCTGCGCTGGTTCATGCGTTAATTAGTACTCCGGGTGGAGGCTTAATTGGGCGCATGAACCAGCGTAGCAGCCGGCGCATTAAAAGTAATATGTAAAGCCGCGCCGATCTCCCTATAGAAGTCTATGGGAGAAATCAAAAGTGTTCATTTTAAAGGCTAATCTGCAAGTTTTGTCCTAAAAAGTTTTTGGGGACCTCAGTCCTGTCCCAGGGAACATGTATCAATGCTTTTTTTATTTTTGAAACGGACGTTTTTTCGGGAGCAGTGAAATTAATAATTCTTAAAGTGAAACAATAAAAGTGAAATATTCCTTTAAATTTGGTACCTAGGGGGGGTGTAATGTCAGCATGTGAAATAGCGCATTTTTCCCGCACTTATAACTGCCCCTGCACAAAGTGACATTCAGAAGGAAAAAAGTCATTTAAAAATTCACACGCGGCTATAATGAATTGTCGGCTCTGACAATTCTAAAGGGATTAATTCATAAAACAAACAAAAAAAATGTGTAGGGGTTCCCCCAAATTAAATTACCAGGCCCTTCAGGTCTGGAATGGATATTAAGGGGAACCCCGCCGTAAAAACCAAAACAAAAAAAGACGTGCGGTTCCCGGCAAATATCCATTCCAGGCCCTTCAGGTCTGGTGTGGATTTTAAGGGGAACTCCACCCCAAATTGAAAAAAAAAATGGCGTGGAGTCCCCCTAAAAATCCACACCAGACCCTTATCCGAGCACGTTGACCTGGCCGGCCGCAGAAAAGAGGGGGGACAGAGTGCGGCCCCCCCCCTCTCCTGAACCGCACCAGGCCACATGCCCTCAACATGGGGAGGATGTCCCCATGTTGATGGGGACAAGGGCCTCATCCCCACAACCCTTGCCCGGTGGTTGTGGGGGTCTGCGGGCGGGGGGCTTATCAGAATCTGGAAGACCCCTTTAACAAAGGGGACCCCCAGATCCTGGCCCCCCCCCTATGTGAAATGGTAATGGGGTACATTGTACCTCTACCATTTCACCCCAAAAAAAAGTCAAAGTGTTAAAAATGACAGTAGCTGGTTTTTGACAAATCTTTTAATAAAATCTTCTTTTCTTCTTTCCTTCGGGTTTCTTCCGCTGCTTCTTTCTTGGGTCTTCTCGTCCACATCTTGCCCGACGTGTTCTTCTATCTTCTCCGTCCGTCCTTCAGCCTTCTGGTCCCTCATCTTGCCCGTTGTCTTCTCCTGTCTTCTTCTCCGTCCGTCCGCCAGCCTCCTCGTCCGCATCTTGTGTCTTCTCCGGTCTTCTTCTCGGTCCGCCAGCCTTCTCGTCCCCGGACCCAGCGTTTGAATTTGATTTGGCCGCCGTGTTGCGCTCCTGGGACCCGCCCCCCTCTGACGCCACAAGTAAACTCCTTAGAAGGTCATGTGCGTCAGAGGGGGCGGGGTCACAGAGCGTCACACAGCGGGGGAATTCAATTTCAATCGCGCCGCCCGGAGAAGAAGTTCCCGCCGTGTCACACTCATGTGACCCCGCCCCCCTCTGACGCACATATGCCACACGCGGACTTTCATATGAGTTTACTTGTGGCGTCAGAGGGGGGCGGGTCCCAGGAGCGGGAACACGGCGGCCAAATCAAATTCAAACGCTGGGTCCGGGGAAGAAAAACATGTGGACGAGAAGGCTGGCGGACCGAGAAGAAGACCGGAGAAGACACAAGATGCGGACGAGGAGGCTGGCGGACGGACGGAGAAGAAGACAGGAGAAGACAATGGGCAAGATGCGGGACCAGAAGGCTGAAGGACGGACGGAGAAGATAGAAGAACACGTCGGGCAAGATGTGGACGAGAAGACCCAAGAAAGAAGCAGCGGAAGAAACCCGAAGGAAAGAAGAAAAGAAGATTTTATTAAAAGATTTGTCAAAAACCGGCTACTGTCATTTTTAACACATTGACATTTTTTTTGGGGTGAAATGGTAGAGGTACAATGTACCCCATTACCATTTCACATAGGGGGGGGGCCAGGATCTGGGGGTCCCCTTTGTTAAAGGGGTCTTCCAGATTCTGATAAGCCCCCCGCCCGCAGACCCCCACAACCACCGGGCAAGGGTTGTGGGGATGAGGCCCTTGTCCCCATCAACATGGGGACATCCTCCCCATGTTGAGGGCATGTGGCCTGGTGCGGTTCAGGAGGGGGGGGGCCGCACTCTGTCCCCCCCTCTTTTCTGCGGCCGGCCAGGTCAACGTGCTCGGATAAGGGTCTGGTGTGGATTTTTAGGGGGACTCCACGCCATTTTTTTTTCAATTTGGGGTGGAGTTCCCCTTAAAATCCACACCAGACCTGAAGGGCCTGGAATGGATATTTGGGGGGACCCCACGCCATTTTTTGGGGGGGTTTTTACGGCGGGGTTCCCCTTAATATCCATTCCAGACCTGAAGGGCCTGGTAATTTAATTTGGAGGGACCCCCATTTTTTTTTTTTTTTTGTAATGAGCAATGACTGTATTCTTTATAGCCATGAGTACTTTAAACTTCCTTTTTTTTGTTTCACTTCAGAAATGACATCTTGTACAGGGACAGTTCTAAGCACGGGAAACATGCGTGTACCCCCCCTCCCCCCCTGTATGAAATTTAAAGGAATATTTCACTTTTATTATTTCACTTTAACCACTTCCATACCGCGCCTATTCTGGCACTTCTCTCCTTCATGTAAAAATTATATTTTGTTCCTGGGAAATTAATCAGGACCCCCAAACATTATATATAATTTTTTAGCAGACACCCTAGGGAATAAAGTTAGCGGTCATTTTTTATTTGATTTCCAACGGTATTTGCGCAATAATTTTTCTAACGCCTTTTTTTTGGCCCAAAAAAAAAACACGGTTCATGAATTAAAAAAAAAAAAAACAGTAAAGTTAGCCCAATTTTTATGGATAATGTTAAAGATGATGTTACACCGAGTAAATAGATACCTAACTTGTCACGCTTTAATATTGTACACACTCATGGAATGGCGCCAAACTTCGGGACATAAAAATATCCATAGGCGATGCTTGTTTTT
This sequence comes from Rana temporaria, assembly GCF_905171775.1. Lineage (NCBI taxonomy): Eukaryota > Metazoa > Chordata > Amphibia > Anura > Ranidae > Rana > Rana temporaria. Next base: position 273,291,622 of record NC_053493.1, read on the forward strand.
TTTTTTACAGGTGACCAGTTCAGAGTTACAGAGGAGGTCTAGGGCTAGAATTATTGCTCTCGCTCTAACGCACGCGTCAATACCTCACATGTGTGGTTTGAATGGTGTTTACATATGTGGGCGGGACTTACATGCATATTTGCTTCTGAGTGCGAGCTTCTAGGGACAGGGGCGTTATTTTATTTTTTTGTTTGTTTTTTTTACCTCATATTTTTATTCTTGCACTTTTTTGACACTTTTTTTGATTTTGGATCACTTTTCTTCCTATTACAAGGAATGTAAACATCCCTTGTAATAGGACTAGTGTGTGACAGGTCCTCTTTATGGAGAGAGGCGGGGTCAATAAGGCTGGAAAGCATGGTATTGAAAAATAAATAAAAGTTCTCATGCTTTCAGCTGCAATCATGTTCGTTCAGCACAGTGGTGTAGTGTATAGCGCTTTGACCTAGCAGCAAAAGAGTCGTTGGTTCGAATCCCGCCCGTGACAGCATCTGCACGGAGTTTGCATGTTCTCCCTGTGCCTGCGTGTGTTTCCTCCCACAATATAAAAACACGCTGTAAATCGGATCCGGTCTAAATAAGCCCTAATATGCAGTAGTATATTTAGGTTTTGTTCTGCCCTAGGCCTGACTACATATCTGCACCTCCTAATAGAAAAATGACCCACCCCTTCCTGTCAAGGTCACACCCTGTTTTTGTATGACCCGCCCAGGAATTTTCAGGGGACCCACACACTAGTTCTGGGGGGGCACTGGATTCCCTTAACCACTTCCATACCAGGCACTTACGCACCTTCCCGCCCAAGCCAATTTTCAGCTTTCAACACTGTCGCACTTTGAATGGCAATTGCGCGGTCATACAACACTGTACCCAAACAAAATTGGCGTCCTTTTTCCCCCACAAATAGAGCTTTCTTTTGTTGTTATTTGATCACCTCTGCGATTTTTTTTTTGCGCAACAACTAAAAAAAGACTGCAAATTTTGAAACAAAAAAACGTTTTTATTTTTTTAGGTTAATTTTTTTGTAAATAAGTTTTTCTCTTTCAATTACGGGCACTGATATGGCGGCACTGATGGGCACCGATGAGATGGCACTGATGGACATCGATGAGGTAGTACTGACGGGCACAGATGAGGTGGCATTGATTGGTGGCGCTGGTATGCGGCACTGATGGGCACTCATAGGCGGCACTGATGGGCACTCATGGGCGGCACAGATGGGCACTCATGGGCGGCACTTATGTGTGTCACTGATGGATACTTATGGGCGGCACTTATGGGTGGCACTGATGGATACTTATGGGTGGCACAGGTGGGCACTGATAGGTGGGCACTGTGCATGGATGGGCACTGTGGGGTGGCACTGATGGACACTGTGGGGTGGCATTGATGGACACTGTGGGGTGGCACTGATTTTCCCAGGTTGCCAGTCAGTGCCCATTTGTGGGCACTGATTGGCATCTTTTTTCTTTTTTTTTAATGCTTTTTGTTTTTTTTTTCAATATTTTTTTTTTTTTTGCACACCCTGGTGGTCCAGGGTGGGCATCCCTGGTGGTCCAGTGTGGTGATCCGAGGGGGGGCTGCGCTGATAAACAATCAGCGCGAACGCCCCCTGTCAGGAGAGCCGCCGATCGGCTCTCCTATACTCGCGTCTGTCAGACGCGAGTGAGGAAGAGCCATCGATGGCTCTTCCTGTTTACATCGTGATCAGCCGTGATTGGACACGGCTGATCACGTGGTAAAGAGTCTCCGTCTCCGTGAGAGACTCTTTACCAAGATCGGAGATGCAGGGTGTCAGACTGACACCCCGCATCACCGATCGCCGCGCTGCGTGCCCCCACAGGCGCGCGCGGCATGAAATCCTGCAGGACGTCCTGTCAGGATTGTGTAACCACTTCCCGGACGTAAATCGGCCATAGGCTGGGCGGGAAGTGGTTAATTTGCATAGTTTTTCTCTCACTTCCTGTTTGGCTATGGGGCAGGAAGTGAAGGCAAATCTCCCCAATTGGACACAGATAATACAAAATAAACTGACAGGGCCTATAACCCTCCCTCACTCTATCCAAAATTAAAGAAAAACTTGTTGATTATAGTTCTTGTCAGGGGCGGACTGACCATTGAGTCACTCGGGCACTGCCCGAGGGCCCCATGCCACTAGGGGGCCCCATCCGGGTTGCCAGGCTCAGTAAAACCAGGGACAGTATGTAAAAATCTGTGTTTTTTTTAGATCTGTCCCTGATATGTCCGAAAATGACATGCTTTTAATGTGAATATCCCAAGATTTTAGCTGCCCGCCTCTGCACTACCTCCTGGCGTGGTGGCCATCTGTAAGCCAGAGGGGCCCCATAATCTTCTATTGCCCGGGGGCCCCATGAGTTGTCAGTCCGCCCCTGGTTCTAGCTTAAGCACAAATTTCATAGAGTTTTATTGAGAGCCCTAAGAAAATATAACCATGCCAATAGGCCAGGATACAGCGTGGCTAATATGTAGGAATGTGTGTGTTAGAGCACCCCACCCAATGTTAACTAAAAAATTATTAATTTGCAAATAAGTATTATCTGCTCATTTTTTTGGGGATGTCTGCACCCCTGATAGTGACAACATTTGTGAGGTGTCTTCACCCTTTCTAATTCATTCACTTCCTGTCACATAGCCAAACAGGAAGTGAGGGTAAAACCTTACTAATATCTTTTCTTGGGGACACAGAGATCAATCTAAATAGTTTCCCATTATGTAAATTGCACTCTAGCATTTTGCTGTGTACACCCCAAATTATTAGGGATCTTGGACTTTGGGGTCCATTTACTAAAGGCAAATCCACTTTGCACTACAAGTGCAAAGCAAGGAAGAAAGAAAACAAAACAACTTTGCTTCTACAGGATTGGATGTTAAAACCATCAGTGCTTCCTCTCTGATTTTCAGCAACTATGCTTGTACTGCAGAGTGGCTTTGCCTTTACTAAACCCCAAACTAAATAATCATTTGGGGCAGGGATCCTCAAACTACGGCCCTCCAGCTGTTGTAGAACTACACATCCCATGAGGCCTTGTAATGCACTGACATTCACAGACATGACTAGGCATGATGGGAATTGTAGTTCCTGAATAACTGGAGGGCCGTAGTTTGAAGACCCATGATTTGGGGTGTACACAGCAGTGCTGGAGTGCAATTTGCTTAATGGGGACACTAGTTAGATTGACCTGTGTCCCCAAGAAATGACACTGGTAGGGTTTTAACCTCACTTCCTGTTCAGCTGTGTGACAGGAAGTGAAGCCAATTTTAAGAAAAGGGACACAAAGCTCAACCCAAAAATAAAAAAACACAAAGCAGGGGTTCTAACACTCACTTGGCTTCCCTCAAACACCCACAATTTGAATAGGATTGCCTTGCGCTAGATTTAAGCACAGTGCTGTAAATCAGCACGTCAAGCCTGTCCACCAATAGCAAACCCCCCCCCCCCACACCCCACACAGGCCATGTTTGCAGGTTTTCCTTCATCTTGCACATGTGCTTTAAAAGACAGTCTGGACAGCAATTCTTGATAAGAGAAATCCACAAAACATGTCCTGTCGGGGGTACTTGAGGGCTGAGGACCACTGCAGAAAAAAGAAAATACTTACCAGTTTTGTCTTTAAAGTCATGGAGAATAAACATGGCAAACATTTCATGATTACACACCAGGAAAGAAGCTTAGGGGGGGCGTGGTTTGCCTTGAGGGAAGATGGCAGCTTAGCTCGAGAGCTCTGTCCCACTTCGGCCCGAATTAAACCTTTCTGCGGGATTCTCACCCTCTTTTCTACACGTATCATGGGGACATCATCCCGTGGAAGTTCGTCATCCCGATCCCGGTCTCCGAGAGACATCTCCGGCTCGAGTCAGACCATTCCGGAGATCTTCAGGACAAAGAGGCCTGTCATGGCGGCGCAGCTTCCCGCCTCCACATCACCTCAGCAGCATGTAGAGCTCACGCTCTCTCCTACAATGCCTCCTCCTGCTTCAGAGATTTCCAACCCGGCTCATTCCACTCACCTTAGTATCCAGGACCTCCGGGCGGTGGCAACCGACATAAAGGACACTTTATCCGCGGCAATATCGGACCTCCGCCAGGAACTACAGGCGATAGCGGGCAGGGTCCAGAGAGTGGAGAACGCGACGATGGTACAACACACCGCCATTAAGCGCGTGGCCCACAAGCTTGACTCTCATACCCTTTAACTCCGGGATATCCAACGCCATGTCGAAGAACTCGACAACAGGGGCAGAAGACACAATCTGCGGATCCGAGGTCTCCCGGAAATCGTCGAGACCGACCAGATTGCCCTGGCGGTGTCTGGCATCTTCAACGGCCTCCTGGACAGGCCGCCAGAAACGCGGATTGCCATGGAACGCATACACAGGGCCCTCCGCCCGCGGGGCAGAGACACCGATCCCCCGAAAGAGATATCATTTGTTTTATAAATGACTACGAGATCAAGGAGACGGTCCTCAAGAAGGCTCGAGAGAAAGACCGGCTGGAGTATGATGGCCGCCCGATTCAAATCTTTCAAGACCTCTCGGCCATCACGCTCAAGAATCGCAGGGACCTCCGACCCCTCTTGGATGTTCTGAGGAACAAGGGAATTCGCTACCGCTGGAAGTTCCCCTTCGGTTTGCAGGCCACCCACTTAGGCCGTTCGGCTCTCCTAAGAGTCCCTGAGGAATTGGAGTCTTTTTGCAAACAATTGGACCTACCGCCTGTTCATCTCCCGGACTGGTACGCGGAATTCCAAGTCCCGGAGCTCTCTCGCCGAAACATGGAAGAGGAACCCATGGAGGCCCAGGACGTTAGATACCGCAGGAGGCGTTCTCCATCCCCTTCGAGTCTTGGTCTCCCTGCACAGGGCCACCCTCTACCGTCCAGCCCGTCCGCGGCCCCGCTACCTCGTAGGGCTCGTCGTGATCACCCGGTGATCCTGCGCTAGATGGACTTCTGGGGACTGATTGCCTCCCAGGTACTGTTTCGCTATGGAGCCTGCCTGCTCAGAGGTACCTGAAATGCCCGCTTCTCCTTTTCTCCCTGCCGCCCTGGCCCCCCCTGCTCGGCGTAAGCTGCCCAGACGGTTAGAACAATCCACCGACCTGCGATATGATACCCAGTTGACTGTCTTCCCTTCTCCACACCTATCTCACTTGAGGTCCGGAGGTGAGTGTTTCTATGGACTCTGCTGTTCGTCACTGGCTTCGGGTGCTTAGGACCCTATCCGTGAGCGGTTGAGTGAGCCTCAATCTGCCGTACCCCGGAACCACCAGTCCTTAGATTAACATTGCACGCATCGCAAGGCTACTGTTTTCACCGGTTTACATCCGCCGGCGGGGTCCCCCGCACTCCTCACAAGCATCATAAACGCCCAGCCCTGCCTTTGGCTGATAACCGCTGAACACTGCACGTCCGTCCGGCTCCCCGACCTTGCAGAGCATTGTCTACCACCGGGACACTTTGGCTACGACACTGTCCTCGGATACCAACGGACTGGCTTCCTTGACAATGTTGGGTAACGTTATGGTGTCTTAACTACGCCTGTAGATATATCTGATCCTATCTCTTCACTGGGTACAGATCGGTTGGGACGGGTTAGGATCACAGTGTATGGGGTCTGAGCCTGGGCGCATCTCCCCTCCAGGTCCATTGGTACACTGGGCTGCATCTGTAAGCTCGGTATTGGGAGAGTCAAGATCAGCATACGGCGGAACGCCCCTCCACAATACACAGGCTAACGCTGCCTGCTTGGCTTTGCCCAATACTCCGGAGTGAGAGACCCGACCCCGAAGGAGGTTTACTCCGTCTGTCAGTTTACCGCGCAAAGCGCTCCTCCTCCTCCCTCCTTCCCTCCTCCTCCCTCCTTTCCTCCCTCCTTCCCTCCTCCCTCTTCCCTCCTCCCCTCCTCCCTCCTTCCCTCCTTCCCTCCTCCCTCCTTCCCTCCTTCCCTCCTCCCCTCCTCCCTCCTTCCCTCCTTCCCTCCTCCCCTCCTCCCTCCTTCCCTCCTTCCCTCCTCCTCCTCCTCTCTCCTTCCCTCCTTCCCTCCTCCTCCCTCCTTCCCTTCTCCTCCTCCTCCTCCCTCCTTCCCTTCTCCTCCTCCTCCTCCTCCTCCCTCCTTCCCTCCTCCTCCTCCTCCTCCTCCCTCCTCCTCCTCCTCCTCCCTCCTTCCCTCCTCCTCCCTCCTTCCCTCCTCCTCCCTCCTTCCCTCCCGCCTCCTCCTCCTCCCTCCTTCCCTCCTCCTCCTCCTCCCCTCCTCCTCTCCTCCTCCTCCCCCCTCCTTCCCTCCTCCTCCCTCCTTCCCTCCTTCCCTCCTCCTCCTCCTTCCTTCTCTTCCCTCCTCCTCTTCCCTCCTCCTCTGCCCTCCTCCTCTGCCCTCCTCCTCTTCCCTCCGCCTCCTCCATACGAGTCTGAAACGGTTTGATGCACCTTCCTAATCTCAGGGTAGACAGGGGTTATCAATAGAGAGCATGGCTCACCACCTGGGAGGCGGTCAACGCCGATTTTTCTTGATAGTTACAGTGATTGCAGGTTCTAACTGTTTGTATTATTTGCTATGTCTCAGGCATTGAGGGAAGATGTCGCTCCCTATTTTTGCTTCTCACCGATACGGATCGACTAGGCTCGGGAAGTTATTAAGCCCCCCCCCATAATTTTACACACCCCGCCTGCCTGTCTTTAAAGCGTTGCTGGGCGCTGATGGAGATGGAGAGCATTTTTTGGAATTCTCTTATTGTTTAACGGTTTTTCTGAAAGACAAACCAACCCCCACGCAGTGGTCCTGAGTTTTGTGCTTAGCCCACTGACCGATTTCCGGTACCCCGTTTTTCTTTTATTTTCTGTTTTTGTTCAGGTTTTTTTTTTTTTTTTACCACAGGCCCTGGTCCCGTGAGACGGGAGAGGGTCTGTGCTAGTGACCGGAAGCCTTTCCTCTGATCCCCTCCCCTCCCCCATCTCCCTTATCCCGGCCTGCCACAGCTCTACTAGACCCCTCCACCCTTCCCATTGGTGACATATCTTACCTTTGCACTTTTTGACTGACACAATGACACCCGCTAACGACCATACACTGAAAGTCATTTCATTGAATGCACGTGGACTCAACGTTCCTGAACGACGTACCCACCTTCTGTTAGATATGCACAGGGCCAAGGCCGATATTGTTTTCGTGCAGGAAACCCATTTCCGAACGGACTCCACGCCCAAACTGTATAATCACTATTTCCCTACTGTCCACCATGCCACTAATCCGACTAACAAATCCAAAGGGGTATCTGTTCTGATAGCTAAACACTGCCAGTTCCAACTGACCGATTCCATGGCGGATCCGGAAGGTAGGTACTTATTTTTGAAGGGAACGTATCTGAATCGACCTATCACCTTAGCTAACGTTTACGCCCCAAACTCACGTCAGGTAGCTTTTTTCGCCTCGGTGTCGGAAAAGCTAGCCTCCTTTAAGTCAGGCATCCTATTACTTGGGGGCGACTTCAATGCGCCGCTCAACCCAACCCAGGACACTTCCACGGGTACCTCATCCCTCCCGTACACGGCCTTACGGAGAATTAAAGCGCATCTGCAAAACCTCCTAGTGCATGACACGTGGAGGACCCTGAATCCTACAGGTAGAGACTACACCTTCTATTCCCCCACACACAATAGGTACTCTAGGCTAGACTATCTGTTCATTACACAAGAAGATCTCCCCCTGTTGAAAAGCGCTTCCATTGATCCCATGGTTCTCTCGGATCATAGCCCGGCTTCGGCCACGCTGTCCTTCCCAGTGACCCGACCACGGTCGCACGTTTGGAAACTAGACCCCTCCTTACTCACTGACCCGGCCATAGCCGCCGACTTAGAAGCTCGCCTCAAATTGTTCTTCCTGGAGAACAGGCCCGAGGAGACGGCTCCCGTCATCAATTGGGAGGCCCATAAGTGTGTGGTTAGGGGCATTTTGATCGCCGCAGCCGCTAAACGCAACAGGGAAAGGCGTAAACAACACGCAGAACTCACAGAGCGGATTCGACGCTTGGAGAATGCCCATAAACACACGCTGGCTCTTCAGTCGTTGCAAGACCTAACTCAGGCGCGTGCTGAACTTTTGGAAATTATTGGTAAACAGATCAGGCGAAAATTCATCCTAGCTAAAAAAACGTTCCACGAGTATGGTAATAAGGCTAGCAGATTGCTAGCGCGGTCCCTGCAAACTACAAAAGCCACGACTACTGTCCATTCCCTGACTGACGACCGCGGTCAAAAGTTGCTCTCTTCCCCAGACATAGCTAAACACTTTGTCGAATACTACACTAAACTATACAACTTACCTTCACCTGACCCACCTTCGGCGCCAATCACGCGACAGGGAATGATGGAGGAGTTTTTGAAGCAATTCGGTCCCACCCAACTATCGGAAGCTGCTAAAATTGAGCTCGACAGACCCCTGGACATCCAGGAGGTGGAAAGGGCTCTAAAACAATTAAAATCGGGCAAAAGCCCGGGCCCGGACGGCCTGACGGCCGGATACTACAAGACATTTGCTAAAACTCTCACTCCATTTTTTCTCTCTGCCTTCAACTCCTTCGCTGATCGACCTGCCCCCCCCCCGAGACCTTTTGACTGCTCATATCGTTGTTATACCGAAACCCGACAAGGACCCCACAGCAGTGACTAACTATAGGCCCATTTCATTGCTTAATGTTGACTTGAAATGGTTTGCCAAAACGTTAGCGAACAGGCTTCTCCCTTTCCTCCCCACCCTAGTGGATCTGGATCAGGTTGGTTTTGTCCCTGGAAGGGAGGCGAGGGACAACACCCTTAAAGCCCTGAATGTCCACCATTGGCTCACTTCTACCAAGTCCCCCGGTTTTTTCTTGTCACTCGACGCGGAGAAGGCATTTGACAGGGTGGCGTGGGATTTTATGCAGACGACTTTAAGGGCTATAGGCCTGCCATTGACTATGCTAAATTTCATCTCAACGCTCTATTCCGGCCCAACGGCACGGGTCCAAGTGAACGGCTGCCTGTCAGATGCCTTCTCCATATCGAACGGTACGCGCCAGTGTTGCCCCCTCTCTCCCCTGATTTTTATTCTAACCCTGGAACCGTTCCTGAGACGACTTAGGTTTAATCCGGCGATTCGGGGCATTGAAGTACAGAAACGCGCATACAAAATTGCCGCTTTTGCTGATGACATTCTTCTTTTCCTAACGGATCCACTCACGACTATCCCTAATTTACTAAACGACTTCGAAGATTTCAGACGTTTTGCCAAATCGTCGGCCCTGAACGTTTCCCTACCTGACGCGACGTGTAACCTTTGTAAAGTGAACTTCCCTTTTAAATGGAATAGACGGGCCATTACCTACTTAGGGATCCAACTTCCTGTATCCTTAGCGGATCTATACATACTAAACTATGCCCCATTGCTACAAAAAATATTGAAAGACCTGCGGGGATGGACTTCAAAGATGTTATCATGGTTCGGTAGGGTCGTGGTCATCAAGATGAATGTTCTGCCGCGAATTCTGTACACTTTACAAGCAGTCCCGATCAAGATTCCCCCGGCTTTCTTTGCCTCCTATAGGAAGGCATGTACCGACTTTGTTTGGCAGGGGGCCCGTCCACGTCTGAGCTACGCTCGTCTCACAACACCTAAGCTTACGGGAGGAGTAGGATTGCCCGACATTCACAAATATCACTTGGCTTGTGGCCTGACTAGGATAGTGGACTGGACAGTACATAGTGGTCAAAAAGATTGGATACAGCTCGAACGATTGTTTTCTCCCCTCCCTCTACCCCAACTTCCGTGGATCGCATGGCGAAATATTCCGGCGGACTGTAAAGACCACCCCTTAATCCGCCCCTCCCTACTGACCTTCAGAGAGGTCTGTACCAAGCACAGATTGTCCGACCTGTATGGCCCTATGACTCCCCTTAGATTGAACCCTGACTTCACTCCGGGAATGCACCCCGCCTTTCTGGCAGACGATTGGCCCCACTCCACAGTACAAGCAGGTCAATTTTTTACAAATGGGAGACTCATGCTCCAATCAGAGCTTGCCTCCAAAATTAATAGGGACGTTTTCCCATTCTGGACGTACGTGCAGATCCGCCACTTCCTTACTAGATCGGCCCCAGGAACGACATGGTCCAGAGCCGCTACTTCGTTTGAACACATATGCTCCAGCCTTGAGCCACAGAGACACCTTGTCTCGACTATTTATACCCTTTTGTTTTCCACATGCTCGTCTAAAATACATTGGGCTAACCAGCAGTGGGAAAGGGATCTCAGACTTGATCTCACGGAAACGGAATGGGAAGACGTCTACAGGATGGCCCATAAGGGCTCGGTTAATGTCCAGGTACAGGAAAATGCATACAAAATCCTCTCCAGGTGGTATAAGACCCCTCTTAAACTACATCGCATAAATCCTACACTTTCACAGGTCTGTTGGAGATGTAATTTAGAGACGGGATCGTTCCTCCACATATGGTGGTCCTGCCCCAAACTCCAAACTTTCTGGAAGGAGGTGCACGAGTACATCTCTAAAGTGACTACGCTTGACCTGGAGTTCGCCCCTGCTCAGTTCCTCCTTCACCATGCCCAATCGTTGCCAAGAGGGTATTGCAAGTCTTTGGCAATGCACATGGTGAACGCGGCCCGTATGTGTATACCTCTCCAGTGGCTGTCCCCCAATCCTCCATCGATCTCGGACTGGTTCAAATGTATCCAAAAAACAATGGAGATGGAGGAACTGATCCACCAGGCGAACGACACCCCCTCTAAATTCTCGGTAACTTGGGCTTGCTGGAACCACTTTGTTCTGTCGGACGGTTACAAGAATGCTATGTCGGGCCGGGGCTGATTGTTATTCCTTAATGATGTAGACCCCGTGGAGCTGTGGCAGGTTCCCCCCCCCCTATTTGCCCCGTTATCTCCTATACCCTCCCCTCCCTCTTAGTAAGATAGAAGGCACAAGTGCATAGTCTATGCTGGAATTTTTAGCATAGCACTTTGGCTCGTCTCGGTAGTTGCCAGCCTGGCTGTGCTGGATATTGAGGACTATATAGTTTATAGGGATTTTCCATCGCTCACAGCACAGTGTTAAGTAAACCCACGTTAGGGTGGTAGTTTAGTGGTTCCTGTGAGTGCTCCTGATCGCTCTCGCTAGCCCTGGCTAGGGTGAGTGAGGCGAATCGTTGTGTGACCTCTTTGGCTTCTCGATAAGATTGTAAATGAATGTTTAATGTCTTCATATACTTCTATTGCATTACTTTGTTCTTTATGTTCCTGGGCGGCTGCGACCACATTTATCTAGGCCCATTGGCTGTAAAAGATATTGTTGTATCTGCAGAACCTTAATAAAAATCTTTGAAAAAAAAAGAAGCTTAGACAAAAATCACACATTTGTTAGGCCCAAACCGATTTCAGCTGCAGCTGTCAACATATGTAGCATGAAAAAGTAACAAAAGACAAACTTAACAATTTTAAAGTAATTTTTATTGGTCAACAAAACAAGGAAAGCAAAAAAAGACAAACAAACAAACACAAACAAAAATACATTTCAAAATTCTAAATAACCATAGCTTCACACATTTTTCATAAAATAAGGCCACATAGACAAATACATCAAAGTGAACATCATTTAAAAATAAACCAAAACCATTGGCAAAATAAAACAAAACCCATGCAACAAACCACATTTGTGTTTAGCAACAGCATTTCTGCCAGCCTGCCCCTTCTGAGGGCAGCTGAGGACTGATCGATCCCTGCTTTTTATAACAGTGCTAGTAATGAAGCAATTGAAATCACATGAACAAATTGCAGTCTCTAGTTTGGGTGAGCTTGTAATTGGGCACACCTGCAATTAACCCAAACCACGCTCTATGAGCATCCAAGGAGTGTTTTTCACCTTTTAAAAAGAAAGGATAATTTTTTTCTAAGTGTTTGAGCATGCTCAGTTCATCACACATGTAGGAACCAAGCTGCAATGGAATGAGAGCTTTTTTTTTTTTTTTTCCCTGATCTGATGCTTTCCAGCCTGAAGGGGAGGTGTTAAAGACAGAAGTAAACACGCACATTTACTAATCTATTTGTGGGAAAAAAAAGGTTGCCAATTTTGTTTGAGAGCCACGTCGCACGACTGCGCAATTGTCAGTTAAAGCGACGCCGTGCCGAATCACAAAAACTTGCCCGGTCATTGACCAGAAATATGGTCCGGGCTCAAGTGGTTAAAAATTAACAAAACACAAAAGTGAGCCCAATTTTTGGGGATAATGTGAAAGATGATGTTACACAGAGTAAATAGATACCTTACATGTCACGCTTTACTATTGGAAACACTCCTGCAATGGGGCCAAAATTAATTCCGTGAATATCCCCATAGGCGACCTTTTTCTTTTTTTTCCAGGTTACCAGTTTATAGTTACAAAGAAGGTCTAGTGGTAAAAGTATTGCTCTCGCTCTAACGCACGCGTCAATACCTCACATGTGTGGTTTGAACGATGTTTATATATGTGGGCGGGACTTGCGTAAGTCCCGCCCACATATGTAAAAATTATTTTTACTTTTTGCTATAATAAATATCCCCAAAAATATATATTCTAAAAAATAAAAAACCCCTCAGTTTAGGACGATACGTATTCTACATCTTTTTGGTTCCAAAAAATCCCAAATAGCGTAATGTGAGTTCCCCTTCAGGTGCATACCAGGCTCTTAGGCTTGGTCTGGAACATAAGGGGTTAAACCCGCGCCGAAAACCAGCGTGGGGTTCCCCCCAAGATCCAAACCAAGCCCTCATCCCAGGCACGCAGTCTGGCCGGACAGGAATGGGGGCAGGGACGAGCGAGCGCCCCCCCCTCCTGAGCCGTACCGGACCGCATGCCCTCAACATGGGGGAGTGTGTGCTGTGGGGGAGGGGGGCACTGCCCCCCCACCCCAAAGCACTCTTGTCCCCATGTCGATAGGGACAAGAGCCTCTTACCGACAACCCTGGCCGTTGGTTGTCGGGGTATGCGGGCGGGGGGCTTATCAGAATCTGAGAGGCCCCTTTAATAAGGTGGCCCCCAGATTCCGGCCCCTCACCATATGTGAAGGAGTATGGGGGTACATCGTACCCCTACCCATTCACCTGGGGAAAAAAATGTAAAGAAATAAAACACCACACATGAATAAATTAATTTATTAGTCTGCCGGGGGTCTTCTGCCGGGGCCCCCCACCACCACCCCATTAGGCCCCGGGCTTCGCCGTCTTTCACCGGGACCCCCTTCACCAGTGAGGCTCCTGCCTTTGGGGGAGGGTCCCGGGCTTCTGCGACGGTTTCTGCGGGGGGGGGGGGTGCACTGGCACACCACCCCCGTCTTCAGCGACGTAATTCACCGGGACCCCCTTCACCAGTGAGGCTCCTGCCTTTGGGGGAGGGTCCCGGGCTTCTGCAACGGTTTCTGGGGGGGGGGGGGGTGCACTGGCACCCCACCCCCGTCTTCAGCTCCTGCCTTTGGGGGAGGGTCCCGGGCTTGTACGGTGTCTTCCGCCGGGGGGCGACACCCGCGGGCTTCTGCGATGCCTTCCGCTTCTGCCTGTCTCCTCCGCGGAGCACAGGGCTTGTCTCCGCTGTCTTCTCCCTTCTCTTCCATTCGATGTTGACACGACGAGGTCCGGCGCTGGAATGCCGTCTGAGCAGTGGGCATGGACTTATATAGGGCAATGCCACCATGTGACCTCAACCCATGTGACATCACATTCCCATCATGCCCAGGGAATGTGATGTCACATGGGTTGAGGTCACATGGTGGCATTACCCTATATAAGTCCATGCCCGCCACTGACACGGCATGTCAGCGTGGAACCTCGTCGTGTCAACATCCAATGGAAGAGAAGGAAGAAGACAGCGGAGACAAGCCCTGTGCTCCCGGAGGAGACAGGCAGAAGAAGGAAGAGAGAAGAAAGAAGACGGAAGAAAGCCCTGGCTCCGCGGGGGAGCCAGGCAGAAGAGGGAGCAGAGAAGACAGAAGAGAAAAGACCTGGGAGTTGGCGCACCCCCGGCAGAAGACCAGGAAGACCGGAACCCTGGCGGAAGGCACCGGAAAGACCGGGGGATAGGCGCCATCCCCCGGCAGAAGACCCCGAAGTCCGGATGCCCCTCCCTAATGAAAAAGAGCTTAAATGGGGTGGGGGCATCCGGCGGAAGGCTCCGGAGAGGACCGAGGGATGGCGCCCTCCCCCGGCAGAAATCACCGAAGCCCAGGGTCCCGGCGGAAGATCGGGAGAGAAGAAACCCCCCCTTGTAAGAGAGCTAAAGAAGAAAGGGGGGGCTCCGGAGCAGATTAATAAAATATTTTATTCTGTGTGGTGTTTTATTTTACTTTACATTTCCCCCATGTGAATGGGTAGAGGTACGATATACCCCATACTCATTCACATAGGGTGGGGGGCCGGCATCTGGGGGCCCCCTTATTAAAGGGAGCTCGCAGATTCCGATTAGCCCTGCCCGCATACCCCGACAACCAATGGCAAGGGTTGTCGGGAAGAGGCTCTTGTCCCTATCGACATGGGGACAAGAGTGCTGTGGGGTGGGGGGGCAGTGCCCCCCTCCCCCACAGCACACACTCCCCCATGTTGAGGGCATGCGGTCTGGTACGGCTCAAGAGGGGGGGGCGCTCGCTCGTCCCCGCCCCCATTCCTGTCCGGGCCAGACTGCGTGCTTGGGATGAGGGCTTGGTTTGGATCTGGGGGGGGGACCCCCGCGCCGAATCGGCGCGGGTTTAACCCCTCACGTTCCGGACCAAGCCTAAGAGCCTAATGTAGCCCTGAAGGGGGACCCGCGCCGATTTCAAGTTTGAAATTTGGCGCGGAGTTCCCCTTCATGGCTGAAAACAGCTCGGAGATTCCCGTGCACCGCGTCACGCAGCGCATTCACGGGTACGCCGCTTGGTATTTACCAAGATTTTCACGGCGTACTGACAAGGCGCACAGGAAGCGCCGAAATTTCTCTCTGCGCATGCCCAGTATGCAAATGAACCTCCCGAGGTTCAGGCGCACTGTGCAAGCGTACGGGGATCTGTTTTCAAAAAACACTTTCCCTTTCAATTCGGCCCGCCAAACACTTTCAAACACATGTCACTTCACTTCCCCTGCATCCCTCCACCTCCCCCCCTAATAAACTCCCGCCCAAACCCCCGCAATTTACATTTCAATGTGCCGTGCGCCAGGTCTGTACTGGTGCACAATGCACCCTCTCCTGGGCGCATGGAGCACATTAGTAACTAGGGAAATACACTGCACTAGCAGCGTATTTCTTTAGTAAATGGCCAAACGGCTGCTACTCCTGCTTTTACTCCATGAGTCATGGAGTAAAGGCTTGGTAAATCAGCCCCATAGGCTAACATGGAGGGCCGTTTAAAAAAAAACATCAAACACTCCCAACAGCAGCTGTAAAAATGTCCTGTGTGCATGAGCCCTTAAGCTATAAATTTACTAAAAAGCTTAAAGCGGAGTTCCGGCCACAATTTCACTTTTTAAATATAAATACCCCTGTAATACACAAGCTTAATGTATTCTAGTAAAGTTAGTCTGTAAACTAAGGTCCGTTTTGTTAGGTTGTTACAGCATTTAGACACTTTATAAAATAGAAATTGACTGGGGTCATCTTAAGTGTGGGCATCATGAAGCCAGACTGTATGACTTCCTGGATTTCAGCCTTGCAGATCTCGCACATGTTCAGTGCTGCACAAGCAGTGTCAGATCAGGTTTCAGAACCTGTGCTGTCTCAGTCACATGATTCTTTGAGACTGGGGAGTGCACAGACTCCTGGTAAGTTACACCCACTACATTCCCAGGAGTCTGTGCGGTGCATTAAGCACCTAGGTGCAGGAAGTGGGAAGATTAACTATTCTGCCTAGCAACAACACTTTGAAGGCATCTAAAAAATAAAAATAAATTCGTAAAGGACTAATGACATTTTTTTAAAACTACTGATGTAATGTTATATTTATGGGTGGAACTCCACTTTAATAATACTTTAGGCCAGTTTCCGAGGACATGTCCGATCGTGTGTACGGCCTAGCGGACAGGTTTCCAGCGGACAAAAGTTTCTTAGCAAGCTAAGAAACGTGTCCGCTGGAAACATGTCCGTCGGACATGTCCGATGGTTAGTACACCTAATCGGACATGTCCGCTGGTTATGACGTGTAACCAGCGTCCCGAAATCCCGCGCATGAGTCGAATTGATTCGACGCATGCGTGAAAGCATTGCACTTCCGTGTTTGATAACGTCGGTGTCTTCTACGTCATCGCGTTCTCTGTCCGCTGGGATTTTGGTCTGATGTTGTGTACACACATCAGACCAAAATCTCCCAGGAGACATGTCCGATGAAAACGGTCCGCGGAGACATGTCCGTTTTCATCGGACATGTCTCCTCGTGTGTACGGGGCCTTAGGTTTAAAGTCAACAAATACACCACAGCCCCACATTACAAAGATGAGACAGTTTTTATCCTGAAATAAAATTCACAGCGACATATTTTAGAGACAATAGCCAAACATATAGAACTGTTGCTGGAGAGTGTGGAAGTAGCTTGATTGGATCGCAGTATAACAGAGAAAACCATGAAAAAAAATTACAGTGCTTTGTTTAGTGACAGCAGCAAGAAATATTGTCCAGACTTATGGTGAGCAGTTTTTGTAATGTGTGTGTGAATTGTTGCATTTTGCAGGGAGAATGTAACATTCCCTAACATTGATTTTAACATAATTCAACTAGGAGAGTTAAAGAACATTTGATTAATAAAAAAATAACCTTGGCCACATTTAAAAAAATAACACACGGGGCCAGATCCACAAAGAACTTACGCCGGCGTATCTATTGATACGCCACGTAAGTTCTACGATGCGCCGTCGTATCTTTGTTTTGTATCCACAAAACAAGATACGACTGAATGTGGGCTCGATCCGACTGACGTACGTCTTAGTACGCCGTCGGATCTTAGGTGCATATTTACGCTGGCCGCTAGGTGGCGCTTCCGTTGATTTCCGAGTAGAATATGCAAATTAGCTAGATATGCCGATCCTCAAACGTACGTCCGCCCGGCTTGCATTTCAAAGAATGTTTTTAAATTGCCACTGAGCCAGCCACCACCTGCACTGCTTTCAGGGATCTAAGGATCCAAGGTACGTTGGCCATGAAAGGGTATCCTGCTATTTTCTGGAAAGGTGGCCAAGAGGTTCCTACATAGCACATATTTCAAGTGCTCTATTTGTTTGCTCCTTTTTTGATGGCAACATTAGGTGCCTTTTTCCCCTTCTATAAGGGATCCAAAATAGGTGCATAACAGTAATGGTCCCTCTCCTTCGGGCTACTTGTATAGGCAGTGAAGTATAAATAAGCCTACTTGTCATAATTTTCATGTGGTAGAGGACCTCAAGTCTTTGGTGTTGTTAGAGAAAATAACCGCTCAGAAGTCTTCAAAGAACATCCTCACTGGAACCAAACCATGGGTGCTGGCAATGCAATAGTGATGCAAAAATACAAAGGAAACTTGGACAGCCGCACTCTTTTAATTAAAATCGATCACAAAATAAACATGCCACAGCAAAAAAATTGGAACAAAAGCTAATGTTTCGCATTTCCCGGCTTCCTGCTTCAACGTTGTCCTGATCCTGCGACGGCTGCGGGTGATCTCCAGCGATGAGAAGATCCAGCGACGGGTGATCTCCGCTCCAGCGATGAGAAGATCCATTCATCCGGAGCGCAGCATCCCCGACCTCCTCTCACCGCTGGACACAGCCCAGCGAATGACGCGCTAAAGCTGTGACATTACTTATATAGAGGAGGCAGGGCCACCCGTCACGTGACCCTGCACCCTCTGACATGCCCTCTGCTACGTCACTGGGGAAGCCCAGAGTCTTCCCTCTTCCTGGGCTAAAGGGTCTGGTTATTGAATTTGCGGGGACCTCCGCGCATTTTTTTTTCTAAAAGTCCGTGTCCCATTGACTACAATGGGGTTCGGGAACTTTTTTTTTTAAGTTCGGGTTCGGACCCGAACCCGAACATCCAGGTTTCCGCTCAACTCTAGTCATGTCTGAATCAAAAATGACTCAGAGGCTTTTGACTTTGGTGCTGGGAGTGATGGTTTGTCCAAGGATGGTGGGAGGTGTGCCTCTGGAGTTTTTCTTTCGATCTGCGTGGAGAAGGAGAAGTTCTGTTTTTGATCCATTAAGTTTGAGGGAACTCTCCATCATCAAGTTATCGATCAGTAAGAGGCAATTTTCTAGTGCGTGGTGTTGGTCCTTTTTCCCAGTGATACGAAGGTAGAGTTGAGTGTCATCAGCTTAGGAGTTATAGATTAGGTTCTGTTTGCTGATAATATTGAGGAGTGGGCGGAGATAGATGTTAAAGAACATGGGCAACAGGGGTGATCCTTGAGGATCATGTAATTGTATGTGCTTCTGAAATGAAGGCTCCTAGCTTCACTGTCTGGGATAAATTCTCTAGAAAGGATGCAAACCAGGGTAGATCCGAGTCTGCGACTCCGGCTACTTCTGTGAGAGGAGTGAGCAGCATTTTGTGGTCTACTGTGTCAAAAGCAGCGCTATGGTCCAGTAGCACCAGGAGACATGATTCTCTGTCATCTGCTGCTTCGAGGGCGTTGTCCCATATTTTTAGAAGAGCCCTTTCTGTCCCGTGACCAGGACGGAAACCCGATGGTAGTGGGTCCAAGAGTTTGTAGGTGTCCAAATGGAGTTGTAACTGTTGTACTATTGCTTTCTCCAAGATCTTCGAGAGGGTGTTAAGGCTTGTTACTGGTCTGCGGTGATTAGAGTCTTTGGGGTCGAAGTTCAGTTTCTTTAGGAGGGGTTTTATAATGCCTTCCTTGAGGGAGATCGGCACAGTACCTTCTTTGAACGATTGATTTATGAGATGTGTTATGGTCAGTGCCAAGATGTCAGTACATTCTTTCAGAAGTTTTGTGGGAATAATATAATTCGGTGATGTGCTGTTTCTGAGGTTTCTGATGATGATTTTGGTGGCGTCGATGGTGATTGGGATCAGATTGAATTTCATTGCCTGTAGTGTATTTATCTGTCTTTTTAGTTCTTGCTCCTGTCGATTGGTGTTGGTTGTTTTTTTCTGTTAAAGTTTTTCACGAATGTTTTCGATAAAAAAATCCAATGATTCATTGCAGAATTCTCACGTTTCATTTGCTGGGGGCTCTAAGCAGGTGGGGTTCATGGTCTGTGCCACTAGTTTGAAAAGTTCACGGGGCGGTTTAGTGCTGATCAATGATCTCACCCTCATAAAACTTTGGGGCTTCTTCTGCTCATCCTTTTTGTACCTCTTTGTTTTTTTTGCTTAATCATATTTTATTGGATATTTTTTGTTTTTACACACAGGTTCTACTCACAGCATAGCCATTGTAAGTAAGGATTAATCCCCAAACATGACTCAGGGTCTTACTCTCTAATACATAACCACTGGATATATAGAGAGTCAAGAATACTAAACAAAGAGAGAGAGACCGTTAGGAATAGCAGAATCCTAAGTACTAGGAATTTTTACCCATTCTTCCATATTGATTTTTTACTATTGTCGAGTGTTCCTGATACACTTCTGCCTAAGCACAGCAGACACAGAAAAAGTAAGACAAGAAAGAGACTAGAAAAAGAAACAAAAAACTAAAAACAAAACAATACAAAAAAAGACCACTACAGACATATACAAACCTAACCAGACCTACAGTACATATTCCTCTGGAACACCCCCTCCCGACGCACACCGTGCCATTCCTATCAAGCCCAGTCAAATCCGTCTCACGCTCATTTCACAAAACACATCTCAAGATGTCCGCGTTCAAGAACTCGATCCTTTTTGTACCTCTTCGTACTTTGCCTGCTGCTGCCTCACAGGGATAGAGTCAGCTGTGGAAAGATCCAGTAAGCCCTGAGAAACCAGGAAGTCCTCTACTTTCTCTTGCCATTGTTCCTCCAGTGCTCAGTCTATTACACTACACAATGGGTGCTCTAGCAAAAACCCCAGAGAGGGATCACTGATCCCTGCTTGGTCAAGACTCACCATTCTGGTCTCCTCTGCAAATGATGACAATATGCTACCTACATGCATAATCAGGATACACTGTTGGGGTGAAAATTAATCATAGATCCCCAGATCATGTCCTCATTCTGTATTTACACAAATACTCATTGATGGTGTCAGGGACATGGTATGCGCAGACGTGCATTAGCAGGTGCCCATCTTGCCGGGCATAGGCTAAAGACTATGTGCACGCACAGGAACATTAGTGCTAACAGGCAAATGCACATTAGCTCTTATGAGCGAATGCATATGTGCATGTTAGTCATTAAACGGCCTATATAAAGACAGCACGCTGTCTGACCACGCTGCTGTCTCCAGTCCTGACCAGTGGCGGCCCGTCCATAGGGGGCGCCCAGGCGCCGCCCCCCCCCTCTTGTAGTCACAAAAATATATATATATATATATTTTTTTTTAATTGGCCCCCTTAAGAAAAAAAAATGTAAAATATCAAAAAATCCTTTACCAAATGCACTATGTGGCGCCGGCCACGTGAATTATGGGAAGCGCCGTGTCCATACAATCACAAGATTGCATTTGCGGCGTTTCCTTTGTGGTCTTTAGTACCGCCTTGTGGCGCTTACCGAGGCACCACAGTGTCTGCCCAGCGCTCGTAGTATCTATTACTACGGCCGGGCAGATTGATTGACATCTAAGGCCATGATGTCACTTCCTGTTGTCTCTCTCTCATCGCGCCCGAGAGAGAGAAGACAGGAAGTATGAGGAGCAGACTCCTCCACAGCCATGGCTCCACCAAAACAGTAAGTGCTGCTGCTGCTGCCCCTTTGTTGAATTTTCATCTCTACGGTGAGGTCGTCGGCGGCATCCCCCCCGCCCCCCCCTCCCCCGCATATCATCTTAACAAAGATTGTCATTTTCAGGGGGAATTTCGGTGGCAATACCCCCCCCCCCCTATTAACATCTTTAAAAAAAATGTCATTTCAGAGGGAATTTCGGTGGCACCCCCCCTTATCATCTTTTAAATAAATGTAATTTTCGGTGGGAATTTCGGCAGCACAAACCCCCCCCTCAGGGGAACCGCAATTGATGGGACAGGCGCTGCAATTGATGGGGCAGAGGGTGCCATTGATAGGAGAGAGGCTGCAATTAATGGGGCAGTCGCTGTAATTGATGGGGCAGTCGCTGTAATTGATGGGGCAGTCGCTGTAATTGATGGGACAGTCGCTGTAATTGAAGGGGCAGTCGCTGCAATTGATGGGACAGTCGATGCAATTGATGGGGCGGTCACTGTAATTGATGGGGCAGTCACTGTAATTGATGGGGCAGTCGCTGTAATTGATGGGGCAGTCGCTGCAATTGATGGGGCAGTCGCTGCAATTGATGGGACAGTCGCTGCAATTGATGGGGCAGTCGCTGTAATTGATGGGGCAGTCGCTGTAATTGATGTAATTGATGGGGCAGTCGCTGTAATTGATGGGGCAGTCGCTGCAATTGATGGGGCAGTCGCTGCAATTGATGGGACAGTCGCTGCAATTGATGGGGCAGTCGCTGTAATTGATGGGGCAGTCGCTGTAATTGATGGGGCAGTCACTGCAATTGATGGGACAGTCGCTGCAATTGATGGGACAGTCACTGCAATTGATGGGGCAGTTGCTGTAATTGATAGGACAGTTGCTGTAATTAATAGGACAGTCGCTGCTATTGATGGGACAGTTGCTGCTATTAATGGGGCAGTCAATGCAATTGATGGGACAGTCGCTGTAATTAATGGGACAGTCGCTGCTATTGGTGGGATAAACGCTGCAATTGATGGGACAGTCGCTGCAATTGATGGGACAGTTGATGCAATTGATGGGGCAGTTGATGCAATTGATGGGGCAGTTGCTGTAATTGATGGGACAGTCGATGCAATTGATGGGACAGTTGATGCAATTGATGGGGCAGTTGCTGTAATTGATGGGGCAGTCGATGCAATTGATGGGGAAGTTGCTGTAATTGATGGGACAGTCGATGCAATTGATGGGACAGTTGATGCAATTGATGGGACAGTCGCTGCAATTGATGGGACAGTCGCTGCAATTGATGGGACAGTCGATGCAATTGATGGGGAAGTTGCTGTAATTGATGGGGCAGTCGCTGCAATTGATGGGACAGTCGCTGCAATTGATGGGACAGTCGCTGCAATTGATGGGATAGTCGATGCAATTGATGGGCAGAGGCTGCAATTGATAGGGGCAGAGGCTGCAATTGATAGGGGCAGAGGCTGCAATTGATAGGGGCAGAGGCTGCAAGTGATAGGGGCAGAGGCTGCAATTGATAGGGGCAGAGGCTGCAATTGATAGGGGCAGAGGCTGCTATTGATGGGGACAGGCGCTGGCTGCAAGTAATAGGGAGAGAGGCTGCATTTGATGTGACTCAGGCTACATTTGATGTGACACAGGGCTGCATGTAAGGAGGGACTTCGCTGGGGACACGTGATGTAAGGAGGGACTCCGCTGGGGACACGTGATGGCATCTGGTGGCAGGCGACATGCTCTGGGATCCCACTGATTCTGCATTATGGTGAGTTGAATGGTTTCATTTTATATTACAATGTAATAATAGAAATAATGCGCTTTAATAATCCTGACACCATAACAACCATGGTGCCGGGATGATTGAAGTATCTCTGCTGATTGTTAAACTTTCTAGAATGCACATATTTCTATTGTTGTGTAGAATCTGGGCCTGCTGTCCCTCTCTCTCCCTCCAACCCTTGTTCATCTCAGATGCTAACCACACCACCTTAGAGCTACGCCCACTATTTCAATGAAACCACGCCCATTTCCACCAAGTGGGAGGGGTCACAAGGTAAGGGGGCCCCCCATCCTAAAACTTCACCAGTCGCCACTGGTCCTGACCTTCGGCTTGCCTTGACCCTGATTATTCCTGCCTGTCTGCCTGATTTCCTGATGCCAAACCCAGCATGAACTCTGACCATTCTCTGCCTGCTGTTAATGATAGACTGATCCTCCATGTATGACATGGCTTGTCTGACTCTGCTCCAGTCTTCTGCTTCCAGCCTGTGTAGCTCCAGTACTGCCGCCCTGCATCTACAACTTACCTGCATCCGCTGTTCCTGCTACGCTCTACTGCTCAGCAATCCAGTCTGATCCTACTACTCATCAGCTGCCACTACCAACGGAGGACTTTGCAGGCGCTCTTACCTCACTGTGCTCTTGTGGCCACTGTTGCAACTCCAGGGGTCCTTGAGCTGGGGCTGTACGAGAGGTATCCCTCTAGACCAGGGGTCTCAAACTCAAATTACCTGAGGGCCACAAGACAAGTTTTCATATCCCATGAGGGGCCGCATGCAAACTTTCAAACTTCAAAAACAACAGTACTGGTGTCAGCGAACACATTATTAACCCCCAGCACTGGTGTCAGCGAGCGCATTATTACCACCAGCACTGGTGTAAGTCAGGGTTTGACAAATTTGCTTGGAATCTCGGAGCCAGCTAAAAAAGTTAGGAGCCAGAAAACGCACCCCGTCCCGACGAGCTTGCGCGCAGAAGCGAACACATACGTGAGCAGCGCCCGCATATGTAAACGGTGTTCAAACCACACATGTGAGGTATCGCCGCGATTGGTAGAGTGAGAGCAATAATTCTAGCTCCTCTGTAACTTAAAACATGCAACCTGTAGATTTTTTTAAACGTCGCCTATGAAGATTTTAAAGGGTAAAAAAAGTTTGTCGGCATTCCACAAGCGGACACAATTTTGAAGCGTGACATGTTGGGTATGAATTTACTCGGCGTAACATTATCTTTCATAATATTAAAAAAAATGGGGATAACTTTACTGTTGTCTTATTTTTTAATTAAAAAAAGTGTAATTTTTTCCCAAAAAAGTGCGCTTGTAAGACCGCTGCGCAAATACGGCGAAACAGAAAGTATTGCAACGATCGCTATTTTATTCTCTAGGGTGTTAGGATAAAAAATATATATA
Source organism: Rana temporaria (assembly GCF_905171775.1). NCBI lineage: Eukaryota > Metazoa > Chordata > Amphibia > Anura > Ranidae > Rana > Rana temporaria. Next base: position 273,315,668 of record NC_053493.1, read on the forward strand.
ATGTTTGGGGGTTCTAATTAGAGGGAAGAAGATGGCAGTGAAAATAGTGTAAAATGACATTAGAATTGCTGTTTAACTTGTAATGCTTAACTTGTAATACCAACGGCCACCACCAGATGGCGCCAGCTCACATCTGATGGTAATAACTTGTAATACCAACGGCTCACCACCAGATGGGGCCAGCTCAAAAAAAAAAAAAAAAAAAAAATTTTTTTTTTTTTTTTTTTTGCTCCCCTCACTTCCACCCTGCCTGGGGGCCATTTATAACTGGTCCGCGGGCCGCAAATGGCCCGCGGGCCGGTACTTTGAGACCACTGCTCTAGACGGTACATACCACTGCTGCAACCACTGCAGTATTGATAACATTGCATTCCATTACCAGGGTGAATCGCATATCAGGTGGATGGCAGGCAGCTTATGTTGCCATTGAATTTTGTTTAGTTGAACACTGGATGTGGTATAATTGTCTGAAATGGCCACACACTCTTCTGGCATACGTACCTTGGGACATCATAGAAGCCAAACATCTGTGCCACAAGGTCAAGGATATGTGTTAGGGAAGGTATCTGTGTAAACTCTCCCTGCCAAAGGGTTGACAGCAGGTTAAGGCAAAAAAAGTTAGAACAATTGGGCTCCCAGAATGTGCTGAAGACACTGACCTCATGGTCTCAGACTGGTTTTTAACCATGCATTTGGTTTCCTAAGCTCCCCCTGCCTTTCTTGTGTTGCACATGACAGGCCATAATACAGAGAATATAACCTTGAAGGTCCTTCCCTTCAACTTGCAGCCTATTTTTTTAAACTGATTCTCAAGGATCCTCCATCTTCCAGGTATTTTGTCATTGGTCCCAGCATGGAAAAAGACAGCTGGGTCATTCCCTGCCCCTCAACCCAGTATACTACATGCTGAACCCTTGCACCAGGGAGACAGAAACTATTAATTTGATCCTGGTGACAAATTGTCAGTCTTTCTTATTATAGAATCCGCAATTACCACCAACTGTCTAGGTCCTCCTGTGCATTCAACAGAGCAACCAAGTCGCTGGGGAAGGCAGGGGACTTTTTCTCTTGAACATTTTTTAAGCCTGACCAACAAAACATTTCCAGCAGCTATTAAATATACCACAGTTTTAAAACTCCTTGTCCTTGGCCCAGATTCAAGAAGCAATTGCGCCCGTGTAACCATAAGTTACACGGCGCAATTGCTTACTTGCTCCGGTGTAACGAGTGCTCCTGATTCAGGAACCTCGTTACACCGACTGCAGCCTAAAATCTGCGCGGCATAAGGCTCTTATGCCTCGCAGATTTTAGGCTGCATTCTTGCGTGTGCCGCTAGGGGGCGCTCCCATTGTGATCAGCGTGTAGTATGCAAATTGCATACTACCAACTGATTCACAAACTTGCGCGGACCCCGCGCAAGCCAGGTACGGAGTTTCCGTACGGCAACTTTAGCGCAAGGCTGCCCCTTCTAATAGTAGGGGCAGCCAATGCTAAAGTATATTTTGAATTTCACGTCGTTTGCGTAAGTGATTCGTGAATGGCGCTGGACGCCATTCACGTTCACTTTGAAGCAAATGACGTCCTTGCGACGTCATTTGCCGCAATGCACGTCGGGAAAGTTTCCCGACGGAGCATGCGCTGTACGCTCGGCGCGGGAGCGCGCCTAATTTAAATGATTCCCGCACCCGGCAGGATCATTTACATTGCGCGCGCTAACGCCGGGCAATTTTGCCGGCGCGCCCTCGCAATTTACGGAGCTACTGCTCCGTGAATCGAGGGCAGCGCAAAATATTTGCGGGGGCGCAGGGCAAAATCATTGCCCTGCTCCCCCGCAAATATCGCGCAAATGTACCTGAATCTGGGCCCTTGTTCATTAAAAGGAGGTACTTGGGTGAAACATTCCAGACCATAGCCTGAAATTGTGTATGGGACTGCAGGCAGTATACAATATTAAATGATTTATACAGACAACCTATTGGGTGATAACTTGGCCAGGGTCTTTTATAATTGGCCAGGGTCTTTTATAATTGTTTTTTTTATAATTGATTTTAAACAAATCTTTTTTCATATATATTAATATCAAACACAAACACTAAGATTAAAGTGTTTTCACTTAAACATACAACAGCTTAGTCACTTTGACTCAAGCTGTAAATCGAAAGCTTAGCAGCCATCCCTTTTGCATATGAAAATCCTATAATATACTGTATTAGTTCAAAACAACAGCTTGGTCATTATAAATCAAGTGGAAAAAATACAAAAGTTGTCCCCCTTTAAATATAAATGTGACCCTGCCACATAATAATTGATAGTGACGAAAAAGAGCGAGAGGGTGGGAAGCACCACAGAGAGGCTTTCTTAGGTGAGTGAGCTTCTGGGGATAGGAAACCCCTTTTTATAGCTCCCCAAGGACCTTCCAGAAATTTCCATAAGGTCACCTGATATTTCAGAAATTTCCAAAAGGTCAGCTGACCAGGAATCCCCCTATATGCCTCAGGCTTAATGCCTCAACCTGCTCATGTCTCAATCCCATGGGAGAGGGGAAACAATTAGTTTCCCATCAATATGGGAAGGAGACAGAATCACAAAGTTAGGTAGTAAAGTTAGTTAAAAAAAAAATATATATATTTAAACTGTAAAATCATTGGTTACTTAGCGAAGCACAAGCAGGTTAGCAGTTGGAGATGGTGAGTCTATAAATAGAAGTGATCGTCAGGATTTTCATCAGTTGAGCGGCGGTGACAGATCGAAGACACGCCCTCCCTCCCTTTTGTCGTAGCTCTAATTGTGTGGTTGGTTGAGTCCCTTCTTAAGAGGGGGATGTTCTTTTAAAGTATGTAATATTTAGTTTGAGCTTTGATGGCTGGACTAAATTAATGTAGTTATGGTATGTTATAAAGGGACTGTAAAGTAATGTTTTGGTCTTAAAGTATTTCAATATAATATACCAACAATTATAGAGCTACGGCCACTTACACCAAATAAGAAATATATAAATTAATAAAACATTTTATTAAAATGTAATACTGGTCTCGTTGTTATTTCTGTATTCATTCCCATGAAGATAAGGGGAGCGTTGAAACTGGTATCCATCTCTCTCTTCAAATGCAGCAGTCCCATAAGGAAAGGGGGGTCTTGAAACAGGTATCCCCCTTTCCCGCTTTTTATGCTACATAACATATATGTATGCACACACAAATAGTGTAATTAGTTCACTGTGTGCTGTGCTTCATGACATGTTATACTGACTTTTGTTTCCAGACCACACATTTCAATTTCATTAATGTCCTGCAAGTTCCCCTACCTAAAGAGTGTTTGAAAGCTAGGTGGAATGAGTTGGAAAAATCAGAAGAAGAAGATGCTTTTCCACATTCATCTCCCAGATGTAATTTATATTTTACTGTAAACATGTCTAAATTCAGTAGTATTATGAACAATGATTCATATTCGCTTACATCTGTTTATCACAGCTATATTTATCAGCAATACGTTTTATTTTAAAATCAATAGAATCATGATAGCGGGAGGCAGAGGCCTTATTGTGTTAATTTATAGGTCATTACTCTATTCATTTATTATTTCAAACACAGTTGAGCATACTGTTGTAGAGGTCATATGCCTCCTTAGAAACAAGCATCACTAAGACCCTATAAAAGCCCTTCACATCTCATTTTCTCTCACGTGCATTGTGCTGAATGAAAATGGCTGTGTTGCTACAGCAACCTGTCAAGTGGGAGTAGGCTGCACTGTGCTCCTAAAGCAACACAATGTACCGTACTTCAAAGCAAAACAAGACTATTTGCAACCAAACAAGTACAGACAACCTGTTAACTTCCCACAGAAATGCCCTTATTAAATACAAAAAACATATAGCGAACAAACAAATGGTCAGGTAGACAGACATTACATTTACAGATAATAGCTAGAATAATGAATGACAAGAGTGTGTCTGTGTGTTATATAACCCAAATCATTTTTATAAGCTATTTGTGCACGGTGTTTATTTTTATTTTTTTCTTAGTAAAGGAACCAAACTCTGGAATTGGAGTGCAAAAACAAACAAGTTCGCTAGTCTTCAGTTCATTTCTAGTCTCCAGACCTGTATAATAATCTTTCACCTCTATTATGGGACTGTAGTAATAACCATTTAAAACCAATATAATATTACTATTGATAAATAAATAATACTACAAATTATACCTGCGGTAATGAAGTGGCCTTTATTATAGGTATAAAAGAATTGTATTTTATCAAACAATTCTTAAATCAAATTAAATAATCGATTTTAAATATATTAACTCATTTTATTAGCATATAACCATATATTATATATCCTATAATAATAAAAATAGCTCAGCCATTTAAGCTCAAGCTAAATAAAATGAAAATATCATCCCCTTACAAGAAGGGATTAAAACCTCATAAAAAGGCCACGACAGGGAGGGAGGGTGGGATGTGCTTCTCCAAAACGTCTCCGGTCTTCTGCCCCAGATGACGCATCCTCATTCTTTTTATAGGGCTAGAGGATCGTTGTTAAGGGCAACTGTCAACAAAAGCTCCACCAATCATAGGTAAGTAAAACATTTCATTTTTTTTTTTTTTAAACTGTAATTAATTTCTTGGTATGACACAATCCCATAGGTGGTGGGGGCAGGGAAATTTCATGCCCCGCCCTTCACCTTCATTCTGTCTTCGGCTGTTTACCCCTTATGCCGCGTTCAGACAGTCGTTTTTTGTGATGAAAAAAAACGACGTTTTTAAAAACGTCATTTAAAATGACCGTGTGTGGGGAAAACGTCATTTTATGTCTTCTGAAAAACGACAAAAAAAAAATTCGAGCATGCTTCAATTTTTAATGTCGTTTTTCAAAACGTTGTTTTTTTGTGTCATAAAAAATCACCGTGTGTAGCTAAAACAACGTTTAAAACGACGTTTTTAAACCTGCCCATGCTCAGAAGCAAGTTATGAAGCGAGCTTCAATGGAAAAGAGTGCTGAACGTAACCGCGCTTTGCTAGAGCATTTTGAAAAAACGACGGTGTGTAGGCAACGTCGTTTTTTAAAATTAAGTTTCAAAAACGTAGTTTTATTTCATGATTTAAAACGTCGTTTTATTTCATCACAAAAAACGACCGTGTGTACGCGGCATTAGAGTCGTTCACACTGGGGCGGTTTGCAGGCATTATTGCGCTAAAAATAGCACCTGCAAACCGACCTGAAAAAGCGGCTGCTGTTTCTCCAGTGTGAAAAGCCAAGGGCTTTCACACTGGAGCGGTGCGCTAGCAGGACTGCTCCAAAAGTCCTGCTAGCCGCAACTTTGGAGCGGTGAAGGAGCGGTGTGTTTACCACTACTCCTCCACCACTCCTTCCCATTGAAAGCAATGGGAAACCGAGGCTATATTGCCGGCAATGTGCCTCTGCAGAGGCGCATTGTGGGCGGTATTAACCCCTTTAAGTTGGCGGCCGAATACGCCGCAATTCAGACGGTAAAGCATCGCTAAAAATAGCTGCACTTTACCGCCATCGCACCTCCCACCCCAGTGCGAAAGGGGCCTTAAGTTATAATAACTTGTGCCTCCTTCTCCCTCCTCTCCTGGTTTTCGTGGAGGATTTTTCCTTCCTTTCCCACTTTTCTTCCTCTTTTGGGGGAGGCTGTGCTGTGAGTTTAAACAGGGCTCGTGGAGTTCATGGTGTTTGCAGGGCATGTGAAATCCAATATGTTGGTTGCACCACTAGGAGACTCCGAGATCGTTTACACGATCATGTTTTGACATAGAGAAGGAATGCGGCACTAATGTAACAAGACATTTTATTGGGGACACGGTGGAGATACTTCTTTGTTGCAGATTCAAGGTATAAAGAGAATTAACACTCCTAGGCAAGGTGGAGATAGTTATAGGATATTATGCAAGCGAGAGGTATTCTGGATGTTTTCCTTACAAACTAGAATACCAATATCATTAGAACAGAATTGTCATGTGAATGGTTTGCATGTTCCTGAGACAGGAACGTGTGCTGTATCTTTTCACTGTTTTGTTTTCTGTTTTTCTTTTTTTTCTTTTTTTCTTTATACATGTACTTATATAGTTGTAGTTTTTTTCATTCTACAGATATAATTTTATTTACATTTGAGAACTACATCTTTTGTCCATCTATTTTAGGATCATTGGTGTGCTCGCTAATGGGAACAAAGAATGTATTGTGTGGGTCCAATCATTGAAGTAATTACACTTGTTTAGAACTAATTGCATTTACAGTGAAACCTTGGTTTGTGAGCATAATTCGTTCCAGAAACATGCTTGTGATCCAAAGCACTTGTATATCAAAGCATTTTTTTTTACAGGGTATAAAAGAGAAGAGAGGCACCTCTAAGTGTAGCAATACGTTGCTAAATGTTGTACCTTCATTAAATGTAACTGTATTGCTTTACTTAGAGGCTCCTCTCTTCTTTTTTGCAGTGAAATGATGCTACCCTTATATCAAGACATCGCTTGTATATCAAGGCAAAATTTATTAAAACATTTTGATTGTCTTGCAAAACGCTCTCAAACCAAGTTACTCTCAAATCAAGGTTTTACTGTATGTGATCATGTGACATGCAGTATATATATGTGTTGGTGGTTGTACACTGTATGGTTTTGACGAAGCACGCTAGTCGTGTGAAACGCATCATCTTTCATTTCCTGCCTGTATGACTTATGTCATCTGTGCTTGTTTTTACCATCTCCTTAAAAAAACTACATTGCATCGTATGGGAGTGCAGCCATCCTCTTCTTTATTCGTCAGCAGTGACAGGGGCGTGCAACCCATCTCAGGAGCCTGTTCGTTCATTTGCAGCCCAGCCAGCTCAACTGGAGCAGTGAGACTAGGTTTACATTATATCACATGGTGTGACAGTGCCCATCAGTTAGAGCGTTTTGGTCTAAAGGCATGGCTTTTATCAATTCAATCACTCAAATACCTAATATCTGTAACGTCTTTAGGTGTTTTCTTGGATATATTGATGATAAATCTATATCTGAGAACTCCCAAATGTTTTTACGCTTGACATTATTTTATGCCCAAAAATCAGTCATGATGCACTGGAAATCCACAGCTCCCCCTACGATAGCTTCCTGGCTTACCCTTATTAATTAGGCGTTCCCCTTATATAAACTGATGTATGAAGCAAGGGGTTGCCCTTGCAAATTTCATAAATTTCATAGATTTGTGTGTAAACTCAGACCACACTATACCACCAGCTTTTTAAGGTAGCAACTAGAGTTATGGACTATTTGCTGATTCTCTACTGTTTATTTTTCAACTGTTAGGCCTAGTACACACGAGAGGATCGATCCGCGGAAACGGTCCGGAGGTCCGTTTCCGCGGATAAATCCTCTGGCGGATTTTGATCTCATGGTTGTACTAACCATGAGATCAAAATCCGCGCGGAATTCCCTCCGCGGTGACGTGTCGCGCAGTCGCCGCGATGATGACGCGGCGACGTGCGCGACGCTGTGATATAAGGACTTCCACGCATGCGTCGAATCATTACGACGCATGCGAGGGATGGATTCGGACGGATTGATCCGGTGAGTCTGTACAGACCAGCGGATCAATCCGTTGGACTGGATTCCAGCGGATCGATTTCTTAGCATGCTAAGAAATTTTGATCCGCTGGAAATCCATCGGCCCGAAAAATATCCGCGGATAAATATCCGCTGGATCGTACACACCAGGGGATCTATCCGCTGAAACCGGTCCGCGGATAAATTCCAGCAGATAGATCCTCTCGTGTGTACGGGGCCTTACGCATACAAATTGAACTTTTATCTCATTCTGTATATTTTGTCCTTCTTGATGACTTTAAGATGTGTCCATTATCCACTATATATGTATAGAATGGACACTGTGCTTATATTGTGCTGTGATATCTGAGCAAGGTTTGCTCTGTTTGTTTTTCTTTTGTACTTGCAACTGTACAATAAAGTTAACCTTTAAAAAAAAAAATTAATGTTTACACTTTAACCACTTAAGCCCCAGACCATTTGGCTGGCCAAAGACCAGGACACTTTTTGAGATTCGGCACTACGTCGCTTAAACTGACAATTGTGACGTGGCTCCCAAACAAAATTGACGTCCTTTTTTTCCCAAAAATAAAGCTTTCTTTTGGTGGTATTTGATCACCTCTGTGGTTTTTATTTTTTGCGCTATAAACAAAAATAGAGTGACAATTTAAAAAAAAAACAATATTCTTTACTTTTTGCTATAATAAATATCCCCCAAAAAATATATAACATTTTTTTTTCCTCAGTTTAGGCCGATACGTATTCTACATATTTTTGGTAAAAAAAATCGCAATAAGCGTTTATTGATTGGTTTGCGCAAAAGTTATAGCATCTACAATATAGGGGATAGTTTTATGGCATTTCTATTTAAGTTTTAGTTTTTTACTAGTAATGGCGACTATCTGCCACTTTATGGCGGACACATTGGACACTTTTGACACCATTTTGAGATCATTGTCATTTTAACAGCACCCGTGCTATAAAAATGTAAAAATGACACTAGCAGTGAAGGGTTTAACCTGTAGGGGGCGCTGAATGGGTAAAGTGTGACCTAGGGAGTACTTCTAACTGTTAGGGGGTGTGGCTTGCGGTGACACGTCACTGATCGCTGTTCCCGATGACAGGGAACAGACAATCAGTGACATGTCACTAGGAAGAACGGGGAGATGTGTTTACACTAGCATTTCCCTGTTCTTCAGCTCTGTGACCCGATCGTGGGCCCCCGGCGGACATCGAGTCTCGAGGTCCCACGGGCATGGTCACGGAGCTTGCGACAGGGTCGGGGGCGCGCGTGCGACCACACGGCCGGCAAATTAAAGGGGACGTATATATACACCCATTTGCCCAGCCGTGCCATTCTGTCGAGGTAAATATGCTTGCCGCAGTCCCTAAAGTGGTTGTATACCCTCTGATACTACTTGCACCTACAGGTAAGCCTACATTAAGGCTTACCTGTAGGTGCTTGCAATATCTCCTTACAATATCTCCCTACATGGTTAAGGAGATAATTGCAGAAAATCGTGCTCCGATGTCTACGGCGCATTCGCGTCGTAGACAAAGGCGCAGGCGCACTGAGCGTGTCGGGTCTTGAATGGGAAAGTGCCGGAGTGACATCATCGCCGCTCCGGCCAGTCACAGCGCCGGAGTGGCAATAAAAAAAAGACCGCTCAGGTGTGGGGATCTTCAAAGTGAGTGCTTCCCCCAGGAGCTATGACTAATCACTAATTATAGTGTGAAACGTGTCAGCTCTGCCGACATGCTGTGACTTGTAGTGCTGTTTTTTATCTTTGATTTTTTACAATAAAGGCAATTTTTTGTTCGGAGTGCGGCTGTCCAGAAGAAATCCTTTCTTTTGCCGGAGCGGCAATACTCGGAAGTCACTCCAGGTATCATGACGGTGGAGGAGAGGAACGAGGGTCGCTGCAGGGGCTTCGATCTAAGGTAAGTAATTAATAATGAGCTAGTATGCTAGTCATACTAGCTCATTATGCCTTTGTCTTGTAGGTTTTTATTCACTTTTTTTATGTTTTTTGGGGTTTAAGCGGTTAATCATTCTCTCCCAAACTCTCATACAGTTTTAAACTACTGTTATGTCTATTACATATCTTCAACTTCATAAGATACATGTGTTACTTTCCCTTTCACCGAGGGTATACTATGGATCAAATTCTATTCTAATTTTCAACAGAATGACTTTGAACTAGCAGGAACAAGAAATAAATGCCAGAAAACCAGTCTAACTGTGCTATTCTGCCAGGCTGTGTTTAAGCTTCAAAGTAATTTAAATTGTTTTGTTTTGGATAGGGCAGGGAAAGGTCGATATCTCTTTTGTTTTTTTAAAGGTACGTTTTTATTTATTTTCAGTACACAACATACAACAGACAACAAAACACATATATTGAGCGAACATCGCCCATTCCATTACAAAGATCTGGTAGCTGGTAAACATTTTATACATATATAGCAACCCAAAAATTATATGTCAATTTGTCCAATTAGGACCATTCAGTATGCTGGGGCTTCAGTCAGATTTCAAGGAGCCGGTGGTATGGTACTCTCGGAGTTAGCCCAAGAGCCCCAAACCTTTAAGATTTTTTTTGGGCACCCCCTAGCCTCATATGTCAGCTTGTATAGTGGTATAGCATGGTTAATGATAGTGAGACTTCCAGTGGATGGTTATCGATTTCTTAGCATAAAACAATACTATCCGCAAAAAGGTTTGCACATTCTTAGAGATACCATCATCATCAATATAACCCAGTAAACATCTCAGGGGATTGCAGATATTGGGTATCTGCATTATGGAGCTAATGAAGGCTTTGACCTCCGACCAGAACTTTCTAATCGGAGCACAGTCCCACATCAAGTGAAAGAATGTGCCATCAGCCATGCCGCATCGGGAGCAAAGTGCAGAGGGTAATCTATTTAACTTGAACAGTAAGCATGGTGTAAAGTAGAATCTGTATAGCAATTGAGTCTGTATCACCTTGTCACGGGAAGAAATGACAGAGGGAACCTGAAGGGGAAGAACCTCCTGCCAGATGTCCTCCGTCAGTTCAGGGATGTCAGCTCTCCAGCTATTGGCCACACTGCTGAGCCTATGAGTTGTGGAGTGTAAAAGGGACCCATAGTACGTGGAGACTAGTTTGGCGTGAGAGGAGTCAGTCAGTAATCGTTCCAGCGGAGAAAGTTGAACAATTATGTTACGGAGGCCGAACTGCGTTGCCACAGTATGGCGGATCTGCAAATAAAGGAAGTAGGCCGTGCAGGGTAGATTATATTCCCTACAGAATTCCTCAAAAGGATGAAACATGGTGTCCAAGAACAAATGAATAATGGTTTTCACCCCCCGTTTCGACCAGTATCCCCCATCAGATCTGCGAAAGAATTCTGGTAGATTTGGATTCTCCTGGAGTGGAGTGTTTGGCGAGTACGTATTACTGTCTGTAACAGAACGTTCCACACTCCGATTGAGTGCTTCCGTCATATACCGCTTCCTATCAGTCTGGATATAGATATCAGATATTCCAGATGCTCTCAACACACTACAAGACAAGACTTGTTTGTGTGCTAAACATACGGGCCAGATTCTCCAAAAAGCACCCATCTATAGGGGGGCGTAGCGTATCTCAGATACACTACGCCGCCGTAACTTAGTGAGGCAGGTCCCGTATTCTCAAAGAACTTGTAATTCAAAGTAGGCTAATGTGGACGTGTTTTATGTTAATGTATCGTGACCCGACGTGATTGACGTTTTTAACGAATGGCGCATGCGCGCGCATGCACGCGCATGCTCAGTATCACGTCGAATTTTCAAATTAAATTACGCCCGCTCAATGCCTAGTCAACATGAACGTAACTTACGTCCAGCCCCATTCACAGACGACTTACGCAAACAACGTAAAATACGACGCTGTTCGTACGTTTTCCGATGTCCATACCTAACATGACTTACCCCTGCTTTATGAGGGGTAACTTTACGCCGGCGTATGTCTTACGTAAACAATGTATCTTGATACGCCGGGCGCACATACGTTTGTGAATCGGCGTATCTAGCTAATTTACATATTCAACGCGGAAATCTACGGAAGCGCCACCTAGCGGCCAGCGTAAATATGCAACTAAGATACGACGGCGTAAGAGACTTATGCCGCTCGTATCTTAGCCGAATTTATGCGTAACTGATTCTAAGAATCAGCCGCATAGATACAACGGCTCTCATTCGGACTTACGACAGCGCACATGGCGCTACGCCGTCGTAAGTTCTTTGAGAATCTGGAGTATTTAATAGAACCAAGAACACAGTCTTATATACAGTTTAAAGAGGAGGTAACCAGAACATAAATTAACATGAGCTAATTAACTAATCATTTACCCAGACGAGGTGACTCCGAGATATGGCCTGTCAGAGTAGACGTCCCGTCTCCTCTCACCTGCTATACAATACACATTATCATAAGTGTAAACACAGGACATCTTCACACAATAGCAGAGTTAATTAGCACAGAGAACAGAGAGATGGCTGCAGGCAAGGACATTAGCATCTATGAATGAGTCACTCTTACAACCAACCCTTTGAGTTCAGAATCAACAACCAGCAAATAGTTCTCACAGATATCCTGGAATATATTGTGGATAATAATTACATAATAATCCCCTCTTAGGTAGTCCAAGATATCATTTCTCAGTCATCCTATGCCCCTAGTGGACATAGGATGATTTTAGACATAAGAGGGTCCGAGTCTGTCACACTGTCATTGGAGGATTGTAGTTTAGTGAGTCTAAAAATCCATCATTGCCAGGATAGTTGTACCCTCCTGCCTGCTGAGGGACATGCAGTGAATCAAATTTTGCAGGGACTCGTAGGAGGTAAGTATAGCTGCCTCCAAGGCAATGGCTGCATTGTTGGCTAAGGTTGGTGTCTCTGTCAAGTTTTAATTGTTGTTTACAGAATGTCCTGTAAAGTTCAGGGGATATTGCACCTCAGGATCACATACAACAGCCGTTTATTTTTCTTTAAAGCAAACAGAATATAGCTGGGATCGTAGTCGGCACTTCTTAACAATGCTATTTAAATAAAACACTCTATTAGTTAAATAATAAAAACTTTAGTCAAAACCTGTGGAATAAATTGGTCCTGGCCCTTTATTTATAAGTATAAATATTAAATATAATTTACATAAATTACAATAAATTTGTAAATAATCAACACACATAGCATATTTTTAAAATTTTCTTATATAACCATTATATATTTATATATATATATATATATATATATATATATATATATATATATATATATATATATATATATATATTCCAAGCCCTATGTCCGATACGGATATGAACAAGATAGATAGACTTACCACATGAAATAGACCTGAAATGTGCCCTGATCTGATGGACGGTATGCCAAAATAAGGGGGCATGCCCAAGATTAGAGATGAATATTTTGTGGAGAGAAATTAATTTGAGAAATGCCCTAAAAAGGGGATGGGAGGGTGGGTATCGCTCACAGGAAACCGACAAAGACCACAGGTGAGTAGGCTGGTTAAATACCCCTGGGCTCCTCCCATAAATTCAGGCCAGCATACTTACTTATGGTCGAAGCCCTATGTCCGATATGGATATGAACAAGATAGATAGACTTAACATAAGACTTACCACATGAAATAGACCTGAAGTGATGGACGGTATGCCAAAATAAGGGGGCAAAAACATTCAGGTAGGGTGTAGTTTTTTTGGTTTTAGCTTTATTCATTGAGCAAGTTTGGTGAACGCTTGTGCCATTTCCAACTGAGGATTGGGGGATGTGCTGGGCGAAGCAGGCAGACTTCCACCCATCAAGTCTCTTAATTATCATGATCTGGGATCCCACGCCGGGGTGGGAATCGCTCACAGGAAACCGACAAAGACCACAGGTGAGTAGGCTGGTTAAATTCCCCCGGGCTCCTCCCATAAATTCAGGCCAGCATACTGGCCTTGTTACTTATGGTCGAAGCCCTATGTCCGATACGGATATGAACAAGATAGATAGACTTAACATAAGACTTACCACATGAAATAGACCTGAAGTGATGGACGTATGCCAAAATAAGGGGGCAAAAACATTCAGGTAGGGTGTAGTTTTTTTGGTTTTAGCTTTATTCATTGAGCAAGTTTGGTGAACGCTTGTGCCATTTCCAACTGAGGATTGGGGGATGTGCTGGGCGAAGCAGGCAGACTTCCACCTATGAAGTCTCTTAATTATCATGATCTGGGATCCCACGCCAGGATGTGGCCGAGGCCGCTCCAACAAGATTAGAGCGACTGGAGCACTGACTGGGGTTGAGGTGTAGGTAGCGTGGAAGAGTGAGTGAGTGTGAAGGTGACAGGATCCAAATTGACCTAACCGCCCCCCCCTGTTGATCCAGAGGAAGGCGAAAACCCCAGCCGAGCCTAGGCCAATTGCTACAGCAGGGGAGAAAATTCCTTCCTGATCCCCCGAGAGGCGATCGGGTGAACCCTGGATCAACTTCCTATGGTTGCTTGTGCCCCGATGAATACTCACGTGTTTGACGAACTGGCAGGCACTCAAGGGTTTGACCGGGAAAGGTAGTAGGGGATAAGAGTTTGACTGTTCAGGTAGGAGTGACAGAAGGCGATCGAGTATGGTTACTGCACACCGGACATTGTTTGCTTTAGAGTTGGATGTTTACCACAGTGCCTGATCGCTGGGTTTTGGATAGTGAAAGGTGGAGGATGAAGTGGTCGTGATAGTGAGCCAAGAGAGGTCTACGTAGAACTTGGCCGGCGGGGTGGCCGCAAGAACCTGTGGTAGGGAGAAAGCCAAATGGGGAACTAGCCAAGATAGTGGACATTAACTGGTGCTGTGGGGATAGTTGTATGGGCCTGCTTAGGAAGGACATAACTTGTACTTGCCTTTACCTTTATCGGCCTGGTTGTCGGTGCTGAAGGTCACGGTTCGTCCCGTCCAGATATGACCCCAGAGCTGAGCGGCTGCCACGATCGGGAATTGTTCGAACAAGGAGGAAGTCTGGGTAAACCCTGGGATTAAGAGTGTCTCTGGAGGCCATGGTCCTGCAAACCAATAGTGGCCAAAAATTGCAGTGAAGCCTGTGGAGGCTGCGGCATCTGTCACTACCTGCGGTGATGGGGGCGATATTGATGGTATAACGTTGATACTGTTTCACGTAGTAAGGAACTCCTCCCATATTGACAGGTCCGCTACTGCCACGGTGTCTAAGTTAAGGATCTGATCGGGGTCCTGTGTCTGGGAGAGGAAGACCAGGAGGCATGATACAAAAGATCGACCCTGGGAATGATCCTAACTGCAAATTGAGCATCCCCGGGAGAGATTGAAGCTGCTTCTTAGTACACCCCTTGCGCGGGTGAAGTCTTGGAGAACTGACCTGATGACCTGGTCAACTTGAAGAAACGATAGGCGTAGTGAAAGCTAGTTTGCATGTGAGCGCAACAACAAATAGGTGAGCAGCCGAGTTACTACTGGAGATGAGTTGACCGATTTGAGCCACAAATGCAATTAAGCAGCTTTATTAGAAAGGTGAAAACAAAGTTTAGCGGAAATTTTGAGTATGTAGGAATAACCGTGCGCAACATTGTACATACAGATGGAGTGAGATGCAAATGTTTATGCTTGACAACAAATGTAAGGCCCGGGATCTGAATCGTAAGTACCACTGTATTCGCATCGCTGATGCGAATAGTTCGAGGTGCGAGCATCAGTGGGGTTTGTTTGTGAAGGATCCGAATCGTTGCACAGATGATGCAATTGGATTCGGATCGGCTGTGGATGTAAGGTGACGGGGGGCTCGTGTGCTGGATCCGAGTCGTTGCACCGATGATATGCCTAGACTCGGATCGGCTGATGGTGTTAGTGGTTGAAGGGGTTTGTGGTTGCTGAGGATCCGAATCATAGGGCAGACTTTGCGACTAGTTTCAGATCGCCTGTTGGTGAGTGCTTGGTTTTTTTTTGGGGGATATGCTGAGACAAATCGGTGCATGAGGATGCGACCGGATTAGAATCGGAACATTATACATGACAGTGAAATGTTTTGACATGACAGAGGCATGAATCGGTGTGCCACACATGCGACTGACCATGACCAGACTCTGGAGCATGTACTGAAATGAGGCCAAACTACTGGGGCACACCGGGACGAATCGGTGCATCACGGATGCGACTAGATTCAAATCGGAGTGCGGTATGTGACAGTTTAATGAAATTATTGCTATGACAGAGGTGCGTATTGGTCGGGCCGCGGTTGCAACTGAGAATGAACTGGACTCTGACGCATGTACTGAAATGAAGCCGAAAAGCAACTGGGGCAAGCCAAGAGGAATTGGTGCATGAGAATGCGATTGGAGCATGTGAGAATGTGCGTGGTTTCAAATTAAATGCGTTTCTGTGAAATTGGGTGACAGAAATTCCCATGACAGAGGCACGGATTGCTGCGCCGCGGATGCGACTGACAGCGAGCAACTTTGGAGCATGTACTGAAATAAGGCCAACAACAACTAGGGCATGCTTGAGATAAACCTGCACATGAGAATGCATGTGGATTCAAATCAGATGCGTGACAGTGAAATGAGTGACAGAAATTCCCATGACAGAGGCACGAATCACTGCGCCGCGGATGCGACTGACAACGAGCAACTCTGGAGCATGTACTGAAATAAGGCCAACAACAACTAGGGCACGCTTGAGATAAACCTGCACATGAGAATGCGTGTGGATTCAAATCAGATGCGTGACAGCGAAATGAGTGACATAAATTTCCATGATAGATAGATAGATAGATAGATAGATATATCACTATGTATTTGTGTGTGTGTATATATATATATTTCTTCTATATAAATTTTTATTTTATATATATATATATATATATATTTATATATATATTTATATATATATATATATTAGGGATGCACCGATATATCGGCGGCCGATACATATCGGCCGAAAATAGTGTTTATGGGGACATGCTGAAACAACTGAAAAAATGGCCGATAATGACCCACCTCCAGGGCCGGACTTAGTTACCGTCCGTACAGCTCACTTCCTGTTTCCCCTGCCCTTTGGCTCTGCCACTGCCAGCATCGGCGTCGCAGCCAGTCACTGGCGGGTGCGAGTCCGACCATCGGCTGTCCATGTGTGTCCCCTCAGACTCAGTCAAGTCCACGTTCTGTGGGGGCTGGGCGCCATCCAACCCCGCGTGACTCCGAGCAAGCTGCTCATCACTCGACGGCGGGACTCACTAATGCCAGCAGTTAAGCTAAGGTCTGTGACTAACTGTCACAGACCACCAGTCCCAGACTATATTTGACTAGTGCATAAAGAAAGAAAAATGTTACTGCGCTGATTTAGTTATCCAGAGGATTTAATCTCTGGAAGTGTGAGCTGTGGGCTGATATAGTACACAATCAACCATATGTGGAAAAATATATATCAGGGATACAATGTACCCAATATTAGGTGTGGATAACCTAAATACAAAACAATCTATAAAAATTCATGCAAATGTAACACAGTAAAAAGATATAATATATGTGAAATTAGTGTGTCGGCATACACATCAATATGCCACAGTGCTCCTGTGAAGGAAAAAATGTTTTGGCTACTGTTGCTACTACCAGCCGACTAAATAGTGAAAACAAACAATACAAATGTATATATAAAAATATAAAAATAATCAGAAACCAACACACAATGTGCAATGTGCCAACTGCACCGTGAATTGTCCAATGACTAATATTGGAAACAAATAATGTCAAAAAAATAAAAAAAACATTTTTTAAACAACCAATAAAATGTGCAATGTGCTAGCTGCACTGAAAATAGTCCAATGACAAACAATCTTGCTCTTATACAATAGGTTCCAGTGTAACAAAAGGTTCAATGTTCAACACTCACCAGACCCCAGATATTATTAGGCCCCAAAGTGGTCCCAGTGGGCTCTGGAATAATATCTGAGGTCTGGTGAGTGTTGAGTTTAACCATTGGTGATGGTGGCACATCTTTCTCGGGTGGAAGAGATAGCGGCACTTCTCTGTATACAGCACTACCAGCATTGAACCTTTTGTTACACTGGAACCTATTGTATAAGAGCAAGATTGTTTGTCATTGGACTATTTTCAGTGCAGCTAGCACATTGCACATTTTATTGGTTGTTTAAAAAAAAAATTGTATTTTTTGACATTATTTGTTTCCAATATTAGTCATTGGACAATTCACTGTGCAGTTGGCACATTGCACATTGTGTGTTGGTTTCTGATTATTTTTATATTTTTATATATACATTTGTATTGTTTGTTTTCACTATTTAGTCGGCTGGTAGTAGCAACAGTAGCCAAAACATTTTTTCCTTCACAGGAGCACTGTGGCATATTGATGTGTATGCCGACACACTAATTTCACATATATTATATATTTTTACTGTGTCACATTTGCATGAATTTTTATAGATTGTTTTGTATTTAGGTTATCCACACCCAATATTGGGTACATGGGGCCAGATCCACAAAAACCTGACGTAACTTAAAAAATCCAATTTAAGTTACACTGCCTTAAAGTTTCTACCTAAGTGCCTGATCCACAAAGCACTTATCTAGAAATTTCAGGCTGTGTAACTAAAATTCCGCCGGCGCAAGGCGTTCCTATTCAAATGGGGCGAGTCCCATTTAAATGAGGCGCGCTCCCGCGCCGGCCGTACTGCGCATGCGCGAAGTTACGTTACGCCGAGTTTTGAGGATCGCGACGGCTTAAAGTTGCGTCGGGGAAAAAAAAATGACAGCGGCATGCATTCCTGAGGGAGAACTCCATGCCCATTTTCAAAGAAAAAAACGGCATGGGTTCCCCCCCCAGGAGCATACCAGGCCCTTAGGTCTGGCATGGGTTGTAAGGAGACCCCCCCACGCCGAAAAATTGACGTAGGGGGTCCCCCTACAATCCATACCAGACCCGTATCCAAAGCACGCTACCCGGCCGGCCAGGAAGGGAGTGGGGACGAGCGAGCGCCCCCCCCCTCCTGAGCCGTGCCAGGCCGCGTGCCCTCAACATGGGGGGGTTGGGTGCTCTGCGGCAGGGGGGCGCACTGCGGGCCCCCCCACCCCAGAGCACCCTGTCCCCATGTTGATGAGGACAGGACCTCTTCCCGACAACCCTTGCCATTGGTTGTCGGGGTCTGCGGGCGGAGGCTTATCGGAATCTGGGAGTCCCCTTTAATAAGGGGGCCCCCAGATACCGGCCCCCCACCCTAAGTGAATGGATATGGGGTACATCGTACCCCTATCCATTCACCTGGAGGCAAAAAGTAAAAGTTAATAAACACACAACACAAGGCTTTTTAAAATATTTTATTATTCTGCTCCGGACGCCACCCCTGTCTTCGTTATTAGCTCAATTACCAGGGGGGGCTTCTTCTTCCGCTCTCCGGGGGTCTTCTCCGCTCTCCGGGGGGGGCTTCTCCGGACTCCGGGGGGCTTCTTCCATCTTCTCCCCTCTTCCGCTCTTGACTCGGCGAACCCCGGTTCTTCTGCAGATGTCCGGTGCCTTCTTCTTCAGCGCTGGCTGCCTGCTATGTTTGTGTGTTAGCTCGATTAGTAACAGGCAGCCAGCGCGGTCTTCTGTGGCGTCAGGGTCTTCTGGTCTTCTCCCCTCTTCCGATGTTGCCTCGTCGCCTGTTGTCGCTGTAATGATGGAAGCGCGCCTTGCATCCCATTTATATAGGCATCACCGTCCCATCATGCTCCGGTAGGTACCCACGTGGTGGGTGCCTACCCACGTGCACCCACCACGTGGGTACCTGCCGGAGCATGATGGGACGGTGATGCCTATATAAATGGGATGCAAGGCGCGCTTCCATCATTACAGCGACAACAGGCGACGAGGCAACATCGGAAGAGGGGAGAAGACCAGAAGACCCTGACGCCACAGAAGACCGCGCTGGCTGCCTGTTACTAATCGAGCTAACACACAAACATAGCAGGCAGCCAGCGCTGAAGAAGAAGGCACCGGAGAGCTGCAGAAGAACCGGGGTTCGCCGAGTCAACAGCGGAAGAGGGGAGAAGATGGAAGAAGCCCCCCGGAGTCCGGAGAAGCCCCCCCCGGAGAGCGGAGAAGACCCCCGGAGAGCGGAGAAGACCCCCGGAGAGCGGAAGAAGAAGCCCCCCCTGGTAATTGAGCTAATAACGAAGACAGGGGGGGCGTCCGGAGCAGAATAATAAAATATTTTAAAAAGCCTTGTGTTGTGTGTTTATTAACTTTTACTTTTTGCCTCCAGGTGAATGGATAGGGGTACGATGTACCCCATATCCATTCACTTAGGGTGGGGGGCCGGTATCTGGGGGCCCCCTTATTAAAGGGGACTCCCAGATTCCGATAAGCCTCCGCCCGCAGACCCCGACAACCAATGGCAAGGGTTGTCGGGAAGAGGTCCTGTCCTCATCAACATGGGGACAGGGTGCTCTGGGGTGGGGGGGCCCGCAGTGCGCCCCACTGCCCCAGAGCACCCAACCCCCCATGTTGAGGGCACGCGGCCTGGCACGGCTCAGGAGGGGGGGGGGGCGCTCGCTCGTCCCCACTCCCTTCCTGGCCGGCCGGGTAGCGTGCTTTGGATACGGGTCTGGTATGGATTGTAGGGGGACCCCTACGTCGATTTTTCGGCGTAGGGGGGGTCCCCTTACAACCCATACCAGACCTAAGGGCCTGGTATGCTCCTGGGGGGGAACCCATGCCGGTTTTGTTTTTACAAATTGACGTGGAGTTCTCCCTCGGGAAAGCATACCAAATGCCGTCGCTGGAATGGGCCTTTACAAGGTGTGACTAACTTTACACTTTGTAGAACGAGCCCTAATTTTACACTTGCAAAATAACACTTACGGCGCAAAAAGGAAGCTAGAAAGCTTTGTGGATCGCCTTAAGTGCTAATTTGCATACTAGCAACGGCATTTCGACTCGAAATGCCCCCAGCGGCGGATGCGGTACTGCATCCTAAGATTCGGCAGTGTAATTCAATTACACATGCCGGATCTTCTGTCTAACTTTGGAAAAAGCCTTTTGAGGATCGTTTCCAAAGTTACACACAGACTGAACAGCAGTTAAGTCGGAGTATCTCTTTTGAGGATAACCCCCATTGTATCCCTGATATATATTTTTCCACATATGGTTGATTGTGTACTATATCAGCCCACAGCTCACACTTCCAGAGATTAAACCCTCTGGATAACTAGATCAGCGCAGTAAAAAATTTCTTTCTTTATGCACAATTAACCCCTATCTAGGGTACACAGTACTGCAGCAGATCACAGTTTTTATATTATTTTATTTCTTTTGCGCCGGTGACACCTATAACAAATATATTTGACTAGTGCAACTTTATGATTAATGTGCCCCTCGCCTAGGCCCTCACTAAATGCAAGGTGCTGACTAGGTCTATGTCACATACCATTTTTTTTAAATATGAATGCCTCGTTATCCTCCTCATACCTCACCTAGTGCAGTACACAGACATCTAAAATCTTTATATGTTATATGATATAATTATATAAAGATGTCTGTGTATTGGCAATACACAGACATCTTTATATATTATATGATAAAAGATGTGACTTCTGTGTATTGCGCTAGGTGAGGTATGAGGCAGTCGAATTAAAAGGGACAAATAAATAATGTCACACATATATACATAGGGCCATATTCTCAGTGAAGTTACGATGGAGTAAGTCAGATACTCCATCGTAACTCCCTTTTTTGGCCAGTGTATCTATGCTCCTGATTCTTAGAATCATTTTTGCATAGATACACTTAAGATCCGCCATCTGTAAGTCACTTACACTGGCGGATCTTAAATGCAATGACACCGGCCGCCGCTAGATGGCATTTACGTGAAGGAGTCATTTGCGTATGCAAATGATCCTTCTACGCCGATTCCCGAACGAGTTCGCGTCGCGTAACCGTCGCTAACGTCGTTTGCGTAAGCGGAAACTTACTCCTGCTATATGAGGGGTAAGTTTCCGCAAGTCTCGCGTAGGCCATGTTACGGATGGCGTCGGGTCCCCGTCGTGTTTTTTCGTCGGGTACGCCGTTTACGTAAGTCGTTCTTGAATACGACTCTACGTCAATGACGCACACGTCGGCGTCATTGACGTTTTCCGCCGAGAACTGGAGCATGCGCACTGGGCTTTTTGCAGCCCGGCGCATGCCCAGTTCTTTCGCATCGGGGGCGCGCTTCATTTGAATAGAAGCCGCCCCCTTGGAGATCCGTCAGGCTACGCCGGGACACTTACACTCCGCTGTCCCAACTTATGGAGCAAGTGTTTGGGGAATACAACACCTGCTCCAGTAAGTTGGGACAGCGGAGTGTAAGTGCCCTAAGTGCAGCAGGCGGATATTTAGAGAGAATATGGCCCATATTGCATGATGAGGCACTGAGGCCCAGATTCACGTAGACGCACCTATCTTTAGGCGGGCGTAGCGTATCTCAGATACACTACAACGCGGTAACTTAGTGAGGCAGGTCCCGTATTCACAAAGAACTTGCGCCCTAAGTTACGGCGGCGTAGTGTAACTGTGCCAGCGTAAGCCCACGTAATTCAAAGTAGGCTGGTGTGGGCGTGTTGTATGCTAATGAATCGTGACCCGACGTAATTGACGCTTTTAACAAACGGCGCATGCGCCGTCCGTGAACGTATTCCAGTGCGCATGCTCAAAATTACGCCGCAAATAGTCAATGCTTTCGACGTGAACGTAACTTACGTCCAGCCCCATTCACGGACGACTTACGCAAACAACGTAAAATACGACGCTGTTCGTACGTTTCCGACGTCCATACCTAACATGACTTACTCCTGCTTTATGAGGGGTAACTTTACGCCAGCGTATGTCTTACATAAACAACGTATCTTGATAATCAACATATTTTTGCCGCACAGCATGGGTGCTTTGGGTGGTCAAGCCTGTATGGCTAGCCTCACAGGCCGCCACCGGAGCTACATCAACAGCCTCATCAGGCACTACTGTTAAATAGGTAGAAGATTGTCTTTTGAGAAAGTTATGCAAAATACAGCAACATACGATTATATGGTTCCACTTGTATTCTGCCATGTTTATTGCCGTCATAAATAAACGGAATCGGCTGGCCATGATGCCAAAGGCGTTCTCAACCACCCGTCTGGCTCTGACCAGCCTATAATTAAAAACCCTCCTCTCAGGGGTGAGGGTGTGTTGGGGAAATGGCCTCATAAGGTGGGGACCCAAGGCAAACGCCTCATCTGCAACAAATACAAGGGGCAGCCCCTCTTCGTTCTCCTCCGCAGGTGGCAATCCAAGGTTCTTCGACTGAAGCCGTTGGGCGAACTCGGTCTGAGCAAAGACCCTGTCATCCGACATCCGCCC
This sequence comes from Rana temporaria, assembly GCF_905171775.1. NCBI lineage: Eukaryota > Metazoa > Chordata > Amphibia > Anura > Ranidae > Rana > Rana temporaria. Next base: position 273,338,634 of record NC_053493.1, read on the forward strand.
ATTTTTCCCAACATCCAGGTACAAAAACTCATAGTTGGCAGACACCACCGCCATCAGCACGATGCTGTGGAACCCCTTGTAATTAAAATAATGGGATCCCGAATGGGGTGGTGGCACGATGCGGACGTGCTTGCCATCAATGGCTCCTCCGCAGTTTGGAAAGTCCCAACGCTGCGAGAAGTCCGCTGCCACAGTCTGCCATTCCTGTGGCGTGATGGGGAACTGTAGAGAAAAAGAAAAAAAAATTCAAACAAACATTGCTAACAGAATATCACAAAACATTCTTGGATCCAAAAAAAAGGAGATCATTAATTTCAAGTATTATTTTAAGAGCCAGAAATAATAAGGGATCACTAAGCAGATTAATCACCACCTCTGATGGCCCAAAAATAATCAGCTTATGGGGAGGGGGGCCCAAGATGAGTTGGTGACCTCAAAAACCACCCCAAAAAAATGCTATCTATGTGAGTTAAACATAAAAAAAAATCAATTAGGGGGGGGGGGGGTTGGACAAGGACTACAATGGAGGCCAAAATAAAAGGGGGATATAGGGACACACAATGCAACACTACAATGGAGGCCAAACGGAAAGGGGGATATAGGGACTAGGCTAGTTGTGTTTGGGCACAAAAGAGAATGCTGGAGAGGTTGGCTATTGCAAATATGCATGTAGGGGGAGGGGTGTTGCACAAGGACTACAATGGAGGCCAAAATAAAAGGGGGATATAGGGACACACAAAATGGAGCACTACAATGGAGGCCAAAATAAAAGGGGGATATAGGGACACAAAATGCAGCAATACAATGGAGGCCAAAATAAAAGGGGGATATAGGGACTAGGCTAGGTGTTTTTGGGCACAAAATAGAATGCTGGAGAGGTTGGCTATTGCAAATATGCATGTAGACCCAAAAAAAAACATAACAACCTTACAGCATGCATGGGGACAAAGGGGACAATCACAGCATATTACAAACAGGTTAATTAGGGACTGTTTGAAAAAAAAAATATTAAGGCATGCAATAAATACATAGGGCCATATTCTCTCTAAATATCCGCCTGCTTCGCTTAGGGCACTTACACTCCGCTGTCCCAACTTACTGGAGCAGGTGTTGTATTCCCCAACCACTTGCTCCATAAGTTGGGACAGCGGAGTGTAAGTGTCCCGGCGTAGCCTGGCGGATCTCCAAGGGGGCGGCTTCTATTCAAATGAAGCGCGCCCCCGATGCAAAAGAACTGGGCATGCGCCGGGCTGCAAAAAGCCCAGTGCGCATGCTCCAGTTCTCGGCGGAAAACGTCAATGACGCCGACGTGTGCGTCATTGACGTAAAGTCGTATTCAAGAACGACTTACGTAAACGACGTATCCGACGAAAAAACACGACGGGGACCCGACGCCATCCGTAACATGGCCTACGCGAGACTTGCGGAAACTTACCCCTCATATAGCAGGGGTAAGTTTCCGCTTACGCAAACGACGTTAGCGACGGTTACGCGACGCGAACTCGTTCGTGAATCGGCGTAGAAGGATCATTTGCATATGCAAATGACTCCTTCATGTAAATGCCATCTAGCGGCGGCCGGCGTCATTGCATTTAAGATCCGCCAGTGTAAGTGACTTACAGATGGCGGATCTTAAGTGTATCTATGCAAAAATGATTCTGAGAATCAGGAGCATAGATACACGGGTCAAAAAAGGGAGTTACGATGGAGTATCCTGAGTTACTCCATCGTAACTTTACTCAGAATATGGCCCATAGTTTGTGAAATTAAAGGACACCACTTTAAAAAATAAAATTTAGTAATTTAAAAAAATTAAAAAAGAATAAATGGTATTCCTTTTTTAGAATGAAAGGCTACTGCTTTATGAATCTCCCTTGTTGTTGTTGATGATGGTTTGCCATCACAACGGTGTGCACTTCCGCCGCCGCCGCTCGTTGTGATGGCAACCCAACTAGTTGACGGCGCGGCGCTGCAGCAGTCTTGCGCATGTGAGTGGAACCCCGCTTTAAGTGTGTCCTAGGGAGTGATCCCAACTGTGTGGGGGCTGGGCCTACTGTGACATGACACTGATTACAGGGAGCAGGCGATCAGTGTCCTGTCACTAAGCAGAACAGGGAGATGGCCTGGTTACACAGTTCTGCAGCTCCATGACACGATCGCGGGACAGGAGTGGACATCGAGTCCGTGGGTATCACAGACACGGTTACGGAGCTCTCGGCAGGGGCACGTGCGCCCGCACGGTGCAAAATTCAAAGTGACGTTTATGTACGTTACTTTGCGCAGTCGTGCCATTTTGCCGATGTGCGGCGGTCGGCAAGTGGTTAATAAATGTTTTCACATTTTGATTAGGGATGAGCTTTATGTTTGAGTCGAACATGAGTTGGGGTGTTCGCGGCAAATTCAAAAATCCACGGAACACCCTTTAAAAGTCTATGGGTGAAATCAAAAGTGTTAATTTTAAAGGTTAATATGCAAGTTATTGTCATAAAAAGATTTTGGGGACCCGGGTCCTGCCCCAGGGAACATGTATCAATGCAAAAAAAAGTTTTAAAAACAGTTTTTTTTTTTTGGGGAGAAGTGATTTAAATAATGCTTATGCCCCATACACACGATCACTTTTTCTCATGAAAGAAAACTACGTTTTCCATCATGAAAAAAAACAAAGTTTTTCCAACTTCATCATAAAAAACGATGTTGCCCACACACCATCGTTTTTTCAAAATGCTCTAGCAAAGCGCGGTTACGTACAGCACATACGACGGCACTATAAAGGGCCATTTCCATGCGGAAGACGGCCTCTTTTGCTGATATCGTGTTGCTGCGTGTTAGTAAAAGTTTGGTGAGAGACAATTCGCGCTTTTCAGTCTTCGTGCTTTAAATTTCGTTTTCTGTCGTACAGTTTGTGCTTTTGGGTTCGTATCTGTCTTACAGTGCTTGTATTCAGGTCGTATCTGTTTTTGCAGTGGGTTCTTGTCTGCTCGTTCCTGTTTTGCAGGTCGTTATTCAGAGGCCTTTCTGTTCTTCAGTGCGTTTTTTTTAGTCCGATCTGATTTGACGACCGTTTTCTAGCCATGTTGCGGGTACGTTCTCGTCGCCGAGATCGTGATGTGCTTGGTGTTGGGATTTGTGCTGTATCCCGGCTCCGGTCCATGAACAGGGTGAGGAGGATTTTGTGGGCCAAGAACTGGTTTCTTCGCAGGGACCAGTTCTCTCATATGCCTCTGCTGCGGGAGATCCAAGAAAATAACCCTGATGATTTCAGGAATTTTCTGAGGATGTCTGACCCCGTATTTCAGCAGCTTTTGGCTTCGGTGTCGCCATATATCACCAGGCAGGACACTGTTATGCAGGAAGCCATCACTGCTGAGCAGTGGCTAGTTGCTACATTGGGCTACCTTGCAACAGGGAGAAGTCTGCAGGACTTGAAGTTCTCGACGGGCATCTCCCCCCAGGCTCTGGGCGTCATAATCCCGGATACCTGTTCTGCCATATTTCAGGTTCTGCAGGAGGACTATGTTAAGGTAAGTGGTGTCCTTTAATTTCACAAACTATGTATTTATTGCATGCCTTAATATTTTTTTTTTTCAAACAGTCCCTAATTAACCTGTTTGTAATATGCTGTGAATGTCCCCTTTGTCCCCATGCATGCTGTAAGGTTGTTATGTTTTTTTTGGGGTCTACATGCATATTTGCAATAGCCAACCTCTCCAGCATTCTATTTTGTGCCCAAAAACACCTAGCCTATATCCCCCTTTTATTTTGGCCTCCATTGTAGTGCTGCGTTTTGTGTCCCTATATCCCCCTTTTATTTTGGCCTCCATTGTAGTGCTCCATTTTGTGTGTCCCTATATCCCCCTTTTATTTTGGCCTCCATTTTAGTCCTTGCCCAACCCCCCCCCCCCCCCACATGCATATTTGCAATAGCCAACCTCTCCAGCATTCTATTTTGTGCCCAAAAACACCTAGCCTAGTCCCTATATCCCCCTATTATTTTGGCCTCCATTGTAGTGCTGCATTTTGTGTCCCTATATCCCCCTTTTATTTTGGCCTCCATTGTAGTGCTCCATTTTGTGTGTCCCTATATCCCCCTTTTATTTTGGCCTCCATTGTAGTCCTTGCCCAACCCCCCCCCCCCCCCCACATGCATATTTGCAATAGCCAACCTCTCCAGCATTCTCTTTTGTGCCCAAACACAACTAGCCTAGTCCCTATATCCCCCTTTCATTTTGGCCTCCATTGTAGTGCTGCATTGTGTGTCCCTATATCCCCCTTTTATTTTGGCCTCCATTGTAGTCCTTGCCCAACCCCCCCCCCCCCCCCCCCAATTGATTTTTTTTATGTTTAATTCACATAGATAGCATTTTTTTGGGGTGGTTTTTGAGGTCACCAACTCATCTCGGGCCCCCTCCCCATAAGCTGATTATTTTTGGGCCATCAGAGGTGGTGATTAATCTGCTTAGTGATCCCTTATTATTTCTGGCTCTTAAAATAATACTTGAAATTAATGATCTCCTTTTTTTTGGATCCAAGAATGTTTTGTGATATTCTGTTAGCAATGTTTGTTTGAATTTTTTTTTCTTTTTCTCTACAGTTCCCCATCACGCCACAGGAATGGCAGACTGTGGCAGCGGACTTCTCGCAGCGTTGGGACTTTCCAAACTGCGGAGGAGCCATTGATGGCAAGCACGTCCGCATCGTGCCACCACCCCATTTGGGATCCCATTATTTTAATTATAAGGGGTTCCACAGCGTCGTGCTGATGGCGGTGGTGTCTGCCAACTATGAGTTTTGTACCTGGATGTTGGGAAAAATAGGCGGATGTCGGATGACGGGGTCTTTGCTCAGACCGAGTTCGCCCAACGGCTTCAGTCGGAGGACCTTGGATTGCCACCTGCGGAGGAGAACGAAGAGGGGCTGCCCTTTGTATTTGTTGCAGATGAGGCGTTTGCCTTGGGTCCCCACCTCATGAGGCCATTTCCCCAACACACCCTCACCCCTGAGAGGAGGGTTTTTAATTATAGGCTGGTCAGAGCCAGACGGGTGGTTGAGAACGCCTTTGGCATCATGGCCAGCCGATTCCGTTTATTTATGACGGCAATAAACATGGCAGAATACAAGTGGAACCATATAATCGTATGTTGCTGTATTTTGCATAACTTTCTCAAAAGACAATCTTCTACCTATTTAACAGTAGTGCCTGATGAGGCTGTTGATGTAGCTCCGGTGGCGGCCTGTGAGGCTAGCCATACAGGCTTGGCCACCCAAAGCAGCCGTGCTGTGCGGCAAAAATATGTTGATTATTTTATGGGGAGGGGGGCCATTCCAATGCCAGATCTTTGCTGAATAAAATCTTTTATTTTCTGCAAGAAACAGTCTATTAATTTTATTTGTTTTAGTATTTTTTAATTTGTGTTTATTGTAGCTTACTCCTAGGTTATCATAGTGCCATGTTTTTTTTTATGTACTAAATACCCATCATTGTCAATGTTATCAGCACAAATCGAGATGAGTTCTTTTATTTAGGCAGCATTGATATAAAATCAGGATTTTTATTTATTTTTTCTCATTTACATATAAAATCAGGTTATTTTTTTTTCTCATTTACATATAAAATCAGATTTTTTTTTCTCGTTTACATATAAAATCAGGTTTTATTTTTATTTTTTTTCTCATTTACATATAAAATCAGGTTATTTTTTTTTTCTAAACATAAATGTTTAAGTAAAAAACATGCAAACAAACAAAAATAAAACCTTCTAAAACATATTTCAATCCCTCCCCAGAACATCCATCAAATTTTTGAGCTTTTGTTCCACACTTTTGGTTTTAGCTCGAATCTCCCTTGAAGCGAGATGTATGTCTTCAATGTCTGCCCTGCAGGACAACACCTCTCCAATCAACAGCTGGGCACTGTACGTGTCAAATCCGTCACCAGCACGAAGAGCTCCTGAAATGTGGGACTAAACCATGTATTAAAATGATGTAGGCCTACATCTATATTACCTGAAGCTGTGGTATATGATACTTTACCAGATGTGGTGGCAGGTTTCACTTCCTCAACATCCCGCGGGGGTGTGGCTTGTGTGTTTTGCTGCTCCTGCCTTGACGCTTGATTGCTCCCTACAGGAATGAAGAAAAGGGAAACATGATGTAAAAAGATTAGAGGCCTGAAAGAGGAATATGAATCATTCTTTTTACAAATTGTGGGACAGCATGCAACATGCCCCGATGATCTGGCACACAAAGTTTGGGGAATACAAGAGGGTACCCCCAGACTTATCCAGGCATCGGAAACGGGACTTCAGGAGGCCAAAGGTGCGTTCCACCACTCCACGGGTACGTGCATGTGCTTCATTGTATCTTTGCTCTCCTATGGTTTCAGGATTCCGGAATGGAGTCATGAGATGGGGTCCAAGTGCATATGCAGAGTCACCTGGAAGGGAAAAGACAGGAGGATGTTAGTCGTGCATGTGCCCCTCGTGATGTCTGCATCATGCATGGGGGGGGACAGTCATGCCTGACTCCCATGTCACTCACCAACCAGCCAGCTGTCCCCATACACGTTCTGTTCAAATTCTGTTGGGATGTTGCTTTGACGGTATATGTAGCTGTCATAGCTGGATCCTGGGTGTTTGGCACAGACGTGCCATATGAGGTATTGGGCATCGACTATCACCTGTACGTTGATGTAATGCCAGTGCTTCCGATTGCGGTATATGTGCTCTGTCTCACGGGGGGGCTGTAGTGCCACATGTGTGCAATCAATGGCCCCCACGGTACCTGGGAATTGTGCAATTCTGTAGAAATCACGCATTGCCTTCATCCGCAGGTCCTCCTGGGTGGGTTTGATGATTTGGTTGGCCATGCGTCTGAGGATTGCAGGGACAACCTGGTGCACACATCTGCTAATGGAGGATTGGGACATCCCAGCCACAGCTCCACTTGTGCGCTGAAAAGAGCCACTGGCAAGGAAATGGAGTGTTGCCAGTACCTTTACCAGTGGCTCCACTGCATGTGAGCGTTTTGTTGGGCTGGTGATGTCATCTTTCAGGGTTGTGGTTAATTCCACGATGGCTTCAGGGCTGAATCTGAAGATGCGAAACACCTCAGGAGCAGCTATGCCAAAGACGTCTATGCGCGGTCGGTATATCCTCTCCCGTGCCCTCCTTCTCCTCCTCCGATCCCTCCTCCTTCTGCGCGCCTCTAAAGCCACTAGTATAGCTATGCCCATGGATACCCCTGGCATGTTGGCATACAGATTGTTGTCCTGCAAGCAGGGGCGTAACTAGAAATCACAGGGCCCCATAGCAAAATGTTGTATGGGGCCCCCCAGAGCCGCCCTAGTGTCAATGCAGCGTGACCTGTGCCCCATACAGCGTGACCTGTGCCCCATACACCGTGACCTGTGCCCAATGCAGCGTGACCTGTGCCCCATACAGCGTGACCTGTGCCCCATACATCGTGACCTGTGTCTAGGGATGAGCCGAACATACCCACGTTCGGTTCGCACCAGAACGTTCGAACAGACCGATCGTTTGCGCGAACATTTAGAACCCCATTGAAGTCTATGGGACTCGAACGTTCGAATTCAAAAGTGCTAATTTTAAAGCCCAATATTCACGTTATTGTTGGAAAACGTCTTTGAGAACCCGGGTCTTGCCCCAGGGAACATGTATCAATGGAAAAAAAAGTTTTAAAAACTGTATTTTTTTCTTGAGCAGCGATTTTAATGATGCTTAAAGTGAAAAAAAAAAAAATCCTTTAAATATCACACCTGCTGGGTGTCTATAGTAGTGGCACGTGTTTAGAAATGTCCCTGCACAACATGAGATTACTATATATATACATACACACAGTATATGTATGTTTTATGTACTACTTTTTTAATGAATAAACTGCAATATTTATGAGTTGAGGACACATCTAACATTCACATGCATTAAACAAATAAATATAGCACAGATGTAACAACAAAATAATTTAATCTGTATCAATAAAAACACACCACACTGTGTGATAATGGTTCCCTCGCAGGGAATTTCTAAAACAAGTTGCAACAACTGGGACTCCTTCCGCACTATATTTCTATGCAGGCTCCAATGTGTGGGACCCCTGCTACCCCAATGCGTCTGCACACATGTGTTAATCTGTGCAGAAGAGTAAGTTTGGGATTGCTGAGTGAGTATGCTGGCATGTGGCCCCTCTTCTCAGGCTGCCTGTATTGATTGTGCAAAGTGGGGCCCAGGCCCTGGGCCGCTCACTCCTCAGTGCCCATGAAATGCAGCCTGATTAGTGCCCATCAATGCAGCCTTGCCAGTGCCCATCAAATGCAGCATGATCAGTGCCCCATTATTGCATCCTTACCAGTGCCCATACAATTCAGCGTGATCAGTGCCCATCAAATGCAGCCTTACCGCCTTACCAGTGCCCATCAAATGCAGCTTGATCAGTGCCCATCAAATGCAGCTTGATCAGTGCCCATCAATGCAGCCTTGCCAGTGCTCATCAATATAGCCTTGCCAGTGTCCATCAAATGCAACCTGATCAGTGCCCATCAAATGCAACCTTACCAGTGTCCATCAAATGCAGCCTGATCAGTGCCCATGAAATGCAGCTTGATCAGTGCCCATCAAATGCAACCTGATCAGTGCCCATGAAATGCAGCCTTGCCAGTGTCCATCAAATGCAGCCTAGCCAGTGCCCATCAAATGCAGCCTTGCCAGTGCCCACCAAATATGGCCTTACCAGTGCCCATCAATGCAGTCTTACCAGTGCCCATCAATGCAGTCTTACCAGTGCCCATCAATGCAGCCTTGCCAGTGTCCATCAAATGCAGCCCGATCAGTGTGCAGCAATACAGCCTGATCTGTGTCTAGCAATGAAGCCTGGCATGTGTCTGAATCTGGGATTTGAATATCCCAGCGCGATCCCGTCCTCCCCTCTCTCAGTCCACCTCCTCCTTCTCCAGTGGCCGCTGTAACAAAGTCCAGGCTCCTATAATTTACATCACACTGATTCAATTTGCCAATGGATCATTGTTCACCCATCACTAGAGCTGGGACTTTGTAACAGCGGCCGCTGGAGGAGGAGGAATAGGAGGACCGAGGTAGGGGAGGTCGGTGCACCTTGACAATGAGAACGGCATTCCTGCTGTGGAAAAAGTAAAGGAACGTCGTTCCCATGCGTTCCCGCAGGACTTGAGCCCTGGGTGTTCACACCCATGTGATTCAATTCCTGTCCGAATTTGCAGATCGCACTGCGATATGCGAACTGATTTGGGGGTGCCATTAAGTTTTAATTGGCACTCCCAGCAGTTCATATGGGGCAGTGTGAACTGCCGACAGGAGACATGCGATGTGGGAACCCCCAGTGGATTTGCAGGGTTCCCGCATTGCAGCAGTATGAACCGGCCCTTAATCCTAATGGCATGCTGCACACACTAGAAATCACACCCACACTGGAAACTGCTCTGCATTTGCGATTCCTGTGCGGGCTGCGACTCCAGAAATGGTGGAGGGTCCTATAGACCTTTTCTTTGTATTTAGGGAGGCACAGCAGCCCACACAGTATAAATGGGCTGCCATGCCCACTAAGGATGAGCTCCGGCGTGTTCGCATAGAACACGTGCAGAGCCCGCCAGGAAGTCGGCACCCGCGCTGTGCTAATCACAGCCAGGCAGACATTTCCCGATCTCTGCAGCCGAGCATCGGGAAATGTCTGCCTGGCTGTGATTAGCGCAGCGCGGGTGCCGACTTCCTGGCGGGCTCTGCACGTGTTCTATGCGAACACGCCGGAGCTCATCCTTAATGCCCACACAAAATACACCTTGCAGAGCCACATCAGTGTGAACTAAAGGAAAAAATCCCCCCCCCCTCTACTGCTTAAGAACCCCCCACCCACAAGCAAAACTCCCCACTGAAAAACACCACCCTCCCTCATATATCCCCACAATATTAACCCCCTGTCTCTGATCACACCTCAAGGCAAAAATATCTCCCTCATTTCTAATGCTAAATAATATCTCCCTTCATTTAACAAACTTCCCACCCAGAACCAAATCCCTGCCAATAACCACCCCCTGTAAACTTCTCTACAAGAAACTTACAGGGGGGGAGGGGGGTCCTTCTCCAAAACCAAACCCACCCCCTTTCCTTAACCTCCCCACCAAAAGAATCTCCCCAAGGCAGGAATTCTCACCCCCTCCTTCCTCCACACAGAAAGCCATGCTTCTCCACCTACCTGACCTCATCTTCAGAAAACGGCACGGCACAGAGGCAGGAAATGAAATCTTCTGCATCCCCGGTCTCCCTTCGGCTGTGTCAGAGCTGTGAAGTCTCTAGGGGATCCCTCGGCAGTGTGCTCTCATTGGCAGAGCGTGCCTGGAGCAGTGTGTGTGTTAGCAGCCACGGCTGCTAACGAGAACGACGTTCCTGCCGGGCCCCCCTGATCCTCACTCGGCCCCATAGCGTCCGCGTGGGTCGCTATGGTGGTAGTTCCGCCACTGCCTGCAAGTGTGTGTGCTCAGCTCGTCCCCAACGGTGTTGCTTTAGCTGACCTGCACACGTCTGGTGCAAAGTTAAGCCTGCTTTTATAAGGGGTAACTTTAGACCAGACATACAGCTGATGCGCACAGCGCGTAGCCTGCGCCGCACAAACGTACTTTTGTGGATCGCCGTATCTCCCTCATTTGCATATTTGACTAGCAAAACTAGCGTATTTTTACGCCCCATGATGCGCCGGTGTAATCTTTTTACGTTGGTCGGAAAAAGCTGTTTTTCAGGCGTATCTCATTCTGGGGATACGGTGCATTGATACGCACGGCGCATATTTGCATTTACGCCGCGCATCTCGAGATACGCCGGCGTAAGTGCTTTGTGAATCTGGCCCATAATATTTAAAATAGACTTTTTTTTTTTGAGATGGAGATCTGCCTAAAAAACACGACACAAAACAAAACATTAGATAACAATAAATAATAAAGTAAAAAACTTGTCATAACTATGTAACAATATCAGCAGTAACAAATGAGAATTTTAGCGTAGCATTAAAAAGCATTGTGTAATGCAGCGCATTCTTTTCTTCAATAATTTGAAACCTAACGAATGTGCTTACTCCATTCTGAACGGTAGTTTTACCAGAACGAGCGCTCCCATCTCAGAACTTGCTTCTGAGCATGAACGGGTTTAAAACGTTGTTTTAGCCCACACACGATAATTTTTTCAACACAAAAAACGACATTCTCAAAAACGACATAAAAAATTGAAGCATGTTCTAATTTTTTTTTTGTCGTTTTTCAGAAGACGGAAAACGACGTGAAGCCCACACACGATTATTTTAAATGACGTTTTTAAAAATGTAATTTTATGTCTTGCCAAAAAACGACCGTGTGTAGGTGGCATCAAAGTAAAACAATAAAAGTGAAATATTCCTTAAAATTTCGTCTTAAGTATGCATGTAAAGTAGCGCATGTTTCCCGTGTTTAGAATTGTCCCTGCACAAAGTGTCATTTCTGAAGGAAAAAAAGTCATTTAAAACTACTCGCAGCTATTCATGAATTGTCGGTCCTGGCAATACAGAGAAAAGTAATTGAAAAAAAATGACAGGGGTCCCCCCCAGTCCATTACCAGGCTCTTTGGGTCTGGTATGAATATTAAGGGGAACACCTGCCATTTTTTTCAATGACTTTTATCTGTATTGCCGGGACCCGAAAATTCATTACTAGCGCGAGTAGTTTTAAAATTTCTTTCCTTCAAAAATTGCATTTTGTGCAGGGAACCAAATTTTTTAAAAAAGTGCCCTTTATCCAAGCACGCAACCTGGCAGGCCGCAGGAAAAGAGGGGGGACAAGAGAGCGCCCTCCTCCTGAACCATATCAGGCCACATGCCCTCATCCCCACAACCCTTGCCCGGTGGTTGTGGGGGTCTGCGGGCTGGGGGATTATCGGAATATGGAAGCCCCCTTTAACAAAGGGGACACCCGGATCCCGGCCCCCCCTATGTGAATTAATAATGGGTACATTGTACCCCTATCATTTCACACACAAAAAATTGTCAAATTGTTAAAAACCACACAGACACAGCTTTATTAATCCTTTACTAAAAATAAAAAAATAAAAAATAAAAAATATTCCAGCGATGTAATCCACTCTCGATCCCCACTCCAGCAATGGGATCCATTCTCGGTATCCAGCAATGGGTGATCTCCACTCTCCAGCGAGAGAAACCCTGGGAATGACGCAGCGCTAGCCGGACAGCTCTTATGTAGCTGAGGGCTACATGACCCCATCCCCCTCTGACGCAAGGGGAAAAGCCAATTCACATAAGGGGGCTGGGGTGTGGGGGTCCCCTTTGTTAAAGGGGGCTTCCAGATTCCGATAAGCCCCCCACCCACAGACCCCCACAACCACCGGGCAAGGGTTGTGGAGATGAGGCCTTTGTCCCCAAGGTCACACACCCCCAAAGCATCCTCCCCATGTTGAGGGCATGTGGCCTGGTACGGTTCAGGAGGGGGCGGCCGCTCTCTCATCCCCCCTCTTTTCCTGCGGTCTGCTGGTTGCGTGATCGGATAAGGGTCTGGTATGGATTTTTGGGGGAACCCCACGCCATTTTTTTTTTATTTGGTGCGGCGTTTCCTTTAAAATCCATACCAGACCTGAAGGGTCTGGTATGGATTTTGAGGGTGACCCCCATGCTATTTTTTTTTAAATTTGGTGGCAGGGTTCCCCTTAATATCCATACCAGACCTGAAGGGCCTGGTAATGGAATTTTGGGAGGACCCTACGCATTTTTATTTTTTATTTTGGTCCCCTGCACAAAATGTCATTTTTTGAAGGAAAAAGGGCATTTAAAATTACTTACGGCTATTAACCACTTAAAGCGGTTGTAAACCCGCATTGACATTTTTTTTTTTAACCCTGCAAGGCAAAAGCCATAATGAGCTAGTATGCACCGCATATTAGCTCATTATGAAATACTTACCTCGGAACGAGGTAGGGAACTTACCTGGTCCACGCTGAGCCGAGCGCGTCTTCCGGGTATCGCCGCTTCAGCGCTGTGATTGGCTGGAGCGGCGATGACATCACTCCATGCATGCACGTGGGAGATTTCCTTTCCCGCATGGGTCGGCGGGGCCGGCCCTTCAGCCGAGGATCCCCCCTGCGCATGCGCCGCTGCAATCAGCGGCGCATTGCGAGGGGAATATCTCCTAAACCGTACAGGTTTAGGAGATATTCTTTATACCTACAGGTAAGCCTTATTATAGGCTTACCTGTAGGCAAAAGTTAAAAAAGTGGGTTTACAACCACTTTAAGACTCGGACCAATATGCAAGTAAAGGACCTGGCCCCTTTTTGCGATTCGGCACTGCGTCGGTCGTAGCTCCCAAACAAAATTGGCGTCCTTTTTTTTCCCACAAATAGAGCTTTCTTTTGGTGGTATTTGATCACCACTGTGGTTTTTATTTCTTGCGCAATAAACAAAAACAGAGTGACAATTTAAAAAAAAATATATATATTTTTTACTTTTTGCCATAATAAATATCCCCAAAAAATATATAAAAAACATTTTTTTTCCTCAGTTAAGGCTGATACGTATTCTACATATTTTTGGTAAAAAAAATCACAATAAGCATTTATTGATTGGTTTGCGCAAAATTTATAGCGTTTACAAAATAGGGGATAGTTTTATGGCATTTTTATTAATATTTTTTTTTACTACTAATAGCGGCGATCAGCGATTTTTTTTTCGTGACTGCGACATTATGGCAGACACATCGGACACTTTTGACACATTTTTGGGACCATTGTCATTTTCACAGCGAAAAGTGCTATAGAAATGCACTGATTACTGTGAAAATGACACTGGCAGTGAAGAGGTTAACCAGGAGGGGCCGCTGTAGGGGTTAAGTGTGTACTAAGGGAGTGTTCTTACTGTGGGGGGCATGGCTGTGCGTGTGACGTCACTGATCGTCGTTCCCTAACACAGGGAACAGACGATTACTGACAGCCACACTAGGAAGAACAGGGAAGGTTTGTTTACACTCACCTCTCCCCATTCTTCCTCTCTGTGACTCAATAGCGGGACACCGACAGCAATCGGGTCCGCGGGTCCCGCCGTCACAGAGGACAGGACACAGCTGGGCATCTTAAAGGGGACGTACCAGTACGTCCTTGTGCCCAGACGTGCCATTCTGCCAACGTAAATAGTCGTGCGGCGGGCCTTAACCGGTTAATGAATTGTCGGGGTCCCAGCAATGCAGAGAAAAGTCAATGAAAAAAACGTCAGGGCCTGGTAATGGACTGGGGGGAACCCTGCCGTTTTTTTTTTAATGACTTTTCTCTGTATTGCCAAGACCGACAATTCATGAATAGCCGCGAGTAGTTTTAAAATTACTTTTTCCTTCAGAAATGACATTTTGTGCAGGGACAGTTATAAACACGGGAAACATGTGCTACTTTACATGCATACTTTAGACATCCCCGCAGGTACGAAATTTAAAGGAATATTTCACTTTTATTGTTTCACTTTAAGCATTATTAAAATTACTGCTCCCGAAAAAATGGCAGTTTTTAAAACTTTTTTAGCATTGATACATGTCCCCTGGGGCAGGACCCGGGTCTCCAAACACTTTTTAGGACAATAACTTGCATATTAACCACTTAAGCCCCGGACCAATATGCAGCTAAAGGACCAAAGGTGTTTTTAAATGGTAATTTTAACTTTAACTGGCAATTGCGCGGTCATGCAATGTTGTACCGAAACAAAATTTGCGTCCCTTTCTTCCTACAAATAGAGCTTTCTTTTGATGGTATTTGATTGCCTCTGTGATTTTAATTTTTTGCGATATAAACGGAAAAAGACTGAAAATTTGGAAAAAATATATTTTTCTTATAACAAAAAGTAAAAAATATTGAATAAACTAAATTTTAGTCAAACATTTAGGCCAAAATGTATTCAGCCACATGTCTTTAGTAAAAAAAAAATTGCAATAAGCGTATATTTATTGGTTTTCGCAAAAGTTATAGGGCCAGATCCTCAAAAGGGATACGCCAGCGTAACTGCTGTTACGCCGTCGTATCCCTGTTTCTAACTATGGAACTGATCCACAGAATCAGTTTTCCATAGTTAGGCAGAAGATCCGGCATGTGTAAGGGACTTTTTTGATTTGAATTTTTTTTTTCGCGCCGTATCTTTTTTTTTTTCCGACGCAACTTTATTGACCCGTCGCAGTCCAAAAAGCTCGGCGTAACGTAATTTCACGCTATGCACGTCGGGAAAATGACGTCACGAGCATGCGCAGTACGGCCGGCGTGGGAGCGCGCCTAATTTAAATGGGAATCGCCCCCATGAAAATAGGAATGACTTGCGCCGGCGGAATTTAAGTTACACAGCCCAAAATTTCTAGGTAAGTGCTTTGTGGATCGGGCACTTAGGTAGAAATTTTAAGGCAGTGTAACTTAAATGGAAAATCTTTGTGGATTACCCCCACAGTGTCTACAAACTAGGGTACATTTTCTGGAATTTACACAGCTTTTATTTTATGACTGCCTATCTCATTTCTTGAGGTGCTAAACTGGCAGGGCAGTACAAAACCCCCCCAAATGACATGACATTTTGGAAAGTAGACACCCCAAGGAAACTGCTGAGAGGCATGTTGAGTCCATTGAATATTTTTTTATTTTTTGTCCCAAGTGATTGAATAATGACAAAAAAAAAATAAAATTACAAAAAATTGTCACTAAATGATATATTGCTCACACATGCTAGCGGGTATCTGGGCTGATTCAGCTAACAATGCATTTTTGGGTACCCTAAACTGCTGGGTATGCTAGTATAGATCTGATCAGATCAGGTAACGATCCGTTCAGATACTATACTACTAAGGTGGGGTGTATGTTTTTCGTGTGGGTGTAAGCGTTACTGGCACTAACCTAACGCTGCCTGGAGCGACGCAGACCCTGACTGACGCTAACATTTAATTGATATCACCCGCCGGGTGATCAGGGGGTTACATTTTTATTGGGTTATATACGGCGGGTGCCCTGATGCTATAAACAGCAAACTAACTAACCAGCGTCAACCGTAACACTTATACGGTGATCACTGGTGAAAGGGTTAACTAGGGGGCAATCAGGGGGTTAAAACCTTTATTAGGTAATATATGGGGGTACCTGACGCTTTCTAAAAACCTGGCGGTGAACGTTAAATAACTAAATAACTAACTGGCTAACCTGCGTCACCAGTGACACTTATACGGTAATCACTGGTGAAAGGGTTAACTCTAGGGGCAATCAGGGGTTAAAACCTTTATTTATGGGGGTACCTAACGCTATAGAAACCTGGCGGCGAACCTTAAAAAAACTAGCTACCTAGCGGCAACAGTGACACTAATACAGCGATCAGAAAACCGATCGCTTAGTGACACTGGCAATATGGGGTGAAAGGGTTAACTAGGGCAATGATCAAGGGGTTAAACCTTTATAAGGGGGGGTAGGGGGCTACCCTGGACCTAAAGGGGCCTAAAGCTAACTGCCCTAACACTTTTTTCTGTCACAAATGACATTAAATGCAGTGATCAGAAAATAAATGATCACTGCAATCAGTGACACTGTGACAGTGTGACTGTGTAAGTGTGCTGTTGGTGCAACTTACTGTGAGATGTCTTCTCTCCTCAAGCGCCGGCCGAAAAGACCGACACAAGGAGAGATGACATCACTTCCCCCTGCCTGTGTTTACACTTACACAGGCAGGGCGAGCAGAGGAGGAATCTGATTCGCTGGGAGCGATCGCGAGGGGGTGGCTAGAAACGAATAGCCGCCCCCTCATCCCGGATCGCTCCCAGAGGCTTACCGACCACCGCAAGTACTGGGGGGGTCCCTATTGGACCCCCGACCCACGTCTAGGCAGGCACGTACAGGTACGTTGATCTGCCTGTCCATGCCATTCTGCCGACGTATATGTACATGCGGCGGTCGTTAAGTGGTTAACCTTTAAAATGTGCACTTTTGATTTCTCACGTTCGAGTCCCATAGACTTTAACGGTGTCCAAATGTTCGCGTGAACTTTTGGTCTGTTCGTATGTTCTGGATGCGAACCAAACCGGGGGTGTTCGGCTCATCCTTACTGTAGGCCATGGAGCTCCCTAGAATTCATCCTGGTGGAGTCCTTTAGTTGGGAGATGTGCTCCTCTGACTCAGAAATCCTGGATCTGAATTTGTCCATATCATGGTGGATCAGACCGATGTCAGTGGCCATGCAATCAATTTTCACCATCAGGGTATCTTTCCAGTCTTTGATTGCTTCCATGACGTCTTCTGAGGTGGGTTCAGCTGAGCTCCCGACCTCAGTGGCTGTCTGTGTGCCGACAGACATCTTGGCCGGTTGCCTCCTCGTGTCCAATATGCAGGAGGTACGGGGAGTGCTCAGAAGATTGTGGAGTCTGCCAGGGGACAGCAGAGGAGCCTGCGGTGTGCTAGGAAAAACAGGAAAAGGGTTGTGCCCCTTTTTTAGGTTTTTTTTTGCCATCTGTGTTCTTATTGGGGATTTTTTTCGTCACTTCCTGCCAGAATAAGAAATGATGGGCTATCCCTCCAATGGGTACACAGATAAAAACACATTTTAGTAGAGCGAGTAAAAGCTACAGCTTCTGCAATTACTCGCTTTGCTGCCCTTGTCTCTCTGTACAAGTGGCAAGGGGAAATCTCCCAAACAGGGTCAAAGACAGAAATAAATCCTGATGGATATGGTAAATCCTCCCATGTTTATCCAAAATTGAAAAATTACTGTGGGTAGCCTTTAAAGTGACTGGTTTAAGAAAAATATATTATATTCAAGTATGTATTCTTAACTCTAAAAAGTTAAATGTGTTGCTCTCAGCCTCCTTCAAATCTTCAAATCTTTTTTCTTTTTTTTTTTTCTTTTTTTGCTGTGATCAAAATTCCATATGGAGGCAGGCTATGTCTGTCCCTCCATGGTCTCACTGTAAGTAAGAGCACAGCCACTCTCTCTCTTTCTCTCTCTCTCAAGATGGGCTAGGGACTATGGAATGTGCAGCATACATTGAGCAGGAAACATGACCACAATCAAACTGCACTGCCTGTTTCAAACAAATGGAAGTGAAAGGGGAAAGGAGAGGTTTGGGAGCTCACAGATGATGTTACAAGGGGACATACAAACAAAAAATGCAAAGAAACAATTTAATGAAAAACAGATTAGAAGATCATTAAGTAGTGGAGAAGTATGGATTGTTTTTTAAAAACAAAAATATAGTTTAGTGTTACTTTTGGATGCCTAACTTGGCTCTAGCCTATGCTGAATATTGAGCACTGAGCAGGGCCGATCCTAGGCAGGGTGCACAGGGTGCATTGCACCCAGGCGCCTGCAGAGGTGGGGGCGCCGAACATCTAACAGACTCTCTAACAGAAGCCCTCTCTGTGTCCATCACAGAGGCCCCCCTCCAGGTCCCAATAAAGTACTCTGCCCCTCTTCCTGTATTTTGTTTATTGTTGAGATCATGTAAGGATCCCAGGGTAATGAAGACTTCGTGGGGGAGCATCTCTGTGGTTGAGTCATTGCCATAGAAACATTTGTAAAGGGATGGAGTTAGTAAAATGACGACGCCCATGTGGGGGCGCCAGAAATATTTCTGCACCCAGGCGCCTGTGACCCTAGGATCGGCCCTGGCACTGAGCCCAAATCTATAGAATCCCAGACCTGAAGGGACAGGGTTAACTAAAATAACAAGAGCTGCATATAAAATATATTGCAATAAACAGGTTCACCTACTAAAATACTTGATGGTGACCACTACACATATCCAGTAGCACAGACCTAGCTATTGGGTCCTGTGCATGTGAAATAACAACAACAGAGCAGACATAAGTCTTTCACAAGGATTCAAAACAAGAAGTTCTGAGCCGCTGCATTTAAACAGCCAAAACACAGGAACAATTTCCTAATAGTCTCTACTTCTGGCTTGGATGAAATACAACAGCAGCTCATGTATGTAGACATGCAGTCTCCAAAAAACTCTATCTACTTATTTCCTCTGGGTTTTTTAACCCAGCTAGCAGGGACAGGAAATACCTGTTTATAACTAACCAACTCTGTTGTATTAACAAACAGCTATTTACAAATACAGACAGTAGAGGGCAGCAGATCCCTACACAGGTATTCTAGTTTATGCATACAGTGTCTGCCAAGTGTCATTGTCAGTCAAGTCTTACAAATAAGTGTGGATAATTAGCATGCCACAAGTCTCTTTATACACAACAACAACAAAATATAGCTCCTGGAATAATTACAAATTGTTATCAAGCGACACGCTAATTCATTTTAAACAATTACCAAACTAATGTATGCAAACGCTTACTGAAAATTAATTGATTATAACCATAGAGCTGCTCAAGCAAATGGAGCACAAAACCTGAGTTTAGGATATCACAAGCAATTACACTATACAGAAATACAGCGAAAAAAAATACTTTATTCCAGCAGCCGCATGTGATGTAATTTAATTCCAGCTATTATACTGTTTAATGGTGCAGATATTATTAACAATCATGCAATGTTTCTGAATTATTTCCTCATTCCGTGGCCCCACTATGTGGGGGGTTAAGTGGTTGGTACAAAAGCCCTCCCTATGCAGTTACTCTGTTCTGGACACCAGGGGTGCCAAAGAGCCTAGTGTCCACCAGCACTAGGCACTGATGTTTTGGGAGGTGGACCTCATTTTCTTTAACCACTTCACTGGCCAAAGACCAGAGCACTTTTTGCGAGTTGGCACTGCGTCGCTTTTACTGACAATTGCGTGGTGGTGCAATGTGGCTCCCAAACAAAATTGATGTCCTTTTTTTCTACAAATAGAGCTTTCTTTTGGTGGTATTTGATAACCTCTGCGTTTTTATTTGTTGTGCTATAAACAAAAATAGAGTGACAATTTTGAAAAAAGTGCAATATTTTTTACTTTTTGCTACAATAAATATTCCCAAAAAATCTATAAAAAAACTAAAATTTTCCACAGTTTAGGCCAATACGTATTATTCTACATATTTTTGGTAAAAAATTGCAATAAGCATATATTGATTGGTTTGCGCAAAAGTTATAGCATCTACAAAATAGGGGTAGTTTTATGGCATTTTTATTATAATTTTTTTTTTACTAGTAATGGCGGCGATCTGCAATTTTTATGGTGACTGCGACTTGATGGCATACACATCAGACACTTTTGACAATTTTTTTTGACCATTGTCATTTTTACATCGATCAGTGCTATAAAAATGCACTGATTACTGTGAAAATTATACTGGCAGTGAAGGGGTTAACCACTAGGTGGCACTGAAGGGGTTAAGTGTGCCCTAGGGAGTGCTTCTAACTGTAGGGGGGATGGGCTGTGTGTGACATGACACTGATTACCGCTTCTGATTACAGGAAGCGGTGATCAGTGTCCTGTCACTAGGGAGACTGGGGAAATGCTTGTTACATCAGCATTTCCCCGTTCTTCCTCTCTATTGCAGGTATCCCCGCAGACAGCGAGTCCACAGGACCCACGGTCGGACTCACGGAGCTTGTGGCGGGCGTGTGCCCCACCGGCGGAACACGTGTGTCCACAATGTCGCTTCTTAAAGGGGACATATATATACGTCCATCTGCCTGCCCGTGCCATTCTGCCGATGTATATCGTCGTGCGATGGTCGGCAATCGGTTAAACACCCCTCTTCCACGCTGAAGGACATGGTCCAAAACCACGATGTTACAAGTAAAATAGAACCTTATTGCATAGCAACAAAACACCATTCAGTAATAAAGCAACCCCTAAAGAAACCAACAAGGTTCATAATACTTATAAGCCCCTGCCCGCCACCCAAATAAATGCCCAAACTTCAGTCCCTAGAAAATTGTTTCAACTTCCAGGGAACACAAATTGAACCCCTGGTTGTACCAACCCGGGTCAGTAAATAATACTGTACACAATATCTTATTATGGAACCAACAAATTAGGACACATATGTGACGTAGCATATACTAATATATTCCAATATGTGCCTTTAATAAACTTAAATAACCTTTTTTTATATATTTGTATGGTTTCCATTATTATCTGTAAGCACCGTAATAATCCTCCCCTGAACTCCCCCTCTTTGAATATGTGCCTCTCAAAATTAGGGCCACGAAGACTGGTTAACAAAGAGTGTAGCACCCTTCTAGATAGGTGCTAGGATTAGGTAAATTTAGTTCTGCCTCACTGTGTCCAGTGGAGCTGGGTTTTATTGTTAGGTACATTTAGTACTAGACCAGTGTGGCTGTGTTATATTGTTCTGATCTGTTCTGTGTTTCAGGAAATGTCTAATCATACGCTGGATATTTACGCAGCCTGCAGTGAGTGAGTGAGTGACTTTGGTGCTAGGGGTGATGATTTTTCCCAGAATGGGAGGGGGTATCCAGGGTGTTTCCGATTGATTCTTTCGATTGGCGTGAAACAGGAGAAGTTCTGTTTTCGATTCGTTAAGTTTAAGATAACTCTTTGACATCCAGGTCTCTATCAAAGAGAGACATTTCTCTAGACCGAGATGATGACCCTTTTTGTTGCAGATGTGAAAATACAATTGTGTGTCATCCGCATAAGAGTGGTAGAGCAACTTTTGGCTGCTGATGATTTCAAAAAGAGGGCGAAGATAGATGTTAAACAGCACCGGTGACAGAGGGGATCCTTGGGGGACACCGCATGACACTGTGCGTTTTTCAGAAGTGAACGGTCCCAGTTTCACCACTTGTGATCGGTTTTCCAAAAAGGAGGAGAACCAGGATAAGTCACATTCTAAGTCACATTCTGCGACTCTGGCTACTTTCGATAGCCGAGTCAGCAATAGTTTGTGGTCTACTGTGTCAAAAGCTGCGCTAAGGTCCAACTGTACTAGAAGATAAGATTCTCCTTCGTCTGCGGCCTCAAGAGCATCATCCCATATTTTGAGCAATGATGTTTCCGTCCCGTGTCCTGGACGGAAACCTGATTGAAAAGGATCGAGCAAATTATGGGTGTCTAAATGCTGTTGCAGCTGTTGTACCACCGCTTTCTCCATTTTTTTGGAGAAGATGTTCAGACCTGTTATAGGACGACAATGTTCAGGGTCTTTAGGGTCAAGGGTGGGTTTCTTTAAAATGGGTTTGATTATACCTTGTTTCAACAGGGTGGGTACTAAGCCCTCCCTGAATGACTGGTTAATCATCTGCTTGATAGGTAGTGCCAGAATATTGGCACATTCCTTTAGCAGTTTGGTGGGGATAATATCATTAGGCGCTGTGCTGTCACGCAGGGCGCTGATGATATTTTTTGTGGCCTCGATGGAGATGGGTTTTAGAGTGAACCTAGTTAATTGCAGCTGATCTTTATGGGCGTTGGGCGGTTGACTAAGGGGGGGATTGATAGGGGTACCATTTTGCTGAATGCTTTCACGGATCCCTTCAATTTTGTTAATGAAGTGATCCGATAATTCATTGCAAAATTCTTGGGTATCAGAATTGGGGGCTTCAAGACAGACTGGATTCATGGACTGGGTGACAAGAGTTTGCAGGGGCGGTTTAGGGCATTGGTGATGATTTTCGAAAAATTATTTTTTTTGGTCTTGGGCAGCTGAGTCTTTTTTCCCTGAAGAGGAAATCACAACCTAGGGGGCTGCTAGTCCCCTAGGTTATTCTGCCATGTGCCTGCAGGTTTTTAACCACTTAAGACCCAGATCTTTATGCAGGTAAAGGACCTGGTCAGTTTTTGCAATTCGGCACTGCATCGCTTCAACTGACAATTGCGCGGTTGTGCGATGTGGCTCCCAAACAAAATTGGCGTCCTTTTTTTCCCACAAATAGAGCTTTCTTTTGGTGGCATTTGATCACTTCTGCGGTTTTTATTTTTTGCGCTATAAACAAAAATAGAGTGACAATTTTGAAAATAAATCAATATTTTTTACTTTTTGCTATAATAAATATCCTCAAAAAAGATATAAAAATGTTTTTTTCTCAGTTTAGGCCGATACGTATTCTTCTACCTATTCTAGGTAAAAAAAAAAAAAATCGCAATAAGCGTTTATCGATTGGCTTGCGCACAATTTATAGCATTTACAAAATAGGAGTTAGTTTTATTGTATTTTTATTAATATTTTTTTTTTACTACTAATTGTGGCGATCAGCGATATTTTTCATGACTGCAACATTATGGCGGACACATCGGACAATTTTGACACATTTTTGGGACCATTGTAATTTTCACAGAAAAAAATGCTAAAAAATGCATTATTTACTGTGAAAATGACAATGGCAGTTTGGGAGTTAACCACTAGGGGGTGCTTAAGGGGTTAAGTGTGACCTCATATGTGTTTCTAACTGTAGGGGGGCGGGCCTGGACGTGTGACGTCATTGATCGTGTTTCCCTATATCAGGGAACACACGATCAATGACACTGCCACAACGAAGAACAGGGAAGGTGTGTTTACACACACCTCTCCTCGTTCTTTATCTCTGGAGGACCGATCGCAGGACACTGGCGGCGATCGGGTCCACCGGTCCCGTGGGTGCGGTCATGGAGCTTCGGACCAGGTCACGTGCACGCACCGGCGGCGCGCACGCAACCCCACGGCTGGGCTTAAAGGGCCACGTACAGGTACATGGATGTGCCTAGCTGTGCCATTCTGCCAACGTATATCAGCGTGAAGGGGTCCTTAAGTGGTTAAGATAGACTACCTGGAAGCCTGTTTGGTACCGGGGTGCAAGTGTCTATAGGATATTGGAAGGAGACAACCAATTTTCCAAGGACATTAATTACAGACTGGTGAGAGAGATCCTAGAGACTGTGTGCTGTTGCCATCCTTCTTATGCTAGAGTCAGCGTGTAAGCAGGCTGGCATGGTTAGTTAGTGTTGCCCTGGCTGGGAGGGTTTGGGTTTATGCTTTGCCCACTTTCCAGATTTTTTGGTGGGTGCTCCTGTGTTGGTCTGGCTCATCTGCCTGTGTGAAATAAATTGGCCAGTGGTCTGGTCCAAGGCAGTCCCCTGTGGAAGTCCGGGGAGTCATCAGTGGTTCCACATGAGGCCCTTTGTGAGTACAGTACTGCCTTGGGTTGTGAAACCTTTAGGGGATGAATATGGAAGAAGAGAACCACAGGAGTAGGAAAATGTCATCTGTTGTGGCCTGCAACAGAGACTTTTAACTTGGGGTTTGCCCTGAAGATGCCAGCACTGGACTATGCCTCCGAAGTATCTACACTTGCGTGAGAGAACCTGTATGGATAACGAAATGCACTTTCGCAGGTATCCCAGCTTGTGGTTATAGTTAGGGAACTGGGGATGTATAATATCTTGTCCGTTGGACTGTAAAATGTTTACATTTGCTCCTTTATTAAGTAAAGTATTGAAACATTGTCCCTGGCTGGTCTGAAACTATTAAAACGGGTGTATCGTAAGTAACAGGCACACACACAGTTAACAAGTGGGTCGTTACACGTTGGGAAGGGAGATGTCAGCATGGAATGGAGTAAGGTGAAGACATACAGTAAGGCCCCGTACACACGGTCGTTCCAAACCGATGAGAATGGTCCGACGGACCGTTTTCATCGGTTCACCGCTGAAGTGGCCTGATGGTCTGATGTGCGTACACACCATCGTTCCAAAAACCGATCGGGTCAGAACGCGGTGACATCAAACAAACGACGTGCTGAATAAAACGAAGTTCAATGCTTCCAAGCATTGCGGGTTTTGAACCGATGCTTTTCTGTACTAACCATCGGTTTGGACCGATCGGGCAGCGGTCCATCGGTTCGGTTTTGAAGCATGTTTTAAAATTTTGGACCGAAGGTAAACAGACCGATGGGCTATACACACGATCGGTTTGGACCGATGAAACTGAACCTCGGTCCATTCTCATCGGTTTTGTCCGACCGTGTGTACGGGGCCTAAGTAGCGTGTACCTATTATAGGTTGCATGACCTCTAGCAGTGACGGAGATGTTGTCAGCACTCTCTAGGCCAGAGGTCTGTCTCCTACAGGAACGAGAGTGTGTTGCGCCACAGAGGTTCTCCATCCTGTTCAGGAGAGTGCATGGTGGGGCCCTACTTGGGAGTAGTAGTGGAAAAACGCTGGACAGGTGGTTGTGTACATTGGCTCAGTATGTCCCTCCAATATGCAAGTCACTGTGAAGGTGTGTGCTGTCAGGAGAAACCAAAAGTTAACTGAAGAACAGTTGCAGTGTCATTGTACATGGTGTATGTTCATCTCAGAGAAGTAAAGGTCTGCCTTAAAGTTGAGTAGTCCCCCATGGCAGCATCAGCCTTGTCACCAGGTATAGATAAAATGACACAAAGTAAGGGTACCCCATGTGTGTACCAACGTGCCCTTCTACAAAGTACCTAATGTAGCCTAGAAGAACCCATGCGGGATAGGCCTCACATGTGACCCAGTACTTGGTGCCTGAGTTATTGGGGAACATTGAGAACGTCACTAACAACCACACACAGCTACCCCTGTAGGCTCAGGCCAACTGCCCCACAGGCCTACAAGCCTGTTTAAAGGGGACATTGTGTCCGATGTCCTGAAGAGCTCAGTCTATTTAATTCTTAGTGAACTGGCTTTGCTAGGACTGTCCAGAGAGGAAAGTTAAAGGGGTTGTAAAGACAAAAATATTTTCCTCTTAAATTAAAGTCTGACAGTAGCTGATAAAGTAAAAAGTAATGTTTTGCATTATAACTAGTTTGATACCTGTTGACAGGGCTGGACTGGGACAAAAATTTGGCCCTGGACTTCATCCAGACTGGCCCACTTTGACAGGTCTCTCCCATGGCGGCGGGCCAACTCCCGCACCCCCACCCCGGGCCACCCAAGCCCCCTCTCCTGCTTCACTAGCCACTAAGCGTTCTACTTTATTAGAGTAGAACGGCTGGTACTGGTACTTTTATAGGCAGTACCAGTGGGGAAGCTAGACATTATTTCACCCGGGGCAAAGAATCAGTTCGGTGCCCCCCCTTATGGGACAAGATTAGGCAGAAGTGAGAAACTCCCAGGCCATAGCTGTTGAGTCGGCTGTCTGTCCCCTTCCCCATGCTCCTCTGTCGTCACCCCTGCTCCTCTGGTCCTCCCCCTGCTTCTCTGCTCCCCCAGGTGAACGCTGTGGGAAGGGAGAGACAGAGGAGCGGAGGGGGGCGGCGGTCCGCTGTCACTGAAGCCGGCCCACTGAGCCATCGGCCCACCGGGAAACTCCCTGTAGTCCCAATGGCCAGTCCATCCCTGCCTGTTGAAATCGAGCTGTTTCATTTACCTCCGTCACTCCTGAATCATTATTCTCACTGACTTCCTGGTTTACGTTGCGCATTCATTCTTGCTACATCACGGCCTAATGGGAACTACAGTTCCCATTAGGCTTAGCCTCCATGCCTGTGAGGGATAAGAGAACATCTTCACGCAGGGCTGTAGTCATAGGGAGTGGGTGAGCACATTCTGCTTTCCACCATGCAAAACGGCTCACGAAAGCAAGAAGAGGAGAGACAGAAAATTACATTTTCAAACCTGGATTACTGTATTTTGGAGGTCAAAAGGAAAAACGAGGTAAGTGATATTTAAATGCTCTAGCTTACAGCAATCAATTGAT
Organism: Rana temporaria; assembly: GCF_905171775.1. Taxonomy (NCBI): domain Eukaryota; kingdom Metazoa; phylum Chordata; class Amphibia; order Anura; family Ranidae; genus Rana; species Rana temporaria. The sequence continues at coordinate 273,365,254 of NC_053493.1, forward strand.
CTAATAAAAAATGAACCTTTAGTGTTCCTTTAGTCCCCATTCACACCTAGGCGTTTTGTTGCCTGTAGTGTGACGCCGCTGCCGCCAGAGGGCTGGAAACACATTGCCCTCTATGGAGATGGTTCACATCTCCACGCCGAACGCCGGACGCCTGTCGCCTGCCGCCTGAAAAAAGGTCCCGGACCTTTTTTTCAGGCGACTTTCGGCGTTCGGGGACCATCTCCATAGAGGGGCACATCCTAGGGGCACATCTAGGCGGACAATCGCGGCGTTTTGTCGCCGCAAATCGCGGTACAAAACGCCGCTATTTGCCGCCGCAATTCGCGGGACAATACGCCGCGATTTCGTCCGCCTAGATGTGAATGGAGTCTTAATCTCCTCAGGTTGCTACTACAAAGTCCATAATTTTCTTGTGAATAGACTATGGTCATAGTTCTACAAGAGATAGTTTGGTGTCCTCAAATCATTACTAATTGTTACTGAAGTATCCTACCATTATCCACTACCTATCCAAGTTCCTATTAAAGCATCAGAAAAAGCATACCCATAGACAGATTAATGAGCTGATTGGAATTTTAAGCTTGGTTGCGAGGAAACTACTGGGGAAAAGGTCAATGGGCATCTACTTAGTGGCTCCTGTGGGAGTATTACATAGTAACATAGTAGGCTAGGTTGAAAAAAGACACAAGTCCATCAAGTCCAACCTACTGTATGTGTGTGATTATATGTCAGTATTACATTGTATATATTCCTGTATGTTGTGGTCGTTCAGGTGCTTATCTAATAGTTTTTTTTTAAATTATCGACGCTTCCTGCTGAAACCACTGCCTGTGGAAGGGAATTCTACAACATTACCGCTCTAATGGTAAAAAAACATCTACTCAGTTTAGGGTTAAACCGCCTTTCTTCTATGTGTGTCTCATTTAATTCCCTTACACGGAAAAGTTTTATCCCTATTGTGGGGTCACCAGTACGGTATTTGTACATTTAAATCATATCCCCTCTCAAGCTTTTCCTCTCCAGAGAGAACAAGTTCAGTGCTCGTAACCTTTCCTCATAACTAAGGTCCTCCAGACCCTTTATTAGATGTGTTGCCTTTCTCTGGACTCTCTCCAGTTCCAGCACATCCTACCTGAGGACTGGTGCCCAGAACTGGACAGCATACTCCAGGTGTGGCTGGACCAGAGTCTTGTAGAGTGGAAGAATGTTAATTTTATCTCTGGAGTTAATCCCCTTTTTAATGCATGCCAATATTCTGTTTTCTTTGCTTGCAGAAGCTTGGCATTGCATGCCATTGCTGAGTATATCATCGACTAGGACCCGCAGGTCCTTCTCCATCCTAGATTTCCCCAGAGGATCTCCCCCTAGTGAGTAGATTGCATTCATATTTGTACCACCCAAATGCATTTTTCCACATTAAACCTCATTAACCATGTAGTTGCCCACCCCAATAATTTGTTCAGATCTTCTTGCAAGGTTTCCACATGCTGAGGAGAAGTTATTGCCCTGCTTAGCTTAGTATCGTTCACAAATACAGAGATATTGCTACAGATGCTAAGTGCATGGATGATAAGTAATGTGTAAGTGTTACACTTCCAAGTATTTAACTTTAAGAGATGACACTACTTCACCATAAGATCAGAGCCAACTATGTTTAGGCATAAACCAAGGCCAGCATCTACAGCTTAACTGAGATGCCATCTCAAAAATCACACAGTCATGTAAATCCTGGTGCTTGGCCAATTCTTGGCTGTTTTCACAAACATCTGACACATATCAGCCCAGTTGTAACCAGTTATCTTGTGATGGACTACAAAATTACAATGTTGCATCGTGAGCCCTGGTGAAAAAGAGAGTGAGAAAATACCTGCTCTTGCCTACAGCAGACTGATGGCATCATCTTAACCTAGGCATAACAATTGGACTGGAGCTCAAGGCCTGCTTTTTAATGACTAAGAGAGATTCAGAGAGAATCGCCTATCTTTAGGCGGGCGTAGCGTATCTCAGATAAACTACGCCGCCGTAACTTAGAGCGGCAGGTCCCGTATTCAGAAAGAACTTGCGCTCTAAGTTACGGCGGGGTAGTGTAAATGGGCTGGCGTAAGCACGCCTAATTCAAACTAGGCTGGTAGTGGGCGTGTTGTATGTAGATGAATCGTGACCCCACGTAAATGACGCGCTTTACGAACGGCGCATGCGCGCGCATGCTCAGTACCATGCGGATTTCCCCCCGTTTAGTCGACGTGAACGTAACCTACGCCCATCCCCATTCACGGACGACTTACACATACGACGTAAAATACGACGCTGTTCCGACGTTTCCGACGTCCATACCTAACATGACTTACCCCTGCTTTATGAAGGGTAAAGTTACGCCGGACCGACGCCTTACGCAAACGCCGTATATAGATGCGCCGGACGCAGCTACGTTTGTGAATCTGCGTATCTAGGTCATTTGCATATTCGATGCGGAAATCAACGGAAGCGCCACATAGCGGCCAGCGTAAATATGCACCCCAAGATACGACGGCGTAGGAGATTTACGCCGCTCATATCTTGGCAACCGTGAGGCGTATCTGATTCTTTGAATCAGGCAACAAGATACGACGCCTCACACTCAGACTTACGATGGCGTATCTGGAGATACGCCGTCGTAAGTTGTTTCTGAATCTGGCCCAGAGTGTTTTAAAATTATATTTCTGCTGAATATTGTGATATTTCAGGACTTTTTATGCATGTAGAATCACTGCATGATCCACTTTAATATTAATGATATAGGTTGTTATTTGGGCTGTGGAAATTAAATATTAATTCCTTGATTAAAGTAAAAAATTTTTGATCGATCATAATTCTTTTAAAATCGGTACTAGTGGTGCAACGGATCGTAAATTATCCGAAAGGGGTCACCATATGCGGATCGGCATACCACGTGATTCGGGGAGCTCCGCTGCTGCCTCGGCCAAAGAAAAAGGCAGCGGCTTTGGCCTAGCTCCCAGAGTGGCGGCCATCTTGGTCCACCCGGCGGAGGCCTAGGTGAGAGTGGCGCGCTGACACCACCCAGGCCTCAACTGCTCGTGTTTGGCCGGCTTATCTGGTAAGACTAAGCAGGCACTAATCTTCCTATACAGTGGGGGAGATGTGTACCCTATTACATTGGGGAGATGTCTGTGGATTACAGTGGGGGAGATGTCTGTGGATATTACAGTGGGGGAGATGTCTGTGGATATTACAGTGGGGGAGATGTCTGTGGATATTACAGTGGGGAGATGTATGTGGATATTACAGTGGGGGAGATGTCTGTGGATATTACAGTGGGGGAGATGTCTGTGGATATTACAGTGGGGGAGATGTCTGTGGATATTACAGTGGGGGAGATGTCTGTGGATATTACAGTGGGGGGAGATGTCTGTGGATGTTACAGTGGGGGAGATGTCTGTGGATATTACAGTGGGGGAGATGTCTGTGGATATTACAGTGGGGCAGATGTCTGTGGATATTACAGTGGGGACTATATATGGTGGTGGTCTAAAAAATGTATGTGCGTTATAATTAATCAAAATTAGTCGATTAATCGATTGAAAAAAATTGATTATTAGAACACAAAAATTTTAATCAGTAACAGCCCTAGTTGCTATAAATTAAGGCCCCTTGAACTTCCGCTTGCTCAGCGGGGATCGCTCCGTTGATACCCGCTGAGCCGGTGGATGACAGGGCAGTCCCTGCACACTGTGCAGGGACCGCCCTGTCTTTTCTCCGCTCTCCCCTATGGGGGGATCGGATGAACACGGACCGTCTGTCCGTGTTCACCCGATCCGCCAGATGGATGGAAAAGTAGGTTTTTCCTCCGTCACACTCCGTCACACTGGTGGATCGGAGCAGGTCGGATGTCAGCGGGCATGTCACCCGGAGCGCCCGTTCAGGTCCACCTAAAAAACTGGCAGGCGGACCTAAACGGTCTACCCGTGTGAAAGAGCCCTGAGGCCTCGTACACACGACCGTTTTCCTCAACAGAATCCATCAAGAAACTTGGTGGCAAACCTTTTTTCCCGAGGAAAACGGTCGTGTGTATGGAGTGGAACTCAACGAGAAAAAAAGAGAACAACTTCTCTTTTTTCTCGTCGGGAGTCTCAATTTTTCCTCATCGCGTTTCTCGTCGGGCTGGTTTACGACGAGAAACACGTTTGTGTGTATGCTTAGAAACCCGCGCATGCTCAGAATAAAGTATGAGATCGGAGCGTGCCTTCGGTAAAAGTAGGGTTTGTAATGGAGATAGCACATTTGTCATGCTGTAACAGACTGAAAAGCGCGAATCGTCTCTCACCAAACTTTTACTTAACACGCAGAGATGAGATTAGCAAAAGCAGCCCCAAGGGTGGCGCCAGTGGAATCAAACTTCCCCTTTATAGTGCCGTCGTACGTGTTGTACGTCACCGCGTTTGAGAACGACGAGATTTTGTCTTGACAGTGTGTACGCAAAGAAAGCTTGTCAAGATTCTCGACAAGCCTAATGCCGCGTACACACGATCATTTTTCGGCATGAAAAAAACGTTGTTTTTAAAAAATGTCATTTAAAATGATCGTGTGTGGGCTTCACATCATTTTTCAGGTTCTGAAAGACGACAAAAAAAATAATTCGAACATGCTGCATTTTTTAACGTTGTTTTAAACTATGTCGTTTTTTGGGTTGTAAAAAATGATCGTGTGTGGGCTAAAACGACGTTAAAAACCCGCGCATGCTCAGAAGCAAGTTATGAGACGGGAGCGCCCGTTCTGGTAAAACTACCGTTCATAATGGAGTCAGCACATTCATCACGCTGTAATGCCGCGTACACACCATCACTTTATGTGATGAAAAAAAATGACGTTTTTAAAAACGTCACTTTAATTGACCGTGTGTGGGGGAAAACGTCGTTTTATGTCTTCTAAAAAACGACCAAAAAAAATTGAAGCATGCTTCAATTTTATGTGTCGTTTTTCAAAAGTGCACTTTTTACTTCACAGAAATTGACCGTGTGTAGCAAAAAACGTTGTTTTCTAAGACGTTTTTTCATCCACGCATGCCCAGAAGCTACTTATGAAGCGAGCTTCAATGGTAAAACGTGGTGGAACGTAACCTCGCTTTGCTAGAACATTGTGAGAAAAACGATGGTGTGTAGGCAACTTCGTCTTTGAAAATTGAAGTTTCAAAAACGTCATTTTTTACTTCACAGAAAATGTCGTTTTTTTTCATCACATAAAGTGATGGTGTGTACGCGGCATAACAGACAAAAAATCGTGAAAAAATCGTGAATCGTCTTTTACTAACACAGAATCAGCTAAAGCAGCCCAAAGGCGAATGGAACTTCCCCTTTATAGTGCCGTCGTACGTGTTGTACGTCACCACGCTTTGCTAGATAATTTTTTTAAAACGATGGTGTGTGGGCAATGTTATTTTAATGATGAAGTTGGAAAAACTTTGTTTTTTCTACATGCTGAAAAACAAAGTTTTTTTTCATGCTGCAAATGATCCTGTGTACGCGACATTACAAGGAACTCGTCGAGGAAAACGATGTTTCATTTACGACGAATTCCTCAGTCGTGTGTACGAGGCCTTAGGCCTCGTACACACGATCGGACAAAACCGATGAAAACGGACTGAAGTTCAGTTTCATCGGTCCAAACTGACCGTGTGTGGGCCCCATCGGTCAGTTGTCCTTCGGTCCAAAAAAAGAGAACTTGCTTTAAAATTGAACAACGCCGAACCGATAGGTCAAAACCGGTCGTTAGTATGCACGACCATCAATTCAAAATCCACGCATGCTCAGACTAAATGAGGGGACGGGAGCATTCGTTCTTATAAAACTAGCGTTCGTTTTGGAGATAGCACATTCATCACATGTAACAGACAGAAAAGCAGCTAAAGCAGCCCCAAGGGTGGCACCATTGGATTTGAACTTCCCCTTTATAGTGCCGTCATACGTGGTTTACGTGTCCACGTTCTGACATGATCGGTTTTTAAACTTATGGTGTGTAGGCACATCAGACCATCAGTCAGCTTCATTGGTTAACCGATGAAAACGGTCCTTTGGACCGTTCTCGTCGGATGGACTGATCGTGTGTACGTGGCCTTAGAGTATTTTCCATTAAATGGAATACTGCTGCAAACACAAAATATGCACATGGTGTTGCGAAAATAAGTGATAAAGTCCTAACTTTTACTATTTAGTTTTTCAATATAACATGTACCAACTTATATTGAACTTGACCATGTGCTGTTATTTTTATATACGTACATAAGTCTGGTAATTTAGTTAGTAATTAATTTTTATCTTTAATGGAAGAAACTTTCTAATGTTAAAAATATTTATATTTTCTAACAGGCTGTTTGCTTACTATACAAAATGCTTTCAACTATGCATTAATAATGTTTACTCACTGTACTGGAATTTAGATGGTTTGACAATCATCTGCTTTATCAATTTATAGACTTCCGCTGAGTTTACTTGGTCAATGAGAAAAGATAAAAATAGTAAAAACAATTACTTCAATGATTTTGTTTACTCTAGCAATATCACTGCAGAATTTTATAATTGCCATGGCTTGCTACATTTGTTCTTTGACATGCAGTATGTTTTTCTAGTAAAATGAATACATAGATTTTTTAGTCTCATTTATAGAAGGTATTAAATCTGCAAACATGCTATTGTACAAAACTATTAAAAAATATTATTTTTTTGTTTTTTAAACATGAAGTAATACAGAAGACATTAGTTATACTAAACAAAATGATTTTTCTGAATGTATGCTGTGTATGAAAGAAAAGAGATGTCTCACAGTTTGACTAACTAGCTCTGCAAGGTCACCATTGGGGTTTTCATTGCTCCCCCAGATGTCATTCAGCACCAACAATCCTGTTTCAGGTCAAACAAGATCTGTTATGCTAATGTCAATGGCATCACCCCAATCCAGTGAGACTCCTAATAGTTTGGCTATTGAATTGGCCAGACTAGAGGTGCAGGGATTCTCATCCTAGGTGGTTCAGACCTTGGCGAAGACCACAAAATCATGAACGCTACATATGAGGATATGAAGGAAGTTTGTTCTGTTTGCTCGGCAACGTTTTCTCTCCTGTGTCCCTAGCTCTAGACTTTACAAATCGGCACTTGAGGTTGGTCTGACATACAACTCCATTGAACAAATTCTTCATGCAGGCCATAATCCATATATGATCACCAAAGAAATTCTTGTTCCCTTCATGAGACTTAGGCCCCATACACACCATAGAATCCATCCGCAGATAAATCCCAGCAAATGGGTTTCAGCGGATAGATCCTATGGTGTGTACACGCCAGCGGATCTTTTTCCGCGGATATTTATCCCCTGGGATGGATTCCAGCAGATCGAATATTTGCTGACATGCACAACATATCCATCTGCTGGAATCCATCCCAACGGATGGATCCGCTGGTCTGTACAGATTCACCGAATCCATCCGTCCGAAGGGATCCCCCGCATGCGTCGCAATGATTCAACGCATGCGTGGAATTCCTTATATGACAGCGTCGCGCACGTCACCGCGTCATAATCGCGGCGACGGCGCAACACGTCATCGCCAGAGGATTTCGGCGTGGATTTCAATGCGATGGTGAGTACACTCCATCGCATTAAAATCTGCTGAAATCCTCGAGAGGATTTATCTGCGGAAATGGTCCGCTGGACCGTATCCGCAGATAAATCCTCCCGTGTGTATGGGGCCTAAGACTTGGCTCTGAAAGTACTCGTACAGGCATCCTTTGCTTCAATAGCTTAAAAGGGTTGTAAAGGTACAATTTTTTTTCCTAAATAGCTTCATTTACCGTAGTGCAGTCCTCCTTCACTTACCTCATCCTTCGATTTTGCTTTTAAATGTCCTTATTTCTTCTGAGAAATCCTCACTTCCTGTTCTTCTGTCTGTAACTCCACATAGTAATGCAAGGATTTCTCCCTGGTGCGGAGTGTCGTGCTCGCCCCCTCCCTCGGACTACAGGTTCTTGAGTCACCTTCTATTGGTTCACCAGGTTGATTAGATTCATATGCAGGAAGTGGGCCTTTCTGCTTAAGAACAGGGGCAAGCTCCTTCCACCTGAGGGGTCTCAGTCTTTAGGTAAGTTATGCCAGGATGTCAGTGAAGGGTATATGAGAGATGGCTAGCCCTTCATTCAACTTTACAAGCTAGGCGTGCAGTCGGCAAGTTCTGTAAAGTTTGAGGACGAGACATATAAATTATTTTTGTCTTTGGCAGCTTTTCTTTGATTGTCAATGTTTCTTTTCATGTTTCGTTTCTCCCGCCCATTTATTCAGCTAGTTCCCATTGTGTGCTGACGTGAGGTATGGCCAGGAATACGGAAAATTGTTATCAAATACTTACCGTAATTATCCTTTCCTGGCCTGTCTTCACGTCAGCACAGGACTCCCTCCCAAGTGGCCTGTAGATTATTGAACATGTCAGTGGGGGAGGGGCTGTCTTTTATTTAGCTAGGAAGAGGTGGTCCTGTGGGTGCCAGATGAGGCATTAACCCATTGTGTGCTGACGTGAGGACAGGCCAAGAGAGTAAAATTACGGTAAGTATTGGATAACAATTTTCCATAATCTGGTCCTTTCTAAGCTGTTTTAGAGATGTACTGTGTGGAAAACAATCCCATTAACTCCAGTGGGAAAAGTTCATCTAATAAAAATTCCTTTTTACCTAAATTTTTATATGTATTTAGACAAACACCCGTCCTGAATCCAAAGTCCTTTCTTACAAAACTAGACCAAATCATAATGTCTTTCATTTGGGCAGGCAGTGTTCCATGTGAAGCAAAAATGACCCTCCAGTTGCCTCCTTCAATGGGAGGTCTGGTCCTTCCTTGCTTTTTACAATACTATTGGGCTGCAGTCTTGGTAACAATACGTTGGTGGTTCTCACAGATGTCAGGCAACCCAGCTGTGGACATGGAGGCTGCTCTGCTGGGCTCCAACTCCAAACTAAGCACTTTAGAATTTTGTGAACCCAGCTCCATCCCCAACGTTACTGTGCCCATGAAAACCACCGTGAGGGTGTGGAGGCAACTGGAGAACTCTATGGGGGCTTCGGAGCTCTGGTCTACACACACACAAACCACTATGGAGTAACTCTAGATTATCGCACTTTTAATGGTAAGAAGTACACCTGGATCTTGGTATTCCAGAGCTTCTAGGACCAACTTTCCAAGGGAATCTTCTTCCTGATCTTTCCTGAGATCTTTTTTTGACAGCTTGGGTAGGCCTTTGCTCCCCATTTGAGTCACATTACAGTAGAACTTTGGTACTCCCACTGCTAAAACTCCTATCTCTTCAGCCCTGGGCCCCCCTCTTATCTGTAGCTCTGTTCCCTTGCACAGAGCACGCACTCCATCAGAGGTTATTTGAGCCCACTCTTTCTCAGGAGCAACTGATCCATGGGGCCTTCTGGAAAGAGCATCTGCATCCCTGTTCCCCACTCCTGGTCGATAACTCAGGCTGAAATTTAATCCTGAAAGGGCTGCTAACCATCGGTATCCCGTGGCATCCAACTTGGCTGTGGTTAGAAGGTAAGTGAGTGGGTTGTTGTCAGTTCTCACCACAAATTCGGCCCCATATAAATAGTCTTTGAGTTTATCGACAACCGCCCACTTCAATGCCAAGAATTTGAGCTTGTGGGTGGGATAATTCTTTTCAGAAGAAGTCAAACTCCTGCTCACATAAGCTACCGGGCGTAGGTGACCGTCGTGTTCTTGGTATAACACCCCTTCTAATCCTTCTCTTCTGGCATCCATGTGCAGCTCATAGGGTTTGGTGGTATCTGCATAGGCCAGCACGGGTGCAGTAGTTAGATTCTTTTTGAGTTGAAGAAATGCTTCTTCACACTTGGGATCCCATTGATCACAGATGGACTCTTTGCACTTTCGGGGTTTTCACTGGCCTTTCCGACCCAGGGATATCATCCTCGTCCTCCGTCTTTAACAATTCATTCATAGGCTTGGTAATTTTTGCGAATCCCTCCACAAACCTCCTATAATAGGAGCAGAACCCCAGGAATGACCATAATTCTGTCACATTGGTGGGCCTAGACCAAGAGGTTACTGCTTCCAACTTCTCTGGTTCTGTTGATATCCCCTCTGCGGAGACAATATGGCCAAGTTAGTAAACTGATGGCTGGTAGAACTGACACTTCTCTCTGGAAAGCTTGAGGCCTTCGTCATGAAGCCATTTCAGTACCTTCTCCAACCTTTGTTCATGCTCTTCCAGAGTTCTTCCAAACACAATGATGTCATCCAGGTACACCAACACTTCAATCAAGTTCATGTCCCCCACAGTCTTCTCCATCAGCCTCTGGAAAGTGGCGGGGGCCCCTGACAATACCTGTGGCATGCGGTTGAATTAAAAAAAAATACTGGGGTAATGAAAGCTGTCTTCTCTCTGTCTTCTTGGTGCAAGGGAATTTGGAAATAACCACTCTTAAGGTCCATTACACTGAACCATTTGGCTCCTGTCAGGCTCTGGAGTGCATCTTCAATCCGAGGTGTGGTATATTGATCAGGTATGGTGCACTTGTTGAGAGTTCTGTAGTCAATGCATAACCTGGTGGTAGACCCTCCTCAACATTGGATGGACCTTTTGTGCGGAAGTCTCTGCTACCTCAGTTAAGGGAGCCAACAGTCTTCTGACTAAATCCGTATTCGTCCCTATGATGAGGGAGCTCTTGTGGGCCCCTGGTGGCCGGGGGCAGACTATCGCCAATGCATCAAAAGTCTCTGCTGCTCCTGCTACTGAAGGATCAAAGGTTAAACGTATTGGTAAGTACCCATCGTAAGGAAAACCCTGAGTTCCAATGCCCCATATTTCCAGCTCTTCCAGCTTCTGTAAAGGCAAATGAGAGAGGTATTTATAATAGAAGTCTCTATACAGAAGGGTCACTTGGGCTCCGGTGTCCAAGAGGGCTCTGGTATAAATCCCTTCTACTTGGATGGGAACTAATGGGGAAGGCCTCACTAATTTTTCAGGAAACTTCAGAGGTGTAGCTTCCCCTTTTTTTGAAAAACGATGGGATCCATGGGCTGGGCTCCTCTTACGACCCGTTGGACCCTCTTTTTATCCACTCCTCTGGGATCTATCCCCTTTTTCAACAGTATCTGGTGTAGGATCTTATCCAATCGGCCAACAAACTCAGACAGCTTTTCTCCTTTCTTGTGAAAACAATGCTCCAATTGATAGTGAAGTTCATTGATGTTTTCAGTCCTCCCGAACACGTTCTCAGAATTGGGAGTAATTGTTCAGCTGTCCAGGCTTCTCCCCTAATTTAGACCACTAGGCCCTTTGTCAAGTTGACATTTTCTTCTGTGCACCACTTGGATGCAGCAGTGGCATCCATGGCTGGTCTTGGTAAGGTTGGGGCTTAGTATGAGGGGAAATTTTATTGCTGAGAAGTAGAATCCCGGACGAGCCCCCACGTGTAGCGCAACCCCCGGAGGAGCCGCTGGTTAGATTTGGGATCTACTCTCATTAACTCTTTTACCCCCTTTAACTGGCTCGAACCCTCCCTTGGCACACCAGATGAGTACAATGGTATTGCGACCCCTACTTGGCTGAGGCCGCAATAGCATTACATAAAACATGCAATGGTAATGCAATCATTTTATTACCTTTCCTTTTCTGTCGTTGGCTCCCAGAGAAAACACACGTCACACAATTAATATGTTCAAACCAAAAGAATAACTTTACTTTGCTTGTGGTAAAGGAGAGGGTTTGAATAGCATAATAATTACCGTATTTATCGGCGTATACCGCGCACTTTTTTGCCCTGAAAATCAGGGCAAAATCGTGGGTGCACGATATACGCCGATACCCGCTTCCAGCGCTGTGTTTGAACCACTGCGCCGACATATACCGAGCGCAGTACACTCGGGTATAGTCGGGCAGGCTCGGCTCCTCTCGCGGTCACGTCCTGTGCATCCTGTACGTCCTTTACGCGAGAGGAGCCGAGCCTGCCCGACTATACATGAGGGTACTGCGCTCGGTATATGTCGACGCAGTGGTTCAAACACAGCGCGGGAAGCGGGAATCGAGCGGGGAGGACACCACGATGGCCGCAGAAGGACGCGGACCGAACGAGGCCGCCGATGGATGCGATGGATGACGGGCAGGACGCGATGGACGACGGGCAAGACACAGACGAGGGGCATCCAAACTGTAAGTATTTTTTTTTTCCAGGAATTTTCCTTCAAGTTCGGGGGTGCGCTATATGCCGGGGCACGTTATAGCAAGATAGAGACGGTAATCACAAGTATTATACACAATGACTCTGCAAAGGGCCCTTTGTGAGAGTTAGCAAACAGTAAGAGAAATGGTTAATCAGAATAAACTCTATAGTGAACTTTTAATAGTCTCTGCTCACGAGCTCCCCTAGTGGGCAGTCCTGCAGAACAGGTAATGTTAACCACTTCCATACCAGGCACTTACGCAGCTTCCCGCCCAAGCCAATTTTCAGCTTTCAGCACTGTCGCACTTTGAATGGCAATTGCGCGGTCATGCTACACTGTACCCAAACAAAATTGGCGTCCTTTTTTCCCCACAAATAGAGCTTTCTTTTGGTGGTATTTGATCACCTCTGCGATTTTTTTTTGTTGCGCAACAACTAAAAAAAGACTGAAAATTTGGAAAAAAAATTACGTTTTTATTTTTTTCTGTTAATTTTTTTGTAAATAAGCTCTCTCTTTCAATTACGGGCACTGATATGGCGGCACTAATGGGCGCCGATGAGATGGCACTGATGGACATCGATGAGGTAGTACTAACGGGCACAGATGAGGTGGCACTGATTGGCGGCGCTGGTATGCGACACTGATGGGCACTCATAGGCGGCACTGATGGGCACACATAGGCGGCACTGATGGGCACACATAGGTGGCACTGATGGGCACACATAGGCGGCACTGGGCACTCATAGGCGGCACAGATGGGCACTCATGGGCGGCACTTATGGGTGGCACTGATGGATACTTATGGGTGGCACAGATGGGCACTGATAGGTGGGCACTGGGCATGGATGGGCACTGTGGGGTGGCACTGATGGACACTGTGGGGTGGCACTGATGGACACTGGGGTGGCACTGATGGACACTGTGGGGCAGCACTGATTTTTCCAGGTTGCCAGTCAGTGCCCATTTGTGGGCACTGATTGGCATCTTTTTTTTAATGCTTTTTTTTTTTTACTTTTTTTTTTTTTTTTACTTTTTTTTTTTTGCCCACCCTGGTGGTCCAGGGTGGGCATCCCTGGTGGTCCTGTGTGGCGATCCGAGGGGGGGCTGCGCTGATAAACAATCAGCGCGAACCCCCCCTGTCAGGAGAGCCGCTGATCGGCTCTCCTCTACTCGCGTCTGTCAGACGCGAGTGAGGAAGAGCCATCAACGGCTCTTCCTGTTTACATCGTGATCAGCCGTAGTTGGACACGGCTGATCACGTGGTAAAGAGTCTCCGCCGGAGGCTCTTTACCGAGATCGGAGATGCAGGGTGTCAGACTGACACCCCGCATCACCGATCGCCGCTATGCCACTTCCCGGACGTAAATCGGCCATAGGCCGGGCGGGAAGTGGTTAAACTCTTTGCCAGGCCTGGCTTAAACAGCTCCCAAATGTCTCCTAGGAACAAAGTCTTTGTTGCGGCCGTTGATGCACTTTTAGATTGTAATCCAAAAGGGTAAACGAGGAAATAAACTCAGTCAACAAGGTGTGGCGAATGCCAATACTAAATGAACTGATCGCTCGTCAGCGTCAGTCAGTTCTGCGGGTATAACTCCCAACTTATTAGGCCTCTCTGGTTCAGTCAGGGTTCAAACATGTGGCCCCAGTTTACAGGGTGACTAAGCTATCAACATAAAGGGGGTTCTTGAGGTTTTGAGCATGTGCCCTCTCACCGAACAAGCATGATCCACCTGGATTCTTCTCAAAGGCGCGCTGGTTAATCACTGCTCCGCAGCACGAGATCTCCGGTATCAGGTTCCTACTGTTTCAGTCGTTAGCTGGGCGGCTTTTCCGGTCTCTTGGAACACAAGCTGGACACTCTTGGTCTTGCTTCCCTCCGGATGGTTAGTCTTCCGGTGGATCCAGACCCAGGCTTCAGGCCTAACAACTCTGCTGTGGAGCTCTACACAGCTCCGCAGAGGAGAAGATGCAGGTCCCGAGAGAAATAAATCAGCTCTTCCCTGTCTTTAAATAACCTCCCCCATAAGTCTGTGCGGAGGTGTCACATGTTCCAATAAGGCAGGGCATTGTGGGAAGTGTAGTCTGTTTCTACTAGGAATCAATGGAGTCCCTATCTCCCGATACTTCCGATCCCACAATGCATGGCTTCTAAAAGGGTGTGAACGTGTATATACAAACATAACTAGAGCTCAGTGGGGATTCACACTATATAGTCCATGATAGTGTAACCCCGCTACATACAGGATGTCTCAGCCTGCCAGTCCCATGAATCAAATGAGTAAGATGCGATTTCAACTATATGGCTTTACAAATCATTATGGTCAGCAGCCCGGACCGGAATAGGATATTTTGGCTATCTAATGCAGCTTTATTCTTCACAATTTCTACAGAAATAACTTTAAGACCATGCAGGGTTTGCCTCGGGGGGAATGGGTATACAGTATGGTCATCAAAAACAAACAAAAATTCCCAGCTCACTTAACAGCTAGCCTGCAACAAAACAAAATTGATCCTATCTAAGTGATCACATTAAAAACAAGGGCCGCGATTCAGGTACATTGTCGTATCTTTGAGCGGGCGTAGCGCATCTCATATGCGCTACGCCGACGTAACATTGAGAGGCAAGTACAGTATTCACAAAGCACTTGCTCCCAAAGTTACGTCGGCGTAGCGTAAATGGGCTGGCGTAAGCCCGCCTAATTCAAATAAACAAGGCAGTGGGCGTGTAGTATTATAATAAAGCAATAATTAATGCAGGCTCAATGCCTGTGACGTGAACGTAACCTACGCACAGCCCCATTCACGTACGACTTACGTAAACGATGTAAAAATCTACGCTTGTTCCGACATCCATACTTTGCATGACCTGCGCCTCATATAGCAGGGGTAACGTTACGCCGGACGTAAGCCTTACGTAAACGGCGTAGCTAAATTCGACGGGCGCAAGTACGTTTGCAAATCGGCGTATCTAGGTCATTTGCATATTCCGACGCGTAAATCTACGGAAGCGCCCTTTGCGGCCAGCGTAAATATGCACCCAAGATACGACGACTTACGTCGGTCGTATCTTGGCCAAATTCAGGCGTATCTGGTTTCCAGAATAGATACAACGGCGCACATTTGGACTTACGACGGCGTATCTGGAGATACGCCGTCGTAAGTCCTTTCTGAATCCGGGCCAAGAGGTTTAGTAGCACACATTTGCAAAAATGTGTAAGCCACAGTGGCCACGTCAAGGCACCCCAGTGTACGGCGGTCCTAACTCCACAATTTAGAGATTCTCCCAAGTTGGAGCATATATATAGCAGTGGATTGATTAAGGGCAGATTTTCCTAGAGGGAGTGGTACAGGGACGCAGGGGACACCCAGCAAGGGCACAATGGTAGCTGAAGGTATCCAGTGCCTCTCTGCACCAATTTACCAATTGTACAAACAAATGGTAACCACTCCAACCTATAACTAGCCTATGCTAGTTATAGAGAGCCACTGGATACCTTCAGCTTCCATTGTGCGCTTGCTAGGTGTCCCATACCTCCCTATACCTTTAAGGAGGGGTGGGCTCCCTCCAGGAAAACCTGCCCTTAATCTATCCACTGCTCAATACAGTATGTGCCCCAACTTGGGAGACTCTGGAAATTATAACGTTAAGACCGCAGTACACTGGGGTGCCTTGACATGGTCTTTGCGGCTTACACATATGTTTACATGGGTCGATTTGGTTTTGTTGCAGGCTAGCTGGGAATTTTTGCTTGTTTGTCATGTGCAGTACCCTTCCATGTGTTCCTTCCGTGTGTTCCATACTGCAAAGTAGTTGGGGTGGTTGACGTTTGTTTATACAATATGGTCAACAGATGTTTCCACATGGGCAACAGTGCTCAGGGTCTTATCCTCATCTTAACCATTTTCATACCACAACCAGCAGGGCCTTCACCCTCTGCTTGGTTGACATCTCCATTGTGTTGTGGATTTTTAACTACCTGACTGGAAGACGACAGTATGTACGTTTACAACAGTGTGTGTCGGGTTAGAGTTGTCAGCAATATTGGGGTTTCATAGAGAACAGTTCTCTCTTTCTTTCTCTTCATTATCTATATGACTGACTTCAGCTAACAGCTTCCATTTTCAGAGGTTTTCTAATGTCTCTGTGGTAGTGGAATGTATCCGGAATGGGAAAGAGACCGAGTATAGGATAGTGGTGGAGAACTTTGTTACACAGTGTGAGTATAAGTATCTGTATCCAATTGTGATTAAAACATGCAAACTGGTTGTGGACTTAAAAAGGAGAAAGACACGGATTACTCCGTCTCCATCTGAGGAGTGGGTGCAGATGTAGTAGATACAGTGGAACCTCAGATTATGAGCATAATCCGTTCCATAATAGTAAATCCAGAGCTTTTTTTCTCAGAAAATGGTGCAGGAACTCAACCACGACCCCGTTCATATTTCACAAACCGTCGAAGGGTCTTAAAGGGGCATTAAATACCAGGATTGCATTACATACAGAGTGTAGAGTTCAGGGGGGTTATACACAGAGTGCAGAGCTGTCACTTGTAAACACAGAAACCAGACTTCTGTGTTTACAAGTGATTGTGGTGAGCAGGCACCAAAGGGTCTGAGCCAGAGGTGGTGGAACTGAGTTCCCCCAAGTTCCCCCTGAAAAAAAGCCCTGAGTAAATCAATCCCTATGTGTGCATGAACACATAGGATAACATGCAGGGGAGTTTAGAGGCAGTTAAAAAAACACATCTGATGCCCAAAACAGGAACTGTAAAACCACCCAGTGTGCATGAGGCCTCAGGGAAGTAGTGCAATATTTGTTTAGTGGGTGTTATTTATACAATGCAGTGCAGTGTTGTAATACGGTGGCATGGTTTATTACACAGGTGTCAAACACAAGGCCCGCAGGCCGATTCAGGCCCTCCAGGCCATTTGATTTGGCCCTCGCACCTCTCCTGCAACTGCAGGAGAGCTCCAGCCCTCCTCTGGTCCTCCTCCAGACCCCAACTTTCTGCTTTCAAGCAATGCATTCAGCTTCTTCCCAGCAGCAGCATAAGGAAAGGGGGGTGCACTGTGATGTAAGGGAGAGTGGCGGACTTGACTTCTGATGGTGGGGTGGCTCTTGACATCTAATGTAAGGGGAGGGGATGCGCTGGACATCTAATCTTACAGATACAACTGGCCCGTTTGAGGGCAATCATAATGCTAATGTGGCCCACAATGAAATTGAGTTTGACACCCCTGCTTAGCTTTTAATTTGTTTTATTTCAATTCATGTTTTTTGTATATAATAATTAGAACTTATTGGTGACGTACACGTTGCATATTTTGTTTTTTATTGTGTCTTTGGTTTTAGTTTAGTTTTTTTGGTTGCTATTGTTATTTTGCTTTATCTTATCATGAGTATAACTGTATTTTAATCATTTCTCTTTGGGATTAATAAAGCATTCTGAATATGAATCTGAATTCTGAATCTGAAATTTCTTGTGTCAAAAATACTTATCGTAAGTTGTATTATAACTGACTTTTCAGCTCGGTGAGTTTGCAATTATAAATGGGCATGTAATTTCTCTGTGATTTTTAGTACCGTTCCATATCACAGTAGGTTATGTATTATTATAGATATAGTGTGACAATTGAAACATTATAGATTAGTCCTCGACTCCTCGGGAATGTTCAGTGTAAATATCTAACAGTTGAATCATATCTTTTTTGTCTGTATAAAACCACTGTAGTTTCCTGTGGTTTTTGGTGTCTGAATATGTTTTTTGTCATATCAGCTACTCTGCTTTTGTTGTAAAGCAATACAAGAGCAAATATACTGATTTCGGTGGCTATTCTTCCACAAACACTTAGCTAATATATCAATGTTGAATAGTTGTTGACAAAACATTAGTCTTGTGTATGCCTTAATATAAAGTTTCCAAGATTTCTACTTTGAAGCAGCTGAACTTTTTATTGCTACATAAGTGTTGCATAGTTAATAAGATACTAAAACATTTATTTGTATTACTTGCAATTAAAGGGGTTGTTAAGGCAGTGTACACAAGCACTGCCAGCCCTACTGCTAGTATAACCTGTACTATATAGTAAATGCCGTTTTTAAAAATTAATCTTTTAAACACCTTATTCCTTCTCCCTGTTCAGTGGTCACGTGACTGCCCGTCGCTCTCTCCCTCTGATGTATGTACTAGGGCGGGAGGGGCCAAGCTCTTCCGCTAATGTCTGTCGGCGGTCAAGTGACCTCCCCTAGTGTATACATTGAAGGGAGAGAGCGACAGGCGGGCACATGACTGCTGAACGGGGACAGGGGTTGCAGTTCTTTTTTAAATCATCATTTAAATACCTTCAGCTGAAAGGGCAGTGATCAATATGCAAAATAATGAGTTCCAGCATTTAAGCCAAAGCTCTGGCATGGCTCATTGGCAAGAGTTAGTGGTAGTTGGAGGTCATATGGTAGCTTTAACCTCAGACCTGGAATCAGTAATTTGCAAACTTTGCACCTTAGTATGAGGGCCCTCAATAATATAAATAAATGTACATATAAGAACCCCTAGGCATCTGTTATAAACTATAATGTTTCAAAATATGCACACATTTAGAACTAAAATTGTAATTGGTTGCATCCAAATATTTAAAAATAACTAACATGACAGACTCTGTAAGCTAATTAAACATTCAAACAGAGAAACTGCATTGCATCGCCTGCCAATTTTGGAAACAAGTCACAGTTTCTGAGCTACTAATTCAAACACTTACAAAATATACCCTGCAGGCCTATTAGACAAAATAAAAAAAAAAGGAAAAAATGAAAACATAGGTCAACATAATATCTAAAAGAAAATAAACCATTTTGTTGCTTTTATAGTTGATTTTCGTATGGTATTGGACTGCATCATGAATACTGAAAATGTTGTAACAAAAAGTAATATAAGGTGCTTGAATGATTGGAATAGAAATAAAAAGAGTGAGTTGACTTTCTGTTCTAGCTCAGGTCATAAAACATTAGAGTGACCCTGCCTCTAAAGTTAAAGCGGAGTTCCACCCAAAAGTGGAACTTCCACTTATCTGATTCCTCCCCCCTCCGGTGCCACATTTGGCACCTTTCAAGGGGGAAGGGGGGTCCGGTACCTGTTTTTTACAGGTACCCTGTTCTCACTTCTGGGAGACCGGGCCGGGGGTAAATTACGTTAGCAATTCAAAACCATTACAGGATACAACAGTGATGTAAATGTCAGCAGGAGGTACCAGTGAGAGCAAGATTGCGACAGGAGTGTTGGTTTTTTATTGTGTATAGTTGGTTTGCAGTGTGGTGCGGTGGAATAACACACTCAATCCCAGTGCAATGAAAGAGCCTGTATTAAAATAATGCAAAAACCGTTCACAAATAACCCGTTGGGAAAGCAGCCCAACTGGGAACACTCACAGTTCCAACAACAGGTGGAAAACAGAGTGCAGCCAAATTGTCAGCATCTGTAGAGAGGGGGGAATGCGGCCTTACCTTCTTGTGCCCAACAGGCAGGTGTCCAGAGAAGTTGGGAGCCCTACGCTTTCCCTCCTTATCACAAACCCTTCCTGCTGCTAGCAATGTCCCTACCAGGTGAGGTACCTGTCTCTACTCTACCAACTCGCAAATCCATGCCAAACTTGTGAACCAGGGCCTTAAATAGGCTCTATCTGACCCAAGATGGCTGCCAGAGTCACATGGGTCAGCAGCATCCAATTGGATGCTTTTCCAGTGACCCAGGAAACCATAGAGTAACTGTATTCTTCCTGATGTCCTCTCCAACAGCAGTGCTGCTACAGAAGAGTGCGACCTGCAGTGGAGAAAGTAGATCTGCCTACATGTGGACTTCAGCAGAAAATGTCTCAGGATCAGAGTGGAGCAGGTCAGTCTGGGCAGCAGAACAGGTATTTACTGCCTTCTTTCACACCTATGGTTTTATGTAAAATCTTTACTTCTGTGAAAGGCTTGCAGTACTGGCAGTACTAAAGCTGGTCATAGATGGATCAAGGTTTAGGAGAGTGCTGTAAATAAATGTAGTGCCCAAAGTGAATAAACCCTTAAAAGGATATAAATAAAAGGAACCTGATAGTCAAATGATCTGCATCACCAACTAATCAAATCCCCCTAAATATGTGAACCTGTGAGGTAAGCACAAATGCATAGACCAAAAAATAATCAAATAAAGGTCTATATGATAATGCCAAGAAAATATTGTCAATATTTACAGTGCTGGGACCAAAAAATGAAAATAATATCTGTAAGGATTCAAAGTGGTCCCTGAGAACAAATAAAATAATGTGCAAAGATGACGTGTAAGTGATCAAAAAGGACAAGTCCTTAACAAAAAACAAACATAATAATAAATTGCAACAAAAAAGGGGGGTAAAAACCCCTTGAGTGATTCAGTGACTGAATAAGTCAGTGAGCGTGACACCATAACAGTGTTTAAGGAAACCAAAGTCTTTTAAAATGCACATAGGATCTTCAATTTTTGGAATGGGGCCACAATCTTCAAGACATATAACAATCTTCACATCTGGGCATTGATAAAAGGGTGGGTACTCTTACCAGAAAAGGTGGACCCTCAGACTACACCGTACGGTGGGAGGGTCATTAGAGCTTGTACAGACTCGCGTCTGGATCTGGGAGTCTCTCCTTCAGATGGTCAGAACCAAAGATAGCCTCAGGTGTGCTTGATTGTCCAGGACAGAGTAGCTGAAATCAACTCATCAAAATTGCTCCAGATATCCCAATAGTTATGCAAAGAAAAAACATATAGAGGTTCTCCTCATAGTGTAAAAAAGTTTTTTATTTGCACTCTTAGGCAAATTTCAAGATTAAAATCAAAATAATGAAAAAGGCTTACAAAGCCACACTGCAGGTAAAAAACAAACAGCAAACTAAAAAATCCAGAGTAAAAAAACCACAGCAAACTGGTGTAATAGCAGCAGATTCTCTCACTTCAGATGGATATGGGAGAATTTCCAAAAAAGTCAGCAATGGAGTTTAAAATAGAACTATCACCCGACCGGTTTCGTCTCGATAGGACTTCAACTGGGGTACTGATAGTCTACCAACTCCACTGCAATAAATACCTGTTAATCCAGATTCGTGACCGCCAACACCTGGTCCCCCTCGCTACACTGGAACGCACGCCAGTGTAGCGAGGGGGACCAGGTGTTGGCGGTCACGGATCTGGATTAACAGGTATTTATTGCAGTGGAGTTGGTAGACTATCAGTACCCCAGTTGAAGTCCTATCGAGACGAAACCGGTCGGGTGATAGTTCTATTTTAAACTCCATTGCTGACTTTTTTGGAAATTCTCTCATATCCATCTGAAGTGAGAGTATCTGCTGCTATTACACCAGTTTGCTGTGGTTTTTTTACTCTGGATTTTTTAGTTTGCTGTTTGTTTTTTACCTGCAGTGTGGCTTTGTAAGCCTTTTTCATTATTTTGATTTTAATCTTGAAATTTGCCTAAGAGTGCAAATAAAAAACTTTTTTACACTATGAGGAGCACCTCTATATGTTTTTTCTTTGCATAACTATTGGGATATCTGGAGCAATTTTGATGAGTTGATTTCAGCTACTCTGTCCTGGACAATCAAGCACACCTGAGGCTATCTTTGGTTCTGACCATCTGAAGGAGAGACTCCCAGATCCAGACACGAGTCTGTACAAGCTCTAATGACCCTCCCACCGTACGGTGTAGTCTGAGGGTCCACCTTTTCTGGTAAGAGTACCCACCCTTTTATCAATGCCCAGATGTGAAGATTGTTATATGTCTTGAAGATTGTGGCCCCATTCCAACAATTGAAGATCCTATGTGCATTTTAAAAGACTTTGGTTTCCTTAAACACTGTTATGGTGTCACGCTCACTGACTTATTCAGTCACTGAATCACTCAAGGGGTTTTTACCCCCCTTATTTGTTGCAATTTATTATTATGTTTGTTTTTTGTTAAGGACTTGTCCTTTTTGATCACTTACACGTCATCTTTGCACATTATTTTATTTGTTCTCAGGGACCACTTTGAATCCTTACAGATATTATTTTCATTTTTTGGTCCCAGCACTGTAAATATTGACAATATTTTCTTGGCATTATCATATAGACCTTTATTTGATTATTTTTTGGTCTATGCATTTGTGCTTACCTCACAGGTTCACATATTTAGGGGGATTTGATTAGTTGGTGATGCAGATCATTTGACTATCAGGTTCCTTTTATTTATATCCTTTTAAGGGTTTATTCACTTTGGGCGCTACATTTATTTACAGCATTTTTTACTTAGTATCCACTTTGTTATGTTGGCTGCCTGATTCACGACACTCAGTGGCTTGCGCAATATTTTTTTTACTACTAAGGTTTAGGAGAGACCCACCAAATTTCTATTGTATGGCCATAACTATCACACACTGGAGAATGTCGGAAAACTTTTCTCGATCAGCAGTGGCTGCAACTGTCAGAATACAGTGCCCTGGCAGGTAAGATTCCTTCATCACTACCCACCTATGGTCAGCTCAGGGCCGGCCCTATGATGGGACCGGGTGGTACCATGGGTACCAGGCAGCACTTTTAGGGGGGCAGCATTCTGCCGCCCGCCAGACAGCCGACTCCGCTGCCTGTGAGGACACTCACAGCCGGAGGGGAGCAGTCTGCGAGTGAGAAAGGCAGGCGCCGCTCCCTCTGAGGAACCTGTTGTGCCGAGAATGGTTGCCCGTCGGAATCTGTTCCCCCTAGCTCTCGGCTCCGATCGGAACTCCGCCTCTCCAGCCATCTGAATTGCCTCTCCCTCCTACTCTACCCACAAATTCTTATGATCCTAATACCGCCCCGTCCCCGTGCGTGTCCCCGGTACAATGGGCCAGGTCCACAGCCAGCCGCCGTAACATATCTTTTCCCATTTAAGTTGCACTGCCGGAAAATTTCTACCTAAGTGCCCGATCCACAAAGCACTTACCTAGAAATTTTCGGGTGTGTAACTTAAATTCCGCCGGCGCAAGGCATTCCTATTCAAATGGGGGCGAGTCCCATTTAAATTAGGCGCGCTCCCGCGCCGGACGTACTGCGCATGCTCGTGACGTCATTTTCCCGACGTGCATAGCGCGAAATTACATTACGCCAAGCTTCGTGAATCGCGCCGGGTCAAAAAAGTTGCGTCGGGAAAAAAAAAGATACGGCGGAAAAAAAAAATAAAAAAAAATAAAATAACAGCGTCGCGGGTAAGAAGGGTCTACTTTTACAAGGTGTAAACAGTTTACACTTTGTAAAAGCAGCCCTAATTTTACACATGCAACTTAATAATTACGGAGAAAAAACGAAGCGTAAAAGCTTCGTGGATCTCCGTAAGTGCTAATTTGCATACCCGAAGCGGCATTTCGACTCGAAATGCCCCCAGCGGCGGATGCGGTACTGCATCCTAAGATCCGGCAGTGTAAGTCCCTTACACATGTCGGATCTTCTGCCTATCTTTTGGAAACTGATTCTGTGGATCAGTTCCAAAGATAGAAACAGGGATACGACGGCGTATCAGTAGATACGCTGGCGTATCCCTTTTGAGGATCTGGCCCAATGTTATTACTCATTATGTCAGATTGGATAGCAGCGTTTGCCCCCAGGAGACAGCCTGTGTACAGGATATATCTATGCCTATGCGGTTCGGATGACTTTGACTATTTTCCTCTCTTGTCTGTTCTGAAGAAGCCTCATGGCGAAACGCGTAGACGCAGAGGGGACATTTATAGGCAACATACCTGACATCTTGTATGGTTTTCTTTTTAATGTTGTTTTATGTAACTACTTTGTAATAAAATGATATATTTTTTGCTATTCCTGTCTGTGTTGCCTATAATGTCCGACCATTGGTTGCTTTCCTTAAGCAATTTTGTCTTTATCACATGAATAGAGCCATGACAGGTCCTCTTTATACATGTATAGAGCCATGACGTGATTTTTTTTTGGGGGGGGCAGCATTTCATTCTTGGTCCCAGGCAGCACAATGTCTTTGGCCGGCACTGGGTCAGCTTTACACTTACTCACAGTCATCAATCAGGTTAGAATTTGGTTAGAATGCCGGAAACATGCTTACTCTCATTGGCCTGTTGCTGATTCAGCACAACAGCTTATGTGCTTGTTCCACCATTGGATTACACAGAACATACATAAACGTAAATTAAGTGAAATGTCTAATTTTAGCTTAATTTGTTTACTGAATAACAATAAAAGCTTGCCCAATACAATATCCCCACCCCTTAACTGATTGGGAGCTAAAACTGTTCATGCTACCCACCAATTGCCTATCTTTACCTATGAACCCTAATGCCGCGTACAGACGGTCGTTTTTTGCGATGGAAAAAAAACGACGTTTTATGTGATGTAAAAAACGACGTTTTTGAAACTTCATTTTCAAAAACGACGTAGCATACAGACCATCGTTTTTTGAAAAATCTCTAGCAATGCGCGCTGACGTCCATCACGTACTACGGGACTATAAAGGGTCATTTCCATGCGGAAGACGGCCTCTTTTGCTGATATCGTGTTGCTGCGTGTTAGTAAAAGTTTGGTGAGAGACGATTCGCGCTTTTCAGTGTTTGTGCTTTAAATTTCGTTTTCTGTCGTACAGTTTGTGTATTTGTAGTCGGATCTGTGATTCAGTGCTTGTATTTAGGACGTATTTGTTTTGCAAGTGCGTTCTTGTGTGCACGTTGCTGTTTTGCAGGTCGTTCTTCAGAGGCCTTTCTGTACTTCAGGGCGTAATTTGGAGTCTAAACTGATTTGACGACTGTTTTCTAGCCATGTTGCGGGTACGTTCTCGTCGCCGAGATCGTGCTGTGCATGTTGTTATGATGTGTGCTGCATCCCGGCTCCGGTCCTTGAGGAGGGCGAGAAGGACTTTGTGGGCCAAGAACTGGTTTCTTTGCAGGGACCAGTTCTCTCCTATGCCTCTGCTGCGGGAGATCCAAGAAAATAACCCTGATGATTTCAGGAATTTTCTTCGGATGTCTGACCCCGTATTCCAGCAGCTTTTGGCTTCGGTGTCGCCATATATCACCAGGCAGGACACCAATATGCGGGAAGCCATAACTGCTGAGCAGCGGCTAGTTGCTACGTTGCGATACCTTGCAGGACTTGAAGTTCTCTACGGGCATCTCCCCCCAGTCTCTGGGCGTCATAATCCCTGAGACGTGTTCTGCCATAATCCAGGTTTTGCAGGAGGACTATATTAAGGTAAGTTCTGTCCTTTAAATGCATAAACTATGTTCATTTTTTATTTTTTTTAAACAGTCCCTAATTAACCTTTTTTTAATAATATGCTGGTAATGTTACCTTTGTCTCCATGCATGCTGTCTTTTTTTTTTGGTCCTACATGGATCTTTTATATAGCCCACATGTCCATTTTGTGTTATTTTGTTAGTGGCAAACCCACCTAGCTTAGTCCCTATATCCCCCTTGATTTTTCCCCTCCATTGTAGTGCACGACCAAATCAACCCCCCCCCCCCCATGTTAGTTTTGTAACTGTCTAATTTTATTAATTTGATGTTAAACCAGCAATTTTTGTAGGTCACAAACTGATCTTGGGGGGGGCCCCCCATCACACTTTTATGTTAATTTTTCTGACCATGAGAGGGTGTGATTAATCTGCTTAGTGATCCCTTAATATTGTTGTTTTTACAATAATACCTGAACTAATTTTTTTATTTTTAGGATCCAATAATCTTTGGTGATATTCTGTTAGTAATGTACTATCTTACAATTTTTTCTGCTTTATTTACAGTTCCCCACAACACCACAGGAATGGCAGACTGTGGCAGCGGACTTCTCTCAGCGATGGAATTTTCCAAACTGTGGAGGAGCTATTGATGGCAAGCACGTCCGCATCGTGCCACCACCCCATTCTGGCTCCCATTATTTCAACTACAAAGGGTTCCACAGTGTCGTACTGATGGCGGTGGTGTCTGCCAATTATGACTTTCTTTATGTTGATGTGGGGAAAAATGGGCGGATGTCAGATGGCGGGGTCTTTGCCGAGACCGAGTTTGCCCAACGGCTTCAGGCGGAGGACCTTGCATTGCCACGTGCGGAGGATAATGAAGAGGGGCTGCCCTTCGTTTTTATTGGTGATGAGGCGTTTGCCTTGGGTCCCCACCTCATGAGGCCATTTCCCCAACGTGCCCTCACCCCTGAGAGGAGGGTCTTTAATTATAGGCTGGCCAGAGCCAGAAGAGTGGTTGAAAATGCATTTGGCATCATGGTCAGTCGATTTCGCTTGTTTTTAACCGCCATAAACATGGCAGAATATAAGTGGAACAATATTATTTTATGTTGTTGTATATTACATAACTTTCTACGAAGACATTCTTCAAATTATTTGACATTATTGCCTGATGAGGCAGTTGATGTCCCAGAGGCGGCCCATGAGGCAGGCCATCCAGGCTTGGCCCCCCGAAACGCACGTGCAGTGCGCCAGGCATATGTTGACTATTTTATGGGTAGGGGGGCCATTCCAATGCCTGATCTTGGGTGAATGAACCTAATAAATATTTTATGCAAGAAACATTGTAATTTTTTTTTGTATTCTTTTGAATGTTTGTGTATTTTCTTTGTCTCCTAGGTTATCATAGTTGCATGTGTTTTGGATGGACTAAATATCCTTCCTCGTTATATGTTCCCAGCATAATTTTAACATTTTTAGGTTTAATGTCAGCATTGATCGAAAAATAACATGCCACAAATATTTTGATCTGCATTATTTTTATTTTCCAACTTTTGTGAACCAAATTTTTCCTTCTCACATATCTACATGTATTTTTTGGTTGGTCGAACAAGTAAAATCACATTTTTGTTAATTTTTTTTTTTAGATTAAATAATCATATAAAATCACATATATTTTTTTTTATTTATTTTTTTAGATTAAATAATCATATAAAATCACATATATATATTTTTTTTTCAATATTCAAGAATCATATAAAATCACATTTTTTTTGTTTGTTTTTTTCAATATTCAAGAATCATATAAAATCATATTTTTTTATTTTTTTGTTTTTTTCAATATTCAAGAATCATATAAAATCAATTTTTTTTATTTTTTTGTTTTTTTAAATATTCAAGAATCATATAAAATCATATTTTTTTATTTTTTTGTTTTTTTCAATATTCAAGAATCATATAAAATCACATTTTTTTGTTTTTTTAAATATTCAAGAATCATATAAAATCACATTTTTATATTTTTTTGTTTTTTTCAATATTCAAGAATCATATAAAATCATATTTTTTTTTATTTATTTTTTTTGATTCAAGAATCATATAAAATCATATTTTTTTATTTTTTTGTTTTTTTTTGATTCAAGAATCATATAAAATCATATTTTTTTATTTTTTGGTTTTTTTTTTGATTCAAGAATCATAAAATCATATTTTTTTTTTTGTTTTTTTGTTTTATTCAAGAATCATATAAAATCATATTTTTTTTTGTTTTTTTTTTTATTAAAGAATCATATAAAATCATATATTTTTTTTGTTTTTTTTTTATTCAAGAATCATATAAAATCATATTTTTTTATTTTTATTTTTTTTTTATTCAAGAATCATATAAAATCATATTTTTTTTTGTTTTTTTTTTATTCAAGAATCATATAAAATCATATTTTTTTTTTTTATTATTTTTTTTTTATTCAAGAATCATATACAATCATATTTTTTTGTTTTTTTTTTTGATTCAAGAATCATATAAAATCATATTTTTTTTTTTTTTTTTTTTATTCAAGAATCATATAAAATCATATTTTTTTTTGTTTTAAATATTCAAGAATCAGGTCAAATCACATTTTTTGGGGGGTTATTAAGCTAGTTTTTTAGGACAAAAAATTTAAAAAAATAAAAATGGTTCAAGAATATCCCAAAACAAAAAAAATATTCACACCCTACCCAAAACATCCAGTAGATTTTTCAACTGGACCTCAACACTTTTTGCATTTTTAAGTATTTTCCGGGCTGCTATCTGTAGGTCTTCATTCTTTTCCCGGCAGGACCAAATTTCTGCAATGAGGAGCTGGGCAGTGTCCCTGTCAATTGAAGAGCCAGCACGAGTTGCTCCTGAAATGTGCAAGCAAACCATGTATTACAAATATGTTTCTCCTACATCTACATTACCTGTGTATCTTTCGTATATGATACTTTACCAGATGTGGTGGCAGCTTCCCCTTCATCAAGATCCCTCGGGGGTGTGGCTTGCG
This sequence comes from Rana temporaria, assembly GCF_905171775.1. NCBI lineage: Eukaryota > Metazoa > Chordata > Amphibia > Anura > Ranidae > Rana > Rana temporaria. Next base: position 273,393,721 of record NC_053493.1, read on the forward strand.
AACTTGCGTCCTGCCTTGATGCTTCCTTTCGCCCTACGAGATTGAAGAAAGGGAAAACAGAATGGTAAAATTTTAGAGGGATGAAACTTAAAATCACAATTTTAAACCAAATAAATCCCTATGTGTATAATCCTCTGCTGAGGTCACTGTCCTTTTTGTGCATATTTTAGATATAAATTATTAAGATCTAATTAGGTAAACATCTACATAAATGTTTACAAATTGATGTCACATTAAACCCCAAAAATTTGTGTAAAGTGGAATATTTGGGAACACAGGAACTGGTCGTATGAGTCGTCGTTCGTTATAACATAAATCAGACAAATACGTTTTTATTTGTGGCTGATACAGTGATTGCACTACAATTTGTCCATGTGAACTAGGCATGTTGCAAATTATCGGGAATATCGTCGTTTAATATTAGTTAAATTAACGAATGAACGACAACTCATACGACAAATTATTGTGCCCACACAAATACATTTCAACCTGAAGGGAAAAGCACATGGCACAAAGAACAAACACCTAAAATATGGCACATAAAATGAACTTACTTTTTGCTCTAATCGATCTTTTTATTGCCTGAAGTTGCTCTGGCTCTCTTTTTTTCAGGTCTGACCACCTCTTTCTTATTTGTTCTTTGGACCTGCGTTCTCCAAATTTCTGCCAGAGCCTTCTAATCACTTTATCTGTAATGTCCGCCTTCACCTTATTGGGGTGCAGGTAAGGCCCGTGCTTCCCATCATAGTCCTCATTAGTGAAGATGGTGACCATCTCGACCATCTCCTGGAATGCCATGTTTTTGGCCTTGTACCTCCGCCTGGATCTTCCTGTTGCCTGGGCCTGGCCTACCTCATGTCTTGAGCCTGACATATTTTGCTGCATGTCTTCAACCACCATAAATCAAACCCACAAAAAAAGATCGACTTGATTGCATGCGTCGACTTGATTCTGAGCATGCGCGGGTTTTGAACCAATGCTTTCTGTACTAACCATCAGTTTGGGCCAATCGGGCAGCGGGCCATCGGTTCGATTTTGAAGCATGTTTTAAAATTTTGGACCGAAGGACAACAGACCGATGGGCTATACACACGGTCGGTTTGGACCGATGAAACTGAACCTCGGTCCATTCTCATTGGTTTTGTCCGACCGTGTGTACGCGGCCTAAAGGAGGAGATGCCCTGTTTGAAAATGAATGCTGGAGCTTGTATCCTAAAGCAGTTACTATTTGGAAACACCCTAAGCACCCTTTTTACTTTGACATAAAACTTTAGCTGGACTTTAAAGTGTATTTCCACTTTTGTAATCACATTTGAGAAAACCCACTATATGTGTATTAAGTGTCCCCATTCACACAGCAAATGTAGCACTACCCCCATAGGAGCTGCAGATGAAAGCGATCCCCCAATCCTGCACAGTCAGGCCCACAGAATTTTCACAGAGTCAGAGAACAGTCTGGCTTTGTTTTTGTTATCTATTAGAGGGTTACAGTGATGGCTGGTGCTCAAAATTTGGGGGGGGGGGGGGCGCAAACAAATTGGAAAATTCTGAAAAATACAGAAAAAAAAATCTAATTGCAGGCTTACTGTGCCACCAATTGCAGCCACTGTGCCCAAAAAATGCAGCCACTGTGCCCCATAAAACGCAGCCACTGTGCCCATCATATGCAGCCACTGTGCCCATAAAATGCAGCCACTGTGCCCATGATATGCAGCCCCTGTGCCCATCATATGCAGCCCCCTGTGCAAATCATACGTAGCCTCTGTTCCCATAATATGCAGCCTCTGTGCCAATTCAGGCCATTCAAATGGTCATTCAAATTGCCGGAAATCGTTAACCCAGGAGAAGTACCAGGTGAAGATGTAATTGCCGGGAGCAGCAACAGATCAACATTGGAGGGCTCCATGTAAAATATGTCGGTCATAATGAGCTAGTATGCAGTGCATACTAAATAATTATGGTATGGCCGTTAAAAATGGTACAGTTTACTACTATTTTAGCGTCAGCAGTTAAATAGTAAATTAAATTTCCACCAAAATTCTTTAGTGAACATTCAGTCTTTGAATCAAGCCTAATAGATAGAAATTTGCCAATGAAAATTGCATTTTTAGACATTCCCTCAATCTATTTTTACTAAACTGTGCCTAGATGGAACAGTTACTGTACAAGTGAGATTTGATGCCTGTTCACCAGCTGCTGGATTCACCTGGTATGTATTCATTCTATTGCATATGGTTTGAATATGACTGTGGAATGCCAGGGGAATGCAAGTAAAGGATTCACTGGATAATGGATATTTCTTAGAAAATCCTTCATAAATAGACCCCTTATTGTTAACAAAAGGTAGTATACATGTAGCACCCTCTGTGTGAGAGTAGGTAATTAGGTCATACTTAAACCAGTGAGTCTGTAATTGGGTCAGGGTTATTGGAGTTCAGGGCAGCATGACTCATACAGACAGCTCTCTGGTGCCTCCCTCTGTTTCTAGAAAGGTAGGAACATTCTAGAGACCAGAGGGCAGAGCTTAGCCAATCCCCCAGCAGTTGACCTGGCAGGGGACTAAGTGAGCCCTTTAATATGGATGAGTCATGCTGGGAAGGGAGCCAGAAAGATGGAAATGCAGTACTGAGGAGACTGTTGGTGGCCCTTGGGGGACCCCTGCTGGGGAGGGACTCTGACTCAGGCTGGGGTTCAGGTGCTGGCCTTTAAGGATCCTACCAGTGGTGGCCCATCCATTAGGGTCACACAGGCACTGCCCCCCCTATCCATGCATCAGGCACACTGATCTACATACAGGGCGCGGACCATGGATTCCAGTGAGGGAGTGTTTCTTTTTTAAGCACGTGATTAGAGCCAGAGGCTCTAATGTGCTTCAAAAAAGGGCAGAGCACTGCGCTCTGAGCCCACCCAGTGTGTGGCAATAGCGAATTAATATTTGCTATTATCACACTGATTATCCTCCTGGACAATCAGGAAGCGGGACATTAAACCCGTTTCCCGATTGGTTAAAGGGAGAATCCATCCTATTGGCCGCCGAGGGGGGAAGCCACCACCGTCACCTGTCAGCACAGATTGAGTGAGCTGATGACGGGGGTGTGTGGGTGCAGTGTGGACTGGAGCAACAGGAGGTGTCAGGTTTGTCTGCCCCCGACCAATGGCGCACCAACCACCACTGGACCCTACCACAGGAGAAGATAGAAAGGGGCTTCCCTGAGAGGCAACGGGAGAAAGGAGAGGACAGTGTGATTACTACAGCACGGTGCATGGACTTACAAGGGGAAAGACTGCCACATGTAACAGGTCTTTCTGGAAGATAGCTATGTGCTTAAATATTCCCTACCTATCCCTGGAAAAAGCTGGGACCAGTGTCTAGAGGGGAGTTGGAGGTACTCCAGGATGCAGTTCACACAACATTGTGCTGCTTTTTGAGGGACTGAGAGTTCCTAGCCTGTAAGGGGATGTTGCTGATCTAGCAAAGACTGTTATCTCATAAAAGCAATCAATCAGAGCTGTACAATCCAAAGAGGAGGAATCATTTGGAATTGTACAAGATAAAGAAGAATAAAGTGGAGCTGTGTACATAGGGAGAAGGTTGTCCCTGATTTTGTAGCTATCAAGTTGGGCATCCCATAATTTCTATCCCCATCCAAGTTATTACCACCCTAATAATCCATAAAAACAAAGCTCAAGCATTGGTCAATGTGTTTAAATGCAAGCTGTAGTTGTTGTATGCCTGGCTGTGGGGCAGTGGGGAACCTTGTCATCTGCGACCACTATGGGTGTAGTGCTACATTCACATGTGGGAAAGGCATTGTTCTCTGTGTATTAAATGGAAAATATTTTGTTAAACAAAGGGCTGAAACATTACTTGAGAATAGATATTAACAATAAGTTTAAAGGGGTTGTAAAGGATTTTTTTCCCCCTAAATAGCTTCCTTTACCTTAGTGCAGTCCTCCTTCACTTACCTCATCCTTCCATTTTGCTTTTAAATGTCCTTATTTCTTCTGAGAAATGCTCACTTCCTGTTCTTCTGTCTTTAACTACACACCGTAATGCAAGGCTTTCTTCCTGGTGTGGAGAAAGCCTCTTGAGGGGGGAGGGGGCGAGCTGGAGTGTCAGGATGCCCACTAACACACAGCTCCTTTCTCTATATTCAAAGTAGAGAGTGTCCTGACTTGCCTGCTCGCCCCAGACAGCAGGATTGTGTCATCTAATTATGTCCATTTTTGGTGATAAAAATTGCATATTTGGAGTAAAAACAAAGCTTTAAAAAAACAAGGGACACCAAATAATTTTTCTTTTTTCTATTAATAAATCATGGATAATGGTGTTGTGGTAAATTCAAAAAACATATCATACATCATGCATAAGGGCAAATCATTCATATCACAACAGAACACATGCCTTTTTAAATACGTTTTTAAAAAGACATCAGCATCACCAGAAGCAGCTTCATTATTATCACATTAAATAAAAGATGATAATGTGCACTGTATTTAACTAAACTTTAACTAATTATGTCTCATCTAATTATGCGCACCAACCACCACTGGACCCTACCACAGGAGAAGATAGAAAGGGGCTTCCCTGAGAGGCAACGGGAGAAAGGAGAGGACAGTGTGATTACTACAGCACGGTGCATGGACTTACAAGGGGAAAGACTGCCACATGTAACAGGTCTTTCTGGAAGATAGCTATGTGCTTAAATATTCCCTACCTATCCCTGGAAAAAGCTGGGACCAGTGTCTAGAGGGGAGTTGGAGGTACTCCAGGATGCAGTTCACACAACATTGTGCTGCTTTTTGAGGGACTGAGAGTTCCTAGCCTGTAAGGGGATGTTGCTGATCTAGCAAAGACTGTTATCTCATAAAAGCAATCAATCAGAGCTGTACAATCCAAAGAGGAGGAATCATTTGGAATTGTACAAGATAAAGAAGAATAAAGTGGAGCTGTGTACATAGGGAGAAGGTTGTCCCTGATTTTGTAGCTATCAAGTTGGGCATCCCATAATTTCTATCCCCATCCAAGTTATTACCACCCTAATAATCCATAAAAACAAAGCTCAAGCATTGGTCAATGTGTTTAAATGCAAGCTGTAGTTGTTGTATGCCTGGCTGTGGGGCAGTGGGGAACCTTGTCATCTGCGACCACTATGGGTGTAGTGCTACATTCACATGTGGGAAAGGCATTGTTCTCTGTGTATTAAATGGAAAATATTTTGTTAAACAAAGGGCTGAAACATTACTTGAGAATAGATATTAACAATAAGTTTAAAGGGGTTGTAAAGGATTTTTTTCCCCCTAAATAGCTTCCTTTACCTTAGTGCAGTCCTCCTTCACTTACCTCATCCTTCCATTTTGCTTTTAAATGTCCTTATTTCTTCTGAGAAATGCTCACTTCCTGTTCTTCTGTCTTTAACTACACACCGTAATGCAAGGCTTTCTTCCTGGTGTGGAGAAAGCCTCTTGAGGGGGGAGGGGGCGAGCTGGAGTGTCAGGATGCCCACTAACACACAGCTCCTTTCTCTATATTCAAAGTAGAGAGTGTCCTGACTTGCCTGCTCGCCCCAGACAGCAGGATTGTGTCATCTAATTATGTCTCAGTCCATAATAGATGCTGACCCTGAATAATCACTAAACAAAGATGACAAAGCAGATGAAGGCCTTGCCAAAGGGATCACTGTAAACTCTGTAAGAGGTAATGAATACATGTATGTATTACACATACATGCATGCATATCGTATTAAAAAATATATCCAAAAATAGGTTCATTGCCATGAACATTTTAAAATATACTGAAATTGGTATAAGGAACTGGTCAAATAATCTATCTATCTGAAGAACTGTACATTATAGTGGACTAAGAGACATCAGGTGTATATAGAGGGAAAAGGATTTTACTATCAGTTTAAGAAGCGGGGGGGGGGGGGCTTTACACTAAGAGTAATTAAAGTGAACATTTTACATTTAGGGGCTTGTGAAAGTTCTTGCCATGAAAAACCTAAGTCCCAAAATACCCTCCTCCAGAGATGCAACATCCATGCTTCCCTTCATCACTAGATGTTCGTTGCTGGCATATTTTCCTAGATCTAGAGTCATCTGTCTTCTTTATTAGCCAGCCATGGATGACATAACTCCCACACATGTGCATGGGAGTTACTTTGTTCTAGCACATACTGAACACACATGCAAGGCGGTCAATGAATATTTTGGAAAACATTTCTAACACGCAGGGAAAGAGCTTTTATGGTACAAGAGACATGCCAAGTCTATTTTTCTACTATAATTGCTAGCAATTTTGGAAGAATGTGCAAAAGTTCCACTCTAATTTGTAGAGTGCTTTATTACATTAGGTAGTAATGATAAAATCTATATTGGAATTTAAAAAGAAAGATGGGAAGGTAGACTCACACCTGCGGCTGTCAGAATACGCTGCTCGGTGGCTGCAGCTGCATATCATCTGACATTTTTCTGACACGTCCTTTCCACAGAAGTCAACAAAATAATTGTCTTCTGGTGAGCAGGAGAGGTCACACACTAATCAAAATTTGGGCGATCCTTCTGGACCAGCCAAAGTTCAATCCATGTGTGGCCAACTAAAGGTTAATGCAAATAGATAATTGAAATTGAGAGTCTTTTGAAATCGTGAGATTCCAGCAAAAGCTTGCCTTCTTTTCGAGGGACATAATGGAGGTTCTCTTTCAAAGGCTCCATGTGAGCATGTGGATGGAAAAATTATATTCTATAGTTGCGCTATACAAGTCATTCATTCATTCAATATAACAGTTATTGAAACATTTTTAACCACCTACTTGTTTTACAAATGTTTACTTACAGATTTAACTATATTTATATCTGTGGCTATACAAGTATGAAACCACCAGCATGACACCTTAGGCTGTGATTAGCCCACAACAATCAACACATTCCTAGAACGTGCACTTTATTCAAGTTTATTCTTTAAGATACATTGCCTGGTATCGATGGTGGTAAGCACAGTAGACATGAAAATGTTTTTATACCCTGAAGAAACAGGCTTCACGTGTGAAACCACAGCAAGCAAGCCTTTTCATCATAATCCTAATGGAGCACAGTTATTTGAGATAACTGTGAATTATTCAAAGAATGTTATTACTTACGATAGAAGCATCCAAGGACATGAACTAAAATGATAGTGCTGTTAATCCATTTTGCTATGTACAGATTTTTTTTTCACATATAATTTTTTCATAGTTGCAATCATGAGGACAAAATTAAATCTTTATCCCTGTTTAAAGAAAATATTTTTTAATACACATAAAATTTTTTAAATAATAAATACATTTTAGATTGTTATATTAAATCCTTTGCATTGTCAGAGCTCCAATGTTTAAAGTTTTGGACTTACAGTATGCTCGACTCCGGAGCCCATCCTTTTATTGGATTGGATTGTTAATTATGTATTAGGAATATGCAGATTGTACCTCCCATCCTTATTTTTGTTTGTCTTGATGTTTGAATATTGCTACCTAGCTGAGTGCAAAATTCCAATAAATACATTGAAAGTAAAACTAATAAATGACTTTCATGACTTCCTTTCTTACACTTTTTTGGTACTAATAAAATCTCAAATGGTGTTATAGATTTCTCTTCGTAGCCTCCAGAATTGACCACCCACAGCTTTATATACCTCAGGACCTCTGGTAATGAGATTTCTAACTTGAGCTCCTTTCTCTGTCTATTTGCAAAGGTCAATAAAAGGTTGCCTGGGTCTCCCTTAGATTTTTCATATACAGTATTTTAAATTGAAGAATGGAGTTGGAAAATAAATACACCTGTATTGTAATAGAACTAGAGAGTTTATGGAATACTGAGCACAAGAGAAAGTTTGGCCAGAGGGGAAATTTTGATGCTGGAATTCAGAAGTGATTCAGGTCCACAGCTTAGACCCATTATTCAGTTTTGGTGGACTCAATTAGTTTTGTCTTATTTAAAGTGACCTTGTAATGTTAAGAAACTGGAGTAATTAGCACAGCTCAGAGACAGCATCATATTGGGGAATAATATGTGATTCGTGGCGAAAAAATGACCAGCATATAAATTGATTTGGTTCACAATAGATCTATAGAGACCTTTCCGTGAAATACAGCGAATAAAAATAAAGTGACAAAAAATCAACTGTTTCCACCCTAATTCCGGGTTGGCCAGTGAATGGGGGAAGTACAGGTGCTGAAGAAGTGGTGGGCTCCCAATTTGGATTGGCAAATACAGCAAGAAGGGCACTATGGGCTCAAGGGTCTGTCTTTGTCTTCTTGGTGGCTGCGGGATACTAGTTGTGCTAGCCACCTCACCAGCTTAAACTGCACTTATGGGACTCATCACGCCACCACATGATACTGCAGTGCTGGACACCAGCGGCCTAGTACATGCTGGTCGTACACCCAGCATGTACTAGGCCGCTGGTGCTTGCCAGTTCACCAGAAGGATGAGCGCCACTAGTACTGGCTCTCTCCATACGAGAGCCCTGCGGTTCTTGCACCTCAACAACAGCAGAAGAATAGGGTCGGGTACGCCTGACCTTGGCAGGGACCACTACTTCAACGTCAGAGCTATCTGCCAGGGTGCCGCTGCTATCTATGGTATCGTATTCTGAGCCTGAATCTGACAGATGGGTGAGTTCCTCTTCACTCATCATTTTTGGGAACCGTAAACTGCTGGGGATGCTAGTATAGATCTGATCAGATCAGATATTGATTCATTCAGACACTATACTACTAAAGGGAGGTGTATAGTGCATGCTTGGGTGTTAGCGCTACTGGCACTAATCTGACGCTCCCTGGAGCAACGCAGATCCTAACTGACGCTAAAACCTTAATTTAGGTATGCCCTGACGCTATAAAAAAATTCTAACCAGCATCACCCGTGAAACTAATACAGTGATCACTGGTGACGGGGGGGTGATCAATGGGTTAAACCTTTATTAGGTGGGGTTAGGGGGGTCTCTAGACCTATTTGGGGCTACTACTAATTGCCCTAACGCTGAGTAGTGTCACTAATGACACCAGTACAGTGATCAAAGAAAAATATGAACACTGCACTGGGTGACACAGTGACAGGGGGTGAAGGGGTTAACTGGGGGGGGTGATGGGTGGGTGAAATATGTACCTATGTGTACTGGTGTTAGTGTAGTGTTGGTGCAACTCATGGTTAGATGTCCTCTCTCCTCTCTCTGGAACGGAAATAATTCCACAAGGAGAGATGACATCACTTCCCCTGTCTGTGTTTACACTTACACAGGCAGGGAAGAATTTAATTCGTCAGGACCGATCACCAGGTCCAGGCCATAAATCATTGGCATGGGCCTGGAGACTGATTGGTTCTAAAAATAATCCGATCGTCGCTGTAACATAACGTAGATTCACCCACCCGTGCCATGCTGCCACAGTAAAACTGCGGTGGATGATCGGAAGTGGTTAACACAACAGGCTTGCTTTTTCTCATGCTTTGGGCTTATATGGTTCACATTTAACCTGCAAAACCCCAATGTAACTTTACAACTCTGTGCACCAGACTCCCTAACTGTGTGTAGCAAGGTATTACCATTGCAAGTATATTAACGGACTACAATTTGTGTTTGATAGAAGTTTTCTCCCTCTGGTGTTTGTTACATGCTAAGAGTATTAAAGCTTGCTTGGTCCAGTTATTCATGAACAGAGACCATATTGATGTGGACAGAATTGAGACTACATTACCCATAAGGTCACTGTACTAACAAGGTGCAATACACCACGCACAGCCTGATGGGAGGACTTATTTAAGGAAAGTGTGGACTCAGCCCGATCTCTCGGGACGCCACCTTCCAGCCAACAGGAGGCCTGCGTTGAGGCCTGCTGCAAGTGTGCCCTTGGCCCGAGAGGCCTGGGCCTACCCTCGGAGAGGATGGATCGCCTAGCCTGAGAGGGATCCTTGCGGACAATTTTGCTGACAGAACCGAAGAGAGATCGTGTGAGACTCACATCACGTCGGAGACATCTCTTCACCGGTCTCCAGGGAACGACCGTGCAGAAGACCAGAGGCCCCATGCTACAGAAGGACTTATCACTGAAGGAAGGTTCCGGACTGAGGAAAACCAGCGAAGCGAGGCCTTGGTTTGGTGAGCGGGCATTCGCCCATCATCCTAGTTAACTGACTCGCAGGAGTGGGACTTTCGTAGATTTCACTTGTGCTTGCTGGCATCTACAGTGCCGCAAGCAGGGACACACTGCTTCCTGACAGTGATACAACGCCTTGGGGAGATTAACGTTCAGCTTTACTGCTACATTGTGGGCATCAAGTGTTTGCTTTTCCCTCCATCCTGTTATTGGAATACAAATAAATAAGTGCACCAACGATGCTAGCTGAAGATTAACTGATTAACAGCCACCTGTTTTCTCTATTCCCACAAGTCTTTTATATAACTGCTTGCATCGCAATGTGATTGTTGCTGTTTTATGCAAGACCTGGGGGGGAGGTGTCCCAGTGTTGACGTCATCGCATTGGGAGATTCCTCCACCATACTCTCACTTAGATCAAGTCATTTGAACCTGATTGCAGGGATATTCTGAACCAGCTGTATTCCAGTTACAATTTCAGAAAGCCATATGTAATTAATGTTCTTAGGACCGGGCCTATTTTTCAGACTCAGTGTTTAGAAGTTAAAATATTTATTTTTTTGGTAGAAAATTACTTAGAACCCCCAAACATTATACATTTTTTTCTAACACCATAGAGAATAGAATGGTGGTTGTTGCAATAGTTTCTGTCACACCGTGTTTGCGCAGTGGTCTTACAAGCGCACTTTTAAAAAAAAAAAATTTTTGAATAAAAAAATAAGACAAAAGTAAAATTAGCCAAATCTTTTTTTATACTGTGTTAGATAATGTTACGCTGAGTAGATTGATACCCAACATGTCATGCTTCAAGATTGCGCCCGGTCGTGTAATGGTGACAAACTTTTACCCTTAAAAAATCTCCATAAACAACGTTTAAAAATGTCTACATGTTACCTGGTTTGAGTTACAGAGGAGGTCTAGGGCTAAAATTATTGCTCTCTTTCCAAAGATCGTGGCGATACCTCACGATAAAACTTGCGGCAAATCCACCTGAAAGACCACTTTTTCTTAAAGATAACAAGATATCAAGATATGCAAATTAATGAAGTGCTCAAACATACAGATCAATGCATATCATGTGCATGCTCACAAAGATAGTTCAAATAAATCGCTTATAATTGGAAAAGTGCTCATCAGTTGCAAAGTTCCAATGATCCAACCAAAGTGAAAGATACTCTCCACCTAGGTACGCACCCCCACTCACAGGCTGCTTGCCAAATAATAAGACCCACAGGGATGGATGGATATTGTAATCCAGGTGTCAGATGCAACACATCCAATCGGCCACACGATCTACATATGAAACGAAGTATAAGGCAAGAGCAAGAAAGTATCTCATTGTGTATTAATTAAAATATCCAATGTTTAATAAGGTTAAAACTACTCACAAAATACAGGCAGAAACTCACATTAGACACAGGTAATCTCAATTAACACCTCTGTGGGCATGAGCACATCACCGCTGTAGGGTCACCTTCAGGGTTGGACTGGGACAAAAATTTGGCCCTGGACTTCATCCCGACTGGGCCACTTTAATTTTGCAAACGCGCACAAAAACGTGTGAAAAGGTGAAGTGGGAGGGCTAATGTCATGCAGGAACATTGCTACAGCCTCATTGGCTGTAATTTTAGAAGCCGCATTGCTGCACAGCCATTGGCTGCCTTTCAGCAATGCAACAGTGCTGAGGCTGAGTTGGGTTGTGCACTACAAAGTGATGTGATGGGCAGTGCGAGTGACAGGTCTCTCCCATGCTTGCCGGACATGGCCAACCCTGATGGCCACCCAAGTCCCCCCCCCCCCTCACTGTCCATTAGCCGTTCTGCTTTATTTCTATTATAGGCAGTACATAGTGGTGACTCTAGGAACAATATATATGGGAGACACATGAGATACCACAGTCAAAGAAGAAAAACCTTGGCTAAAAATGTGGCCACACACAAGGACAAAACGGGGCTAAACTTTAACTATAGCAAGCCATTCTAGATCTGAGCTAAATTAATAAGGCCCTCACCATTACAAATTGTCAGCATTGTCAAACTGCACTCCCTATAATGTGTGGACCCCTCATTCAGCTGCTATAAATCTCAGTATATATACAGTACCTTCAATAATGATACATTAAATATCATGAATAGAAGTCTCCCTGAAAAGCTCCACAGAAATATCCTTCCACATCCACCAAGAATCAGTTTAGCAGCATCCCATCAATAAAATGTACATATCACCCAGCACTGGGCATATATGGTGCTCTCATGTCAGTGTGCATATCACCCAGCACTGGGCATATATGGTGCTCTCATGTCAGTGTACATATCACCCAGCACTGGGCATATATGGTGCTCTCATGTCAGTGTACATGGTCTGAGGAAAATAAAATGAGTACATACTAATACCGCTCTTATTAGACTTGTCAGTAGAAAGCAGATACTTTATTCCTGTTCTTATATCAATTTACTGCAACCTAACATGACAGCATGGAGTAATGGATCATTGGAGAAATAAATAGCTTAAACATATAGCACATCCATAGATAGCCAGGCAATGCTGTTTGTGACTTGACTAGAGTCCCGATGTGTTTCTTATCAATGGAATAAGATACTGTGGCTCTACTATAGTGATAAAATAATGTTATCTCTTCACATTCTGAATACTGACCCCCAGGTAATGATTCTGGACACTCAGATCAGCCACACCAGAGCACATAGTTAAAGCGGCAATACAGCAAAACTTGCAAACTAAGATAAGGGGAGAGAGAAGCTGCCAAAGACTCTAATCTTAAATCAGAGGTACAAATTAACCCCTTCAGTCACTATGGAGGGTAACTGACTGCACTTTTACTAAGTGAACCCCTAAGAAATCACAGCTTTCAGAACTAGTTTTGTTTAATATTACAGAGCTTACCACTAAAGCCGATCCTCACACTCTTCAATGATCTATTACCTTGTACATTGATGTCATCTGGTGTTGCTGATGTCCCCTCCGCCTCACTTGTCATATTTCCCGCTGCTTTCTGTTTGTTTCCCCATTGGCCAATACTGTGCTGTAGTTTGGGAGCTAGTATGGGCATGCCTGAAGTCACCTGACATAGTGACAGCTGCCTACAGATCCCGAACACCAACAGTAGCAGGGAAAACAGCAGTGGGGACACAGCAGGCATAGGAAGTTCTGCTCTCCTCTTGGCTCACTCAGTCAGCACTCAGGCAGTGCGGAAAAGTCGGGCACGGGCAGCAGAAGAAGAGGATCACACACAGCACTCCCTCTCTGAGAGCATGTAAACCAACCAGAGAAGAGGAGCAGGTGGGTGGAGCTAAGCACTCGGCGCGGAGGAGGAGAAAGTTAAGTCCTGCTCTGCTTTGAATGCCGGGCCGCCTCAGCCTCCTTCTGTGTCTGTGTGCCTGACGTCACTGGTTGTCAGACGCCAGGCGGCAGATGTGGCTAGCAACCAGTTAGGAAATCTAGCTTGAGACATACAATTTGTGTCTGTATCAGCTCCACGGTGGCCGGGTGAAGATGCGGGGCTGTGGGTATCCGTTACACAAAAAAATAAAAATAAATAAGAGGCATTTCTGTTACTGAAACTGGCCCACAGAGCCATCGGCCCACCGGGAATCTCCCGGTAGTCCCGATGGCCAGTCCATCACTGGTCACCTTACATATTTCATCCCATAGGACATTTTTAATGGCGCTTGGCGACTTATGAACATTTTTTATGGACTTTGCACTGAGCACTTTTTCAGTCATAAGGGATTTATTTGTGAGCATGCACATTATATTCATTGATCTATATTTTTGAGCACATTATGCATTGGTATATTTATAACTTGGTATCTCATTTGATGAATTTTCACATTGTTTCTTTATTTCATGCAATTGCACTTTAATTGTTGGATAGTGCAACATATTTTGGTTATTTCACTTAGCGCAAATACTGTTTAATTTATGATATGGTGATTATTTAGCTCAGTGATACATGCATTTCAGTGATTTCACGCTAGACCAAACTGTGATTAATGGATTTCAGGCTCTCTTTTATTAAACAAAAAGAAAGTACACAAAAATAGTGGTTTACACAATGCAAAATGTATATGTTATTTTTGTACGACGACCGATTGTCTGAAAATCTTACCGTTTAATATGGTCCTTTCGACAGTCGATTCTGACTTTCCCGATTTGCAGACTTAATATATAATATATATATATATATATATATATATATATATATATATATATATATATATATATACACACATATAGATAGATAGATAGATAGATATATATATATATATATATATAATTTTTGTCACACATAAACGGAACATCCAATTTTTTAGATAGTATGTACAAAGATCATCACACAAAAGTAAAAAATACAAACACGCATGATCAGAGCCAAAGAATGACCCAGAAGAATTTGGTTGTGTAAACTAGCAATCGTATTCAAGAAAGAACATTCGTCCCGTGGTAAATGAAATTTCTAAATACAGTGCACATTATCATCTTTTATTTAATGTGATAATAATGAAGCTGCTTCTGGTGATGCTGATGTCTTTTTAAAAACGTATTTAAAAAGGCATGTGTTCTGTTGTGATATGAATGATTTGCCCTTATGCATGATGTATGATATGTTTTTTGAATTTACCACAACACCATTATCCATGATTTATTAATAGAAAAAAGAAAAATTATTTGGTGTCCCTTGTTTTTTTAAAGCTTTGTTTTTACTCCAAATATGCAATTTTTATCAAAAATATAGGCAAGTATTGTGTTCAACAATGTCATTTTTTTGTAATTAGAATAAAAAGAACAGAAATCAACCCCGTAGGACGGGTGTCTATTTGCCGGCCGGCTGTTTGTTTTTAAATGCGATTTTATTCAGATACTTTTGTGAGTATATCTGAGTTTTTTATATAAAATTTTGTGCATACAATATTATGCTATGCAAATGTTTCTTTCCTCGGTTCCATCTGGTGCAAATGAGGTGATCCTTCCCACTCGTTAGGACCATTTCTACCAACCTTCCAGCCGTCGCCATTGATGAGAGTGATCCGGATACGCTCGGATTCCTTGTGACTATCTTCCTGGTGTACGACCCATTCTGGATTCAAGTGTGTCTTACAGGCCTATCTAGCCTGTGTTCTGGTAAGCAGGCTTGCACTTCTGGCTTGCACTAAAAAGGAGACGAAAATATTTTAAAATCTCCTCCCTAGAAGTACCTGCCAACAGATGAGTTTGTATTTGTGTTATCCATTCTTCCAAGTTTCTGGCTACACAAGTGGAGGCCAGAGCCGGTTTAAGGTTCCCAATAGCTGAATCCCAGGCTCTGCGAAGAAGGATATCTCCTTTCTTGTCCATCGGGTCCTTAAGTGTGCCCATATCATCAAACAGGAGGTCCGAATTTTTTGAAACCTTTGAAAGAGGTGCGTCTAACTTTGGATTTTTGTTCCACGGCAGCGCTGCATCCTCATCAAATGGAAACCTTCTTTTTAGGTTACCCGAAAAGAAAGGTTTTCTCTCTGGATTCTCCACTCCAGCTTGATAGTATCAAGGAGGGAACTGTGCACAGGAAAGACTTTAGATTTCTTTTTGTGCAAACCTTTGGACATAAGGTCATGTTTAGACAATTGTACCTCCTCCTCTTCCATTTCAAGAGTTGTATAGATAGCCTTTAATAAGTTATCTACGTCTTCCAAAGACAACTTAAACCTCGAGCCCCTAGAGGATTCTCTATCCCTGGGCCCTGTATCTGACCCTGATTCTTCTGGAGAAGAACGGGTAGATCTCCCTTCAGCCTCAGAGTCTTCACTCTCTACCCTCTGCTGCGGAGCGCTAACGGCTGAAGCTTTTCTCTTTGAAGGTGTACCCTGTGGGGGAGCCTGAAACTTGTCAATTAGATCTTTAAAAGAGCTAAAAGTAGAAGTAAGCTCATCTCTGACCGAAGTCAGCATTTTTTGACAGGAGGCTACTGGGTCATCCCTCACTAGGCCATCTATACAGGTGCGGCAAACTGTTTTGCACCAAGTGGTGCTCAGTTTGTTTCCGCAAACCACACATTTTCTTTTATGTGGCTGCGCTTGGGCCTTGTCCTGCGCCTTGGCCTGTAAAAATCTAGACCACCAAACACTCCATAACACCACGTGCAGGAGGAGAGTAAATGTGTCCCCTAACACCAAAATTCTATGATTGGGAGGGGGGGTAAAAACACTCACCAGGATAGCAAGAGAGTGACAGTAACAAACACTCCAGGCTTACCTGAGAGCTGCTGGTGTTGGAGACCGCATCTGCTGCCTGTGTAGGTACCGCAGGAAAATCCATCCATCCCTCTGGTCGTCCACAGCCTCTGCTGTTTCTGCCAAACAACACCAGCAAGCCAGCGTCCCCTGTTCGCGCCGTTTATGGAGACAGGAACCAGCGTCTCCGGCGCCCGATGATGACGTCATACGACCCGGAAGTGACCCTCGCCGGATACTTCCTGTGGGCCAGCTCCGCCCCCTCGAGCGCTGCGACTTCCTCTTTCCCCTGCACTTACAAGCCATGCTGTCAGAGGGAAAAGGATACCACCATGCTGCCTAAGCAACGCGCGCTCTGGGGCCTGACATCAGAACGGTCTTGGCCTTCTCCAGGCACTTATCACAGGGGACAGCAGTATACCAGCTTCCCCAGCGCAGACTGCTTCTGGCAAGGAAGAAAAAGGTTAGTGAAAAATCCCCAAATGGCCATTAAAGCCCTTGCTCATAAGACCTAGGGGACCAGGTTCCAGGAAACATGTTACCCTCCATCCAGAGGAAACACTAATACTGACATGGGGCCTGGAGGACCGCCCTTTTATCTGGTGGGGGTAACGTGTTTCCTGTCCTGGTAGGAGGAGCCCTAGGTCTCATGGGCTGTCCTGGAAGATGCTTGGGAGAAATAATTTTTATGGCCCTAAATAAAGGGTTGAGGGGCAAACTCACCATAAAAAAGCCACATTTGTGAGCTCGACCATCCTCCTCCTCCTCCTGCCGCAACTCCACCACCAGCGACACAGGCTGGAGGGAAGTGTGGAAGAAAGACAAGAAAGTGATGGCCTGGGTTCAGTCTGGTCTGACAGAAGACTCAGGCTGTTGTAGTACCACAGCCTGGGGACATATATGTCATCTGTTGCTGTTGCCTATCTCTCGGAGTCCTGGACCAGATTGTGCTCCCTATTATATGGACTCCTCAGGCTACTAATTTTGATTTTCAAATAGCTGATATCTGTCCTGGGGTACAAAGGCTTCGCAAATTTCACCAGTTTCTCCAGTGTTGCCTTCCTCTTTATTTTGTTATGACCCCTAATATATGTATTTTTTTTCTTCAAAAAGGACAGTTTGTTTGTGAGTAGGCAGGAACATTTCAAAATGCAATGTCAAATTAACAAGTGACACCAACCACCCTCCTTGAAGTTAAACAATACAATATAATAATGTTGTGGTAACTTGACACACACAAAAAATAAATTAAAATCATGGAGATCACTAGAAAATAATAACAAAACCAGGAGATCTTGATTAAAAAAAAAAAAAAGAAAAAAAGATGGCTTTAAAAAAGAAAAAAGATTATTCAGGAGATAACAGAAATAATAAAGAAATACGTTTGTAACTCTATGTGGATACCAGCAGCAAAATAACTTCTTTATTCTAGCATTATAAAGAAGGAAAGTATGCGCTGCATTAAAAGATCAAAACATTTGCAGCGTGACGAATGTGCCATCTCCATTATGAACGTCTTGTACTTGATTCAGAGCATGCGTAGGATTTTTGTGTGTCGGAATTCCATACCAGAATCTCCAACTTTTGACAAAAGACCTTTTGTTGTCGGAAAAATTGAGAACCAGCTCTCAAACATTTGTTGTCGGAAATTCCAACAACAAATGTCCGATGGAGCGTACACACGGTCGGAAAATCCAACCAAAAGCTCACATTGAACATTTGTTGTCAGAAATTCTGATCGTGTATACGTGGCATCAGTCTTCACGGGGGAATCAGGGGGGCTTCAGTAAACCAAAACTGCAGTGTTTATCCTTATGACACATCACACGAAGTACCTACATGGTTAACAGAGGGCATCATTTAAATTAGACTTGGGAAACTTAGTAATGACTGAGAATGGTATCATTAGCAGTAATCAGCATAGATTCATGAAGAATCGTTCTTGCCAAACCAATCTATTAACCTTCTATGAAGAGGTGAGTTGCCATCTAGATAAAGTAAGGCTTATTGCTGTGGTGTCTATGGAGTTTGCAAAAGCATTTGACACAGTTTCCCATTAACGTTTACTGTATAATATAAGGTTTGTTGGCATGGACCATAGGGTGAGTACATGGATTGAAAACTGGCTATAAGGGCAAGTTTAGAGGGTGGTGATAAATGGGGAGTACTCGGAATGGTCAGGGGTGGGTAGTGGGGTCCCCCAGGGTTCTGTGCTGGGACCAATCATATTTAATTTGTTCATTAATGACCTGGAGGATGGGGTAAACAGTTCAATGTCTGTATTTGCGGACGATACTAAGCTAAGCAGGGCAATAACTTCTCCACAAGATGTGGAAACCTTGCAAAAACATCTGAACAAATGAATGGGGTGGGCAACTACATGGCAAATGAGGTTCAATGTAGAAAATTGTAAAATAATGCATTTGGGTGTCAAAAATATGAATGCAATCTATACACTGGGGGGGAGAACCTCTGGGGGAATCTAGGGTGGAAAAGGACCTGGGGGTCCTAGTAGATGATAGGCTCAGCAAAGGCATGCAATGCCAAACTGTTGCTAACAAAGCAAACAGAATATTGGCATGCATTAAAAAGGGGATTAACTCCAGAGGTAAAACGATAATTCTCACACTCTGCAAGACACTGGTTCGGCCGCACCTAAAGTATACTGTCTAGTTCTGAGGACCAGTCCTCAGGAAGGATGTACTGGAAATTGAGCGAGTACAAAGAAGGGCAACAAAGCCAATAGAGGGTCTGGAGGATATTAGTTATGAGGAAAGGTTGCGAGCACTGAACTCATTCTGTCTGGAGAAGAGACACTTGAGAGGGGGATTTGATTTAAATTTACAAATACCATACCGGTGACCCCACAATAGGGAATTTTTTTTTTCAGGGAAGGGAGTTTAACAAGACACGTGGCCACTCATTAAAATTGGAAGAAAAGAGATTTAACCTTAAACTACTTAGAGGCTTCTTTACTGTTATGCTGCGTACATACGCTCGGAATTTCCAACAACAAATGTTCAGTGGGAACTGGATTTCATATTTTCCAACAACAAAATCCATTCTCGTAAATTCCGAATGTGTGTAGGACAATTCCGACGCACAAAATTCCACGCATGCTCTGAATCAAGTACGAGACAGAAGTAATTGGTCTGGTAAAACTAGCGTTCGTAATGGAGATAGCACACTCGTCACGCTGCACATTTTTTAATCTTTTAACTATCGTAGTACATAGCTACGTTAGCCTTTGTCGAACGAAAAATTTCGGATGGTGAATATCTCCAAAATCATGGACAAGCGTTTGACAAAATTCGGACGTTTGGTAATCCAAAAATCTAAGCGTGTGTACGAGGCTTAAGTTTACTGAAATTGACATTCTGTATAGAAGTCCCACTCTTACTTTATTTGTATAGGACTGTATTCTATCAACCAGTGGGAATGTTATTTGTAATTTGTTAAAATAACCTATCAATAGTGTTAATCCTTTTTAGCTTTAAAGTTTCCCTTATTTCTAGTTACTTGTTTACACCATGTGGTTAAATTGTTCAGTTAAGTAATGGTAATCAAATGTTATAATGATTTTCTTTTTTTGTTTTGTACCAAAACGCCTCTTGTTGTTTGTATCGAGGTTCAATGAACAGGCCCCGTTGTGTTAATATTTCTGTGCAGAGTTGCCAGTTTTCTGAAGCTGGAAACACAGCAGATTTGATTTCTTTATACAGGCAATACATCAAATGCACTGGGCTATGGATTATCAAATTGCTTGTTTTGGAAAAATATGTTTTAGCTTTTTAACTGTCATGGCTTATAATTTTAGAAATTTTAAATACAAATGGTAACCTGCTTGGGATTGAAACAGCTCAGTTGGGGGTACAGAAAAACATGGTGTTAACTTCTCTCTTAATGAATTGTTCTGTAGCGCCAGCTACATCAAACCCCAATCCCTTCAGCAGGCTGTAGAGAAAAGGTGTTACATCTGCACGACCGCGCAATTGTCAGTTAAAGTGACGCAGTGCCGAATCGCAAAAAATGCTCTGGTAAGGAAGGGGGTAGACACATGTTGACTGACTCTCTCTCTCTCTCTCTCATATATAGATATAGATATATTGTATATCAACATTTCCAGGTGAGAGCATAGGGCCAGATCCACAAAGCAGATGCGCCGACTTAACTCGAGATATGCGGCGTAATTGAAATTTACACGGCGCATATATTTGCGCCTGATCCTCAAAACGAGATACGCCTTAAAATCAGGTTTTTACACCGGCGCTTTTCCGTGCGCAAATTACGCTAGAAACGCCGCTGTTTTGATAGGCAAAGATGCAAATGAGGGAGATAGGGCGATCCACAAAATTAAGTGTGTGCGCTGTAGATTACGCCCTGTGCGCTTCTGTTAGTTTCAATGTGTAAATTTACACATTATAAAAGGTGCCCTAATTTTACACATGCCGTGTAAAGGTCAGCTAAAGCAACACCATTAAGGAAGAGCTGAACACACACACTTGCTGGACTACAATCTGTATGCCAACATGCCAGGGGCATCCATGCGCATAGCTAGACTAGTGACTTCAGTGACCGAGGGTACCCCCTCTTCTGAGGGAACAGCAGTCAGGAGACGCCTCGCAGAATGCATCTTTGCACAGTAAACACACACATTAATTATGTCACAATGAGAATGCATGCACACCCACTGTGGTCCATAGCACAGACATATCACATGCACATCTAATTGGATTAGATCCAAGTACCACCCCATTGGTACTTGGGAGCAGTAACGCCACGCCACGGCTCCAATTCTGTTACTGTGCATTCATACACCATTCAGGAACCTGGGATCACTTCTCCCTGGTCCTGGGGATCCCTTCTCCACCAAAACTGAGGGTGATACCCTTATTTAATCAGGAATGCCACCCCCACATTCACACATCATTCACACACATAAACCAAATCATAAGTACAGTATAATAAACAAAATCATAAAAATATAAAAAAAAATCATAAAAATAAAAAATCAAAAGTACCCCTGCAAATTAATTGCAGCGTCGATTGCTCCGTCTGGGCTGCCCACGGACACGGGCACGGCCACGGCCAACTGGAGGATCTTCATGGGGGGGGTGTTAGCAGGGGAGGGAGTATCTTCATGGGGGGGTGGGTGAGCAGGGGAAGGAGGAGCCTCCCCTGGTGTCTGTCCTCCTGCTGGCCTGCCCTCCAAGGCCACTACTATCCTTGTGAGACAGACAGTGACGGCAGCCGCATTGGCTTGGCCAGCCCGGGTATTGTCCTGGACAGCCCGGGTATTGTCCTGCACAGCCTGGGTCAGGGCAGTCACCTCCTGGGCCACGCCTGTTGTGGCGGTCTGCAGCTCACACAAACATGTGATGAGCGCCAATGAGTTGGTGGCCACATCACCGAGTGACTCCTTCATTACACCCAGGCTGTGCTCCATCTGGGTCAGAGTGTCTTTTATCTGACCCAGAGTGCGGGTCTGTCAGGCATTGTCCCTCTGCAGACTGGCTGGCAGACGCTCGGCCACCCCCCTGGTCTCCTGGGTCGCCATCCTGCCTGCCCCTGAGGCTTGTGGCCTGGGAGGAGGGGGGAGAGTGACCCTTGTGGGTTGCGGCCTGTTGGGGGTGGAGTGGGAGGGGCTACCCCTGATGGTGGCCTGACTGCTGCCTGCCTCTGGGGTAGGCTCTGGGGTAGGCTCTGGGGTAGCCTCAAGGGTAGCCTCAAGGGTAGCATCAAGGGTATCCTCAAAGGTCATCATATAAGAGGCCAAAAGGACTTCCCGGCCAATTTGAAGATCTTCTTCCTCCACCCCCTCATCCTCCTCCCCCTCAACCTCCTCATGAGGGGAGGTTTGGCCACTCCCCTCCCCTGGGGACTCCTCAGCAGCCTCTTGTCCTTGGGTTGGTGCAGCAGCCTGGCCTGATGGGCCAGCAACCTCCTGGCCTGATGGGCCTGCAATCTCCTGGTCATCTGTGGAGGACACAAAACAATCACAGGTTTGAGGATCCGCACACTTGGCACATCTTCCCTTCCCCCACCCACACATGCTAATCACCAGATAGAAAAACAAAAAACTTACCTGGCCCCACAGGAACACCTGTCTGATATCCACGCAGGCCCACCACCTGCTCTGGCTGGAAACACTGGGCCACTGCCCATTCCTCCTCACTCAGACGGATGGGGCAGGCTGGGCCTCCTCCAGTGCCCGTGGTATGGGCATTAATCTTTGCCACCTTATTTCGGACCAGGCTCCTAAGATCGTTTATCTTTTTTTGGATGCCAGCGGGGGTCCTCGTCTCGCCCCCCCCCGCCGCATTCATCTGATCCGTTATCTTTTTTAGAATCTACTTCCTTTGGGCCGGGGAGGTGTTCCGGCTCTCACACACATGCTAATCACCCATATAGGACGATGGACCTAGCAAGAATTGCTTCTCAACCTGAGAAAAATTGAGCTTCCTGCGCTTGGGTGCCATCACAGACACCACTCAGCAACAAGAAGAAACTCACAGGACAAACAAACAAAAATACACACACAACAAACAAACAAAAAACTCACACAAGAAACACACAAAAAGCAAAACACACAAGCAGACAGCTACTACAAATTCAAAAACAAACACGCAAAAAACAAACACAAAATACAATAAAAAAAAAAAAAAATACACTTAGCAGAAACAAACACCAACTACTATCTAATACTCCTCCAAAACTTTTCTATCACACACAACTCGCCAACAAACACCGACAAACATTCAGAGCAGAAGCAACTTGCTCTAGGAAGGGTAACACAGGGAAATACTTTTGCAAGGGAAGTGTGTTTGACTGGGGCTATTTATACACAGGGCGATCCTCAAACTAAGTACGCTTGGCCTTTTACCTATCTCACTGATTGCGCCATCCTGCCTGCCCCTGAGGCTTGTGGCCTGGGAGGAGGGGGGAGAGTGACCCTTGTGGGTTGCGGCCTGTTGGGGGTGGAGTGGGAGGGGCTACCCCTGATGGTGGCCTGACTGCTGCCTGCCTCTGGGGTAGGCTCTGGGGTAGGCTCTGGGGTAGCCTCAAGGGTAGCCTCAAGGGTAGCATCAAGGGTATCCTCAAAGGTCATCATATAAGAGGCCAAAAGGACTTCCCGGCCAATTTGAAGATCTTCTTCCTCCACCCCCTCATCCTCCTCCCCCTCAACCTCCTCATGAGGGGAGGTTTGGCCACTCCCCTCCCCTGGGGACTCCTCAGCAGCCTCTTGTCCTTGGGTTGGTGCAGCAGCCTGGCCTGATGGGCCAGCAACCTCCTGGCCTGATGGGCCTGCAATCTCCTGGTCATCTGTGGAGGACACAAAACAATCACAGGTTTGAGGATCCACACACTTGGCACATCTTCCCTTCCCCCACCCACACATGCTAATCACCCATATAGGACGATGGACCTAGCAAGAATTGCTTCTCAACCTGAGAAAAATTGAGCTTCCTGCGCTTGGGTGCCATCACAGACACCACTCAGCAACAAGAAGAAACTCACAGGACAAACAAACAAAAATACACACACAAACAAACAAAAAACTCACACAAGAAACACACAAAAAGCAAAACACACAAGCATACAGCTACTACAAATTCAAAAACAAACACGCAAAAAACAAACACAAAATACAATAAAAAAAAAAAAAAATACACTCAGAAAAAAAAAAACAGAAAATACACTTAGCAGAAACAAACACCAACTACTATCTAATACTCCTCCAAAACTTTTCTATCACACACAACTCGCCAACAAACACCGACAAACATTCAGAGCAGAAGCAACTTGCTCTAGGAAGGGTAACACAGGGAAATACTTTTGCAAGGGAAGTGTGTTTGACTGGGGCTATTTATACACAGGGCGATCCTCAAACTAAGTACGCTTGGCCTTTTACCTATCTCACTGATTGCGCCGAGCAAAGTTCTGCACATGCCCAGTGAGAAGCAGATTCGTGCGTGCATGCGCAGTACGGCCGGTCCTTCATTTGCATGGGGTCACGGCTCATTACAATGAAGCACGCCCACTTCCTTCCCACTTGCAATAACCCCGCCTTACGCCTCGGGATTTAAGTTACGCAAGCGCAATTTTGTGCGCAAATGCGCTGTGGATACGGCATTTACGACACCAACTTAGGGCGCCGTAACTTAAATGACATAAGTTTTGAGTAACTTAATTTCCGGCGCTGGCTGTGGATCTGGCCCATAGAGTAAAAGGTGAATGAGTACACGTGGCAATCACTGTATAAGAAGTAGTAACGAGATGAGCACATGTGAGAAGGATTGTTTATTTATATAATGAAGAAAAAGGACCATCAATAATTTGTAGCGTGCACACATTATTATTTACTGTAGTGGACTATGCATACACAATTAACTATTTCTAGCACTTAGGCATTTGTTTCTTTTGAATGAATATCACATAACTTGTAATTTAATTGACATTAATGTATGGAGTAGTGGTATCTTTATGCAAATGTCATCTTCTTTTGATCACCACATGGTTGTGCTGCACTTCTATAACATATTTAATTGGTATTGATGTGGGACCACATCAGTGTTGGCAGCGATTGGAGGGTATATACACAATTTTGTTAATAGAAAAAGGATATTAATGAATTAATTGCACAGAAGGTTACTTGGTTATTAAAAACATATACAAGATACAGGGAGCAGAACAAGGAAATCTCATTACTGTATTCCACAAATATAATGTCAGTGTGCTAACATCGCTATAAACTGAGACATCATTTTTTTAAGGACCGACCCTTTAATCAGAACATCTGTATGCAATTATTGTGGTTATTATTCACCAATTAGAATGTATAAATATTATAAGCTGTTGTTGTGTTGGATCTTGCCTTACTTTTCTTCAGTTTGTATTTATAGTGAATGCATGCCACTTTCCTATTGGTCACTGCAGCAAAAAAAAAATCATAAGTAAATACAAAGCCACATGAAAAAATCTTTTTCAGAAACATGGAAAATAAAAACAAAGGTGCAAAATTACTGAATTTGAACTAGAACCTATGTAAAAAATGTATACTTTAATCAGACAAATTACTTTTTCTGTAAATATCTTCCTCATAATTTACTCACATTTCTAGAAGTATGTATTGAAATCTATACTTAGAATGGAACCAAATGATTTTTTCAGCCAGTTACATGGTGTTTTTTAGATGTGTTATTCAATATATATATATATACTGTATATATATATATATATATATATATATATATATATATATATATATATATATATATATATATATATATATGTATATATATATATATATATATATATATATATATATATATATATATATATATATATATATATATATATATGTAGCGCTCACCCCCGAAGGAGGTGCTGGTTATAGATCGGGTGGCATGTTACCTCTGTGATTCCGCTGTCTAGGGTAGTTGATGAGAGCCAAGCAATGGAATGTCCACACAGCAGGTGTCTTTTCTTGTGCTTTTATTTACCCAACAGGGTAAAACAGGAAAACTTGAGGTAGAGAGTAAAGATGTATGAGGAGAAGAAATAGCAGATTCAGGTGTAACAGAGCAGAAACAGTCCTGCTTCCAACAACACTTCGCTTTCGTCGCCACTCCAGCCGGAGTGGGTATAGTGTACCTGGACAGGCCTCTCACACTGACCTGGCAGCCAGAGTATCACTCGGAACTTTGAGGGAAAAAATCTCTGCCACAGACCCTCCCTAGAACTTAGATCATGGAGACAATCCTCCTTGGTAGAATTTGTGTTTGAATCTCCTTCAGGTAGTGTTTTCAATCAGGTTACCGACTGACAGGTAGCTGACATCCAACCTTTCAGTGTCTGGTTACCTTGATCCCCGATGGATTTTATAGGCCCTGTTGGATCGCCAGCCTCTCCTCAGGCGGACTCCCCACCGAACAGCTATTTTGCTTGGGATCTTCTAAAGAATTGGGGACCCAGTCGATTACTGGGGCCCCGCCACAGCTTTAAATGTTCTGGGCCAACATGGTCCCAGAACCAGGAACACCGCGTGGCACGCGCACCCCGGCCTGGTAGGCCATCTCGCCGGGGGCCGTGATGCGTGGTCACCCTAAAGGTGGGTGCCACCTCAGGAAAAAACCCTGCCTCAATGGCGTCTGCTCCAGAAGTACCCTCCCCCAGCATGCCCCGCGAGAGAAACTCCCTCCTGATTGGCTGCTGGCAAGAGGCACCCCAGCCTGCACTCCACTGGCGCCACCTGTCGCCACAGGGTGGTATAGCACCCCGGCAACAACAGAATGAACCCAGAGCGCAGCCCAGCCGAAACAGAGACCCTTTTGTAGAATTGCAATCAGAATCAGAGTCAACTACACTCTGATCATCCCTTAACTTTTAACAGCACCGGTACTTGGAAGTACACAGGCGCTACACATATATACATATACACACACACGACTGTTCAAAACAGCAGCATCAATACAACTTAATTGTTTTGTTTACAGGAGTTCAGCAAATGTTGTTTTTAAAGTAGAAACAATCTTTACCAGTGTTTTTCCAAATTATTTTCATAGATCTGTGTCTGCTTAATTCAGTAATACACTTGAACAAATAAGGGGAGCTTCTATAAATTACCCTTTATAATTTGGAATTCCATACCAATATGGCACTTGAAGCTGCAGCGCTTGAACAAGTGTTCAAAACAGTGGCAGAGAGTAGAGGGGTCACATCATTTATTGTAATCGATGGATGGGAGCTGCAGTGACTGTCACTGTCATCATTCATCATAAAGACTTGAGGCTACTTTAATGAAGGTTAAGAATGTTTACAAAATAAACTGTATTTAGGTTCACTTTAACTTAGTTTAATCATCCAATCACGTGAAAAGCAAATCCCAGTTTAATGAATTATTTCATCTGCAAATGATTGGATAATTGAAGTGAAAATTCACACAATTTAATGTGTGGATGTTTTCAACTCATTTAGCAAATCAGCCTCTTGATCACTTTCTGCAGTTGTCATAAGTGGGTTTTAAGACATTTGGCCCTATTTATAGCTGTCCGTTGCCAATAATGCAATGATGACACCCTTGCATGCCCCTCCCTTTTTCTAAAATGTACATATACAATTTTGTCAGGAAGATGTGCAATTGTGCAAATAAGCATGTTACTGAGCATGGAAGACTTGTGTGTCCCAGCACAGGTAACCATGCTTTGAGGTTTGCACCCTATGCTGTGTGTTCAAGTGTGCACACATGTCTACCACCGACACTGGCCCCACATAGGCTATTTGAATATGAGTCATAAACAAGCTCAGTGCTGAATGGTCTTTCAGCTGTATTTTTTTAACCTAATCTGCAATTCTAAACTTGTGCCTGACCTCCATTATGGACCTACCTAGCTTATGTGTGATCTGCCCCCAGATTTTTTTTTCTTTGCCTATGTTGCTGATAATCTTTGTTACCTTAGTCTGGACCTCTGCTCAAGATTCTACTTGTTGACTCTGTACTGACCTGCCCATTCCTGTCTTTGATTCTGCTTGAAAATTTGTTGCTTCAATTTTTATCAGTATCCAAAACTAGACTATGACCTGATTCCACCTATGTCTGAGGTCCATGCATCCTTGGTGTACTGCCAGCTGTACTCCTGCACATACGATACCAGTACTCATGGATTCTAATTACCAGTTCCTGCACTTTATTTTTAGTTTTCAGGGGTGCCTGAGCAAGAATTGTGCAAGAGGCCACCTTTATCTCAGGCTATATGAACAGAACCATGTTAAATTCTAAGCATGTTCAGGAAAATTGGGGGTCCAATATGAATCTTTGGAAAGTTAGTAAGATGGGTTAAGAAAAATACAATAAACTGAATGTGATTTTTAATGGGCCAATAGCTAGCAGCCAGAAGGCAGTGTTCAGAACATACAAGTACAGTAGTAGCAAAGTCCTAAAAAATCTATATTATACATCTTGAAAAATCCATGAGTGGCAAATTCTAGAAACCCTGCCACTGGGATCTGTAACCAGTTGAAAGCTTCATTGCCAGGGTCTAGGATGCAGTCACAAACTATATTACTGGGGAGACAAAGTTTAATACTTCATTCACACCTGAGAATAGGCCAACAGTCCACACAGCACGGATCTAATGCAAAATTGGGACTATGATCTTAAAAAAAGCTGGCAGCCCTAGCCATGTCATCAGAATCTAACAAAGAGCTGGCAAGGTTTAAACAAAGCTGGGTTGATTGCTGCTGGGGCCTGACACAAAGCTAGCAACCTACCTGAAGGGTTTAGTACTCCAAAAGAAGCCCTGTGTAAAGGCCTATAATACCAACAGCATGAAACTTTTCCTGTTTCAGAGCATCAAAAACCCCAACAAGGTCTCCTACCATACCTGATACTTCAATAGATTTTTCTTGAGCATATAATGGCCCCAAAAAGGACCCATGCAACTCTCAAAAGATCACTGGCATTATTGCTATGTTGAATCTGAGACCAAATATTATTATACTAATGCTCATATCACCTGAGCAAGTTGGAGACCTGTAAAAAAAATATCTGGGGTTCAAAAGGTAGCAAGTTCACATGGCGCTACCATAATATAAGAATTGTGACAGAGTCTCCTAAGAGACTGATAGATCTGACCATCTCTAAATACAATTTTGTTTTGGACAGAGTCATAACTGAGACATGCAGCAAGGACAGGCCTTGGCAGTTTAGACAGTGTCTCAGCTGAAACTGAAACTTCTCAAAGTGGAGGTTCCATCTGAAAAAAAAATTTCCACCAGAATCAAAAAAAAAAAAGAAAAAAAAAATGGGGAAAAACATTTTTTTTACTTACCCTAAATAGCTGTTGCTATGCGGAAGTGCCGAATCTGCCTCTTCATCCTCCGCGGCGGATTCTCTTCCTTCTCCTACACTCGGTGTCTTCTTGTGAATGGGGCACGCTGCATTCTGGGAACTGTGTGTGTCCCAGAAAGCAGCCGGCCCATTCACAAAGCGCCGCGCTGCTCGCCGCACTGCCTGTTTCCCTTACTGTGGATGGCGGCGCTTGGAGCTGCCAGGATCGAGGATTGGCCTCGGCGGGGGCCGACATCGCTGGGGCTAGGACAGGTAAGTGTCCTTATTAAAAGTCAGCAGCTCCAGTGTTAGTAGATGCTGACTTTAAATGTATTTATTTTTTTAAATGGAACCTCCGCTTTAAGCTGGCCATAGACAATTCAAACCTCTGTTGGTTCAGCAGGAACCAGCCAAAATTGGAACCAGGTATTGACAGGCTGAATGTACCCAAGTTGAGCGATTGATCAACTTAGTTACAACCAGCCTATCAGATTTTGAATGTGAATATTATTAGTGGCTGTTAAAGCCGCTAGCAATAATCACTGCCGATGATTTGGCATTTCACTGCAAAACACAATGGGCTAGATTCAGAAAGATGCGCGCATCTTTCTGCAGGCGTAACGTATCTCCGATACGTTACGCCGCTGTAACTTTGGGCGCAAGATCTGTATTCAGAAAGAACTTGCGCCCTTAGTTACGGCGGCGTAACGTATGTGTTGCGCCGTAAATCCGCCTAATTCAAATGGGGATATTGGGGGCATGTTGTATTTAAATTTTACTTGACCCTGCGTTTTTAATGTTTTATTTGAACGGCGCATGCGCCGTCCGTAAAATATCCCAGTGTGCATTGCGCCAAAGTACGCCACAATGACGTATTGGAATCGACGTGAACGTAAATGACGTCCAGCCCTATTCGCGAACGACTTACGCAAACGACGTAAAATTTTCAAAATTCGAAGCGGGAACGACGCCCATACTTAATATAGGATACGCCGCACATACCCCTCATATAGCAGGGGTAACTTTATGCCGGAAAAAGCCTAACGCAAACGACGTAAAAAAAAAGCGCCGGGCGGTCGTTCGTTTCTGAATCGGCGTAAACACTAATTTGCATATTCCTCGCGTAACTATACGGAAGCGCCACCTAGCGGCCAGCGATAATATGCAGCCTAAGATACGACGGTGTAAGACACTTACACCAGTCGGATCTTAGGGAAATCTATGCGTAACTGATTCTCTGAATCAGGCGCATAAATACGATGGCCCGCACTCAGAGATACGACGGCGTATCAGGAGATACGCCGTCGTATCTTGTTTCTGAATCCGGGCCAATGGCTCTGTGGAAGGGATTCTTTCCTGCAACCATCTATTTCCAGTCTTCGATAATGTCTTAAATGAGACCTGTAGCTCAGACAATTGCTCTGATAAAACTGGTGACTTAAACAGTGTTTTAAGTAGAACTGACGATTGAGACAGTATTCCAAGTAATAGTGGCACTTTGGATAATTACTAGGGTGACACAGCTGTAACTCCAAGCTCTGAGTGCAGGGCAGCAGAAACCTCAAGAGCAAAGTTAAAGGAGTTGTAAAACCACATTAAACACTTTCATTTTATAGCATCAGCATTGTAATAGCAATACAAACAATATTTATTTTTGACAATACAATATATCCTACTTGAAAAATCTTCTTTCATGTTGCGAGTACTGCCTGTTTGCTGTCCATCTCTTTCAACAACTTCATGGATTTCCTGCATGCTTTAGATCAGGGGTCTCTATACTTTTCAAACAAAGGGCCAGTTTATTGTCCTTCAGACTTTAGGAGGGCCGGATTGTGGCCAGTGGGGGTAGAAAATGTCCCGGGCCCAGCATTGATGAGAATAAAAATTGGTCTCAGAGTTTGCAGTCAGTAGGATAAGGAGTAGTGCCCCCATTAGTAGGAGTAATTGTATCCCATCATTGGTATCAGTGAAATAAATTGTGCCCCCTTGTTGGTGTCAGTGGGAAGAATAGTGCCTCATATCAGTGGGAGGAATAAAGCCCAAGGGCCGGATAAAGGCTAGCATAATAAAGGCCACATCTGGCCCTCGGGCCACAGTTTGGAGACCCCTGCTTTAGATGCATCGCCTCTGCTCAATGCTTTGTTTTACTTTCAATGTCTCAGGAATACATATCCCAGTTTTGTAGATTGTGCTGGAATTGTTTAATCAAGAAAGACTACTTGATATATGTTGAGGTTCTTTGTCAGGAATATAGAGTAAAGCAGATTCTGGTGTGGGGCTGTAATATTTTTATACCAACAAGTGACCAGTTTAGGGGTGTAATTTAGTGAAAACTACATAAACTTTTTAGGTAATGGTAACGCATGCATTACTGCATTACACATTAAGTGCATTAGTTGGTGGCGCTGCCATTCATTTTGCAGGCACCCCAATGTACTAAGACAATGCAGCCCCAATGCACATGCATTGAAGCACACCAGAACACATGGTAACACACTACTGTGTGATTTGATGCACTGTCTTGCAAAAAAGGGTGAATGTCCCTTTTCTGGAAGTTTTGGTGCATTGCTGGATCATTAATTTGAACACACAAAAAAAGTGGGGTTAATTCAATGCACTACGGTGCAAAGGTCTGAACCTGCCTATAGTTTTGAATAAAGTAAGGAAGTGTTAAAACCCTGATCAGTTCTGTTTTCCAATTTGGGAGATTCAACCTATGTATTTGTCGTATTGACCATTGTGACTGAAAGTGGGAAATCAACACATTTTGCATTTATCAGAGGATCAGAAGGTAAAGGGGTGTCCCCCCGATGACGTCATCCTATCAGCAGGGCAGGAGGAGCTGCAGATCTGGATTATATTAACAAGTGTACGATTACCCACCTGCTAATATGAAAAGACTCCTGCTCCCTGTGAAGATCTCTGGGAAAGCGGGGAGAGGAGACACAGGCATGGCCGCATAGCAAAAGGTGAGGGGTGACCACAATTTGTGTTAGCCCTATACCTGGACCGTGGTCACTTCTTACCTACCGCTGGGTCATCAACAGGCTAGGAACCAGTATCGGTCCATGGCCCAGGGATTTGGGACCCCTGCATTAACCAACTCTTGTTAGGACATGTAGATTCGGTGGCCCTGGCCCACCAGGCAAATGCCCCGTGAGCCCTATGGCCACTCCAGGCCGGCTTACATTGTTCCAAGTTGGACCAATGTAATTACACATAAATATATTTATACCTAGACTTCAGCTTTAAAGAAATGCTTCCTGATCTGGCCACTTGCACCAAATCTAGTTAAAACAAATGTGTCCGAGATGGATTTTCCCCCATGGTTGCTATTGTTTTTTTCCCTCGAGATAAGCCAACTTTTCCTTCTCCATGAACATTCATGTTGTGCACCAATTATATTTTGAAGAAACAATTATGGGCCTGCATAGTATATGCATGACCAGCCAGCATCTTAAAGCGTAATTCCGCCGCAATTTTTTTTTTAAATCAGCAGCTACAAATACTGCAGCTGCTGACTTTTAATATTAGGACACTTACCTGTCCAGGGCGCCCGCAAACTCCTCACCCGAAACCAATCTGTCCCTCGGCTCCCGGGTGCAGGCGCCTTATGGCTTCACAGCCTGGTTCCCTACTGCACATGCGCGAGTCGCACTGTGTGTCCTGACTAGTCCCTGCTGTCTTCTGGAACCTGTGTGTCTCCCAGAAGACATTGAGGGGGATGGAGGAGGGGCCGGACATGGCATAGAGCACCACAGAATCTGCGTGGTCTATCGCCAGAAGTGGGAGCAAATTGTATCATACAGGTATCTTCTCCCCCTTCCCCCTAAAAGGTGCCAAATGTGACACCGGAGGGGGGGACAGGAAAAGCGGAAGTTCCATTTTGGGTGGAACTCCGCTTTATGTTTTCTATGTATACTGTCCTGCACATTCTATTTTTCTCAGTATCACCCCCTTCCCCTCTGTCTTATCATCCCCATTGTCTCCATTGTATTTCATAATTTTGCAGATTTTTAACTAATGGGGTTTAAGGCTAAAAGCACAAGCTTACAACAGATAAAATCTTTTTAGAGCTGATAAATGTTTATAATAATGTTTGTGAGCAAAAATCCATACATTTTTAAAGGGCAATTTCTTTTTAGTCTGGAATATGCTATGGAATCTTGAAAAGTTTGGTCTTCTTGTAATCAGAATTGTTGAATTTTTAAGACATATTGCCTACCTTGGCAGAGATGCAGGGCCATCAGACGTGTAGAATAGTCCTTTTAGAAATGTATCCCAAAAGCAATCAGTAGAAATATTTTCATAATAAAATGAAATGAAAATGAATAGATGAATGTAAGTGCATTTGTTTATAGGCTGACTCTGCAAAAGCATGGCAATCTAATGAAAGCTGAAGGCCCATCTTCCATTTCGCTACCACTATTATCAAATACATTTTCTTTAGAGAAAATATTGAGTAAGCTGTTAGTAGTATGCCAAGTAGCGGCATAGTGTTTCAAGTGTGAACTTATGTAAATAGTTTAATCAAAAGGTCTCCTGATGAGTTTGGTCTGGTCACGACACATGATGTTCCCATCAGTGAGAGGGTTATAAACATAAAAAAAAGTAAATGACACAAAGTCATTTTCCGCAGCATTCTCTCAGAGTTTAGGGTGGTTTGATGATGCCCCCCGGGGACTTGTCCTTCATGCCCTGGCCTCAAAATAGGTTAAATGATAAACAGTGTCATTCAACCTAGAAGAGAACTGGTCCTGGGGATGGGGGATACGTGGTTTCTGATAGAGACATTACACAGGCATGGTCCACTGCTGTCACCATAGGAAATAGGCGCAACGAGGCTGCAGGAGATCAGAAACGCTGAGATACAACAAAGAATTAAAAATAATGTGAAAACAAGTTTTATTGGAAAAAACACAAGTTGTTTATTACACATAGCACTTAGCAACCTAAATGCCACTCTGTTAGAGTTTGCATCTACTTTAATCAATAGCTATTCAAATTGAACAATAGGGGTTAGCAAAGAAAAGGCCACCCCGATTATGGTTTACCAATATGAAATGCAGCAGGACCAACTGTTTCTGCCCTGTAAATTCCGAGCTCCAAACTTACTAGCTTTGTACAGTGTATTGTATTCTGTACAGGAGGCAACATCGTTCCCATCACCTTTATGTTTCTTTTTAATTGTTCTGTTGTTAAAACCTCTGCTAGGCTTATAAAACACAAAAAAGTGTTTTGTCCATTTTTTATTGCCTTAAGGGTGACAGAAGTTTAAAATGTTTTTCGAAAAAAAGATATTAGGGATGAGTTGTGCATCAGGCCCTGTGGCTTTTACTTAGCTCTCAACCCTCAAGATGTTATCATTTACAGTACAATATATATCTTCAAGAAAGACTGGCTAAAATAGTATACAGAAGGTCAAGTGTGTTCTACCAAAGCCCCTCTTCACCTTGTTAAACATGATCCATATTTGACAGCCTAGCATTGCAGCTTTAGAAACACTTTCCATCTACCTAAAATCAACACACTTGACATGAAATGCTGGAACAAGGCTCACACTTTATTGACTAGTACATTCCTAAGTATAAATACTACACTGCAGTACTTTGTTCCTTTGCAAGATATCACTGAACTGTGCAAATATGTATCTAACTACGTGTAGTAGTAGTAGTAGTAGTAGTGGGGGAAGTAGTTATATGAAGGAAACCAGAAAAAATATATATTTTATTAAACATCATAATTATTTTTTTAATCCTCGTGCTAGTATATATAGTATACAGAGAGACATTAAAAAAGAATAAGGCTCCAGGCAAGGTGGCAGCACCATCCATTCGAATGACATAAATCCCACCAAATCCCCCATCCTATCACAAACCCCTCTCCACAATGTCACTTCCTAGCAAAAATGCCCCCCCCCCCCCATCATCCCTGCTAGCACAACTCCTTCCTAACCTAAACCGCCCCCCCCCCCATTTTCTCCATGAACACAAGTTATCCCACCATCCCAAAACATCCCATCCTCCACAAATCCCCCCCCCCAACATTTTTCTCATGAGCACACACCCTCCACTCAGAACAACCCCCCCCCCAAATGCCTATTCCTAACACATATCCCCCCCCCCCCCCCCAAATAAGAATTCCTATTGGCTGCATGGGCTAATCAAAACAAACATTTAGCAAAAGTCTGGTTCTAGAGAAGTCGATCATTAGATCGACTCCCCTCAAATGGGAACAGCCATAGATGGATCAAAACTCGACCGATCCCTACTGAACCAGCTGCAGTTCAATCCATCTATGAACAGCTTTAGCATTAACAGGGATGTTAAAGCCACAAAGAATGAAATGAGGAGAAACTGGAGAAAAAAAGTTGCGACAGTGAGATTTAAAATAGGAGAGTGATAGAGAGGGAGGTGTAGGAAGAACCTGAAAGGTGATTTGTAGGAATAGAATGATTTAAGCTTCACCTCCCTTTTGTCCACTGGTCTGGGAGAGCGAGTCCAGTGGAGGTCACCAGGGCAGCTGGAAAGCCTCATTCCTGAAGCTTTCAGTAACAGCAAAGTTAAACAAAGTTTTAGTTTGTGATTACATCACCTTAGACTTCCTTTTCCATCCTCTTCTTCCCCACCCTTCCGCTCCCTCCGCACTTTTTTTTTCTCTCTTTCCTTTCCGCTCTTTCATTTCTATCTTTTCTATTTTCTCTTTCACTTTTGTTCCTTACAAAATAAAACGCCTCTCGTTATGTGGAAAAGCTAAATCCATACTGGATATATCCTTGGTAGTGCGTCTTTGACATATACGTTTCTTCAACACTGACTTACTGATTGGATGTGATGTTCTGCAGGTGACGGCTTCCCAGAACTAGCTGTCCGTGCTGTAGTCGTCATTCGGCTATAGCGCGGTCGGCAAGTGGCTAAGAGAAATATAAGAGAAATATACCCAGAAGGTAGGAAAAGCAGTAGGGTCAGCGAAGCAAGATCAGAGTAAGATTTATATGAACACACATTTCCCAGA
This sequence comes from Rana temporaria, assembly GCF_905171775.1. Classification (NCBI taxonomy): domain Eukaryota; kingdom Metazoa; phylum Chordata; class Amphibia; order Anura; family Ranidae; genus Rana; species Rana temporaria. Next base: position 273,429,922 of record NC_053493.1, read on the forward strand.
GTTCTGGAGGTTACGCCAGAATGTGGGTTTAAAGTGAAATTTAGGTAGAGAGGACAAATTTTGTGACATACAAACAAACAATACAAACAAAATTAAAAATTGAATGGACGAGAATAGGAGTCAGATTTGAAAATATAGAGCTAGATAGGAAAATACAGGCTCACTTGTGGTTGTCCAGTGAAGACTTTTTCAACCAGGGTGCCTTGGTACCCTGGGGAACCTTCAGTTTTCCTCAGGGGTGCCTTGACAAAGTGCCTAAAAATTGCCCAAAAATTGTATACCACTAAGCGGGTAGATGAATCCTGCCTTTTAGTTACAAAAAGCCAAAGGTTTTCATTGTGCAACGTTACAACCATTCGCCAGAGCAAGCTGTCTTAGAAGCCCCTCCATGCTGGCCTTACTTCATCTGTCCGCATCCTCCACCATATGTGAATGAGGAATAGCGGGTTGTCAGTGCCCCCTGGATGAGTCACAGCACAGTGAAACAGCACAGCAAGACAGCAGGCTCGTGGTGAAACACAACTGTGGTGTAAATAGGTAGGTATGATTCTGCGCAAGGGAAGAGGTAACAGAGAGAAATTATATGTAATCTTAATAATATGTAAAAGTGGAAAAAAGAATGCTGCCTCTACTAATTACTGCCACCTGAGTGGCGTAAATGGGATAAAGTAAAAGGTATGGAGTAGATGTGGCACTGTTCATGAGGTGCTATTACCCACCTATGTGACTAGTTTGATGAATCTATAACATATAGCAATTAGTAAATACACATTTATGTCTAAAAAAAATGAATCCAATATAAAAATGGCACAACTTATATACAATCCTGTGGAAATAATTAGTGTAACCAACTTGATGGATAACATGCAAAATTAAGTCTTTAAAATTCCAATAAAGTGCTTGGTGCTTGTGAAAAAAATCTCTATATTCTTTATCTACTCCTGGGTGACCATGGGTGACCATAGATTACGTGATTAAATCCGTGCTCCTATAAGGCCTGCACTCACCAGAGTTTCCACCCCCTCTTGGGGTATATAGCTTTCACAGTATATGCCACTCTGAAGTACCCTGGGCGATCGCCAGCCAAAAGATGTTTCTCTAGTAGTGTTGAGCAGAATATGCCATATTCGATTTCGCGATATATCTCGAATATATATTCGAATATTCGAGATATATTCGCTAAATTCGAATATTCGTGATATTTTATCGAAATTAATTGATTGCGATTTTTCGCTATTGCGAATGCGAAAATAATTGCGATTTTTTAATAACTGCGGTATGAGCGCTCTGATTGGCTTAGAATATTCGTGATATTTTATCGAAATATCGCAACATGCGAATGCGATATTTATTGCGCAATTTCGAGATATGCTGGAGGAGCGCTCTGATTGGCTCAGAATATTCGTGATATTTTATCGAAATATCGCAACATGCGAATGCGATATTTATTGCGCAATTTCGAGATATGCTGGAGGAGCGCTCTGATTGGCTCACTCTGAAATCGAATATTCGAGATATTTTAACGCAATTTCACAAAATGCGAATGCGAAATTGATTGCAGATATTTCGAAAACTGCTGTAGCAGCACTCTGAAATCGAATATGTATGATATTTTAACCCAAAAACATATTGCGATTGCGATTTTTCGATCGCGCATGCGCAATAGCGCGAACAACACGCGACCATTTCCTGGAGCCTTGCCAGTTTCCAACTTATGTTCGCAGCGCAATATTACAGCAACATGGTTGGAAGCAATTTCACTAAGTCTGAGGAAAAGTTGCTGATTTGTGTAAGTATTTTGACCACTGTTATTTCATCATCTTCAACTGCATTTTATTCTAGTTTAAAAGTTAGTATATATGTTCAGATATTAGTATTTCACAAAAAATGTGTCTCCTGCTTTTACAAAACTACAAGTCCCAGCATGCCTGGACAGCTGCAGACACCCTGGTTGGCAAATGTGTATTTAGGCACTTTTCCTTGTTATTTAGCATAATGAATTTAACATTTTTTTGGACATAGGACGTATGCGAACGTCCTGACTTCAGTGTCCTCAAGGCCCAAGGACGTTCGAATACATATTGCCCTTTAGATGTTGCAGAACTACAACTTCCAGCATGCCTGGGAATGCTGGCACTTCTAGTATTGTAAGTTCTGCAGGCCCACATTTTTCAGGCCTTTATGCACGGGTCTCTAAACTGTGGCACCCTAGATGCAGCAAAAGTAAAATTCTTAGCATGCACTGACAGACCGTGGCTGATGGGAGTAGTAGTTTTGCAACAGCTGGAGGTGGACTGGTCTTGAAACCCAGAGTTAGGTAACAAACCCGTAGTGTTTTGCAACCATTCTGCCTCCAGCTGGTTATTTTCTGTTGAAAAGCCTGTGGCGTGCAAAACACAACCCAAAAACTCCACCCGGTGCAAGGAAAAATTTGCACACACCTAAAGAGTGACATCACAAAAAACTGCGACGGTTGCATACGTCAGTGGTCCTCCGAAAAGGTCCCGTCTCTGACCCCCCGGGGCGTTAGGCTCCTGACAGGGAAAAGAGTTACTGTGGTCCATACAGCCGAAGCCATATGGACCCATCTCGGTCCAAGCAGCGCAATCAACACGCGAACAACACGCGACCATTTCCTGGACCCTTGCCAGTTTCCAACTTTATGATCGCAACGCAATCGCAGAGCAAGATGGTTGGAAGTAATTTCACTGTATCTGAGGAAAAGTTGCTGATTTGTGTAAGTATTTTGACCACTGTTATTTCATTATCTTCAACTGCATTTTAGTCTAGTTTAAAAGTTAGTATATATTCATAATTATGCAAATGATAATGGCTGCTATATTTATGTAAAAAAGGTGGCGACCGAAATGGCAGTATATAAAATCTGTCATGTTACCCCTGTCATTGATTAATAAGGCGAGAATGCTTCCAATTGTTGAATAGCATACATTTATGTCATATATCCATAAGGCTGTCAACAAAAGTATTACAATATACTTTGTTCTTCATCTTGCAGAAGTTCCTGGAAACAGGATACGATGAGCTGCGGAGGCAGCAAGAAAAACAGGGAGTTATAAGCTCCCTGATTGAGGAACTAGGCGAAGAACACACTCGCATGGCGATCCTCAAAAAGTGGTCCGACCTGAAGAGGCGCCAGATGAACCGGGTCAGGCGTATCCGGAATAAATATCATCCTGGTAAGTTATTGGTCACAGTTATGTTTTTTTTTCCCTAAAGTGTATTTTGTGCGTGTACTCGAGAGAGGAGCCGGACTGCAGGAGTTGGGAGTAGGCAGGCCTCCCCCAGAGGTAATCTGCCACCTTTCTCCATGCCCCGGGTGGCAATGGCGGGTGTGAGGGGGTCCTCCCACACAGACCGTCCTACCTGCTCCGCTTCGAAGCCCCACGGGGCAGAGGGACTCCCTATAAGGGAGTGAGAGGATTTGCCCGCTCAACCAGCCCCGTTAGTCCTTCGCCTCTCTTTTTAGAGACCGCATGGTCAGAGTGCGTGCATGTTAACCCAATTGCGAGTGCGTGTGTAAGTGTGGTGGTTTTTGTGGGAGGGAGGTGGGCATACTAAGCGCAGGCTTACCTCGCATAGCACACCCACCGGGGGCCGAGCTGAGACCACCAAACTCAATTCACATGTAGCCGAGAGCGGGATCCGAACCCCTAGCTGCAGAGGTGAATGGCTTGTCAGCGCAGTGGCAATCGCGTTGAGCCAGCCCGGGTCCCTTGGGGACAGTTATGTAAGGTCATATGTAATTAATGTAAGGTCAGATGTTGTTAACCAAGACGCCATGTTGTTGTAACATATATCACCACCAGCCAAGGTATTCATAGTACTGTTGGAAAAAAACATGGGACAGCAGACAGGAACACAGAAGTTATGTGGGAACATACTTTTCCCATTGCTTTGCATGGGACTTTAAACAAAAAGCCCGACCCTCACCAATGGGGTTAGTTAAGGGATAAATTAACGATCCTATACTTTAAGTGGACGTATAGATAACATGTGACCAAGTGTTATCGAAATATCTACAGCTGTTATGAAATAACATGTATTTCCCATAGAGTTGAATGGGACTTTAAAGAAAAACCCTGACCAAGGCAAATGGGGGTGGGTATGGGTTAAACCACCAATCCTATATTTGTGGCTGACATATAAGTAACCTGTGTGCCAAGTTTCATGTAAATATCTTTAGCCGTTTGGACGTGATGGTGGAACATACATACATACATGCACACACACGTTGAGTTTTATATATATAGATTCCCACTAAATTCCTGTGTTAGGCGTGGGGTTGTTATAGTAATCCTGTGTACTCCATCAAGTACTTTTTTTTAACATGAGATCGTCTGAACAAAACAAAGGAGACAAAAACAGCTCATTTTACCATGGTGGCAGCCCAGCTCACGCTCAGTCCCCTGTAGTGCCCACAAGACCCTTTAATATAACATTGTCCCATTGGTTAACTGTCTATATAAATTAATTTGTATTCATATACAATACAGTAGAGTACACAGAATTTGCATACGTCATTAGAAAACATTTTTATAATATATGAACATTGTGTTATTATAGGAGCTCCGCTACCAACTGTGCGCCCCAAGCGCACAAGGCGACAGGCCGCAGAGGAGGAGCAGGAGGAGGATGTGGAAGAGGAGGAGAGGGATGAGGAGGAGCAGCCAGGGCCATCCACATCACCACCCCCAGTTCCTGTGGAGGAGCAAGAGGAGGAGCTGCACCCCCCCCCCGAAACTTCTGGTGGAGTAGTGGGTGACGAGGAAGAGGAGCAGGATGAGACGGTTAATTATACCGTCAATCAGGAGGGTAAATATGTGCACATATATTAATAAAATTTCAACAATAAAATGTAGCTCTAAAAATGGACAGCATTTAAAGCAGGGCTGTGGAGTCGGTAGATAAATTTTTCGACTCCGACTCCTCAGTTTTATGTACTTCAGACTCCGACTCCCCGACTCCCCGACTCCCCGACTCCGACTCCTCTGTATTAATATGCGAATGTATTTTATAGATTCCTTGAGGGAAAGAAACGCAAACTACCACAGGACTACTGGCTGGGAAGCCAACAGTCTACTGTATTGCACAGTTTAAGCAAAAGACAAACACAATGAAAACAATCAAGTGACTGGATAGTAGCAGCAGGCTTAAACATCAGGAACATGATCTTTAACAGTTCAAAAATACAGACCACATTATTTGGCTGTTTTAGAACCAAAACAAAGCTTATCTATAATGAACCCAAAAAAAAAATATGAAAAACCTAGAAATGGTTTATATTAATCTTGAAATGTAGTTCTAGGCTTAGCAAATGCAAATAAATGCAATGTAGAGTTCTAAGGAAGAGAATTGCCTCTGCCAGATCCTCTTTCATAGAGTCTCTTAAGTCAGACTTTATTATTTTTATGGCTGAAAATAATCTTTCGTAACGGTCTTTGAAATCCAAATGTTTTTTTCTTATATCCTAACAGTTCTAAAAAAGCTAGAGGTGAAACAAGCTGCCATGAAAAACCTGACGAAGAGAGTAATGGCAAATGAGCAGCAGATACTGTTTTTGATGCGCCAAAATCAACAACTGGTGCAACAACTGGCGAAAAACATGGATGAGGTGACAGAGCTTCAGAAGTTAATGTCCTAATTTTTTTTTTTTTTTTTTTAATAAAAAATGTTATATTTTGCAAAGGTTTCATTTCTTATTGAAATTGTTAGTTTTTTAAACACATCTAACTTCACATCTAACACATCAACATCAACATCAACATCAACACATCTAGCTTAATAATAACCGAAAACATTTTATACTATTACTAGCTGAATACCCGGCGTTGCCCGGTCTTCCTATCTTAACCTTTTGGGGAGGAAAATCATAGTAATATAAATATACCCATCTTTTATATAAGGGTGTTGGTAAGGGTTAATTTAACTGTTATATATTTTTATTTGGCATATAAGTAATATGTATAGCGGGTATTATTGAAATATCTCCAGGCGTACAGAACTTATGTGGGAACATACATTTTCCATTGATTTGCATGGGACTTTAAAGGAAAACCCCGACCCTCACAAATGGGGGTAGTTAAGGGATAAATTAACTATCAGTGGTATCAGTGAACAGCAGTGGTAATAGGAGTATATATAGAGTGGGAATTAACTTTTTACATAGGTGTCTTGACTGAGCAGCAGCAGCAGTAGTAGTAGTAGTAGTAGATACAGAGTCATATCACTTGGGCAGGAGGTGCCATGATGAACAGCAGTGGTAATAGGAGTATATAGAGTGGGAAATTACTTTTGACATAGTTGTCTTGACTGAGCAGCAGCAGCAGCAGCAGCAGCAGTAGTAGTATTAGCAGTAGTAGTTGATACAGAGTCATATCACTTGGGCAGGAGTTGCCATGATGAACAGCAGTAGGAATAAGAGTATATAGAGTGTGAAACAACTGCTGACATAGGTGTATTGACTGGGCGGCAGCAGCAACAGCAGAAGCAGCAGTAGTAGTATTAACAGTAGTAGTTGATACAGAGTCATATCACATGGGCAGGAGTTGCCATGATGTACAGCAGTCTTAATAAGAGTATATAGAGTGTGAAATAACTGCTGACATAGGTGTATTGACTGGGCGGCAGCAGCAGCAGAAGCAGCAGTAGTAGTATTAACAGTAGTAGTTGATACAGAGTCATATCACATGGGCAGGAGTTGCCATGATGTACAGCAGTCTTAATAAGAGTATATAGAGTGTGAAATAACTGCTGACATAGGTGTATTGACTGGGCGGCAGCAGCAGCAGAAGCAGCAGTAGTAGTATTAACAGTAGTAGTTGATACAGAGTCATATCACATGGGCAGGAGTTGCCATGATGTACAGCAGTCTTAATAAGAGTATATAGAGTGTGAAATAACTGCTGACATAGGTGTATTGACTGGGCGGCAGCAGCAGCAGAAGCAGCAGTAGTAGTATTAACAGTAGTAGTTGATACAGAGTCATATCACATGGGCAGGAGTTGCCATGATGTACAGCAGTCTTAATAAGAGTATATAGAGTGTGAAATAACTGCTGACATAGGTGTATTGACTGGGCGGCAGCAGCAGCAGAAGCAGCAGTAGTAGTATTAACAGTAGTAGTTGATACAGAGTCATATCACATGGGCAGGAGTTGCCATGATGTACAGCAGTCTTAATAAGAGTATATAGAGTGTGAAATAACTGCTGACATAGGTGTATTGACTGGGCGGCAGCAGCAGCAGAAGCAGCAGTAGTAGTATTAACAGTAGTAGTTGATACAGAGTCATATCACATGGGCAGGAGTTGCCATGATGTACAGCAGTCTTAATAAGAGTATATAGAGTGTGAAATAACTGCTGACATAGGTGTATTGACTGGGCGGCAGCAGCAGCAGAAGCAGCAGTAGTAGTATTAACAGTAGTAGTTGATACAGAGTCATATCACATGGGCAGGAGTTGCCATGATGTACAGCAGTCTTAATAAGAGTATATAGAGTGTGAAATAACTGCTGACATAGGTGTATTGACTGGGCGGCAGCAGCAGCAGAAGCAGCAGTAGTAGTATTAACAGTAGTAGTTGATACAGAGTCATATCACATGGGCAGGAGTTGCCATGATGTACAGCAGTCTTAATAAGAGTATATAGAGTGTGAAATAACTGCTGACATAGGTGTATTGACTGGGCGGCAGCAGCAGCAGAAGCAGCAGTAGTAGTATTAACAGTAGTAGTTGATACAGAGTCATATCACATGGGCAGGAGTTGCCATGATGTACAGCAGTCTTAATAAGAGTATATAGAGTGTGAAATAACTGCTGACATAGGTGTATTGACTGGGCGGCAGCAGCAGCAGAAGCAGCAGTAGTAGTATTAACAGTAGTAGTTGATACAGAGTCATATCACATGGGCAGGAGTTGCCATGATGTACAGCAGTCTTAATAAGAGTATATAGAGTGTGAAATAACTGCTGACATAGGTGTATTGACTGGGCGGCAGCAGCAGCAGAAGCAGCAGTAGTAGTATTAACAGTAGTAGTTGATACAGAGTCATATCACATGGGCAGGAGTTGCCATGATGTACAGCAGTCTTAATAAGAGTATATAGAGTGTGAAATAACTGCTGACATAGGTGTATTGACTGGGCGGCAGCAGCAGCAGAAGCAGCAGTAGTAGTATTAACAGTAGTAGTTGATACAGAGTCATATCACATGGGCAGGAGTTGCCATGATGTACAGCAGTCTTAATAAGAGTATATAGAGTGTGAAATAACTGCTGACATAGGTGTATTGACTGGGCGGCAGCAGCAGCAGAAGCAGCAGTAGTAGTATTAACAGTAGTAGTTGATACAGAGTCATATCACATGGGCAGGAGTTGCCATGATGAACAGCAGTAGGAATAAGAGTATATAGAGTGTTAAACAACTGCTGACATAGGTGTATTGACTGGGCGGCAGCAGCAGCTGAAGCAGCAGTAGTAGTATTAACAGTAGTAGTTGATACAGAGTCATATCACATGGGCAGGAGTTGCCATGATGTACAGCAGTCTTAATAAGAGTATATAGAGTGTGAAATAACTGCTGACATAGGTGTATTGACTGGGCGGCAGCAGCAGCAGAAGCAGCAGTAGTAGTATTAACAGTAGTAGTTGATACAGAGTCATATCACATGGGCAGGAGTTGCCATGATGTACAGCAGTCTTAATAAGAGTATATAGAGTGTTAAACAACTGCTGACATAGGTGTATTGACTGGGCGGCAGCAGCAGCTGAAGCAGCAGTAGTAGTATTAACAGTAGTAGTTGATACAGAGTCATATCACATGGGCAGGAGTTGCCATGATGTACAGCAGTCTTAATAAGAGTATATAGAGTGTGAAATAACTGCTGACATAGGTGTATTGACTGGGCGGCAGCAGCAGCAGAAGCAGCAGTAGTAGTATTAACAGTAGTAGTTGATACAGAGTCATATCACATGGGCAGGAGGTGCCATGATGAACAGCAGTAGGAATAAGAGTATATAGAGTGTTAAACAACTGCTGACATAGGTGTATTGACTGGGCGGCAGCAGCAGCTGAAGCAGCAGTAGTAGTATTAACAGTAGTAGTTGATACAGAGTCATATCACATGGGCAGGAGTTGCCATGATGTACAGCAGTCTTAATAAGAGTATATAGGGTGTGAAATAACTGCTGACATAATTGTCTTGACTGATCCAAAGGAGTCATGGGAGAAAATCATGTGGTCAGATGAGACTATAATATAATTTTTTGATCATAATTTCACTAACCGTGTTCGGAGGAAGAATAATGATGAGTACCATGCCAAGAACGCCATCCCTAATGTGAAGCATGGGGGTGGTAGCATCATGCTTTGGTGGTGTTTTTCTGCACATGGGACAGGGTGACTGCACTGTATTAAGGAGAGGATGACCGGGGCCATGTATTGCAAGATTTTGGGCAACAACCTCCTTCCCTGAGTTAGAGCTTTGAAGATGGGTCGAGGCTGGGTCTTCCAACATGAGAATGACCCAAAGCACACAGCCAGGATAACCAAGGATTGGCTCTGTAAGGAGCATATCAAGGTTCTGGCGTGGCCTAGCCAGTCTCCAGACCTAAACCCAATAGAGAATCTTTGGAGGGAGCTCAAACTCCGTGTTTCTCAGCGATAGCCCAGAAACATGACTGATGTAGAGAAGATCTGTGTGGAGGAGTGGGCCAAAATCCCTCCTCCAGTGTGTGCAAAGCTGGTGTAAAACTACAAGAAATGTTTGACCGCTGTAATTGCAAAGAAAGCCTACTGTACCAAATATTAACATTGATTTTCTCTGATGTTGAAATAGTTATATTCAGCACTGTAAATACATCAGGTCCGGGGCTTCATCAGGGAATGCATGGCAAGGGACCCTTCAGCGCCCTGAACCGACGACGGGTGCCAGAAAGTCACCGCCGATCCAGGACTCATTCATCTTTATGAATGTGAGTCTGTCCACGGAGTCTGTGGACAGACGGGTCCTCTTGTCCGTGACCACCCCACCTGCCGCGCTGAATGTCCGCTCAGATAGTACGCTGGAGGGGGGGCAAGACAATAACTCCAGCGCATACTGAGCGAGCTCGCGGCAGGTGTCCAATCTGGCAACCCAGTACTCCATGGGGTCGTCGGTGCTCATACTGTCAGAAGCACCGACGGACGCCATGTAGTCTGCCACCATGTGGGCCAGCCGCTGGTGGTGACTGCTGCTGCTGCTGCTGGTGGTGGTACTGGGTCGCTCGGTTTGGAAGAACATCCTCATCTCTTCCATTAGGTCCCCTGCTCGGCTGCAGCTGGGTGCAGCCACCTGCTGGGTGAGATGAGGGGGGACAACTGGAGGCCGGGGAGTTGCCTGCTCCAACCGTCTGACAATGGCTGCCTGCAGTTCCTCCATCCGGTGCTGCCTCCGGCTGGCTGGGATGAACTGCTCCAGTTTCCCCTTGCACCTGGGATCCAAAAGGGTGGCCATCCAGAAATCATCCCTCGTCTTGATGGTCTTAACCCGGGGGTCCCTCCTGAGGCATCTCAGCATGTGGGCAGCCATGGGGAAGAGCACAGCCCGCTGTGACTCCTCAATGCTGGCCAGGTGAATGAGGTGCGACTCTTCATCCCTGAGGCGCTGCTGGTCAAACTCAGACATGCCCAACCCCCGGACTATCGGTGCCCCCAACACCGGCTCTCCCTCCTGACCAGGCCCTGACTCCGGGACGACACCAGCAACCACCTCCTCCTCCTCTTCATCATCATCCTCCTCCTCCTCCTCCTCGTCCTGGCCCTGGTCTCGGTGGAGCATTGCTGACTCCTCCTGCTCCACCAAGGCACTCTCCCCAGCCTCGAGCAGGCGATCTAGTGTCCTCTCCAGCATGAACAGTATTGGCAGCACGCTATTGAGGCCAATTTGCTCACTGCTGACCATCTTGGTCGCCTGCTCGAAGGAGGACAACACTTGGCAGACCTGGTTTATCTGCCCCCACTGCGCACAGGCGATGAAAGGGAGTTGTGGTGAAGCCCTCTCAGTGCCTAGTTCCATCAGGTACTCCCTCACCGCCCTTTGCTGCTCCCACAACCTCTTCAGCATGTGGAGGGTGGAGTTCCACCGCGTCACACTGTCCACAATCAGCCTGTGAAGGGGCAGATTGTACTTCCGCTGCAATTTGGACAGGGACGCGGTAGCGGTTGGGGAGCGCCTGAAGTGGCTGGCAATCCTACGCGCCTTTGCCACAATGTCACTCAACCCTGGATAAGTGCGCAGGAACTTCTGCACCACCAGGTTGAGGACATGTGCCAGACAGGGCACGTGGGTCAGACTGCCAGCACTAAGGGCGGCGAGTAGGTTGCTGCCGTTATCGCAGACAACCATACCTGCCTGGAGCCTTCGGGGTGTCAGCCACTTCTGGACCTGAGCCTGAAGTGCTTTCAGCACTTCTTCTCCAGTGTGTCTCCGGTCCCCTAAACTAACAAGCTGGAGCACGGCCTGACAGCGCACGTGCCCCACACTTGAGTAGCTACGGGGGCGCTTGCTGGGAGGCTCAGCAGCTGCGGAGACAGTGGCTTGAGGGAGACCAGCAGTTCTCCCCTGGACACCCCGGGGCGGCACCACAAGATCGGTTGCCGCCGATCCCTCACGACGCCTCGGAGGGAAACCCAATGGGCCGTGAAGCTGATGTAGCGTCCCTGCCCATGCCTGCTGGTCCAGCCATCCATTGTCAGATGAACCCTGTCGCTGACAGCGTGATCCAGCGACAGGGTTACATTCTGCACAATGTGCTGGTGTAGGGCAGGGACACCAGTCCTGGCAAAGAAATGGCGGCTGGGGACACGCCATTGGGGTTGGGCCTGCTCCAACATCTGCCTGAAGGGGTTGCTGTCAACTATGTTGAAGGGCAGCAGATGTTGGGCAATAACCCTTGCCAGGAGCCCATTGAGGGAACGCACACGTCGGTCTCCAGGGGGGAAGGGAGTGGTGCGGTCAAAGGCGTCTGAAATCGACGCCTGGCGCCGGACGGCAGTGCGGGACACAGACGTGGAGGGTGCTGTGGAAGTAGAGGTCTGGCTGCCGGTACCAGTACCTCTACTAGAGGGAGCGGGGGGGCATGACCTGCTGGAAAGAGAAGAAGATGTGGCAGGGGCTGCTGTACCCTGCTCACTTGTGGTGGTGGCGCTGCTACCACCACCACGCTTCATCTCGTCATACAACGCCCAGTGGTTTATCCTCAGGTGCTGGTTCAGGGCTGTGGTACCCACCCGAGCCAAACACTTCCCTCTCTTCACCCTCACTTTACAAATCCGGCAGATGGCCACGGTAGGGTTGTCTGCCACCAGGGTAAAGTAATTCCAGACAGGTGACTTCAGCACCGCCCTCCTGTCAGATGGGGTGACGCTTACTTGCACCTGCTGGGACTCGGTGCGCACAGGTGGAGCTGCCTGCTGCTGCTGCTGCTGCTGCTGCTCCTCCTCCTGACACCTCCTGCTGCCATCACCAGTGGAGACCCTGACGATGGTCTCCCTGGTGGTGACCTGGCGCACCGTTTCACCAGGGTGCCTACCTTCCCCGTCGTCACTGACGTAGTGAGCCGACGCGTCAGATGGCAACCATGATGGGTCACCCTCTTCGCCCCCAGAGATGTCAGACCAAGGGCTGAAATGTGTTGGTCTGAGGGAACCACCTGACATGGAGCCTCTAGCCTGGCTCCGCTGTCCCCTCACCCACGCCTGGGTCTGACTAGGTGCTGCTGTTTCCTGCACCAAAACAGCAGCACCAGTTTGAAGGGATGTCTCTGGGATACTGCCAGCAGGTATCCCATCCTCCTCATCCATCCCTTCAAAAAGGTCCTGACCATCAGGACAGAGCTGGAGGTCTGCCTGATGCATGGCCTCCCCCAAGAGATCCCTCTCACTGTCGCTGTCGAACAGTAAGATGCTGGACTCTTGGGGGCTGGGGGGGGGGTAGTACAGGCACCGGTGTAATGGTGGTACTACTGTGAGTCGGGACCGACGACTCAGTGGCACTGCTGTGCCCCATGTAGTCCACCACTACTTGAGCCTGAGATGGCAATATCGGGCGGCTGCCCGATGGGAAGAACTCCCGGATCAGGCGTACTCCCCTTGCACCCGATCCTCTACCACTAGTAGGGGCACGAGAGGTACCCCGTGCTGGCAGCGATCCAGCACTGGGAGTAACTCCCCTACCCCTGCTGCCACGGCCACGGATGCCGCTCATTATTGCTGATATGTGTGTGGGGGGGGTAAACTTTATTGGGGGGGGGAAATGTGAACAAAATGTGTTTTTGTGTATTTTTTACAAGACAGGCACGCAGACAAAGACGTACACAGACAGCTACTAAACTATAAGAAAAGTAGTACACCAGACAAGGACTACAAAATTAAAGAAAAAAAAAAAAGCACTAAACAAACACTAACTTTTTTTTTTTTTTTTTTTTAAACACAAAACACAGACACTAAACACACACTAAGCTAAGCTAGATGAAATAAATGTACACTAACAGTGTGTACACTTACTACACAAAATTTAACTAAACTGAACACAAAACTTAGCTTTTATAAAAGCTCTTTAGGAAAAACTAAACAAAATGTGAACTGAGATGCCTATCAAATATCACTGAACAGCGAACCTGCAAGATCTAACAGTAACACAAGATGAACAAAACTTAGCTTTTAGAAAAGCTCTTTTATAAAGCTCAGCAAAATGTGTTCTGAAATCTCTTGCAAATATCACTGAACAGCGAGGATTGCAGGATCAAACAGTAACACAAATGAAAAAAACAGCACAAAACAGCACAAAACGTAGCTTTGAAAAAAGCTCTTGGGTCTATTGCTTTGAAAAAAGCAGTTGATATACTGGAAAAGATCCACTGGAATCACTAAATAGCAATGCTGGTGATGATCTAAATCAATCAAGAACAAAGACACAGGAAACCAGGAACACAGAAACAGCCTCCACACTCTATAGCCAGCTTCTGAATCTGCAATGAAATGGTGCTGGGAGTGAGCTTATATAATGTCCATGCAGGCAGGTTCCTATTGGTTGCTAACCTGTGACGAGTGTGGAAGGAGAACTCTGATTGGCTCTGATGCAAAAGGGCGGAGCAAATAATCGCGCAATATTCCTATTGCCGAATATTCGCATTGCGAATATTCGGCAATATAAAATGATCGCTTCAGCTACTCGGCCCAATGGCTCTAATCATACCAGCAATGCTTTCAGACGTCTATGGAGATCACTAGGATGTGATCTGTTTTAAAAATGAAACTGTAAAAATCGCTCTGATGTGGAAGATCGGGGCGAGGAAAGTAATCGCGCGATATTGCGTTTGCCGAATAATCGCATTGCGATCTTTCTGGAAAATTCAATGAACGCTTCAGCTACTCGGCCCAGGGTCTCTAATGATACCAGCAATGCTTTTAGACGTCGATGGAGATATCTAGGATGTGATCTGGTTCAAAAAAAAAATTGTAAAAAATCGAATATTCGGAATTGCGAATATTCACCGCGAATTTCGAAATATAGCGCGATTTCTCGAATATGCTATATTCGAGTCGAATATTCGCAATGCGAATATTCGTGAGCAACACTATTCTCTAGTCCTCCAAATTGTCCGTCATACAAAAGGAGAGAAGGACTCAATAGTGTAATACTATTTCAACTGTTTATTCGTTTAAAGGATTGTGGAAATGTACTCACATTTTGTGCAAACAGTATAAGCATAAATTGTAAACACTCGTTTCTCCGACTGGAAGTGATGCAAGCACGTCTGTCGACTCCGCCCTACACATTTTGTCACTCTGACATCATCTGGAGTGATTGTGTAACAACTGTGGTGTATTTACAATGTCTGTGTTTACAAAGTTTAGGCAACGAAATGGCAAAATAAAACAAAAACAGAAAATAAACCTTTACCACGTTGGGCATCCAACTACAAACACACAAAACTGACTACCTGTCCTGGAGCAACTTAGTGCTGCCCAGGCACCTGGCTGTCACACAGAAAAAAATCTGAGTCCTTAGTCACACAGACCTAATCTCACCACACATAGAAATTGCTGCTCCCCCCAGTCTGTCATGCACAGAGATCTGGTTCCAGGATGAAACATCCTCAAGGTTTTTTTTTAAGCCCAGAGTTTGCTAACCACTCAGTGAGCCAATCAAGCTCAGCACAAAAAGAAAAAAAAAACCCTGTGTACTGCTTGAATCTGGGACAAATATACCTCCCATCCTGGACACAACCAGTGTTTTTTCTCTTTGCTTCCTTTCACAGTGGGTTAATTGATCTACATTTCTGCCTCAGTGAAGATCACTCTCGAGCCTCGTACACATGACCAGTTTTCCCAGCAGGAAAACTGCCAGGAGAGCATTTGGCCAGGAATCCCGGCCATGTGTATGCTCCCTAGCAGTTTTCCCATCAGGAAAACAGCAGGGAATCCCGACGAGAAAATAGAGAACCCTGCTCTCTATTTTCCCTTCGGGATTCCCGGCAGTGTGTTTCCTGCCGAGAAAACCGGTCGTCTGTATGCTTACCTGAGTGTAGAAAAACCATGCATGCTCGATAACACTTGGACGCATGCGTGGTAGCATACAAAGTTAGTGTGGGGTGTAGTAAGATGACAGCGACGGAATCAATTATGACGAGACACCGGCTCATCATAGTCGATGACGTCACCGTGTTCTTATTATTTAAAAGAACGGCGGTTCTTTTGTGTGGCCGTCTGTATACATGGCTTTGCAAGGCAAGCTTGCTAGGAATGCCATCACAAAAACCCACGTTTTTTTTCTGACGGGATTCCCGGCAGTGTGTACAGGGCTTCAGCCTGCTGGTGCTTAGATTGTCTCGCAAATTGGAAAATCTCTGCACAGAGTGAGGCTGTATTTGTTATACTTATGACTTCAGTGGTTTATAAGTAATTTATCAAAAAAACAGTAGACAGAGAACTGAATATAGTGTGTTCAAGATGGGCACTCAGAAAATGATAAAGCCAGAGACAGCCAGTCAACAGTAGCTGTCCCTATTCCCTAGTAGAGAGTTCCCTTATGAACACTGGAGCCTGTGGTTGCCAACTTCGGTTGTTGCAAATCCTATTTGCCTGGATGTTGTATGAATACTTTAGCTTCAATACTTCTACTACTAATGCCGCGTACACACTATCGGTTTGTCTGATGAAAACGGTCTGATAGACCGTTTTCATCAGACGAACCGATCGTGTGTGGGCCCCATCGTTTTTTTTACCCATCTGTGAAAAAACTAGGAACTTGTTTTAAATTATATGATGCTTAAAAAACGATTGTTTGTGGGCACGTCCATCGGTTAAAAATCCATGCATGCTCAGAATCAAGTCGACGCATGCTCGGAAGCATTGAACTTCGTTTTTCTCAGCACGTTGTTGTGTTTTACGTCACCGCGTTCTGACATGATCGGTTTTTTAACTGATGGTGTGTAGGCAAGACTGATGAAAGTCAGCTTCATCGGATATCTGATGAAAATATCCATCAGACCGTTTTCATCGGATGAACCGATCGTGTGTACAGGGCATAAGTCATTGACATAACATATATAGAATTGGGAAAACTTTGCTTTTTGCTTATTGCCCTCTGACTGTGACAAAAAACGATTAAAGCCAGGCACAGCCAGCCATGAACATTTTCCAAATCAGATGATCAAACAACCTCTATATTTCTCGCATTAAGTTCAGCTTTATTTCACTATTTTCTGCAATTATTTTCTACGGTAACATTGAGATGACTTAGACTTGAGACTGTCGTCATGAATAACAATGAACACAGTACTGAAAATTTTCCTTGACAACCTCAAATGAATGACCTTGTAAGTAAAAGTGGATCACATAGTTTAAAAGCTTTTCCCATTGAGTGTCAAGATGAAAGTTGCATGAAATCTCTTTTTATACAGTAACAAGTACAGTGAAAAGTGAATTTGTAAGTGACGGCACAGTGTCATCTCTCTAACCCTAAAGTCCCACTACCTGCCTCCCTAGAGCTAATGGATTCACAGCTTCTGCAGACCAACATAAATACACCTGGAAAAAAAATAAGGTACACAAGAGCATGGAATTGTGTTGAGCTGGCCTTAGAAATTTAAGACCTGTGTGGAACAGTAATCAGCCAGCTGATGAGTTGGATATCACTGCCAATGCATTCTATCCTCTTACATAAATCAACTAATATGCTGCACAACTTCCCTAATGTCTTTTACGGAAGAGAACCATTTACTATGGCGTATTGCCTAATCACCAGGATTAAAGTAATAATGCAAGTGTAGCGCCCCCTTGCTTTCAGCATGGGTGCTACGCTAAAGTTAGTGGGAATGGGAGAGTTACTTTGCTCCAATTCATGTTTTGTCTAAATTTGGGACTTCTGTCATCCCAGAAATGTCCACTGGGTCAATCTGTGGTCAAGGGATGCAATACCACCCCTTGCCGGCAGTTGGCGCCAGAGGGGTTCTGGCAGAGCAAGTTTTCCCCAGCAGCCAATTGGAGGAGTTTTCCCTCGCGGGGCATGCTGGGGGAGAGTATATCTGTGACAGGGGTCATGTGTTGAAAAATCTTTGCCCCAGTTCCTGGTGCGGTATCCACCTTCAGGGTACGCGCATCCATGGACCCCGCCAGCACGGCCCACCTGGCCAAAGCTGACAGCTGCATCAAACCTCATCCTGAGGGGAAAAGGGACCCCAGTGTTCCACTGGGTCCCATGACTTGTTAAGAGGATCCCAGTCTGGGATCGGGCGTCCGGACCACTGACAGGTATGCTTGCTGTCATCCAGGGGCCTATATAGGAAAAGTCAACTGGGAGGATTCGCTCTCTTTATTCACCTAAGTCCTTTATTGAAACTGGCCTGTGGCAGAGGCCCTAGAGCCGGGTCTGTGAGAGAAACCCGTTCCTCCCAGCTAGTTTAGAGTGACGCTTCGGCTGCCAGGCCTATTATAGTGGTCTGTCCGGGGGCACTTTACCCACTCCGAGCAGAGTGGCGATGGGTTACAAAAATTGGTACTATACAGAGCAGTATTGATTGCTCCATTCAACATCCAGGCCTGATACCGCAAGGTTCTCTTCTCTTTCCTTCATCAACCTTGACCTTCCCAATACGTGTTGATGTTGGCCGTGTTTGGCCTTGACAATAAAGCATTGAAAACCCTTTTATTGGCTGTCTGGACCTTCGCTCACTACCGCTGTTCTCACAATTGCACCCCTAGACACCGTCATGGTAACTTAGCAGGCCTATCCCAAAATCAACCAGCGGCTCCTTCGGGGGTGAGCGCTACACATGGGGGCTCGTCCAGGATTCGGCCGTTACCATTGGCAACCAGAAAGTGAGATTATTTATTGAAGAGCGAAGAGTATCCGGTGTTGTGTACTTTGAACTGTCCAGCAGCGAGGGGGTTAACCTTGCCTCACTAAGCTTGGGCGTGCGTGCGGCCTAGCACACACCAGCAGCGTGTCCGGACAAGTTTGTTTCAAGTGGTTGGAGCCACCCTCCCCTGCGTGCAATGTGCGGAGAGTTTTGCGCCAAATGGGGAGGAGAAAATCCAAATTTCGCGCTAAGGGGGCCACTAATTTCTTCGAACGGGACGGATCACTGCCGGAGAGATGTCCAAAACTTTGAAGGCCTCGGCTGCCCAAAGATGCCCCGTGACTACACCGAGGCTGCTCTCTGAGCCTGCAGAGCTCAAAGTGCCCGTGATGGATACGGGCATCCGGCTGTCCACAGCGGGACAGTTTGTCTTGTTGTCCTCCGAGGGGACAGAGATGTTGGGCCTCTTGTGCCCCAGATGTGAAGAGCTGGCCGTCCGCCTCCTGCCCTTTGGCCGATGCCAGCGATGCCGGGCTCCACTGTTCGTGACCATACCAGTGGTCGGACCCCCATGGGACTATTATGTGAACAGGTCCTCCGGAGCCATCACCGCAGAGGTAGAGACCGCGTGGCGGGAGCCTATTGCTCCAGGTGAAGGAGGATCCAAAGACCCGGAGCTGAGTGTTGTTCCCTTTGCCTCGTCCACTAAAGCCCCACTACCGGTGGCCGGGATCATTTACCCCCAAGAGGTGAGCCCGTTGGATGGGATGGAAGAACTGAGTGACTTCGTGGCCCGCGCGGCCTGCTTGCAGACCGAGACCACTCCTGAGACCGCCTCGGCTGGCGCGGCCTCCATACAATGCTTGCCTGCCGGAGATATCGCTCCCAAACCGATCGACTGGGGGGAGATACGGAGGATCATCCGACCTAATCCAGCCACTGCCCTGTCAACTTACCTCCCTGCTGGAGCAGAGGACTCTTCGGACCTTGATCGTTGGTCAGAAGGCTTCCAGACGGATGATGGCGATCTTCCTGACTACCTATTCGATCCGAAATTCCCCGAGCAACAGGGCTACGGAGGATATTGGGGCTCCAGTAGAAGAAGGAGGAAGAAGCGCCTGGTTCAGGGCGCATCCTGCGGGCCCAGTGGCCCATGTTTGCCTTGAGGAGCAGGTGAGCCCGTCGTGTGTTTCCTTTTAAACTAGACTCACCGCTCCTCCAACCTGGGACATGCCATCCTGTGCGGTGTACCGATGTTCTGTTGCCGGGCCCTGTGTGTGTGATTAGGCGAGCTGCCTAATCTGGGTGTTCACCCAAGGAAGGGGAAAGTTACGGACAAGTATGCCCCCCACTCCATTTGATTTTTTTTTTCTCTCCCAGTTTCCCCTTTTCCCCCCTACTTCTCCAGAACCACATAAACTGTTGTGCAGAACTCTTGGGAGGGGTTTGGGATCAGTCAGTTAGTGTGGGGACTTTGCCAACTTTCATTGAGCAGCTCCGCTTCAACAATCCCAACATTTGGGCATTTGGGCATTTGTGGAACAGACCACTGAACTCGATCTCAATGTTAGAAATAATACTTGTCTCTTGAACAAAGAATGGCTAATAAATCCCTTCAGAACAATGCCCATATCGTACTCAAACCAGCAGATAAGGGAGAAAATTGGTGGTTATGAATGTTGATGACTACGAAACCATATGTCGGAACATTCTCACCAATAGAGAATTGTACCGACCTATATCTAAACTCCTGATTGATAATTTTAACTTGGAATATTATTCCTTAATTGTTGAAGAATATAAAAAAGGGACTTATCAACAAAACCTCTGTTTTTAACGCATACTGTTAGATAGGTTAATTGGCTGTTCTGCGAGCTGGTCGGTGAGTAGGCTTGGTTTTTTCCTGGGCATTCCCCAGGTTTTGTTGTTATCTTCTTTAGCCTTCCAATGCTACTTACTGCTATGGCCAGCTATAGATAGGGCGGTGGACATGTTTATGTATCACCTGTGGTGCTTGTATTGGTCCAGCAGCACACCAACACCTTTGCAGCCATTGTGCTACATGCTGGGTGTTTGGTGTGCTCCTGCACCTTTAAGGAGGGGTGGCTCCCCTTCAGTCCACCTGCCATCATCTATCCATTAGAATGCATGTGCCTCCATTGTGGGGACACTCATTGTTTAGTGTTAGGACCACAGATTACAGGGTGCCTTGGCGCGGCTCTGTGGCTCACGCATGCGTTTGCAAATGCGTGCGGACAAAACCCCTGTATTTAATGCATACTGTTAGACAGGTTAATTGGCTGTTCTGCGAGCTGGTCGGTGAGTAGGCTTGGTTTTTCCCTGGGCATTCCCCAGGTTTTGTTGTTATGTTACTTATCAACAAATACATGGAATTATCTCAACATCAAAGAACCAAGAATCCCTATGCTATATGCACTTCCCAAAGTGCACAAATCCATGACCAACCCACCTGGGAGGCCGATTGTGTCTGGATGCCAAAGCCTTAGGCCCCATACACACGAGAGAATTTATCCGCGGATACGGTCCAGCGGACCGTTTCCACGGATAAATCCTCTCAAAGATTTCCGCAGATTTCTATGCGATGGAGTGTACTCACCATCGCATTGAAATCCGCGCGGAAATCCTCTGGCGATGACGTGTCGCGCCGTCGCCGCGATTATGACGCGGCGACGGGCGCGACGCTGTCATATAAGGAATTCCACGCATGCGTTGAATCATTGCGACGCATGCGGGGGATCCCTTCGGACGGATGGATTCGGTGAGTCTGTACAGACCAGCGGATCCATCCGTTGGGATGGATTCCAGCAGATGGATTTGTTCTGCATGTCAGCGAATATCCGATCTGCTGGAATCCATCCCAGGGGAGATATATCCGCGGATAAAGATCCGCTGGTGTGTACACACCATAGGATCTATCCGCTCAAACCCATTTGATGGGATTTATCTGCGGATGGATTCTATGGTGTGTATGGGGCCTAACTGAAAAGGCTAGCGCACTTGTCAATAAATATCTCTATCCTCATGTAACCTCCTTTCTTACATTAAGAACACAATCGATCCCTTACAAATCATTGAGGGCGTGCATGTCTCTCAAAATACTTGGCTGGTTGCCATAGAGAGTTTGTATAATGTCATTCCACATGCTAAGGGCCTTGAAATTATAGGGAATCATTTAAAAGAAATGGGCAAGTCTGCCCATCAGTACAATTTGTTTATTCTGGAACTATAGAATTTCATCTTGACCCGTAATGTATTTATTTTTTGATCTTCCCTCTTCCCACTTCTTCCAGGTGCAGGGGGTTACAATGGGGACCAGGTGTGCCCCGTCGTATTCTAAGCTGTACCCGGGGGGGGGGGGGGGGGGAATAGTTATTCTCATGTGACGATATATCGATGTGCCTGACGTCATTTTGTACAGGTACATCGATGACGTCCTACTCCTTTGGTCTGGCACCAGAGATGAGCTAACGCAATTTATAAAAATTATATCTGAGAATTCTTATAACCTTAAACCACTTCCATACCTGGCCTATTTTGGCACTTCTCTCCAACATGCAAAAATCATAATTTTTTTTGCTAGAAGATTATTTAGAACCCCCAAACACTATATATGTTTTTTTAGCAGACACCCTAGGGAATAAAATGGCGGTCATTGCAACTTTTTTTCTCGCATGGTATTTGTGCAATAATTTTTCAAATGCCTTTTTTTGAGGGGAAAAACGGTTTCATGAATTAAAAAATAACAAAACAGTAAAGTTAGCCCAATTTTTTTGTATAATGTGAAAGATGAAGTTACGCCGAGTAAATAGATACCTAACATGTCACGCTTTAAAATTGCGCACACTCATGAAATGGCGCCAAACTTCAGGACTTAAAAGTCTCCATAGGCGAGGAGGAGGTCTTAGTGCTAGAATTGTTGCTGGCGCTCTAACACACATGTGTGGTTTGAATGGCGTTTACATATGTGGGCGGGACTTACGTGTGTTCACTTCTGGGCGCGAGCTACTGGGGAAAGGGGCTTTTAAAAATAAAATTATTATTTTATTTTTTATTTTACTTAATTTATTTTATTTAAACTTTTTTTTTTGATCACTTTTATTCCTATTACGTAAACATCCCTTGTAATAGGAATGGTTTGTGACAGGTACTCTTTATGGAGAGATGCGGGGTCAATAACCACCGTTATGATCGTTCTTATGGTGCACAGAATCGCCGGCTGAAGAGATGGATATCTGAATGATGCCTGTAGCTGCAGGCATCTTTCAGATATCCCCACTGAAAGTCCAGGACGTCATATGACGTCCTTGGGTGGGAAGTGGTTAAATTCACCATGGAATGCAGCCAACATTACATTAACTTTCTGGATCTCAGGATTGCCATTGACAAAGATGGCCTTCTTCATTCTTCCCTTCATCGTAAACCCTCCTCAGAGAATACTATTTATTCTACATACCTCCAGTGGACATCCGCAGTCCCTTTTAAAGAGTATTCCATTTAGTCAATATATCAGGCTTATGCCGCGTACACACAACCGTTTTTCGGGTTCTAAAAAATTAAGTTTTTAAGGGTCTAGAAAAAAAAAAAAAATTCAACCCGATCATTAAAATGGCCTTGCCTACACACGATCTTGAAAAAAAAAACGTCACTTTTTAGAACCCGAAAAACGGTCGTGTGTACGCGGCTTAAGAAGAAATTGTGCTCGGGATGAGGATTACCAGATAGCAGCTGATGCATTATACACTAGACTGAAAAACAGAGGTTATAGTCAGATAGCCAGATTCAGAGAGGATTACGCCGGCGTATCAGTAGATACGCCGTCGTAACTCTGAATCTGCGCCGTCGTACATTTAAGTGTATTCTCAAATTGGGCTACACTTAAATGTAGCTAAGATACGACCTCCTACGCCGTCGTATCTTAGCTGACTATAAAGCGTAAATCAGCGAGATACGCCTATTCACGAACGTACGATTGCCCGTCGCAGTAAAGATACGCCGTTTACGTAAGGCGTTTTCAGGCGTAAAGTTAGTCCAACAAAAAGCTGGCCTAGCCAATGTTAAGTATGGACGTCGGTCCCGCGTCAAATTTAAAAAAAAATACGTCGTTTGCGTAAGCCGTCCGTGAATGGGGCTGGGCGTAATTTACGTTCACGTCAAAACCAATAAGTCTTTGCGGCGTAATTTGGAACATGCACACTGGGATATGTCCACGGACGGCGCATGCACCGTTCGTAAAAAAAAGTCAATCACGTCGGGTCGATTCATTTGCATAAAACACGCCCACCTCTTCACAATTTGAATTAGGCATGCTTAGGCCGGCACATTTACGCCACGCCACCGTAACTTAGGACGCAAGTGCTTTGTGAATACAGCACTTGCCTCTCTAACTTACGGCGGCGTAGCGTAAATACGATAGGCTACGCCAGCTCAAACATACGCCGCCCTACGTGAATCTAGCTAAGAGACTGCTCAAAAGAGCATATAAATAGTTTCTAAACGTGACAGGAAAGACCAAATTTTTTCTACTCAATCTCAAACCACTCAGCAACCTGTTAGAAATATTACACAATACTGCAGACACCATGCATATTTTTTAAATATTCTAAATCAATATTGGCCTCTACTCTTTGCTGATACTTCTGCACAAAAATAATACATCAAAAAACAACCGGAAATTACTTACCGGTGGGCCCCTTCCATCAGGGACAGACTGATCCATAGCCATTTTGACCCTGGGGGTTTTGACTACCCACCCTAATCTGGTACTTGCGCTAGTAAAAAATACGATGTATGACGTTTTATTTTGGATGGTCATATTGTTTGAAGTCGGAAGTGACGAAATGCATCAGGGCGTGGCTACAAAGGCGCTACAAGCGAAAACAACTTGCGTTCCACCTCGCTCCACTGCGTTCCACAGACCACCAGCTGCAGCCAGGAACATCACATCATCCTCACAGCACGCACGCGGCCCCTGTGGGTAGGAATACGGCGGTGACAGCGGTGAAACCCTTTTTGTTTATAAGTTCATTCACAGGTACTACATTGTACGGGCATTATCAGTTGGTGTTTTAACATAACTTATCTGGGGTATATTTATGCAATATCACACTATGTTTGGTTTGTTTTTCTGCTTTACATGTACCCCTGCTGAGAGATAACCCTGACAATATCCGGATGATCATTTGATGGTTTGTTTGCAGAGATTGGTTTCTCTGCCGTGGTAAGCCTGCACCCCAGTTGGGGGAGTAACCCACTATTTTTGAGGTGTATCTTTTTTGGGTGTATGGTGCACTTATACCCTGAGTCTGATCACCTATCATACCACCATTGATCTCTAGGACTGCTTATTAGAGCTGGATATACACCAACTCACAGCGCTGTTTTATCTATTGAACACCAGTTCACGGATTATATTGATACCTTGTTTTATTCTTTTAAATGGTTCTTTGCCGTTTAATTTAAATAGCTGCTCTGAGAGCAATACCACTTTTATTACTGGCATCCTCTCCATATCTTTTTGAATAGTATACACCACTTCACTTTCACTTTGGGTAAGGTGTTACATTGTTACCTGGCGCCGGAAGTGCAATTTTAGGCCACATTTTCTTGCACCTTTCTCTATATTGTTTCTCTTCCCAATGATCGTACTCATACTCTCCCATATAGAATTTTATGCCTGACAAAATCGGAGTAGTGAATTTAGCCAAAGGCCTATGCGGGAGTTTTAATATATAGACAAAACTAGGCGACCTATATTTATTATTATTAATATTATTATTCACGATTGATATAGCGCCAACAGGTTACGCAGTGCTTTACAATGTATAGGGGGGACAGCACAATTACAGTACAGTTTAATACAAAAGGAACAGGAGGGCCCTGCTCGTAGAGCTTACATTCCATAAGGGAGGGGGTGGTGGTACAAAAGGTAATAGCTACAGAGAATGATTTGATGGGGGGTGGCTCAGGCACAGTTGTTAGGTGGGTGTGGGAAAGGCTTCCCTGAATAAATGAGTTTTTAGGGATCTCCTAAAGGTTGAGAGGGTAGGGGCTGATTGGACATACCGGGGCAGGGAGTTCCAGAGGCTCTGGAGAGCATGGGAGGAGGTAACAAGGGAGATAGAGAACAGGAAGTCCTGGGAGGAGCGGAGGGGACGAATTGGGCAAAATCTGCAGATGAGGTTGGTGATGTAGATGGGGGTGATGTTGTGAATGGCCTTGTACATTATGGTTAGCATTTTGAATTTTACACAGTGGGGTAGGGGAAGCCAGTAAAAGGGATTGGCAGAGAGGAGCAGCAGTCACAAATTGGTTGGTGAGGTGTATTAGTCTAGCAGCAGAATTCATAATAGACTGAAGGGGGGGTAGTCTGCTTAAGGGTAGGCCATTAACTAGAGAGTTGCAGTAGTTAAGGCAGGAAATAATCAAGGAGTAAATAAGTTGTTTTATGGTGTCATTGGTAAGAAAGGGTTGAATTATGGAGACGTTGCAGAGGTTAAGGTGGCAGGATCTAGCCAGTGATTGGATATAGGGGAGGGACCAATTGGATATAGTAGAGGGACCAATGGTTGTGTTGTTGATATTAATGTTAAAGTCATGGGGGGGGGGGGTTGGGCCGTGAAGGAGGAAATATAACAAGCTCAGTTTTAGAAGGATTGGGTTTGAGGAAGTGGTGCGACATCCATGCCGATATGTCGTTCAGTAAGTTTGAGAGTTGAGGAGTGGAGAGATAGATGTGGGTGTCATCGGCATAAAGCTGGTATTGGAAGCCATGGAAGTTTATCAACTGGGAAGAGGTAGAGAGTGAGAATAGGAGGGGACCAAGGACGGAGCCTTGGGGTACCCCAACAGAAAGAGGAAGAGGAGCGGAGGAGATTGAGTTGTAAGTGATACTGAAAGTACGCTGAGATAGGTAGGAGGAGAACCAGGATAAAGCAGAATCACGGAGGCCAAGGGAGTGTAATTTGCTGAGGAGGAGCAGGTGGTCAACTGTGTCAAAGGCAGCAGAGAGGTCTAAGAGTACGAGTATGGAGTAATGGGCATTGGTTTTAGCAGTTAAAATATATCCCCACATAGACATTCATCCTATGCAGCTGTTTTAATATAGTGGCCAGAGGGGAAGCAAGGACAGATAGAGAGAGTGAATCTCCCAAACAGGAGGTACAGGACAGCAGTAAATACCTGGCAGCCATTCTATTCTACTATGTTCTATCCAAAACAAAATGTTTAGCCTTTTATACATTAACCACATAACTTAATTCATCAAGACAGCACAAGCTGATCAGAAGGTGCCGGCCAATAGATATCAGCCGACACCCACTGACCGATAAGGAGAGACACAGAATAGAGCTCTGTTATGTAAACAAGGCAGGGCTCCGTTCTGACAGGAGAAAAGTGATGGACTTTGTATCCCTGCAAAGAGAAAAAAATCCATCACTATCCTGCTTCTGAATCAAAAGTACTATAATCTGATCGTTAGTGATCAGCTCTCAAAAGCTGTGTATGACAGTTCATGCGATATTATTAGATGAGAAAAGCACAAACATTTCTTGCTCATACATCACGGGACACAGAGCCTTAATTACTTAATGGGTTATGTAGTCACCACAGGTGATTGGACACTGGTAAACCCAATTAGAATTGAGTTCCTCCCCTATATAACCCCTCCCAAATGGAGAGTACCTCAGTTTTTTCGCCAGTGTCTAAGGTGGTTGGTCACGTTGAACATGTGCTAAGAAGAAAAAACTATTTTGGATTTTCGGAGACCTAGGAGCTATATAAGGATCCATGCCTCGGGCCGATATCAAAAGCCTAAGATGGGTGGTACCCGGGCCTCATGTAAAGAAGAAAACAAGGTTTGCCTGTAATGTCTCTCTGCGGAGGTCTGGGCTCTGGGATCCAGGCTTTGGTGTACTAATGCAACTGTGGCACGAAAAGTTACTGGCAGAGTCTTCTACAGGTCCAGGTTTGAGGTTTCTCTAAAGTAGGAACCCATGGAAACCTGAAGGTTGGCACAACATTACCCGCCGTGATGGGTGAAGGCTGGATCTACAATTTTTCAGTAGCTTTCCTGTGGCGGGGATAAAGGTAAGAGAGGATAATTTTTTTTTTAAATGTTATCTTCTGTGTATAAGGATGTCTTACCTGGTTTTCACCACTAGAGGGAGTAAGTTACATACCTGGTGTACTCTTACATAGCCATCCAGGAAAACACGCTTCTCCCATGGCAGCTTCTGTATACGTCACTGAGGACGCTTTAAAAGTTGCTTTGGATGGCTTAGAAGGAAGGATTGTTACTATAATCGCAACCTCCTTAACTAGTTACCGACCGCCCACCGTCATTATACGTCGGCACTTTAAAGATGTATATCTCGGTAACGGCAGCAGCTGCTGCCACAACCGAGATATTCATCTCTTCAGTGGGCGGTCCTGTCAACGATAACGGCGGTCTCCGCAGCGGATTTGCCGCGAGATCGCCGTTATCGGTGGCGGGAGAGGCCCCCCCTCCCGTCGCTCTCCCGTGCCCTCCGCCGCTTACCGTAGCCGTCGGTAGCGGCGGAGGATATGGGGTGCGCTCAGCTGCTGACTGGGGATGCGAGTGAGGGAAAAATGTCCTTCACCCGTCCCCATAGCTCTGCTGGGCGGAAGTGACGTTAAAATGTCAGTCCCGCCCAGCGTCTTAAAGAAACATTTTTTTTTTGTCATTTGAAAAAATGACAGTTTAAATTTTTTTTTTTTTGCATTTAAGCCTAAATATGAGATGTGAGGTCTTTTTGACCCCAGATCTCATATTTAGGAGGACCTGCCATGCTTTTTTCTATTACAAGGGATTTTTTTATTTCAGTGTTAAAAATTGTAAAATAAATAAAAATAAATACGAAAACAAAAACATTTTTTTTTTTAAAAGCGCCCCGTCCCGACGAGCTCGCGCGCAGAAGCGAACGCATACGCGAGTAGCGCCCGCATATGAAAACGGTGTTCAAACCACACAAGGATAATAAAATACTCTTACCAGCAGACGAGGACCCAAACCACCTTGCAGTTGTGGGTCAACTATGCTTTTATCCACTGGTAGTGGTACTCCAGGTAGGACTCCTCCAATGGTCTCCTCCTTCTGTTGGTGTAGGTGCCAAGGGGGACAGCAACTTCAGGGAGCAGAAAGTTCTTGGAAGCTGAATAATCCAATGACCAGACTCACCAACGAGTGGGTGGTAAAAAAACATAAAAAAGAGAGCCTCCACATAGTGTAAATCCCAATCAGATATGGGTATTAATTAAGAAAATTTAAAATATTCAAATAAATGAATATATAAAAATATATGGATTGCAATCTAGTAGTAAAAAAGCAGTGTGGAGCAGCTTGGGCTAGCTTGTAGACCCAACGCCGTTTCGTCTACAAAGACTTTGACAGGGTCTTTTAAGCCGCCAGCAACTGAGTCCAGGAGAATGGTCTCTACACCCCGACATATTTTTAAATCTTATGTCAGAAATGGGGTACCCCAAATGTGGACCTGTTGGCTTCCAGGTTCAACACAAAACTGGACAGCTTTGTGTCAAGGACAAGAGATCCTTTTGCTCAAGGGTCGGATGCCCTGACAATTTCGTGGGATCAATATTCTCTGATTTATGTGTTCCCTCCAGTTCCGCTTCTCCCAAGATTCCTTCAGAGAGTCAAGAGGGAAGGAAAGCCAGTGATTTTGGTCGCCTCGGCTTGGTTTAGGAGACCCTGGTATGCAGAAATCGTACGCTCGGATCTACTATTGCAGGGTCCAATATTCCATCCTGCCTTCCAAAGTCTAAATTTGACGGTTTGGCTGTTGAGACCCACATTCTGAGAAAACGTGGGCTCTCAGGCCCAGTCTTATCCAGTCTGGGTAATGCTAGGAAGCCGGCCTCCAGGCTCATCTACTACAGAATCTGGAAGGCATATGTTTCCTGGTGTGAACCCAGAAGATGGCATCCTAGGAAGTATGTCATTAATAGGATTCTTGCCTTTCTTCAGTTGGGCTTAAATATGAAGTTGGCCTTGAGCACTATCAAGGGCCAAATCTTGGCCTTGTCGGTATTCTTTCAAAGACCGCTTGCCTCTCATTCCCTAGTCTGGGCCTTTGTTCAGAGAGCACTGCGCTTGAATCCGCCAGTTAAGTCTCCCGTGTGCCCATGGGATTTGAATTTGGTATTGTCTGTTTCACAGAAACTACCTTTTGAATCATTACACCAGGGGTGCCCAACCAGTGGCCCGTGACCTCCTGCTCTGGGGTGGTGGTTTGATCGCAGGTTGCTGATACGCCATCCCAGAGCATCAGTTTTGTGAATGAAGCTCCCTGTATAGCACCGGCTCCTGTCACAAGCAATACCAAATACACTCTGCTTCAGACAGCAACAGCTAGTGATACCTGAATGGAAGACTGTTATTAAAGGTACGTTTATTACTGAAATCACTGTTGATATATATGGGCATATTTGATGTGCAGTGGTTACTGGGCTGCTTTCAAACTGCAGCGCAGACTTTTGTTATTACCGGCAAATTTGGTGCACTTTCAAAAAGTGCACCACACCTGCAGGATATAGTAGAAATCTATGGCAAAGTGCCGCTAACCTGCAGGAAAGCCATAGGTGCATGTGGCGCATCTGTGTGAAAGCAGCCTTAGACCCCTTTCACATGATTGGTCTGACCCAATCGGACCCTCCATTCACATCTATGTCCATTTACCCCTGCTTATCTTGGGCGGATTGAATTGGAGGGCCCATAGAGTAGCGTGAGCTGTGCCATGCATATACAGCATGGCACAGACCTGTTATCCACCTGTTCCGCTCATTGTGGCCCGCGACCAGTTACCAAGTTGGGGCGAGTGGGGGGCGAGGGACCAGTAGCTGAAGTTGGACCCCGCGCCACCCACTCAATGGTTTGGGAGGGACTATCTCGGTACTGATGAAATTACATAAAACATAATGATGTAAAAAAGTTTATTAATGTATAAAAATTGCAAAACAAATAAAAACACTTCAATGATTGGTCAAACGTCGACTAGTTTCGCGGGGTTGCCGCTTCGTCAGGACTGCCAATCTATAGAGTAATGCAATAAAAATTTGTAACAAACATCAGCTATACAATAAACAAATAATAAAAACATTAATAATCGCTTACCAAATGAGTCAATTGATAATATGCGGAAACCAGGCGGCCCAGGGGGTTCCCCCCGCGGCGGACAAGGGGATGGTTGATTGTGGAGATCTGGGTGTAGATAAAAATGTATATATATTTTGGGCCTGTTCAATTAAGTGGACTGGGCAGGATAAGGGCGGGGGGGGTTGGGTTGTGTGGGAAGGGAGAAAGGGAAGGGAGAAAGGGAATGGGGAAGGGGAGGAAAAGAACAAGGGGGGAGGAAAGGACAGGAGGGGAGGCAGAGGGGGATGAAAGGGAGGAAAAAGGGGTTACATCTGGTAAATTTTACCAGGCTCTTGTTTCCTTATGGCCTGGCTATATTCCTTAAGAGATTTTACTGCGGTAAGTTCTATTTATTTAACAAACCCCCCCCCCTTTTTATAAATTCGTGGACCCTTTTCTTTCCCCCTTCCCCTCCTCTCCTACCCTTCTTTTCCTCTTCCCGCATTTTCCTGTCCCTCTCTTCCTCTTCCTTATCCCACCCTTGTTCCCATGCCCTTTCCCCCCCCTTTTTTCCTCCCTTTCATCCCCCTCTGCCTCCCCTCCTGTCCTTTCCTCCCCCCTTGTTTTTTCCCCCTTTTCCTCCCCTTCCCCATTCCCTTTCTCCCTTCCCACACAAAACCCCCCCCCCCCCGCCCTTATCCTGCCCAGTCCACTTAAAGCGGTGGTTCACCCTCCTTAACATCAGTCTAGCATTACATTCGGCATAGTAGCGCGAGCTACAGTATGCCTATCTGTATTTTTTTATCCCCGTACTCACTGCGCTATTGCACATTGAAGATTCCGACTCCCGCGGGGAATGGGCGTGCCGATGGAGAGGGAGGATGATTGACGGCCGGCTCTGGCACGTCACGCTCCCCGAAGACAGCCGGAGTAGGTCTCGGCTCTTCACGGCGCCTGCGCACAGGCTATGCGCAGGCGCCGTGAAGAGCCAAGCCTATTTCGGCTATTTCCGGAGAAGCGTGACGTGCCAGGGCCGGCCGTCAATCACCTTCTCTCTCCATAGGAACGCCCATTCCCCGGAATCTTCAATGTACAATAGCGCAGTGAGTACGGGGATAAAAAAATACAGATAGGCATACTGTAGCTCGCGCTACAATGCCGAATTTAATGCTAGAGGAAAAAAATATATATATTTTTTTTATATAGGGTGAACCCCCGCTTTAATTGAACAGGCCCAAAATATATATACATTTTTATCTACACCCAGATCTCCACAATCAACCATCCCCTTGTCCGCCGCGGGGGGAACCCCCTGGGCCGCCTGGTTTCCGCATATTATCAATTGACTCATTTGGTAAGCGATTATTAATGTTTTTATTATTTGTTTATTGTATAGCTGATGTTTGTTACAAATTTTTATTGCATTACTCTATAGATTGGCAGTCCTGACGAAGCGGCAACCCCGCGAAACTAGTCGACGTTTGACCAATCATTGAAGTGTTTTTATTTGTTTTGCAATTTTTATACATTAATAAACTTTTTTACATCATTATGTTTTATGTAATTTCATCAGTACCGAGATAGTCCCTCCCAAACCATTGAGTGGGTGGCGCGGGGTCCAACTTCAGCTACTGGTCCCTCGCCCCCCACTCGCCCCCCTTTTTTATTCATAATTGGGATGAAAAGGTACTATTTTTAATCTATACACTTGAGGCAATACTCCCCATTTTTGTTCAGTTACCAAGTTGCTTCAGTGGCCCTCGCTCTTCAAAAGGTTGGGCACCCCTGCATTAAACCATGCTTCTTTAAGTCTTTTGACAAAGAAGCTGTTTTTTCTCATAGCCATATCCTCAGCAAGGACGGTATTGGAATTGGCGGCTCTTTCGTCTAAAGAACCGTATACGATTATTCATGATGATAGGGTGGTGCTGCGTCCTCAGGTGGTTTCAGGATTTCATCTGAATCAAGATGTAGTCCTAACGTCTTTTTTTCCAGATGCGCAGTCTGCGGAAGAAGAGAGTCTACACTCTAGATGTTGTAAGAGCAGTAAAAGTTTATCTGCAAGCTACGGCTCAGATACGGAAGACTGATTGTTTGTTTATTCTGCCACAGGGCCCAAGGAAGGGCCAGGCAGCGTCAAAATCTACTATTGCATGTTAGATTCGACAAGTCATTATTCAGGCCTATGGTTTAGAAAAGAAAATCCCTCCTTTTCAGGTGAAAGCGCACTCGACTAGAGCAGTTGGTGCTTCATGGGCAGTGCATCACCAGGCCTCCATGGCTCAGATGTGTAAGGCTGCTACTTGGTCTTCGGTCCATACATTTACTAGGTTCTACCAGGTAGATGTAAGAGGGTACGAGAATGCCGCCTTCGGGCGTAGTGTACTGCAGGCAGCAGTATAGATCCTCTAGCCCAATGGCGGTTTTATTTCTGATCTGTGTCTCCCTCCCCTCAGTTTAAGCATTGCTATGGGACATCCCATTAAGTACCGTATTTATCGGTGTATAACACGCGTCGGCGTATAACACACACCCCAATTTAAGAGGGAACCAATTTAATAAACCACTTTGAAGCAAAATTATGGTATCTGAGCATCAATGCAGCCTGATCTGTGCCCATCTGCAGTCTCAATGCAGCCTGATATGTGCCCATCTGCAGCCTAAATGCAGCCAGATCTGTGTCCATCTGCAGCTTTAGTGCTGCCTGTTCAGTGCCCATCTGCAGTCTTACCTTTCATCAGATCATCCCTGCTGTCTCCGAGGGAAGAGGGGGAGCGAGCGCCACTGAATTACATAGAGCCGTGATCTCCTTCCTGTGTACCCGGCGCTCCGTCACTCACAGCCACGCCTCCTGCCCCTGCTCATATGATAGACAGTACAGTGGTCCAATGCGGGGCCAGGAGGCGTGGCTGTGCGCGACGGAGTGCCGGATACACAGGAAGGAGATCACGGCTCTATGTAATTCAGCGGCGCTCGCTCCTCTTCACTCAGACAGCATGGATCGGCGTATAACACGAACGCGCGATTTCCCCCCGATTTCAAGGGGAAAAAAGTGCGTGTTATACGCCGATAAATACGGTATTTAAGGCTCTGTATCCCGTGATGTGTGAGCAAAAAAACAGGATTTTTTAATACAGCTTACCTGTAAAAATCCTTTTCTTGGGAATACATCACGGGACACAGAGCTCCCACCCCTCTTCTGAGTTTAACGTGGAACACCTATTGCTTTGCTACAAAACTGAGGTACTCTCTATTTGGGAGTGGTTATATAGGGGAGGAACTCAATTCTAATTGGGTTTGCCAGTGTCCAATCACCTGTGGTGACTACATAACCCATTAATAAATTAAGGCTCTGTGTTCCGTGATGCATTCCCAAGAAAAGGACTTTACAGGTAAGCTGTATTAAAAAAATCCTATTTTTACTCGTATAATACAAGATTGCACAATTTTGATTAAAAAAGTACAGTTGTCGCTAAAAAAAAAACAAAAAATAAAACAACCCTCCGTGACCAAAATGGTTAAAGCGGAGTTCCACCCAAGAGTGGAACTTCCGCTCTAAGCAATTTAAGCACTGCTCACCCCCTTACGTGCCACATTTGGGGGGGGGGGGGGGAGTGGGGGCTTCGGGTAGGAGTGGGACCGCCTCTTCGACTTCTCTTCTCGCGGAAAAAAAACTTGATTATCGTGCGGTAAATTGTGTTGCAATCGCAGCAAAATAAGCTCATGTTCCTTTTTTTAAATTGATTTGCTGCAGGACCATCGCCGTAAAATTTTTGGTGCGATTGGGGTGCCTTTGGAAGTAACGGCATTGAAAACATGTCCCGCGTTTTGCAGCCATTTGAAATTGTGAGCGGAATCACTGCGATTTTGCCCACGAGCATGTGTGAATAAAGCCTTAAAGAAGAAGAACTGCAGTCTGCTCACATAATTTGTGATAAAAACATCTTTGCCATTCTGAAGCTTCCCTCCAACCACTTTGCATATATATATATACACACTGTGATGCTGTACTTACAAAATATAAATCTGGCTACATCCATTTTAACTGTGGGCAGTTGAAGCTGCTGCCTGTTCACTTCCTGGATTTACACAGACACACACTGCCAGCTCTGCAGCTCTCATTGGCCCTCTTACGACTCATCCCCTCTCCCTTCCTGGCAAACTCTCACAAGAGAGAGAGAGCTGTGCATGATGTCAAAGCCTAGGCAAATGGCCAGACAAGAAACAGGAAGTGGGCTTATAAGGTATTTACTGGCAGGAAAAAAAAAAATCCTATCCAAAGTTAAAACAACAAGGGCAGAAGATTTACTAGATAAAAAAATGACTGAAGTTCCGCTTTAACGATTGAAGAATGTGCAAAAAATAAATAAAAAAGGGAGTTCCTGCTAGGCTTAGCTGTGAATGCTCCCTGAATGGTGGATGTGTGCTGGATGTGGCCCTCTAGCTGTTGCAGAACTACAAGTCCCATGAGGCATTGTAAGAGGCTGACAGTTACAAGCATAGGCAGAGGCATGATGGGACATGTAGTTCCGTAAGAGCTGGAGGGCCGCAGGTTGAACATTAGGATGTGACATGTCAGGAATCCGGGAAGGGTCACACCTGAGCAGGGTAGAGACCAGAGCCGAGAGATACGGGTCCTGACCAGCAGGTGGCGTGCCTCCTCCCCGATCACTGACAGGCAGCAGCTCAGCGCTGAGACGGAAGGAAAGGCAGCAGGCAGGCTCGGTGCTGCACCTCCGCTGTGTACGAAGGAACGCTGAGCGGCGAGCAGCCCGTACAAACCTGTACATAGAGCTGGAGGTGGGGCCGCCTGTGTGGAGGCGGAGGGAGGGAGGCAGCTCCCCGGGCATCGTACAGACGACGAGATCTGATCACCTGTCCCCCTCACCTGTCCCCTCATCTAGTGTCCCGGACCCTCAGGAGGCGCCTATATGAGGACACGGTGGGTGCATCTAGTTTTCCTTATGGGGGGATGGGTATAGACCTGTGATGGGTGGAGGTGGGTGAGCTGTCAGTAATCAGTGCGGTGTGTATGAGGTGTCAGCCCTGTACTGTATAGGCGATGTGATCGGTGCCGAGGCTCTCTGCAGTGCAGATGTTTGTGTCCCTCTTTGCAGTGCGGGGACATCTGCTTGCAGTGTGTGTGTGTGTGCTCAGCTGGCTGGGCTTCCGGGATGACATTGTGGCGGGGAGACGAGCCGATCACACATGAAAAAAACAAGTCTTGTCTTCCCCGCCTACTACACAGGAAGCATGACTACTTGACATGGCTGTGGCCCCACACTCTGCCCCGTGTCACCTCACACATGTCATGGCTGTGTCCCCACACTCTGCCCCGTGTCACCTCACACATGACAGGGCTGTGGCCCCACAATGTGCCCCTTGTCCCCTCACACATGACAGGGCTGTGTCCCCACACTCTGCCCCGTGTCACCTCACACATGTCATGGCTGTGTCCCCACACTGTGCCCTGTGTCACCTCACACATGATATGGCTGTGGCCCCACACTCTGCCCCGTGTCACCTCACACATGTCATGGCTGTGTCCCCACACTGTGCCCCGTGTCACCTCACACATGATATGGCTGTGGCCCCACACTCTGCCCCGTGTCACCTCACACATGTCATGGCTGTGTCCCCACACTGTGCCCCGTGTCACCTCACACATGATATGGCTGTGGCCCCACACTCTGCCCCGTGTCACCTCACACATGTCATGGCTGTGTCCCCACACTGTGCCCCGTGTCACCTCACACATGATATGGCTGTGGCCCCACACTCTGCCCTGTGTCACCTCACACATGTCATGGCTGTGTCCCCACACTGTTCCCCGTGTCACCTCACACATGTCATGGCTGTGTCCCCACACTGTTCCCTGTGCAACCTCACACATGTCATGGCTGTGTCCCCACACTGTGCCCCTTGTCCCCTCACACATGTCAGGGCTGTGTCCCCACACTGTGCCCGTGTCACCTCACACATGTCATGGCTGTGGCCCCACACTCTGCCCCGTGTCACCTCACACATGTCATGGCTGTGGCCCGACACTCTGCCCCGTCACACATGATATGGCTGTGTCCCCACACTGTGCCCCGTGTCACCTCACACAAGATAGGGCTGTGTCTCCACACTGTGCCCCTTGTCACCTCACACATGACAGGGCTGTGGCCCCACACTGTGCCCCGTGTCACCTCACACATGATATGGCTTTGTCCCCCCACACATGATATGGCTGTGTCCCCCCACACTGTGCCCTGTGTCACCTCACACAAGATAGGGCTGTGTCCCCACACTGTGCCCCATGTCACCTCACACATGTCAGGGCTGTGTCCCCACACTGTGCCCCGTGTCACCTCACACATGTCAGGGCTGTGTCCCCACACTGTGCCCCGTGTCACCTCACACATGTCAGGGCTGTGTCCCCACACTGTTCCCCGTGTCACCTCACACATGTCATGGCTGTGGCCCCACACTCTGCCCCGTGTCACCTCACACATGTCATGGCTGTGGCCCCACACTCTTCCCCGTGTCACCTCACACATGTCATGGCTGTGGCCCGACACTGTGCCCCGTGTCACCTCACACATGATATGGCTGTGTCCCCACACTGTGCCCTGTGTCACCTCACACAAGATAGGGCTGTGTCTCCACACTGTGCCCCTTGTCACCTCACACATGACAGGGCTGTGGCCCCACACTGTGCCCCGTGTCACCTCACACATGATATGGCTTTGTCCCCCCACACATGATATGGCTGTGTCCCCCCACACTGTGCCCTGTGTCACCTCACACAAGATAGGGCTGTGTCCCCACACTGTGCCCCATGTCACCTCACACATGTCAGGGCTGTGTCCCCACACTGCCCCGTGTCACCTCACACATGTCAGGGCTGTGTCCCCACACTGTTCCCCGTGTCACCTCACACATGTCATGGCTGTGGCCCCACACTCTGCCCCGTGTCACCTCACACATGTCATGGCTGTGTCCCCACACTGTGCCCCATGTCACCTCACACATGTCAGGGCTGTGTCCCCACACTGTGCCCCCTGTCACCTCACACATGTCAGGGCTGTGTCCCCACACTGTGCCCCTGTGTCACCTCACACATGATAGGGCTGTGTCCCCACACTGTGCCCCCGTGTCACCTCACACATGATAGGGCTGTGTCCCCACACTGTGCCCCGTGTCACCTCACACGTCAGGGCTGTGTCCCCACACTGTGCCCATGTCCCCTCACACATGTCAGGGCTGTGTCCCCACACTGTGCCCATGTCCCCTCACACATGTCAGGGCTGTGTCCCCACACTGTGTCCCGTGTCACCATTGTGGATGGACCTTACAGGGACCAAACAACTCCTCTGACACCCACAAAGTGTGCCCTTCTTCCTTTCATTGCCACAAAATGGAAGGCCCTGTTCACACCTGTGTGCATTTACTGAGGTAAAACGCAGCTTTTCTGTGCGGCAAAAACTATTGAAAAATAGTCCTCCTTTAGGTTAGGGTCACCCTAGTGCGGGGAGACGCGTAATCGCACACCCGCAGAAAAACCGACGTGCACGAGCAACCTATGTAAATGAATGACCTACTTTATCCAAGTATCCAAGTAAATGCAGCCAGTGCCAGGACTAGGTCATCTAGGGCCCAGGGCTAACCTGCCAAACCCCCCCCCCCCCCCACCCAAATATAACATTAATCAGCTTACCCCTTAAGCATAAATGCCCCCTTCTCCCAGTACAAATCTACCCTCCCAGCACAAATCTTTGGTCCCGCGCCCCCTTCCCCAGCTCAGATGCTCCCAGCACAATTCCCCCTTCCTAGCACAAATCCTCTACCCCTCAAATTTCCCCTCTCAGCACAAATCCCCTCACAATTTTCCCTTCCAAGCACAAATCCCCCCACAATTTTCCCTTCCAAGCACAAATCCTCTCCCTCCCACTCCCAAATGCCCCCTCTGAGCACAAATCCCCCTCCCCAATCCCCCATCCTAGCACAAATGCCCCCCATATTATCTTTTGTAGCACAATTCCCCCCCCCCCCCCCATCCCCTCTCAACACACATCTAACCCCAAAACACCACTCCTAGCACACCTTCACAAATTCCCCCTCCTAGAACAATTCTTACCTCCTGACACCCCCCCATATTCCCCCTCCCAACACTAAATTCCTCCAATCTCTTTGTGGTGCCCCTGCCCTTCACATGATACCACAGTGCTCAGGTGACATTTCTGCCCTCCCCTTGTCCCAGCCCTGAACGCAGCCTCCGGGAAACCGCTTTGATGTTAACCAGGCCCAAAATCCTATCTTTCCAGAAGTCCGGTTTGCTGCATTTTCAGTGTCCCCCCTGAAAATCACACCTTCCATTGAAGTCTGTGGCAGCACAGCAAAAACCCACCATGCTTTTTTCTTTTTTGTGTATTTTTTTTGAGACGCATGTCTATTTTTCCCCAGGATGAGCAAAAGGAAAAACACATTAAAATGCATGCAGAACACATGCATTGCGCTCTATTTTACCGCAACACATTAAAAATGCGCTAAAACCAATTTTACGACGCACAGATGTTAACAGAAAAATAGGCTACTTTCTCACCGCTTCATTGCAGTAAAAACACACATGCGTTTGTTTTTGCCGCGTGGCTGGTGTGCTTTGTACCTGTGGAAAAAGAACCTGTCACCCAAACGCACCTAAAACGCAACTGCAATTGCATTTTCTACGTGTTTCCATTCATTTCAATGGAGAGGTGTGTTTTTGGTTCTTTTTTTTTTTGTTTTATTTATATACTGCACCAAAAATGCAGCTTGCAGGACTTCTCAGCAGACTCACAACTGACCAGTATTAGGGATGAGCTTGGCGTGTTCACACACGCCACGTGCAGAGCCCACCAGGAAGTCGGCACGGGGCTGCGCTAATCACACGCAGTGAGACATTTCCCGATCTCTGCAGCCGTGCATCGGGACAATGTCTCCCTACCTGCGATAAGCGCAGCACCGTGCCGACTTCCCGGCGGGCTCTGCACGTGCAGTGTGTGAACACGCCAGAGCTCATCATCCCTTACCAGTGTGAAGAGTTCCGTAAGATTTAATGGTCATATGTTTTTTTTTAAATGCAAAAACAAAGAAAAGCTGATCAGTGTGAAAGCAGCCTTATACTTCTGCTAAAATAAAAAATTGTCCCCCAAGAGCTTTATGGCATAATGTACTGGTGTGCACAGCATATTAGCGCATTATGGCAGACTTGCCTGTCTAGGGTTCCCCCCCAGCACTACAGTGTCTGCACTTTTGGCTGTCGTGGGCTCTTCCATCGTCTTCCTGGCTTATGCCACGTACACACGATCCGAAAATCGGACGACAGATCGTCCGACTTTTTCCGTTTACTAGTCACAATCAGAAACTGAATAGGTTACTAAAGTCACGAAAATTCTCGTATGACAGAAAAAAAAATCAGAAGTGATGTCATGTGTTGTAATGTATTTGTGTTGTATTTTTGGACGACAACTGTACTGACTAAACAAAAATCGTACAATCTGGTATCTTACGAGGAAAATTTTCGTGCATGTCTGATAAAATAATATCGGATGAACTGTCATGATTGGCTCACGGAAGCCCTGTACCAACGATCTGATTATTGTACGATTCTTCCTCGCACATTTTTCGTACGATATTCGGATCGTGTGTACGGGCCATTAGACTCTTCAGCCGTTTGGCCAGGCCACATTCACATTACTCCCACACATGTACACAGGAGTCGCATGATCACAACTGCGATATTGGGGGCATTTCGCTCAAGTGATAGACGCATGTCTTGTGCAGTGAGTCCACATCCGACAGGCGTTTATAGGTAAGGGCCTGGTAGCCCACGTTTAAGTGAAAAAAACAGAAGTCCATTCAGGATTCCCACACAGGGGTTCAAAGTTAATTTATGAACAACAGAAATATACAGAGCCACCTGGCTCTTATGTCAGCAGTTCCTCTGGTTGCTCTCAACAGACTTGATTCTTTCCAGCCCCCTGGACTCACTGGGGCAGATTCATGTAGCACTTACACCGTTTTTTTGGGCGATGCGCGGCGTAAGTGCAGATTTGCGCCGGCGGATTGCTGCGCCGTACCCAGAGACCCAGATTACGCCTCCAAATAGACTTTATCGCCTCGGTGTAACATTTCCACGCCGGCGCGGCGTTGGCGCAGATTTACGCTGGTCCGATCTGGCGCGGCCATGGTTTTTGTGTTTTAAATATGCAAATGAGGTTTTTGGGCCGATTCATCAACCTAAGCTTGACCGGCACAGGCTACTCCCGGTGCGCGGAACTGAAATTTCCGGCGCCAAGTTACCCCTCATAAAAGCAGGGGTAACTTTGCACCAGACTTGCACAGGTCAGCTGGAGAGCAGCTAAAGCAGCAGCGTTACAGACGAGCTGAGCAACAACACTTGCTGGACAACACATCAAGTGACCTAGCTTGGAAAAAAAAAGCTTCAGTACATTTGCACCTGCAGGGCGGAAGTCTGGGCTGATTTATGGACTGGGCGTTGGTAGTGGGCCGGCGTAGCTCAGGGGTCACGCCAGGGCGCAGTTCTGAGCATGTGCAGATTGGGGCATTTACCCCTGGATGTCACTGAGCATGTGCGGTCTAAGATGCGCCCCGGCGTGACCCCTGCGCCACGGTCGGCACTTCATTAGCATAGGGTGACTCCCATTTGGCCTTACGCCATCTAACATCCGCCCCGCTGGGGCATCGTAGACAAAAAAAGTTTCTTGAATCATCTAACTGCCGCTCCGCGCTGGACCGGTGTAGTCTAAAAATTATGCACCACGCCGGTGCAAATCTGCACCATTGTACATGAATCTGGCCCACTGGCTTCCGTAGTCTTCCTGACTCTTGCCAAACTTTCCCAGTCCCTGGGCAAAGAATCCCCCTTACATGGGCTGCAGTCTCCCACAGGGCAGACCGCTTTCCACATACAGGTCTGTCTTCACACAGCAGTAGCAAGCTGCTCACACTCCACCTACCTTCACTTACTGCTCTCACCAGCCCCTCATTGTATGCACCTGGGCACACACCCTGCTGGCTGTCTACAACCCCCGGACACAGGGTTGGAGATCCCATCCCACCCAAGACTCTGAGCGATCTCCAAACTACAGAGCCCCATCCGGAGAAAGCTTCCAGAGCAGTTTTCTCCGTTTCAAATCTACGCTCTGTAGCTCTGCAGTTCGCCGATATGCGGACACTGGGGGCTATTTACTAAAGGCAAAACCACTTTGCACTACAAGTGCAGTCACTGTAGATCCGAGGGGGACATGCAAGAAATATAAATACAGCATTTTAGCTTGTACATAATTAGATAATAAAATCAGCAGAGCTTCCCCTCATTTCAGATCTTCCCCTCAGATCTACAGCAACTGCACTTTACAACCACATTTAAAGCGGTGGTTCCCCCTTAAAAACAAAATTTTTTTATTTCCCTGCCCCCCACATTCCATCACGATTAATGCTCTTAATATTTTTTTCCTGCTGTACATACCTTAGTACAGCATCTTCACCCGTCCATCCGGGTTGCGAGTCCCGCGGGAGTGGGCGTTCCTCACAGGCTGTTGATTGACGTTTTCCCCAAAAACGAGCTCTCCCCCCGTCGCGTAAGCCGCGTCACGATTGGCGAAAGGAGCCGAACGGCGATGCGCATGCGCAGTATAGCGCCGACTCGCCGTTCGGCTCCTTTCGCCAACCGTGACGCGGCTTACGCGACGGGGGGAGAGCTCATTTTTGGAGAAAACGTCAATCAACAGCCTGTGAGGAACGCCCACTCCCGCGGGACTCGCAACCCGGATGCACGGGTGAAGATGCTGTACTAAGGTATGTACAGCAGGAAAAAAATATTAAGAGCCTTAATCGTGATGGAATGTGGGGGGCAGGGGAATAAAAAAATGTTGTTTTTAAGGGGGAACCACCGCTTTAAATGTGGTTGTAAACCTCAGACATGAAATATGAACAGAGCACACCCCTCTAGTGTGTACTTGTCTCAAATTAAGAGCACTAAGTGTAATTTCTGTCTGCTCCTTCATTCCTCTTCTGACGCCAAGAGAAAAATGGTGACAAGGGAGGGACCTCCAGCTGATTGACAGCATCAGCTCTGTTCCTGTGTGCTGTGTGATATGCCTAGGTTCACACTGCTGCAGGATTGAAACTGCGCAAGTTCCGCTGAACTCGCACGATTTTATTCCCACATGTCAGTCCGACGATTTCTGGGACATCTGTGCGGTTTCCTGCACAGATGTCTATTGAAATCGCCAAAAGTAGTACAGAAACTACTTTTGGGAATCAGTGTAGCACCAATTCGGATGGTTCCATTGCGGGCAATAGCCGCCAATGTGGCATGCAATTTGACATGTCAAGTCGCATTCCAAATCGCAACAATGTGAGCCAGGGCTTAAAGCTGAACTCCAGGATAAATATTGTCTAAATCCATTCATCATGTTTTATCTCACTGGAATCTTGGTGTTCTTTGTATATTTTTTCCAGATCTGTGCAGAAATCCAATGTGAAACTTTACTTCTGTGCAGAGCTTCCTGTTCCAGTCACTGCTGTGCTCTCTCCTTTTACTGGGTGACTGGTCTTGTCTCCGCCCCCTCCTGTAGTTTTCTGCAGGCAGCCTATAGTGGGTGGAGCCTGCTGGATCCCCCTCACAGCTCTGCTCTCTGTGCAGACAGTGTACAGCACAGTGATGATGTCACTGGTACTTTTAGAAGGTAGTATCTGGGGTTGTAATCCTATATGGTGCGTTTAGAGATGTTTTATATCCTTTTGTGGCTATTGAGAAATATATATAAATGTAGGTGTATGTTCCTGAAGTTCACCGTTTAAGTGACACTAAATGCTGGTTTTAAAAGGAAATTCTATTTAAAGCGGTTCTCCACCCTAAAGTGGAACTCACGCTGATCGGAACCCGCCCCCCCTCCGGTGTCACATTTGACACCTTTCAGGGGGGAGGGGGGTGCAGATACCTGTCTAAAGACAGGTATTTGCACCCACTTCCGGCCACACGCTACGGGCGAAAGACGGGTTTTTCTGACTTCCCGTCTGTCGCCCGTTGTGTGCTGGGAACACTCGGCTCCCAGCACACAGCGTGTGAGCCAATCGGCGGGCGCAGCGCGACTCGCGCATGCGCCGTAGGGAACCGGGCAGTGAAGCCGCAGCGCTTCACTTCCTGGTTCCCTCAGCGTGGATGGCGGGGGGAGCAGCAGAGAGACGAGCGATCGCTCGTGCTCTGCTGCGATCAGAGCTGGACTCCAGGACAGGTAAGTGTCCTAATATTAAAAGTCAGCAGCTGCAGTATTTGTAGCTGCTGGCTTTTAATATTTTTTCCCCATGGCACATCCGCTTTAGGTATGTGTTGGTGTGTGTTGAAGTACCTTCTGATGCTCTCAGCCTCCTCCCAGATCTCCAAATGTCATTGTTTTTTGCTGCTGTGATCTGACTTCTGTTAGAGGGTGGTAGAGCTACACGATTCTGGCCAAAATGAGAATCACAATTTTTTTGCTTAGAATGAAGATCACGATTCGCACGGCGTAAAATCTTTTACATTTATACAAAAAAAAATTGGCTAACTTTACTGGCTATTTTTTTTTTTAAATCATTAAAAAGACTGCTGCGCAAATACAGTGCAACATAAAATATTGCAACAACCGCCATTTTATTCTCTAGAGTCTCTACTAAAAAAGTATATAATGTTTGGGGGTTCTAAGTAAATTTCTAGCAAAAAAAATAATGATTTTAACTTGAAAAGAGCTGTCAGAAAAAGGTTTGGTGTTTAACCTCTTGACCACCGCCCCATGTCAAAAGACGTCCTCTTTTTAAAGATGGATATCTCGGTAACGGCAGCAGCTGCTGCCACAACCGAGATATCCATCTCTTCAGTGGCCGGTCCTGTACACGATAACGGCAGTCTCCGCGACGGATTCGCCGCAAGATCGCCGTTATCGGTGGCGGGAGAGGTTCCCCCCCCTCCCGCCGCTCTCCCGCGCCCTCCGCCGCTTACCGTAGCCTTCGGTAGCGGCGGAGGCGATCGGCTCCGTTCGGCAGCTGACTGGGGATGTGAGTGAGGGAAAAATTGCCCCCACCCGTCCCCATAGCTCTGCTGGGCGGAAGTGACGTCAAAACGTCTGTCCCGCCCAGCGTCTTAAAGAAACATATATTTTTTTTTGTCATTTGAAAAAATTTGTTTCAATTAATTTTTTTATTTTTTTGCATTTTAGTCTAAATATGAGATATGAAGTCTTTTTGACC
This sequence comes from Rana temporaria, assembly GCF_905171775.1. Taxonomy (NCBI): domain Eukaryota; kingdom Metazoa; phylum Chordata; class Amphibia; order Anura; family Ranidae; genus Rana; species Rana temporaria. The sequence continues at coordinate 273,474,682 of NC_053493.1, forward strand.
CCAGATCTCATATTTAAGAGGACCTGTCATGCTTTTTTCTATTACAAGGGATGTTTACATTCCTTGTAATAGGAATAAAAGTGATAATTTTTTTTTTTTATTTCAGTGTAAAAAATTATAAACTAAATAAAAATAAAGAAGAACGCATACGCGAGTAGCGCCCGCATATGAAAACGGTGTTCAAACAACACAAGTGAGGTATCGCCGCGATCGTTAGAGCGAGAGTAATAATAATTGCCCTAGACCTCCTCTGCAACTCAAAAAATGCAACCTGTAGAATTTTTTAAACGTCGCCTATCGAGATTTTTAAGGGTAAAAGTTTTACGCCATGCCATGAGCGGGCGCAATTTTTAAGCGTGACATGTTGGGTATCATTTTACTTGGCGTAACATTATCTTTCACAATATATAAAAAAAATTGGGCAAAATTTATTGTTGTCTTATTTTTTAATTAAAAAAAAGTGATTTTTTTTCCCCCCAAAAAAGTGCGCTTGTAAGACCACTGCGCAGATATGGTGTGACAAAAAGTATTGCAATGACTGCCATTTTATTCTCTAGGGTGTTAGAAAAAAATATATATAATGTTTGGGGGTTTTGTAATTTTCTAGCAAAAAAAACTGTTTTAGTCTTGTAAACACCGAATCTGAAAAACAAGCCCGGTGGGAACGAGGTTAAGTGGTTAAACGTTCCTAATTTACTTACAGAAGTTTATTCCTTTGATGTAAAAGTCAATGTGATTCAATGTTTAGACTTCCACTGATAAAGAATGTTTTCAAAACTTGGCAGGCTGCCCAGACTTTGACTTTTGGCTGAGAGTAGAGAGGAAACTCTTTTCATGCCAAAGATCGTGAAACCCTGTGTCAAGAATCGCAACGGGAAAAAGATTGCGATAACGATTCTTGAGGGTGACAACATTCGTTCTCCATTGTAGCACTTTATGTACGAACATAGCCACACTCTTGCTTGGTCTTCCGATGGAGTAGGGACTATGGGATGTGTAATGTGCATGGAGCAGTACACATCATAACAATTAACATGTGCTACTTGTTCCAAACAAATTCAAGTGAGGGGGGGGGAAAGGAGAGTTCATCAAGGATGTTACAAGGAGGCATTAAAGCACAGTAAGGGCTTGTTTACACGAGTGTTAGCCCACTGAAGAGCAATCTGCAATGCTCTGAGTGGTTGATTGTTCTTCAGCATCCTCACGTCCAAGGGCTATGTTCCCTGCATTGGTCTTGATGTAAGAGCAGCTTAGACCACCAAAGGAAAGGGGAGTGGAGGCCCTGGGGCTCTGGCCATGTGGAGGAGCCTGCAGGAGCAGAGGATCAGGTAAGTGAAGGTGCTTTACCATCTCCCCTGGATAATAAAAAGCATTTAACTCTTTAGTGCAAGTACAGCCCCACTACAGGGGAGGATTTTTAGGCTTCCTGGATTTTTCCAATGGGAATTGTGTGACGGCAGGCTGTTGTCGGAAAATCCGACCGTTTGTACGCTCCATCGGACAATTGTCAGAATTTCCACTAACAAATGTGGCATAGCATGCTTTAAAATTTTCCAATAACAAATGTGTGTTGTTGGATTTTCCGATCGTGTGTACAGAAGTCCTTCTGACAAAAATCCAAAAAACAAACACGCATGCTCAGAAGCAATGCTCACCATAGCACAACATTAGCAGAAGTTGCCCAATGGGTGGAGCTAAAGAGCTGAAAAAACACATAGTTTTTTTTTTTTTTGTTGGCTGACAATTCTTTGCCGTTTGTATGCAAGACAAGCTCATGGCCAATGCCCTTCAGACAAAAGTCTTACACTTTGTCCGTGGAAAATCCGAAAGTGTATACGAGGCTTAACAGTTGCATTCTCGATATGATTTTATTGCATAGTTTCTTTGATTAAGCCAGTATAGGTAATCATATTTTAGGCCCCGCTGTGGAAATGGAGAATTACTGTAGTAGTCGCAGCTACTACAGTTGAAGATGTGTTCCTATGTGATATGAGAGGCTGTAAATTAGTAACCTTTGCTCATGCATATAGAAACCACTGTCAGTTGTGAACTATTCAGCTTTACAACCAACCAGTGCATAATCAGTAAACACTCTCTTCTGCAGTCTGTCCCCTGAGATCCAATACAACCCCCTCAGACCGCTGCCAACTTGCTTTTCACACTGGATAAAGTTGAATCCAGGCTGTCAGTTACACTCTTCCTGTGACAGAGAGTGGAATTGGTTACAGATGGAGATCAGGGCTTAGCTGGTGACTTTTAACCACTTAAAGTGGAGTTCCAACCATAAATATAACATTACATCAGTAGTTTTAAAAAAATGTCATTAGTCCTTTAAGAAATTTAATTTTTTTTTAGATGCCTTCAAAGTGTTGTTGCTAGGCAGAATAGTTAATCTTCCCTCTTCCTGCACCTAGGAGCTTAAAGCGGTTCTCCACCCTAAAGTGAAGTCCCGCTGATCGGAACCCTCCCCCCCTCCGGTGTCACATTTGACACCTTTCAGGGGGGAGGGGGGTGCAGATACCTGTCTAAAGACAGGTATTTGCACCCACTTCCGGCCCGGCATTCATGGGCAAAAGACGGGCATTGTGTCACATGCCGTCGCCCCCCCCCCCCCCGTTGTGTGCTGGGAACACTCGGCTCCCAGCACACAGCGGGAGCCAATCGGCGGGCGCGGCGCGACTCGCGCATGCGCCGTAGGGAACCGGGCAGTGAAGCCGCAGCGCTTCACTTCCTGGTTCCCTCAGCGTGGATGGAGGGGGGAGCAGCAGGACAGGTAAGTGTCCTAATATTAAAAGTCAGCAGCTGCAGTATTTGGAGCTGCTGGCTTTTAATATTTTTTTTTGGCGGAACATCCGCTTTAAGCTTCACCGCACAGACTCCTGGGAATGTAGTGGGTGTAACGTTCCAGGAGTCTGTGCACTCCCCAGTCTCGAAGAATCATGTGACTTGGACAGTACAGGTGCTGAAACCTGATCTGAAACCTATTACACTGCTTGTGCAGCACTGAGCATGTGCGAGATCTGCAAGGCTGAAATCCAGGAAGTCATACAGTCTGGCTTCATGATGCCCACACTTAAGATGGCCCCAGTCAATTTCTATTTTATAAAGTGTCTAAATGCTGTAACAACCTAACAAAACGGACCTTAGTTTACAGACTAACTTTACTAGAATACATTAAGCTTGTGTATTACAGGGATATTTATATTTAAAAAGTGAAATTGTGGCCGGAACTCCGCTTTAAGCCCCGGACCATTATGCAGGTTAAGGACCTTGCCCCTTTTTGCGATTCGGCACTGCGTCGCTTTAACTGACAATTGCGCGGTCGTGCGACGTGGCTCCCAAACAAAAATGGCGTCCTTTTTTTCCCATAAATAGAGCTTTCTTTTGGTGGTATTTGATCACCTCTGCGGTTTTTAATTTTTTTTTGCGCTATAAACAAAAATAGAGTGACAATTTTGAAAAAAATTCTATATTTTTAACTTGTTGCTATAATAAATATCCCCCAAAAATATATATATATATATATATATATATATATAAAAAAAAAAAAAATTTCCCCTCAGTTTAGGCCGATACGTATTCTTCCACATATTTTTGGTAAAAAGAAAAAAAATCGCAATAAGCGTTTATTGATTGCTTTGCGCAAAAGTTATAGCGTTTACAAAATAGGGGAAAGTTTTATGGCATCTTTATTAATTATTTTTTTTACTAGTAATGGCGGCGATCAGTGATTTTTTTCGTGACTGCGACATTATGGTGGACACTTTTGACAAATTTTTGTCACCATTGTCATTTTCACAGCGAAATGTGCTATAATAAATGCACTGATTACTGTGGAAATGACACTGGCAGTGAAAGGGTTAACCAGGAGGGGTCGCTGTAGGGGTTAAGTAAGCCCTAAGGGAGTGTTCTTACTGTGTGGGGGGGCGTGGCTGTGCGTGTGACGTCACTGATCGTCGTTTCCTATAACACGGAACAGACGATCAGTGACAGCCACACTAGGAAGCACAGGGAGAGGTTTGTTTACACTCACCTCTCCTCGTTCTTCCTCTCTCTGACCCAATCGCGGGACACCGGCGGCGATTGGGGCTGCTGTTCCTGCAGGGGCGGTCATGGAGACGAGGACCGGGTCACGAGCGCACAACCCACGGCTGGGCTCTTAAAGGGGACGTACATGTACGCCCTTGTGCCCAGCTGTGCCATTTTGTCGACGTATATCGTCGTGCGGCAGTCCTCAAGTGGTTAATAAAGATTAACATCGAATATCAATAAAATACATGTTTTGTATAATTAAAGTAGAACTGCAGGTTGGTTCTGTACTCTCCCACACCCCTAGTTGCAGTAGTGATGACCGGTCCTCTGAAGTTTTTTATTTTCTTTCATGTTGCTCTCTGACCAGTCATCTGGCTGCCATTCTCACTGATATCATCATATACAGCAGTGGCTGTCGGTCTTGCATTTTATGTGAGAATGTTGGATTGCCAGCTAACATTTTGGGGGAGAAAAGAAGATTGGAGCATTGTGGGTTAAGGCAAGTAATAATCCATATTAGATTCCCCATTTTTGGGCCAGCCCAGACTTCTACTTTAAGCTACACAATTTGTAGGATTGTAGTGCACCAGAAACAGCAGATGATGTGATTTATGAATGTCACAAAGCGCGATGTGGCTCCTGCTCTTCTATGCAATGGCTTTCCCTGTGAGTGAAGTCTAATGCCGCGTACACACTGTCGTTTTTTGTGATAAAAAAAAAAACGATATTTTTAAAAACGTCATTTAAAATGACCGTGTGTGGGGAAAACGTTGTTTTATGTCTTCTGAAAAACGAAAAAAAAAAAAATTCGAACATGCTTCAATTTTTTTAGGTCGTTTTTCAAAATGTCGTTTTTTGTGTCATTTAAAATGATAGTGTGTGGGTAAAAAGACGTTTAAAACTAAGTTTTTTTAAACCTGCGCATGCTCAGAAGCAAGTTATGACGCAAGCTTGAATGGAACAGAGTGCCGTCGTATGCGCTGAACGTAACTGCGCTTTGCTAGAGCAGTTTGAAAAAACGATGGTGTGTAGGCAACGTCGTTTTTTAAAATTAAGTTTGAAAAACGTCATGTTTTTTTTTTCATGAGAAAAAACTATGTTTTTTTACAAGACAAAAAACGACCGTGTGTACGCGGCATTAGTAATAGTTTTATGTTCAACCAGGGATCTCCTCGCAGGAAAATAAGCAAAGTAGGGTGCACCAGCCTAGTACATTATCCGAGTAACCATTTGTAATGTTTCACTTTTTGTTACAACCAAAAACTTAAATGTATTTTATGTGATAGACCAACACAAAGTGGCACATAATTGTGAAGTGGAAGGAAAATGATAAATGGTTTTCATTTTTTTTTACAAATTAACCACTTAAGCCCTGGACCTTTAGGCAGCTAAATGCCCAGGCCAGGTTTTGCGATTCGGCACTGCGTCGCTTTAACAGACAATTGCGCGGTCGTGCGACGTGGCTCCCAAACAAAATTGGCGTCCTTTTTTCCCCACAAATAGAGTCTCACGCTGACAACATGAGGAGAAAAAAAAAAAAGCAGATTACCGACTTGTGTAAACAGGACATTGGACACTCCACACACACACACACTGCAGCTAAGCAGTGCCCACCAGTGCCACCTATCTTTGCCCATCAGTGCCTCATCATTAGTGCCACCTATCAGTGCCCTTTAGTGCCGCATATCAGTGCCTCCTGATCATTGCCTATCAGTGCAGCCTATTGGTGCCTATCAGAGCTCCCCGATGACAGTTGAACTTAAAAAAATATAAAAAAATCCAGCAATGAAAAAAAAAAAAACGTCTGCGCTCCTTAACTACTGGTAATAAATACACCGGCTACCACCAGACGTTACATTGCTGCATGTTTTCACTACCAAAATACCGCATGACTTCCTTAAAAAAAACTCCATGCAGTATTTTAGTAGCATTTTTTTAGTGTATGCCAAAAACTTTTTGAAAAACGCAAGTGGTGTCTTGCGGCATATTCGGATGCGGTTAAGATACCGCTTTGTGAATGAAGTCCACTGTCACAATCGATGTCCCTGATCACTGCCACATCAGTCATACAATGAGGCTGTACTGCACTGGTGACAGCATGTTAAAAAAAAAAATATTTACATTTCTTAATTTTCAAAAAAGTTGGGACAAAAAATTTGCCGTGCCTCTTACTAAATGAATAAGGCTGCCTACTTTCCAAAAATGGGTCATTTGGGGGGAATTTGCACTTTAGGGCCTCAATAAATGAGATTCTCTGTCAGTAACTGATCAATTTTCAAATATCCCATAGTTAGTAGATTCTACAACATTCACACAATCCGAATAAATGTAGCAGAATACACTTTAGCCTAAGGCTCCATTCACACCTAGGCAGACAAATTCCCGGCGTTTTGTCGCCGCAAATCGTGGTACAAATAGCGGCGTTTTGTACCGCGATTTGCGGCGACAAAACGCCGGTATTGTCCGCCTAGATGTGCCCCAGATTGACCCCCTCTATGGAGATGGTTGCCATCTCCTAGCCGAACGCCGAAAGCCGCCTGAAAAAAAGGTCCGGGACCTTTTTGCAGGCGTCCGGCGTTCAGCGTGGAGATGTGAACCATCTCCATAGAGGGACATGTGTTTTCATCCCTCTGGCGGCAGCGGTGTAGCACTACAGGCGTAAAAACGCCTAGATGTGAATGGGGGCTAAAATTGATTTTATTAAATATGTTTGTTTTATAAAAGAAAGTAGAAAATATTGTTTGTTTTTTTTGTTTGTTGTTTTTTTACATTTTCTATCTTTTTTTTTATTTATATCACAAAAAAACAAAACAAAAAAAAAAACAGCGGTCATTACGAACCACCAAAAGAAAGCTTGATTTGTGTAAATTAAATGATTGAATAGAAATAGAAAAAAATGCCATGGTCAATAAAGAGGAGGTACAGCCCCCCCCCCCCCCCCCCCCCAGCATGAAAAATGTAAAGTCTGCAGCTACATAATACTGCAGCTGCTGAATTTTAATATATGGACACTTACGTGTCCAGGGAGCCTGCAAGGTCGACACCGCAGCCGTTCTTCGCTATTCCTGGTGTGGGAGCCCGGCAATGAAGTTCCCTACTGTGCGGCGTAGTTACCTGTTCCCCACCTTCCCCCTAAATGGCACCGGAGGGAGGGGGAGGAGACAGATTAAAGGGGTTGTAAAGGATTTTTTTTTTTTCCTAAATAGCTTTCTTTACCTTAGTGCAGTCCTCCTTCACTTACCCCGTCCTTTGATTTTGCTTTTAAATGTCCTTATTTCTTCTGAGAAATCCTCACTTCCTGTTCTCCTGTCTGTAACTCCACACAGTAATTGCGACACTCCTGCTCGCTCCCCTCAAGAGGCTTTCTCCACACCAGGTAAGTGAAGGAGGACTGCACTAAGGTAAAGGAAGCTAGGGAAAACATTTTTTTCCTTTACAACCCCTTTAAGAATCAATGGCACCCCAAACATTTGCTAAAAAGCAGTGTGTTTTGCCTGCAGGTCTTGGAATGCATGTGATTAGGATGCGTTCCTCAACCTGCATATGTGTGAACCTAGACTTACAGTTGCATAATCTGTTAACAAAACTTAGTCTGCCCCCTGAGACCCAATTATTCCTCCATATCCAGGCTGTCAGTTACACCAGTGGTCATCAACCTTGTCCTGCAGGGCCCACTAACAGGCCAGGTTTGCAAGATAACTGAAATACATCACAGCTGATATAATTTGCTACTCAGTGATTGCAGTATTCTAGACTGCATCTCCCCAAGGTAATACATAAAACCTGGCCTGTTAGTGGGCCCTGCAGGACAGGGTTGATGACCACTGAGTTACACAACTGTCCTGCCTGTGAAAGTCCTGAGTCACAGATGTCTGCATACACCAGAGGAAGTGGTTAGAGATAAAGATGAGGGATTAGACTTTGACTTTTGCTAAAAATTACAAATTTGCATTTCAATAACAGTATATGATTTGTATGCTTACTCCGGACTAGCCCAGAAAAATTAATTCTTTTGGCCCCTTTCTTCCTGGCATATACAGATTATAAAGTTTGTTTTTTCTTCCAGTACTAATACAGAGAATTTCTTACACTCATTTTAAGGCCTGCAGTCTTTTCCCCCCACAGGTTTCATGACAACTAGGCCTCTCTTTTTTTTTTTTTTTTCCGTTCATGTCATTGTGCAAAATGCAGGTCCTGTATTGTACATGATGATGTCAGAGGGCCGCACACCTTCTGGAACAGGAGAGAGGATGATCTGGGCACAGGTGGCAGCAGCACTACAGGCTAACCGGTTCCCGACCAGCCGCCGCAGTGTTAGAGTGGCAGAATGGCTCCCCTGGGCGAGCCGCCATAACTGTGCGTCGGCCTTTTAAGATGCTGTAGGAGGCGCGCCGATACGATAACCGCGGTGCACCCGCGATCGCTCGTGACAGAGTGAGAACCGGGATCTGTGTGTGTTCTCTCAGGGGAGAGGGGAGAGATTGTGTGTTCATACTAAGTGAACAACAATCTCTCTCCTCCCCTAGGCAGTCCCATCCCCCCACAGTTAGAACACACTGAGGAAACGCAGTTAACCCCTTGATCGCCCCCTAGTGTTAACCACAAAAATGTGTCAAAAGTGTCCATTTGTCCGCTGCAATATCGCAGTCCCGATAAAAATCGCATATTACCACCATTGCTAGTAAAAATAATAATTAAAATGCCATAATTCTATCCCCTATTTTGTAGACACTATTAGCCAGATTCACGTAGATCGGCGTATGTTTAAGCAGGCGTAGCGCAGCTCATTTGCGCTACGCCGACGTAAAATAGAGAGGCAAGGCCAGTTTTCACAAAGCACGTGCTCCCTAAGTTACGTCGGCGTAGCACAAATGGCCCGGCGTAACCCCTCCTAATTCAAATTAGGCAGGTAGTGGGCGTGCTACATGTAAAGTAACCGTGACCCCATGTAAATGAGGGCCGTTGGTACGGCGCATGCGCACGCATGCTCAGAATCACGTTGCAAATACTCAATGCTTTCGACGTGAACGTAACCTACGCCTAGCCCCATTCATGTACGCTTACGCAAACAACGTAAAATACGATGGCTGTTCCGTCGTCCATACCTTGCATGGGCTGCGCCACCTATAGAGGTGTTTTATCTTTACGCCGGCGTATGTCTTACATAAACGGCGTAGCTTACTGCGACGGGCGTACGTACGTTTGTTCGTGAATCGGCGTATCTTTCTCATTTACATATTCGACCCGTAAATCCACGTACGCTCCCCTATCGGCCAGCGTAAATATGCAGCCAAGATACGACGGCGTAGGAGACTTGCGTCGTTCGTATCTTGGCAACAGTGAGGCGTATCTCAGTTTAAGAATGCACGCAAAGATACAACGACGCTCATTTGGACTTACGACAACGTATCTACTGATACGCCGTCGTAAGTCTCTCTGAATCTGGCTATAAAACTTTTGTGCAAACCAATCAATATACGCTTATTGCGTTTTTTATTTTATTTTTATTTTTTTAACAAAAAAATATGTAGAAGAATACATATTACTCTAAACTGAGGAAAAAAAAAATGGGGGAAAAAAAGGATGTAAATTTTGTTTGGGTACAACGTCGCACGACTGCGCAATGGTCAGTTAAAGCGACGCAGTGCAAAAAAATGGCCCGGTCATTGAGCAGCCAAATCTTTTGGGGCTGAAGTGCTTAAGCAAAGTAATCCTCTGTATTGGACCTCCTCTAGACAGGCTATATATTCTGCATGGGTACAAACCTATTTTCTTTTTTTTTTGCATCAGCCTGGAATTCTTCTTTAGGGCTACTTTACACTAGCGTTAGCCCTCTGAAGAGCAATCCTTGGTGGATTGCTTTTCAGAGGGCATTTCACAGGCAGTAAGGAGGTGTTCTGTTGCCTCCTCAAAGCCTTTTTTTTTCTCTTTGCTGGGAGTTGTAGTCCCTCTAGGGGCAGTGACGGGACATGCTGGGGGTTGTAGTCTCTCTAGGGGGCAGTGACAGGTAATGCTGGGAGTTGTAGCCCCTCTAGGGGGCAGTGACAGGACATGCCTGGAGATATAGTCCCTCTAAGGGACAGTCGCAGAACATGCTGAGGATTGGAGTCCCTCTAGGGGGAAGTGACAGGACATGCTGGGAGTTGTAGTCCCTCTAGGGGCAGTGACAGGACATGCTGGGAGTTGTAGTCCCTCTAGGGGGCAGTGAATGGACATGCTGGGAGTTGTAGTCCCTCTAGGGGGCAGTGACGAGACATGCTGGGAGTTGTAGTCCCTCTAGGGGGAAGTGACAGGACATGCTGGGGGTTGTAGTCCCTCTAGGGGGCAGTGTCGGGACATGCTGGGGGTTGTAGTCCCTCTAGGGGGGCAGTGTCGGGACATGCTGGGGGTTGTAGTCCCTCTAGGGGGGCAGTGTCGGGACATGCTGGGGGTTGTAGTCCCTCTAGGGGGCAGTGAATGGATATACTGGGAGTTGTAGTCCCTCTAGGGGGCAGTATCGGGACATGCTGGGGGTTGTAGGCCCTCTAGGGGGCAGTGAATGGACATGCTGGGTGTTGTATTCCCTCTAGGGGGCAGTGTCAGGACATGCTGGGGGTTATAGTCCCTCTAGGGGGCAGTGAATGGACATGCTAGGAGTTGTAGTCCCTCTAGGGGGCAGTGTTGGGACATGCTGAAGGTTGTAGTCCTTCTAGGGGGCAGTGAATGGACATGCTAGGAGTTGTAGTCCCTGTAGGACTCCCGTGCCTCTCTCCTCCGCAAAGCCTTTTTATTAACCCCAAAAAACCTGTACACCAAGTGTAGTCAAAACAGCTTGTGGACCAAGTTTTGGAGGTACTGCTTTGTTTACATGCTTGAGGAATGGAATAATGTAAAATGTAAGCACTGTATTGTTTCTTATTACTTCCTGTCACCTGCTATAGTAACACTGCCATACTAGTGTGATCAGCATGTCTGCTACGGAGGTGCACTGGCTTTGATTTACTAAAGGCAGACTGTTCACTTTGCATTTTCTCCAGAGCTTAGTGAATGAGGTGAAGCTCTGCTGACTTCTATCGTCTCATCACATGCATGTGATTGTACATTCTTTGCAAAGGCAAACTTCACCGCATTCACTAAGCTCTGGGGCAAATTCCTTTCCTGTCTGCCATTAGTGAATCCACCTAATTGCTATCAGTTGCTTCATTCTTGCTGTTATCCAGATGCAGCTTTTCATTGTTTTATAGCTGTGGTGTGTCAGCTCACCCTGGCTGCTTCTCCTCAGTAATCTGTTGATCTCATGCTCCTGTTTTGTAATACAGGAACTGTATTCACCAACACACCTTGTAGGTTACTAGCTGCTTATGTACTTGGGAAAGCCTTATGTATCAAGGTGATAGTACAAACAATATTAAGATTTCCACCTATATTTTAAGTCGAGTTAGTGAGAGATCATGCAATAAGAGAAGAAGGTTCCCAGCACAGACACCAGAAGGCCCATGTGAGGATATCTCTGGAATCTGCCGACACAGATACAGGTGACTGCGTGTGTCTTGCATCTTATACAGCGCCCCAGGAGACTAGAAATGCACAGACTCGGGTTATGCAAATGTTCACCAGATTCTGCCGTCAAGAATTTTGTTCTGTTCTGCATAACAAGAGTACACTATGCTTTCATGTATGACTATTTCCCCCATCTAGCACCTATCAAGTGACCTATGTGTCCTTTTAAGGTAAATTGAGTAAATGCTCTGACTTTAGCACATCTACATGTTTTACTGCATTGGATTATCGGTTCATTTGATTGTACTTGCTATCTTGAATAACTTTAAATTCTATAGATAGTAGTATATATAGAATCATTTATAGGAGGGTCGGACTGGTGTTGTCTCACACAGAGAAGAATCCTGGCTCTTTAGCGGTCCATCACACCCCACCAAGAACTCTTACTCCTTGAGCAGCAGTTGAAGTGTTTGAGGTGATGGTGGTGGGGGTTGCCATGTCCAACCTCTGGTGAGCAGAGATTTTTCTTTGTACAAGAGATCTGCGCTCTGATTATGCTCTGTACTACAGGAACAAGGTATTTTTACACATGCTGAAGCACGCAGCTGTTTAACCACTTAAGCCCCGGACCAATATGCTGCTAAATGCCCAAAGGCGTTTTTACAATTCGGCACTGCGTCGCTTTAACAGACAATTGCGCGGTCGTGCGACGTGGCTCCCAAACAAAATTGACGTCCTTTTTTCCCCACAAATAGAGCTTTCTTTTGGTGGTATTTGATCACCTCTGCAGTTTTTATTTTTTGCGCTATAAACAAAAATAGAGCGACAATTTTGAAAAAAATGCACTATTTTTTACTTTTTGCTATAATAAATATCCCCCCAAAAAACATATATACATTTTTTTTTTCCTCAGTTTAGGCCGATACGTATTCTTCTACCTATTTTTGGTAAAAAAAATCGCAATAAGTGTTTATCGATTGGTTTGCGCAAAATTTATAGCGTTTACAAAATAGGGTATAGTTTTTTTTTTTTTTTTTTTTTTACTACTAATGGCGGCGATCAGCGATTTTTTTTCATGACTGCGGCATTATGGTGGACACTTCGGACAATTTTGACACATTTTTGGGACCATTGTAATTTTCACAGCAAAAAATGCATTTAAATTGCTTTCTTTATTGTGAAAATGACAGTTGCAGTTTGGGAGTTAACCACAGGGGGCGCTGTAGGAGTTAGTGTTCACTTTGTGTGTGTTTACAACTGTAGGGGCGTGTGGCTGTAGGACTGACGTCATCGACCGTGTCTCCCCTATAAAAGGGATCACTCGATTGATGCAGCCGCCACAGTGAAGCACGGGGAAGCCGTGTTTACATACGGCTCTCCCCGTTCTTCAGCTCCGGGGAGCGATCGCGACGTCCCGGATCGCTCCCCGCGGGAACCCGACCGCCGCATGTAGCGGGGGGATCCCGATCGGACCCCCGACCCGCGGAAAGGCAAGGACGTACCTGTACGCCCATTTGCCTGTACGTGCCATTCTGTGGACGTACATATACATGCGGCGGTCGGGAAGTGGTTAAAGAAAAAAGTAAAAAAGCCCTTTATTTGTTAATGTATATGTAGTCTGACTGCATTACAGTAATAAATAGAAAGCCAAAACGTTATGGGCAGAGTGGGGAAATATTAGAACCTCTTTCATTACTGTCTGTGCTGTGCAGATTTTCTCTCTATCTGTCTTGGTGACCATCATTACTGGGACGATACGTGATGTGAACATCAAGGCTAGATTAGATCACTTATTCTTTTATGCTGGCTATACACTATACGAAAAATCGTCCGAAATTCCGTCATTTAACCTAGGTTCACATTGGAGCGATTTATCATGCGATTTGAGAGATCAAATCGCATGACAAGTCGCAGCCTATTGGTGGCAATGGCACTGTTCCAATTGGTGCGCAACCGATTTTGCGGCGCCGCACCGATTTGCAAAAGTAGTTCCTGCACTACTTTTCCCGATTTCAGGTGCGATTTCTATGGACATCTGTGTATGAAGCCACACAAATGTCTATCAAGTAGCACCTGAAATCATGCTGACCTTGCTACTTTAAAATCGCGCTACTTCAAGTAAAGTACCACGATTTCAAAGTAGCATCAGTGTGAACCAGGGCTTAGGCCCCTTTCAGACTGGGGCGGGAACCGCGGTGGCGGTATAGCACCGCTAAAAATAGCGGCGCTATACCGCCGGGATTGCCGCGGGAATCGCCCGCTAGCGGTGCGGTATTAACCCCGCTATCGGCCGATAAAGGGTTAATACCGCCCGCAATGCGCCTCTATAGAGGCGCATTGCGGGCGGTATTGCCGCGGTTTCCTATTGTTTTCAATGGGAAGGAGCGGTATACATGCCGCTCCGCTCCTCTCACCGCTCCAAAGATGCTGCTGACAGGAGATTTTTTTTGTCTCCCGCCAGCGCATCGCCTCAGTGTGAAAGCCCTCGGGCTTTCACATTGAGTCTGCAGTAAAGGACTTTTTCAGGCGGGATAGCAGCGCTATTTTTAGCGCTGTACCGCCTGAAAAACTCCTCAATGTGAAAGGGGCCTAAGACAGTTAGTTTGTTTATTTGGGCACAAAATCGATAATCGTTGGGAGCTGAAAAGATGAAGGACAAGTTTGGAAATTCTCTGCTGAAGGAACGACAAAGGTTAATGTGTTTCCAGTCTGAACTGTTTACAGTAGGTATATGTAAAAAAAAAACTAACACAAAATGTATTCATTTATGTCCACGGATTGATTTATCGGTCATTACACAATGGCACTATCGTTTGCTCTCACAGCTGCATCTACGTTGTTTGGCCAGCATTAGACCGTTACTGTCCTGGAAACCAGTACACACTACTGTACTTGAAAGAGAAGTATGGCTTTTAAGACCCCTTTCACACTGGGGCCACCCATGCGATAGCGGTAAAACACTGCTCGTTTTAGCGGCACTTTACCGCTGTTTAAGCTGTGCTTTTTGGCCAAAGAATGGGTTACACACGCCCGTGTTGCGGCACTTCCAAAGCGCTGCCCATTCATTGCTATGGGAAGGGGTATTTTGGAAATGATGTATACAGCACTCCCAAACTGCCCCAAAGATGCTGCCTGCAGGACTTTTTCTAATGTCCCGCAAGTGCACCACCCTGGGGTGCAAGCACTTAGGCTTTTACATTCTGGTGGAATGGGAGGCACTTTACATGCAAAATTTCTAGCGCTAAAACGCCTGAAAACTGCCTCTGTGTGAAAGGGGTCTAAGACTGAGCGATCAATGACGCTGATTGCTCGGTTCTCAGTCTTTAATGAGCAGGGAGCGGTGACTGAGTCCTCTGTTTTTCCCCTCCTGCGCTCACTGGAGTGTTGGGCTGTGGAGGGGTGGGAGCAGCTGGCTCAGGCTCTCAGCAGCAGTCCAGGCATCTGGGTGGATCATGACTGTTAAGGTCGAGATTAACCCAGATCCTTGACTGGCTGAGTGACTACAGCTGACAGTGGGATTTAACCCGCTGTCGGCTGAAAATTGGTAGCAGGAGTGCAGAGCAAACAGCACTCCTGTGTTCTATAGGAGAGGTAGGGCCAAAAAAGCTTTGCCCATACTTCTCTAAGTATTTATTCCTATTAGACTCTAATGTATGATGTAGACCATTGGTCATATTTTACTCCAGCACTAAGCCATATTTTGTGAAATAACATCCACCTTATTGGCCATTTCTCCAGGTATTCAGTCGGTAAGAATACTAAGCACACCACATTTTCTTCTTGATACCTTCAAGGCATTCCTCTTATTATGTATGTATATCTTGGTTCCTCTTATTTGAAATCTGCCTTTTTTTTGCTTTTACAACTTCTGCCGCCTGTTCCATAAGTGTTAAAATAGCGGCATGGTTATTAGTGGGAATGGCCAATAGTGTCCCTGAATTTTGTTTTGAAAATGCGGTCAGTTTTGGTTCCAGTCCTTCTGCAGCTACCCGGTAACTGTGTATGAACAGTATGGACACATTGAACTAGAGTGCTATGGGTTGATGGAAATGCTTGGAATGGAGCCTTTAGAATGGTGCATCAGCAGAATCTGTGCCTTTTTATAATGATTCTTCAAGCAGAATTGAGCAGAGCTTCTCCATCATAGGCCTCGTACACATGACCGAGGAACTCGTTGTAAATGAAACATCGTTTTCCTCTACGGGTTCTTTGTTAGGCTTGTCGAGAATCTTGACAACCTTTCCTCACATACACACTGTCAAGACAAAATCTCGTCGTTCTCAAACGCGGTGACGTACAACACGTACAATGGCACTATAAAGGGGAAGTTCTATTCCATTGGCGCCACCCTTGGGGCTGCTTTTGCTAATCTCATGTTACTGCGTGTTAAGTAAAGGTTTGGTGAGAGACGATTCGCGCTTTTCAGTCTGTTACAGCGTGACGAATGTGCTATCTCCAATACAAACCCTACTTTTACCGAAGGCACGCTCCCATCTCATACTTTATTCTGAGCATGCGCAGGTTTCTAAGCATACACACAAACGTGTTTCTCGTCGTAAACCAGCCCGACGAGAAACACGACAAGGAAATTGAGACTCCCGACGAGGAAAAAGAGAACTTGTTCCACGACAGTTTTCTCAACGAAAAATATACACACAACCGTTTTCCTCTGCAAAAACGCTCTGCCACCAAGTTTCTTGATGGATTCTGTCGCGGAAAACGGTCGTGTGTACGAGGCCTTAGTTGAGTGGAAGGTTACATTGTGTAGACATGTTTGGTCTGTTTTTGCTCATTTGAACTCTTCATGAATCATTTCATAATCCAATCTTTGTATTTTCAGTCATTGTGTCTGAATAATAGTAATATAATTTCTTTCTTTATCATTTGACACTTTCAGTGTTCTTGCTAATAACCGACACTTACTATTGCTATCTATTGCTCTCACTGGTCTAGCTCATGCAACTCAGGGGAAGGGTGACATAAGTGTTGAAATTGACTGAAATTTAAAATTACACATTTTGGGTTTTTGACTAATATAGTATAATCTTTGGGGATTTGTTCCTGATAGCTAAAGTGTCATGTTAATCACTTTTTTTTTTTCTACAAAGAAAACGTAACCTTGTAATAGAACAGAAATCTAAAGGATGTTCCCTGTCATTCCTTATATAAAATGATTGAATACATTTTGCCTTTGTAGGCATGTCATGAGGCAAAAATGTATACAATGTAAAAACCACGCTCTGTCCAATCTCCTAGGTGGTCCCATACTACCCACAGTTAGAACACACAATAGGGAACACAGTTAACCCCTTGATCGCCCCTAGTGTTAACACCTTCCTTGCCAGTGACATTTACATATTATTAGTATTTTTTATTTTTTTTTACCAAAAATATATAGAAGAATTATACATATCAATCTAATGCCGCGTACACACGATCAGAAATTCAACAAGAAAGTCTGATGTGAGCTTTTGGTCAGAATTCCGACCGTGTGTATGCTCCATCAGACTTTTGCTGTGGGAATTTCTGCCAACAAAAAATTGAGAGCAGGTTCTCTATCTTTCGGAATATCCGCTCGTCTGTATGCAATTCCGACGTACAAAAAAAACAGACATGCTCAGAATCAAGCAGAAGAGCCGATCTGCCTATTGAACTTCATTGATCTCGGCTCGTCATACGTGTTGTACGCCACCGCGTTCTTGACGGTCGGAATTTCCGACAAGATTTGTGTGACCGTGTGTATCCAAGACAAATTTGAGCCAACATTCCGTCAGGAAAAATCCACGGTTTTCTTGTCAGAATTTCCGATCGTGTGTACGTGGCATAAAACTTTTTTTTTATTTTTTTAATTGGGATATTTACTATAGCAAAAACTAAAAGATATTGTGACCCCCAGGACAAGTGGCTTCCTCTGGGGACACTGCTTGAGGGGGAGGAGCCAGGAGCACTGGCGGGGGATCATAAAATAAAAGGATCAGAGCTGCTCTGTGCAAAAGCCCTGCACAGGGCAGGTAAATATAACAGGTCTTATAGGCCCCAATGCTACAGTCACATTTCTGTCTTCCCCCTCCTCCATTCACAGAACAAGTCCTAGAGCTTTGTGTTTTGTGAATGGTAAAATGGAGAGGAAGGCAGAAGTGTGACTGCAGTTCTGGATTCCAGATTGGATTGCTGAAGTGCAGCAGAAGCTGTAATCACACCTGCACAGAATAAGAATATTTGCGTAATGAAGAAGAAAGTGTATATTACAACAGGTGGCTTTAGAGGAAACTGAGGGCCAGATTCTCGTAGGAGCGCGTAACTTTGTGCGGGCGTAACGTATCTGATTTACGTTACGCCTCCGCAACTTAGACGGGCAAGTGCAGTATTCTCAAAGCACTTGCTCCCTAAGTTGCGGCGGCCGTAGCGTAAATCGTCCGGCGTAAGCCCACCTAATTCAAATGTGGGACAGGGGGGCGTTGTTTTATGTTAATGCTATGTGAACCGACGTGATTGACGTTTTTCACGAACGGCGCATGCGCCGTCCGTTTGGAAATCTCCCAGTGAGCTTTGCTCCTAATACGCCGCCAAGGACGTATTGGTTTTGACGTTGAACGTAAATTACGTCCAGCCCCATTCACGGAACGAGTTACGCAAACAACGTAAAATTTTCAAATTTCGTCGCGGGACGACAGCCGTACTTAACATTGGTACGCCACCATATAGCAGGGGTAAACTTTACGCCGGGAAAAGCCTAACGTAAATGGCTTAACTGTACTGCGTCGGCGGGCGTACGTTCGTGAATTTGCGTATCTAGCTGATTTACATATTTCGACTCGTAAATCAGCGTACACGCCCCCTAGCGGCCAGCGTAAATATGCAGTTACGATCCGACGGCGGTAAGAGACTTACGCCTGTCAGATCTAAGGGAAATCTATGCGTAACTGATTCTATGAATCAGGGCATAGATATGGACCGGCCGGACTCAGAGATACGACGGGTATCTGGAGATACGCCATCGTATCTCCTCTGAGAATTCTGACCCTGAATGTGCAACTAATTTAGCTCTGGTAAGTTTGTGTCTGGATTGGGCTTTAAAGTGGAATGTAAAGCCACTCTCATCCTTTCTAAACTACTGCCATTGTGCTGATCTATAAGGATAAAGACGCCTCCTGCATGTATCCTTACCCTGTCAAATGTCTCCCCTCTGTCTGTTATGAGAACTGGAAAACTGCAGATTCTGTGGGTGGATCTGTTGTCTGGAGCTCGGTGGATGGAGTCGTGATGTCAGTAGACTCCCCTCCCTCCCCCAATAAATAGATCCTGTTCCCTTAAAGCATGTAAAACAGCACAGTGCTTGTGCTGTGTAATTTGGCCCCCCCTTGTTTAACCTAAAATCTGTCTGATCCTGCCTGGTTCTGCCCCCCCGTAAACGATGACAGTTTATCAAGACTTCTGAGCCCTGACACTGTGGTCAGTTTATGTGCCTTTGCCATCCGCAGCTCTCTCTGCTCTCCCTGCCTGTCAGCTAGCCTGTGCCACTCTGCTCCCCGCCCCTTCCCTTCCTGCGGGTATAATATCTGTATAATTACCAAACCAATCCCCTCTGTCAGCTAACGATATGTGTCCTAGTGTCTGCTGAAAAAAAAAAATCAGATTTATACCTTGTATTAGATTGTCTCCAGGCGCTCACATGACTGCTCGGCTCTCTCCTCCTCTCCTCCCAGCTGACGTTGGCGGGAGTTCTCGTCCCCACCCGCTATAGCTGTCAGCAGGGGAGAGAAGAGAGCCGAGGAGTCACGTGAGTGCCAGGAGACGCTCTGATATAAGGTATAAATCTGCATTATTCTTTTTCAGCACAGACACTGGGGCACATACTGTTAGCTAACAGAGGGGATGGTATATTTATTATACAGTGGCTTCACAACCATTTTAAAGCTGATTTCCAGGTATGACTAATTTTGCATAGAATAATTGGTCCAGCATGGACCATTGTAAGAATGCATGTGCTGATCTCTGAGGAAGCTGGACCAATCTAACCATACCTGGAATTCACCTTTTAGGAATAATAACTTACATTTTGAATTTCTGATCGATATTGGAATCCACTCCAGGTATAAAATGCCATCTGACTAGGTTTAAAATGGAACTAAGGTCTCTCAATCAACATTAACTATTTTAGCACTAGTAACTACCGTAGATAGGAAGTAGATTGTATTTACTTGTTTTTAATTCATTTCTTCAGTTGCTTTCTGGTTTCTGACCCCCCCCCAAAAAAAAAATTAGATCCTGCTCCTTTAAAGCATGTTATATGACACAGTGATTGTCCTGTGTTATTTGGCCCTATGTAAAACCTGAAAAACCTGTCTGATCCTGACAGTTTTCACCCACCCCTCTGTAAACTGACCACCGTTGTATCATGACTGCTGAGACCAGGACACTGTGGTCAGTTTACGTGCCTCTGTCATCATCAGCCTTGCTATCTGCTCCTCCCTC
The DNA here is from genome assembly GCF_905171775.1 of Rana temporaria. Taxonomy (NCBI): domain Eukaryota; kingdom Metazoa; phylum Chordata; class Amphibia; order Anura; family Ranidae; genus Rana; species Rana temporaria. Next base: position 273,494,668 of record NC_053493.1, read on the forward strand.
CCCTCTCTGTCTGTGTGTGAGCCCGCCCTCCCCCATCCTGCTGCTCTCATAGCACTAACCTGTATACACCATCAGCACTGCCTCTATTCAGTGTCCCCCTCTGTGAATGATTGTTTTTAAATATAAATGCTGTAAAATACCTAATTTAAAAGCCAAGATTGCGATCACATGACCAGACCCAGCTCTCTCCTCCCCCCTCCTGACTGACATCAGCAGGGGAACCTTAGCCCCGCCCACGGATCTCTCGGGGGTTGGAAGGAGAAAGCTGGCCAGTCATTGTGAACGCAATTTTGGCAGTGAAATTAGGTGTTTGCGACATATCTTTTTATAAATCACACACAGAGGGGGGCACTACAATAGGAGGCAGTGTGCTGATGGTGTATACAGGTTAGAGTGGCTCAATGACTACTTTTAAATTAATACAATGAAATTGATGGCTCATATTTTGTTGTGGTGCTTGGATACAGTTGAGTTTAGCTTTAAGTACAAACTTGTTATGCTTTGTGCCCCTTTAATGGGAAAAGTGTGATCATGTATTTCATCTCATTTTCTGTGGAGGATAGACCGTATGAGGCTGTATTTCCCCCAATGTTATTTCTTTCTGCCCCTGAAAGTTTGGTAGACCGTACGTGGGCAGTATCTTTCTGTGTATCCTTTTGTATTGGTAGTAGTACTAATTAGTAACATTTGTGCAGAATGTAGGCCGATCTGTCTTCCTGTTTTATCTTCATATCAAAGAAGAAGAAAGGAAGTATGTAACGTAGGCGTTTACAGTTATAAGAGGTGTCTCGTTTTCTGCTTAGACACATTGGAGTGTCATTGTACCAGGCTGGCTGTATGACTGACTGGAATTGAGGAGTCATAGGGAGTAAAACATCATGACGTCATTAGGTAGTTCGATTGTTTGTTTTATTTTTATTTTTGCATAAATCTGTTTCAAATGAAGCTTTAGTTACATTTTAAATAGCCTGATGAACAAAATATTTCAGTATCAATTCTGAGGTACGAAGAAAGTAATAATGCTTCTTTTAAGGCCCCATTCATACTGAACATAGCGTTTTAGGCAGGAAAGTCACGCAATTTTACAGCGATTTTACGCATTTTGTTACCGCGTTTTTGCAGCGATTTTTGTACAGGTCAAAAGGTCACCAATGTAAAAAGCAGAAAAACGCCCAAATTGCCTAAAAAAAAATCACCAGAACTTGTCTTGTGCTTCAGGCGTTTTAGAGCTTCTGGCTTCAGGCATTTTGGAGTGGAGATGTGAACCATCTCCAATAGAGAATAATAGATTTTTCCCCTCCAGCATCTTGTAGCTTCAGGCTTCAAGCTACAAAACGCTCAGGTGTGAATGGGGTCTTACTGTCGGATTGACATGCTGAGATGTCATCCAAGCATATCACTGACCATTTTCTCCTACAGTCACAGTGTGGAGCAATGCTTGGAAATATAAATTGCCGTGGGCTAGTAGGCAAGTTTTTTTTTTTTTTGTGACCAGAATAACTACAAATGGACAGATATCTCTAAGGCTTCGTACACCCGACCGGTTTCCTCGGCAGAATCCATCAAGAAACTTGGTGGCAGAGCTTTTTTGCCGAGGAAACCGGTCGTGTGTACATTTTTCATCGAGGAAACTGTCGAGGAACCGGACGAGCAAAAAAAAGAGCAAGTTCTCTTTTTCCTCGACGGGAGTCTCAATTTGCTCGTCGTGTTCCTCGACGGGCTGGTTTTCGACGAGAAACTCGAGCGTGTGTATACTAAGAAACCTGCGCTTGCTCAGAATAAAGTATGAGACGGGAGTAAAAGTAGCATTTGTAATGGAGATAACACATTTTTCAAGCTGTAACTGACTGAAAAGTGCAAATGTCTCTTACCAAACTTTTAGGCCCCTTTCAGACGTCCGCTCTGCCTGTCCATTATTACAAGTCCGTTAACGGACTTGTAATACATCCCTATGGGATCGCGTCCGTTAGCGGATGGAGCATCCGCTAGCGTCTGCGTCCGTCGGGATCCGGTTTTCGGACGGAAGAAAACCCTATTTTTCTTCCGTCCGGCGGAACGGAACTGATGCAGACGGACAGACGGTCCGTCTGCATCCGGTTCCCCAAAGGGCAGAGCGGAGCTCAGACAGGGCGGTCCCTATCCGCCGACAGCTCAGTGGGGATCCCCGCTGAGCCGACGGAGACACACGGAGCGGAAACCCAGAAACGGTCCGCTCCGTGTGAAAGAGCCCTTACTTAACACGCAAACACATGAGATTAGCAAAAGCAGCCCCAAGGGTTGTGCCAGTGGAATCGAACTTCCCCTGCCGTTGTATGTGTTGTACGTCACTGCGTTTGAGAACGAGGAGATTTTGTCTTGACCGTGTGTACGCAAAGCAAGCTTGTCGAGTTCCTCGACAAGCCTAACAAGGAACGCGACGAGGAAAACGATGTGTTTCGCCCGACGAGTTCCTCGGTCGTGTGTACGAGGCTTCAGGCCTGATTCACACTTATGCATTTTTTTGTTCTTTTTGCATTTTAGCAGATTTGCACTACAGTCCATTTAACATGGTTTCCTATGGAACACGTTCTGTAGTGCAAATCTGCACAATGCAAAAAAGCACAAAAAACACATAAGTGTGAATCAGACCTAAGGGGGTTATTGGGAACAATTAAACAAAAATGAGAAAATCTGCAGTTTTGCATTTGAAGGAAAAGATCCAGTAATTGTTTGCTTTTGGCAAGGGTTGTTGCATGTGTGCACCTACAGTGCATTTAAAGCAGCGTTTAGTAAAGTCTAGTGCAGATGTGCATTCAGTGATGATTCTATCTGAACCTTGCAGGTTTAGGAGATACCCAGGGTAGCTACAGGCAAGCCTTAATATAGGCTTACCTGTAGCATAAACTTGTTATAATGGGTTTACAATGGGTAGAAGTAAAAAAAACACTTGATTACCCCCATCAGTACAATCCGTGTCCCCTGCTGCAGTTTTGTATTCTGCCAGTGGGGAGGGGGGGGGGGCGCATGGAGCATTCCTTCTCTCTCTCCCTCCTTTCAGGACATGGTGGCAGGAGTGGGAACTATTGGCTCCTGCTTCTGTCAACAGCCTGTGAGGAGGTGGTGGGGCCAAGCCACGCTGTATGTGTCAATGGACACACAAAGCTCTGATCAGGATTGGGCCCACATAAATGCCCTAATAGCAAACAACTTGCTATTGGGTCGCACGGAAAGGGGGGAGGAGCCAGGGGCGCCTGCGGGGGACCCTAGAGGAGGACGGCCAGGGCCGATCTGTGCAAACCCATTGCACAGAGCAGGTAAGTCTGACATGTTTGTGATTTTATTTTTTTCATTGACGATCACTTTAAATTATAGTTGTTTTGTATAAATATCTTTTTTAAGTGTGCTGGCTCTTTAAGAGGACATGGCTTTTAGTATTTTGTTTACTTGTATTAAGCTGCTTTATCTTGCCCCAGTATTTATTTTTTTATACGCTGTTGTCATATTACATTGTTCTCTTGTTACCTGCTAAAATCTTTATATATTACAAGGGTAGTAAACGTCATCTGAGTCATATGAATGTCACATCCTGTGGTTTGGTTACTCAGATTTTCTTATGTGTCACTTCAAATGTAAATAGGTGTGTGGAATTTACAGTGATCTAAAATTATTAATGGTCCAGGTGTTGTTTACCAACCAGAGCAAGGTTAAACCTTCCACTTCATAAACGGGAACCAATCTCTTTGCGTTCCTTGTAAGTTTACTTCCCTTAAGAATGAAGATGACGTTTTGAAATGCATATAGAGTATACAGCCTATCTATGGAGGGAATATTCTGAGAGTCCCTTTTTCCTACCTGCTTGCAGAAGAGTTATTCCCAAACACACCTTCAGTAGGTTCCTTGCTATCTGTCCATTATGGAATGCCTGCATGAAAGTTTCAGTACTAAGTTGTCCCTTGCAGCCGCCAGCCATATACAAGCTTTTCTTGATGTTTGGGTCTATCTTTGGGAGAGCCAAAACCTACTACATGGTGATCAGTTCCAACTGGTCATCAGGAAAGGGGTCCACCAGGCCTCTTTTAACTAGGTGGAGCAGATTGTTTGCTCCTATCTGGAGCCCTGGGGGGGGGGGGGCAGAAAAGGGTCCTTCCTCTTCGAGAGGGGACAATAGGACACAATCTAGTGCACCTTTTTGTGTGTGTTCACATGCACTATTTTGGGTCACTTTCAGTGGTGGGCTGTGCATTGTGCCACCCCCCTATACCTGACGCAGCCTCTCTATCCATGTCCCTGGCCCCTTTCAGGAGGCATGGACTCCTGTGGGAGTTTTTATTTTATTTTATTTTTTAAGCACCTGATTAGAGGCAGAGGCTCTAATAGGCTTCAAAAAAGGGTGGACTCGGGAAGCAGAGAGTGTGCGTCCTGATCCCACACAATTGTGTGACCATAGTGACTGAATTTTCACTATTTTCACACCACAGTGCCTCCCCGCCAATCCATTCAGTACACATTTCACTCCGTTTCTGTGAGGCCACTGGAGACGAGGATCACACCCACACTCTTGTTTATGTTCTTTTTATTCCACAGGTTGATTGAGAGATATATACATATACATATATATATCTCAATCAATCAATTTTACAGTTTTTATTATGTGGTGATTTGTAAAGGGGAGGTCTCTGAAAGGTTATTGGCTTTCTTTATGGAATAATACGCTATGGGGGGGGGGGGGCTGGATTTGCTAAATATGGAAAGTGCTAAATATGGTGCCCCTCTGCATAAAAATCTAATTGTCTTCCAGGTTTTATTTTCAAAGCTTAAAGCGGACCTCCAGCCTCCTTCAGAAAAAAAATAAGTCAGCAGCTACAAATACTGTAGCTGCTGATTTTATATTAATATTGATTGGGCCGAGTCCTTCTGTCTGTGTCACTGGATGCAGCAGCAGGACTCGGAGGCGCACCCCCCATGGAATGCGGCTCTCCGTGGGGGCCCTTGATACAGGGAGGAGCCAGGAGTGCTGCTGGGGGACCCCAGAAGAGAAGGAACAGAGACACTGTGCAAAACCCTTGCACTGAGGAGATAAGTATGACATGTTTAAAAAAAAAAAAAAAAAAAAAAAAAACCTTTACAACCACTTCAAGGGCCCTTTCACACGGAAGTGTCCGTGTACGGGCTCCGCTTTGCTAAGAAGGGATCGCTCCGTCGATCCCCGCTGAGCAGGCAGATGACAGGTCAGTCTCTGCACAGGGACCAACCTGTCGGAACGCTGCTCTCCTCTATGGGGGATCGGATGAAGATGGACCATAGCGTCTTCCTTCATCCGATCCGCCTGACGGTTGGAAAATAGGGTTTCCATCCGTCAGACTTTAGCAGGTCGGAGCAGGTCGGATGTCAGCGGACATGTCACCGCTGACATCCGTCGCTCCATAGACCTGTATGGAGCGCCCATTGACAGGTGGACCTGAACGGTCAGCATGTGTGAAAGGGGCATAAAGAGTAACTCCACTTTTGTTGAGAACAAACATTCCCCTCTGGGTGATCTATGTACATTGCAAGAACAACCTTTGTTGCAGATTCCTACCTTTTTGTTATTCAAAAGTAATCCCTGTATGTTCCTCTGAGCCTCAGGCCTCGTACACATGACCGAGGAACTCGTCGGAAAAGACACATCATTGTCCTCGTCGAGTTCCTTGTTAGGCTTGTCGAGGAAATCGACAAGCTTGCTTTGTGTACACACAGTCAAGACAAAATCTCCTTGTTCTCAAACGCGGTGACGTACAACACATACAACGGCAGGGGAAGTTCGATTCCACTGGCACAACTCTTGGGGCTGTTTTTGCTAATTTCATGTGTTTGCATGTTAAATAAAAGTTTGGTAAGAGACGATTTGCACTTTTCAGTCTGTTACAGCTTGAAAAATGTGTTATCTCCATTACAAATGCTACTTTTACTCCCGTCTCATACTTTATTCTGAGCAAGCGCGGGTTTCTTAGCATACACACGCTCAAATTTCTCGCCGAAAACCAGCCCGATGAGGAACACGACGAGCAAATTAAGACTCCCGTCGAGGAAAAAGAGAACTTGCTCTCTTTTTGACCCGTCGAGTTCCTCGACAGTTTCCTCGATGAAAAACTTACACATGACCGGTTTCCTCGGCAAAAAAGCTCTCCCACCAAGTTTCTTGATGGATTCTGCCGAGGAAACCGGTCGTGTGTATGAGGCCTTCGTGATGAGTGGGTCTTATAGGCGTGGTTTCATAATTATCTATCAGGTGCGCACCTGCAGGTCACTAATGAGGAAAGCTGCTGGGCCTGCATCCCTTTAGACGTGTTCCTACTGGGAGTGTCTCGCCAAAAATTACATTTTTTGTTGCAGGGGATGCCTGAAATCTGACTTGTATCTTAGGCAGACTTCTGGGAAAATTGGTGAGCCAATCACACAAGCAGGAAATTATGTTTCTGGGGGTGGTCAGTACACACTGAAAATTACAGTGGCTGCAGATTGAAAAGGAAAGGTAATTTTTATTAACATTCAATTACAATGTGACTTTTATGGCAAGTATATATGCTATGTTATTTTGTCTTTATTTGCTATTTTTTTTCCCATGAAAGTGGAGTTACCCTTTTTTGCTTTCTCTTCTCTATTCCCACAATGTGTGGCCTATGAATCTGTATTAACCACTTAAGCCCCGGACCAATATGCTGGCTAAAGACCCAAGGGGTTTTTACAGTTCGGGACTGCGTCGCTTTAACAGACAATTGCGCGGTCGTGCGACGTGGCTCCCAAACAAAATTGGCGTCCTTTTTTCCCCACAAATAGAGCTTTCTTTTGGTGGTATTTGATCACCTCTGCGGTTTTTATTTTTTGCGCTATAAACAAAAATAGAGCGACAATTTAAAAAAAAATGCAATATTTTTTACTTTTTGCTGTAATAAATATCCCCCAAAAACATATATGTAAAAAAAAATTTTCCTCAGTTTAGGCCGATACGTATTCTTATACCTATTTTTGGTAAAAAAATCGCAATAATCGTTTATCGGTTGGTTTGCGCAAAATTTATAGCGTTTACAAAATAGGGGATAGTTTTTTTGCATTTTTATTTTTTTAATTTTTTTTACTAGTAATGGCGGCGATCAGCGATTTTTTTTTTGACTGCGACATTATGGCGGACACTTCGGACAATTTTGACACATTTTTGGGACAATTGTCATTTTCACAGCAAAAAATGCATTTAAATTGCATTCTTTATTGTGAAAATGACAGTTGCAGTTTGGGAGTTAACCACAGGGGGCGCTGTAGGAGTTAGGGTTTACTTTGTGTGTGTTTACTAGTGTAGGGGGGTGTGGCTGTAGGAATGACGTCATCGATCGTGTCTTCCCTATAAAGGGAATGACGCGATCGATGCGCCGACACAGTGAAGCACGGGGAAGCCGTGTTTACACACGGCTCTCCCCGTTCTTCAGCTCCGGGGAGCGATCGCGACGGAGCGGCTAAAAACAAATAGCCGCGCCGTCGTCCCGGATCGCTCCCCGAGCGGACCCGACCTCCGCATGTACCGGGGGGGGGGGGTCCCGATCGGACCCCCCACCCACGTCTAGCAGAGGACGTACAGGTACGTGGATGTGCCTGTCCGTGCCATTCTGCCGACGTAAATGTACATGAGGAGGTCGGGAACTGGTAAAGGCCATCTTTGGGCTTCTTTATTTCTACTGTTTAGTGCTCTCTGATTCACACCTATGCATTTTTAATGCTTTTTGCATTCTGCAGATTTGTACCACAGTCCATTTAACATGGTTTCCTATGGTCTACGTTCTGTAGTGCAAATCTTCAAAATGTAAAAAGCACAAAAAATGCATAGGTGTGAACCAGGCCTAAAACAAGTATTTGTGAACACACTGCATTGAGCCAAGGTTCACACTGCTGAGGGTTAGAAATCGTGCAAGATCAACTGAACTCGCACGATTTCAAACCGGCAATGCAGTCTGACTTTGGGGGCGATTTGACCGACATCTGTGCAGATGTCTATTCAAATCCCTCCCGAAGTCCCCAAAAGTAGCACAGGAACTACTTTTGGGAATCAGTGTAGCGCCGCAAGATCTGCGCTGCATCGATTTGGATGGTGCCATTGCTGGCAATAGTCGCCTATTTGGCATGCAATTTGACATGTCAAATCGCATGCCAAATCGGCCCAATGTGAACGTGGGGCTGAAGGCAGTCTTAATACAGCAAGTAGAAAACATGGCTCAAAAATACATGAAGTCAAACTATAGTTAAACCTTTTTTTTTTTTTTTTGGATAGAGTAAGCAATCACTGTGTGACATAATCCTGTGTGACATAATCCTGCCCACTGTCTGCCTGCTGTGTCAGTGTAAAGCCGCTGATGAGGAAAAATACCCAATGTGTTTGTAAATAAGCCTGCCACACACTCATCATAGGAGATACAGGCATGTCGTGCGTTAGCATGGTGTACTGTAACTCCCAGCAGTGATCACTGTAACACAAACTGACCATGGCTGCATGCATCCGCTTCCATGCTTGTCATAGACAGTTTGAAACAGGAACACAGAAGAACTTGCAGGGTCGCCAGGACTTTTAAAGTGGGCAGTTTGAAAGCCTGCTCACTAATTTTAAAAAACAAACCTTGCAAATGTAAATGAAATACTAGGTTTGCTTTCACTACACCTTCTGTGGTCTACCACGGAACAAACCTATATTTTTATTGTTTAAAATGCTCCGATTAAACTTCTACACCATTCCACCCACTCATCAAATACTTCTTACTATTGCATACACAAAGTAATGTCTTAACAAAATCCACTATCTTAGTTAATCTTCAAAAAATTATTGGAAGATCTTATCACCCAAAAAAAACATATTTCTGATATATCTGTTGCACCATGAAAAAGTATATTTGATGTCTGTAGATGTAGAGATGTTAGGGTGGGCTTATCCTTTAAACTATATTAAGTAGTTATTAAAGTGTTTTTTAACCCAAATATGCAAAGCACTGCCAGCCGCTCTGCTACAGGCAGGCATAGCACACTGTATAGGTATGTCTTTTATAAAAACGAGGCATGAAAATACCCTTTTAGAGCAATCTTCAGGTTGGTCACGTGACTCGCGACCGTTGTACAGCTCCGATACATGGCTACAGCAGGAGGGGCCGAGATCTCCCTCTGACATCAGATAGGGAGGTCACATGGCTGCTCAGCCCCTCCTGCAGTAGCCCTGGATCGCGCTAAAACTGTATTTGCATGGCTTCTTTTAAATAAAAGACTTATGCCACGTACACACGACCGTTTTTCAGGATGCAAAAAATTACGTTTTTGACCGTGTGTGGGCTCCAGTGCATTTTTCACGACGTAAAAAAAATGGCCATTAAAAATTTAGAACGTGCTCTAAATTTTCACATGGTTTTTAAAGTTGTCATTTTTAACATTGTAAAAAATGGTCGTGTGTGGACTTTAACGACGTGAAAAAAACGTGCATGCTCAGAAGCAAATTATGAGACGGGAGCGCTCGTTCTGGTAAAACTAGCGTTCGTAATGGAGATAGCACATTCGTCGCGCTGTAACAGACTGAAAAGCGTGAATCGTCTCTCACCAAACTTTTACTAACACGAAATCAGCAAAAGCAGCCCCAAGGGTGGCGCCATTCGAACGGAACTTCCCCTTTATAGTGCTGTCGTACATGTTGTACGTCACCGCGCTTTGATAGAGCATTTTTTCTCACGATCGTGTGTAGGCAAGGCCGGCTTAACAATAATCGGGTTGAAAAAAACGTTTTTTTCTAGACCATTAAAATTGGTCGTGTGTACGCGGCATTATACAGAGTGCTATGCCTAACTATATTAGAAGGGCTGGCAGTGACCTTTTGTTTTTACTAATAGGGGCGGGAGGGGGACAGAGACACTGAACACTGAGCTGACAGGCAGGGCGGGAGGGGGTGAGGAGACCTGTGGATGATGGAGGGACGTACGCTGACCACGGTGGCTGAGCCCTGATAATTGTAGTCAGTGCAGAGAGGGGGACACAGGAAGTGGCAGGATCAGCCAGGTTTATTATAGTTTAGTGGAGAGCAGATTACACAGCACAAGCTGTTTAATTTGCTTTTACCACTTCAACCAACTGACGTACAGGTACCTGATTTGGTGTTTAGTGGTTATACCCGGGTGATGCCTGTGTTCTATCAGATACCCGCTACCCATCACAAAGCTGCTACCTGGCCTACTGCGCATTTGCAATGCGCAGACGAAGTGACGTTGCCTCTCTGCCATTTTGGTACACCTGCGCTGGTCCACAGTAAGCCTGGAGTTAGAAGTCAGCAAGCGGACATCTTTTATATACCCTCCGGCGTCTTGCTTTTCAGAGTTATTTTTAACAGTAAACTCAGCTTATATAGTGAAATGCAGCATTTAGAAGTCCATAACACTGTTTTGATGTTACATTTTAAAGTAGCTGCAAGCCTGCTGATCTCACAGGTTTGCTGATGTGACCGAACACCGCTACTTTTAACATTAAACATCAAAACAGTGTCAGGCCTCGTACACACGGCCGAGGAACTCGACGTGCCAAACACATCGAGTTCCTCGGCGAGTTCAGGGATGAAGCCGCCGAGGAGCTTGGCGGGCCGCCTTCTCCCATAGAACAACGAGAAAATAGAGAACATGTTCTCTATTTTCTCGACGAGTTCCTCGGCGGCTCCATCGGGCCAAAAGTGTACAGACAACAGAGTTTCTCGGCAGAATTCGGCTCTGACCGAGTTTCTCGCTGAATTCTGCCGAGAAACTCTGTCGTGTGTACGAGGCCTCACGGACTGGTACTGTGACACACTGAAGCAGAGCGTGATCCCCTCTCCTCAGAGACTGGGCCGCAGGGCAGTATTCCAACATGATAACGACCCCAAACACGCCTCCAAGACGACCCCTGCCTTGCTAAAGAAGCTGAGGGTAAAGGGGATGGACTGGCCAAGCATGTCTCCAGACCTAAACCCTATTGAGCATCTGTGGGGTGTCCTCAAATGGAAGGTGGAGGAGCACAAGGGCTCTAACTTTCACCAGCTCTGTGATGTCATCATGGAGGACGGGAAGAGGAATCCAGTGGCAACCTGTGAAGCTCTGGTGAACTCCATGCCCACAAGGGTTAAGGCAGTGCTGGAAAATAATGGTGGCCACACAAAATATTAACACTTTGGGCTAAATTTTTATTTTTTTCACCTAGGGGTGTACTCACTTTTGTTGCCAGCAGTTTTTGACATTAATGGCTGTGTGTTGCGTTATTTTTAGAGGACAGCAAATTTTAAACTGTTATACAAGCTGTACACTCACTACTTTACATTGTAGCAAAGTGTCATTTCTTCAGTGTTGCCACATGAAATAATTAAATATTTACAAAAATGTGAGTGGTGTACTCACTTTTGTGAGATACTGTATAGTGACACTTCTCTAGGATTAGTGGCCACTTAGATATTTCCTGTTGGTCCTCACTGACTAGCATGTGATTGGAAAGTCTTATGCCCTGTACACACGATCACTTTTTGTGATGAAATAAAATTACATTTTTAAAAATGTCATTTAAATGATCGTGTGTGGGCAAAATATAATTTTATGTCTCTGAAAAATGAAAAAAAAAAAAAAAAAATTCGAACATGCTTGAATTTTTTAAATGTCATTTTTTGTGTCATAAAAAATGATCGTGTGTGGGCAAAATGACGTTTTAAACCGCACATGCCCAGAAGCAAGTTATGAGACGGAGAGGTAAAACTACCATTCATAATGGAGTAAGCACATTCATCACGCTGTAACAGACAAAAAAGCGTGAATTGTCTTTACGAACAAGTAACCAGCTAAAAGCAGCCTCAAGGCGAATAGAACTTCCCCTTTAGAGTGCCGTCACTTTGTTCATCATTTTCAAAACAATGGTGTGTGGGCTACATCATTTTAATGATGAAGTTGGAAAAATTACATTTTTTTTCATGATAAAAATTACATTTTTTTTTCATCACAAAAGTGATCGTGTGTACAGGGCATTATTCCTGTACACACAAGCGGAATTCGCGTCAGAAAAATCTTGGATGGTTTTTCCGACGGAATTCCGTTCAAGCCTGCCTTGCATACCCACCGTCACACAAAAGTTTGTGAAACTGTTGATGGCCAAGAACCGCGGGGTGACGTAAAGACTATGACGAGCCGAGGAAAATTAAGTTCTATGCTTCGAGCATGTGTCGGAATTTAGCGCGTCGGGTTTTGTACACACACGATTGGAAATTCCGATTGGATTTTTTCCCCGACGGAAAATCGAGAACCTGCTCTCTATCTTTTGCAGCAAGTTTTTCTGTTGGAAAAAGTCCAATGGACCATACACACGGTCGGGATTTCCCGACAAAATGCTCTCATCTGAGGCCCGTAACACGACAGAGGAACTCGACGTGCTTTGGCACGTCGAGTTCCTCGTCGAGTTTTGGGATGAAGCCGCCGAGGAGCTCGGCGGGCCGGCTTCTCCCATAGAAGAACGAGGACCAACGAGAAAATAGAGAACATGTTCTCTATTTTCTCGTCGAGTTCCTCGGCGGCTCCATCGAGCCAAAACTGTACAGACGACAGAGATTCTCGGCAGAATCCTGGTTTTGACGAGTTCTCGTGAATTCTGCCGAGAATCTCTGTCGTGTGTACGAGCCTGACTTTTTCCGAGGGGAAAACCGATCATGTGTGCGTGGCATTATATTCTCTGATGTAAGGTTTGTGTTCCCCGTTATCCCCCCTGCTCTAGTGTTTATCTTCTTGTATCACTGGCATCTAGCACTTTTAGGGCCATATCCCACTGGCGCTTATTAGATTTTATATCTAGATAGATGATTAGATTGTATATCTGTATCCTTTTTTCTTCAGTTTTTCTCCCTCTGTATGTATTCTCCATTGGCCAGTGTTTTTTCTGCCTAGTGACATGTGTAGTGCTTGGCATCTTGTGGCATCTTGTGGTGTATCCAGTATGTTTCTACCCTGAACAATCCTGGCTGGGCAGTCATAGGGGCCATGGTGATTTGCTGGGAAGACTGCTTATGCTTTCTTCCTAGACAGTGCTTTATTCTCCTCTCTTCATATCAACATGAAATGTTTGGCATTTGCCACCGGCTCCTAGCTTAGACTGCCCAGCGCCTGAATTGTGAATTATTTTGTCAACTTCAATAACTTGAAAGTAGTCTGTTTATTGGCAGAGAGTATTCTTGTTATCAGAAACTTGATTATAATGGAAATATACAAACTACAGTTAGCAAAGTTTGGTCAGCAGGGAGGAATATAATAACAATAATTAACCCCTTCCATACAGAGCATTTCACCTCCTTCCTGCCCAGACCAATTTTAGTTTTCAGCGCTGTTGCAATTTAAATGACAATTGCGCAGTCATGCAACACTGTACCCAAATTAAATCTTTGTTTCCCCCCCCCCACAAATAGAGCTTCGTTTGGTGGGTATTTGATCATCTCTGCGGTTTTTATTTTTTGCGCTATAAACAAAAGAAGAGCGACAATTTTGAAAAAACACTATATTTTTTACTTTTTGATTTATAAATATCAAATTTTTCCTCAGTTTAGAGTGATACGTATTCTACATATTTTTGGTATAAAAAAAAAAAAATCGCAATAAGCGTATATTGATTGGTTTGCACAAAGGTTATAGCGTCTACAAAATAGGGGATAGTGTTTTTTTTTTTTATACTAGTAATGGCGGCGATCTGCGATTTTATTGTGACCGTGACATTGCGGCGGACACATCGGACACTTTTGACAAGTTTTTGGGACCATTTACATTTATACAGTGATTAGTGCTAAAAAAAAATGCACTGATTACTGTGTAAATGTGACTGGCAGGGAAGGGGTTAACACTAGGGGGCAGCGAAGGGGTTAATATGTTCCCTGGGAGTGATTCTAACTGTAGGGGGGAGGGGACTCACAAGGGGAGGAGACCAATCTGTGTTCCTCTGTACTGGGAACACACATCGGTCTCCTCACCGCTGACAGGAGGTGGATCTGTGCGTTTACACACACAGATCCACACTCCTGCAGTGATTGCCGGCAATCGCTGGGGTGCCTGGCGGACATCGAGGCCGCCGGGCACGCGCACCGGGTCGTGAGCTTTGCCGCGGGCATGCGTGCGCGCCCCCTAGTGGCCGCGATGCAAAGGACGTCATATGACGTCCACTCTGAGGAACAGACAATTCCTGCCGACGTTATATTATTATGGCTCGGTAGGGAACTGGTTAAAGGGCAAATCCTAGTCAGAAAGAAAAAGTGTAAATGTAAAGCGGTATTAAAGCCAAAAGCAAACATTTATTATATTGCAGCTTACTAATTCTTAGAGGTTGTGGCTGCATTCGTTCTTTCTTTTTTTAAGGCTTGCTTTCTCCTATTTATTTTTTTTAGGAACAAATTGCCTTGCAGATTAGCAGTTGGAGGATGAAGACAAACCTTTAACACTGACTTACAATGATCTGCTTTATTTATTATATAAGAACCTTTATCCCAAAGGGGAAAAAACGGTTGTAACTGCCTATAACGTGTTAGCTGGAGTTTGCCTTCATTTGTTAGTGTATCTAAATCTGCTAGAACATTTACCCCTGCAGCGTCGTCCTGGGAAGCCGTGGTTATGCTACCTTGCCTCTGTATACAGTAAATGGACCCATATTTTACCAAGGGTGTCCTTGGAAATTTGATATGGTGTGGCTCCTGTGGACATCAGGGTTGTACTGTCCAGACCTCTTTATCTCACATGTGTGAGGAAGGGTAATCTGTTAGTTGCTATACTCTCCTGCCCCTAGCATCCCTTTGTCTCTCCCTTTCTTGTCTTTCCCACCTCCCCCCTTTGTTTTTTTTTTTGCTGCTTATTTATTTATCAATGCTGCTATGCCTTGCTGGACTATGTATGTTTGGATATAGTCTTTGGGGTTGATTTACTAAGGGGAAAGCCACTCTGCATTACAACTGCACTGTAAGTGCAGTCGCTGTAAATCGGAGGGGAAGCTCTGAAATGAGGGGAGGCTCTGCTGATTTTATCATCCAATCATGTGCAAGCAAAAATGCTGTTTTTTATTTTCCTTGCATGTCCCCCTCAGATCTACAGCGACTGCACTTCCAAGTGCACTTGTGCACAGTGGATTTGCCTTTCGTAAATAACCCCCTTTGTCGTCTATATTTTATATATTTTTTTTTTCATTGTGCCGTGTCAAGTTGTTTTTGGTTCTTCCATATATTGCTTAAAGCAGAACTTCAGTATTTTTTTTCATGTTTCCATCTATTAAATCTTCTGCCCTTGTTGTTTTCATTTTGGATAGTAAAACATTTTTTATTACAAACGATGGGCCAGATTCACAGAAAAAGTACGCCGGAGTATCTGCGTCGGGTATGCAAATTAGGTGTTTACGGCGATCCACGAAGGTACGCGCGTTCGTCGCATTCTCTTACGTCGTCGCTAGGCGGTTTTTCCCGTCGCAAACTTAAGCCTGCTATTTCATGGCTTAGATTTAGACCAGCCATGTTAAAGTATGGCCGTCGTTCCCGCGTCGAATTTCAATTTTTTTTTCGTGTAAGACGTCCAGGAATACGAAAGGACGTAACGCACGTCGCCGTTCAAAAAACACGTCGGGGCGCTGTAATTTCGCGCAAAGCACGGCGGGAAATTTCCTAACGGAGCATGCGCAGAACGTTCGGCGCGGGAACGCGCCTAATTTAAATGGTACACGCCCCATTTGAATTAGGCGGGCTTGCACTGGACGGCTTTACGCTACGCCGCCGCAAGTTTACACGCAAGTGCTTTGTAAATCAAGCACTTGTGGCGGAGTAACGTAAAGGGGATACGTTACGCCGCCGTAATTGTTCGTGAATCTGGCCCTATGTGAGCAGACTGCAGTTCCTCTCTAAATACTTCAGGAAAGCACTCCAGATTAACCTCCCTGGCGGTATGATTATTTCAGATTTTAGGTGCTGAAAGCGGTACCATTATTTTTGCATAGAAATTTGACGTTTTATATTGTAGGCCTGTAATTCTTAGGAATAACTCACTTAAATCTGTCCAAACAAGAGTCTAGTAGACATCTCGGGTATGATAAAGTTTGAAACACAAAATTATAATATAATAAATAATTATAACAAATAATAATAATATAATAATAAAAATGTATTAATAATGTAATCAAATCAAAAAACACTGAAAATTGCTCAGGTGCAGAATTAACGCTGTCATTACTTTCAGGCCTGGTTCACACTGGTGCGTTTTACATGCGATTTGGCATGTCAAATTGCATGTCAAAACGGCAGTATTTGCCGCAAATTGCCGACAATTTCACCGTCCTAATCGGTGCGACGCCGCATATGCGGCGCTGCACTGATTTCAAAAAGTAGTTTCTGTACTACTTTTTGCGATTTCGGCCGCAATTTACATTGACATATGTGCAGAAACCTGCACAGATGTCTCTATAATGGCGTCCGAAATCGGGACTGCCAGCAGGAGTGAAATCGTGCGTGTTCAGCTGAACTCACACGGCTTCACTCCCGCAGCCCAGTGTGAACCTCGGCTCAGTGTTTGACAAATTTCCCCACAAATCGCTATCATTCAATTCTGCAAGTGATTCTAATTTATTATCTCTGTTTTCTAGCTGCTCTAAACCGCTTTTGACGTAAACGGACACTTTTTGGTTGCTATGGACAATCTCCAGTTTACAGGCAGAAAGAACAGTATTTATAATATAAAAGTGCATGCAGGACACTGGGCAGACCACTAGGGACAAAGGGAATGTGAAATCATTTAATACAGTACTGTAATCTGTAAGATTACAGTGTACTGTATGTATACTGTGTTTTTAACTTTTTGAATCTGGCGCTGAATTCCGCCCCTGTGCGTCGCAAAGCTCGCAGGGAACGGAGCTCGGCGCTGTAAATCGAGCGGAGGAGTTACGGCTCGCACACACAGCGGGGAGACATCGCAGGATCCAGGGGACAGGGTAAGTTACTTTGCCTGTATCCTGAAATGCGATCCCGAGTTTGGCTCGGGGGTTACAGTTTTTTGTATGTAAAATTCACCCCGAGCCACACTCGGGATTACTGCTAAGAAGGATAACAAAGCTGCTGCCCAAAGGTGCTCATTCATCCAGAGTGGGGACACTCTAATACATGAAGTGTGTTACTGGCCAGATCAGTGGGAAAAGCCTAAAAAAAAAAAAGAAAACAAATGCAGTCCCCATATCTGATTGGTATACAATATATAATACATTTTTGGTTTTGGGTTCATAGCCGCTTTAAAATGACCATTATGTACTAGTTTGTGCAGCTAGTCCTTGTTAGTAGTACCCATACAATACTGCTGATTTACAGTGGAAATAGTTTGTCATGGACACAGCAGAGCCTCCATGTTATTGTACAGCTCAAAATACACTGCAGACTAGTTTTTTTTTTTTACTAACTCATGTATCTGTTTATTAAATGCCAAGTCTTCTCTCTAACCAGTCGGATAAAAATGTCAAGCCTGTACTGTTATGATAAGAGTAAACTGTATACGAATCACTGTAATATGATGGAAACAAAAGATTGGCAGGCCCATTATTCTTCTTCTGAGTGATGTAAGCAGACACACTGCTGTCATGTAGGAAATAAGCGAACATATTACTGACAATGTCTTACAAATGTAGGCACTTAGAGAGAAATGAACTGTTCATGTAGAATACCTAATTTATCATTTGTCATATTTTACCTAAATGTCTGTTGTTTTAATGGGTAGCTGATGAATATAATATTACCAAAGTTGATCTCAAGTCATTTCAGTAAAGGCTCAAATATGTGGCATATTTAGAAGTACCTTCCAATTAGAATAAAAAAAAAAATTGAAATGCAAACATACACACTGCAGACTCCTTATTGTCTCACACATGAAATTCTAATATAGAAAAAATGTCAGTTTAAAGGGGTTGTAAAGGTTTGTTTTTTATTTTCTAAATAGGTTCCTTTAAGCTAGTGCATTGCCTTCGATTTCCCTTCTAAATGTTTTTTTCTTTGTCTGAATTTCTCACTTCCTGTTCCTCCTCAGTAAGCTGTTCTGGCTGACTAACCCCCAGCTAGAACGGCTCGGATGATGGGGGCAAGCTTACTGAGGAGAAACAGGAAGTGAGAAATTCAGACACAGAAAAAAACATTTAGAAGGGAAATGGAAGGAAAAGGTAAGTGAACAAACAATGCACTAGCTTAAATGAACCTATTTAGAAAATAAAAAACAAACCCCCTGTAAAGTGGTTGTAAACCCTATTCATGAAATTTGACCTAGGCACATATATCTGTAGTGTTTGCTTATCTCTCTCCAAAGCTCTAAGTGCTGTCTCTTTCTGCTGCTCTGTTCGTGTTATCAGCAGAGTCACTTCTATCAAGTTCTCTGACACACGAGATAACAGCAGCTGAAAATTTGTCAGGGAGGGAGCTTAGAGATAGATAAGCAGAGAGCTTGTCTATTTACAGTACAGCTCTGCAAGTTCCTTCCCTCCTCTGCCTATGTGAAGTGGGGTATGCATGCCTTTCTTCCAATCAGCTCTCACATAGTGCTGCGTACACACGATCCGAAATTACGACAAGAAAATCGTGGATTTTTTTTTTCACATGGAATTTTGGCTCAAACTTGTGTTGTATACATGGTCACACAAAATTTTGACCGTCAAGAACGCGGTGACGTACAACACTAACACAAGCCGAGAAAAATTAAGTTCAATGATTCCGAGCATGCGTCAAATTTATTCCGAGCATGCGTGTTTTTTTGCGCGTCAGAATTGCATACAGACAATCGGAATTTCCGACAAGAACTTTTCCCGTTGGAAAATTTGAGAAGCAGTTCTCAAATTTTTACGGTCAAATTCCGACCCCACGGCTGGGCTTAAAGGACAACGTACCTATACGTTGATGTGCCCAGCCGTGCCATTCTGCCGATGTATATCGGCGTGAAGGGGTCGTTAAGTGGTTAAAGTGATGTGTATATATATAAGTTACTCTTCCCAGCCGTGCCTCTGCTGATGTATATGTACAGGAGCCGGTTGGGAACTGGTTAAATAGAAATCTATATTTAGATAGATTTTTCCTCCAAAAGCATTTTCTTAAAATACATTTGATAAACATAAAAAAAAAATAGATTTAAAAAAAAAAAAAAATCATTGATTTATATCCACCCTGCCTGGCAGGTTGATGTCTTCATTTTCAGAGAATATGAATGATAACACAAAAACATTTTTTTTCATTCATGGTTAGTGTTTGGCTGAAGCCATTTATTATTAATCAACTGTGTTTACTCTTTTTAAATTATAATGACAAGAGAAACTACCCAAACGACCCTGATAAAGTTTACATGATTTTGGCCTGGTAACATGCGTGTGTATAAAAGGTCAATGAGTTTCTGGACTCCTGACAGACCCTTGCACCTTTTAATCCTGTGCTGCACTGGCGTTTCTGGGTTCTGAGTCTTTGTCAAAGGATCTGTGGGAAAAGGTAGTTGAACTGTATAAAGCAGGAAAGGGATATATAAGGATATCCTAGGAATTGAGAATGCAAATCAGCGGTGTTGAAATTCTAATCAAGAAGTGGAAAATGAGGGGTTCTGTTGAAACCAAACCATGGCCAGGTAGACCAACTAACATTTCAGCCACAACTGCTAGGAAAACTGTTCGAGATACAATGAAAAACCCACAAATAACTTCAGGTGAAATACAGGACTCTCTGAAAACATGTTTCAAGATGTACAATATGGAGGCACGTAAAGAAAGATGGGCTGCATGGTCGAGTCACCAGAAGAAAGTCATTACTACGCAAATGCCACAAAGTATCCCGCTTACAATATGCCAAACAGCACAGAGACAAGCCTCAAACCTTCTGGCACAAAGTAATTTGGAGTGATGAGACCAAAATTTAGCTTTTAGGCTACAACCAGGGCTTTTTTTCAGGGGGAACTCAGTTCCACCACCTTTGGCTCAGACCCTTCTGCTCACCACAATCACTTGTAAACACAGAAGTCTGGTTTCTGTGTTTACAAGTGACAGCTCTGCACTCTGTGTGTAACCCCCCCTGAACTCTGCACTCTGTATGTAATGCAATTCTGGTATTTAATGCCCCTTTAAGACCCTTCTACTGTTTGTGAAATCTGAATGGGTCGTGGTTGAGTTCCTGCACCTATTTTCTGAGAAAAAAAGCTCTGGCTACAACCATAAACGTTACATTTGGAAAGGAGTTAACAAGGCCTATGATGAAAGGTACGGAGGTGGATCGCTGATGTTTTGGAGATGTGAGCTACAAAGGCACAGGACATTTGGTCAAAATTGTTGGCAAGATGAATGCAAAATACTGGAGGAAGTTGAACATTCCAACATGACACTGAGCCAAAACACAAGACCAAGTCGACCTGTCATTGGCTACAGCAGAATAAAGAGAAGATTCTGGAGTTGCCATCTCAGTCTCCTGACCTCAATATCATTGAGCCAATCTGGGGAGATCTCAAACATGCAGTTCAAGAATTTACAGGATTTGGAGGCTTTTTGGCAATAGGAATGGGCAGCTTTACCATCTGAGAACATAAAGAGCCTCATCCACAAATACCACAAAATACTTCAAGCTGCCATTGATGTTAAAGGGGGCAATACACGATATTAAGAACTGGGGTATGTACAATTTTGATCAGGGTCATTTGGGTATTTTTTGTTGCCATATTTTAATGGCCAAGAAATCATAAATTCTGCCAGGGTATGTAAACTTATGTATGAGCACAACTGTATGTATGTGTGTATGTGTATGTGTGTGTGTGTGTGTGTGTGTGTGTATATGTATATGTATATGTGTATATATATATATATATATATATATATATATATATATATATATATATATATATATATATATATATATATATATATATATAATTCATAAATCCTTTTTTAGAGTTTCTGTAATATAAACTTCATTACAAACGTGTTAGAATCATCCATCTCTGGTATTTATTATAAGTTGTGTTATCTACTTTCTCTAGATAACATACCTCAAGAGCAGAGTAATGCTGGGGACTTTCATGGGTTCACGTTTTACCTGTACTATTCTTTTATAGCTCCATGTTAATATTAGTAAATCTGTTTTTCTAAATCTGTACAGCGATCAGAAAATGCACAAGCAAGGTCAATGTAATGAAAACTACTTGTCAAACCGAGCAAGTGTGTATATATAGAGATACACTCAACTGAATGTACATAAAACATAAGCATGACTCAACCTGTGGATCTGTCATTTCATTGAGGCAACCTATCACATTAAAACACCAATAGGGAGACTCGGGATGCATTACCAAAATAGGCTTACATAAAAAAAGTCAAGATTCGCACAGTGCTGCCTGCTGCTGTGAATTCGTTTCAGCTGCTAGATGATGCACTGCATATACTGAGTATGTTATCTTCAACAATTAAATACCACCTACCAGAGGTTCTGGGTCCCCCGAACTCCCTTCTTTCATTTACCCAGAGCAGAGCCATGATAATAACTACCGTATTTATCGGCATATAACACGCAGAGGTGTATAATACACACCTTCATTTTAAGAGGGATGTTTCAGGAAAAAAATGTAAATTTTAAATAAAGAACTTTGAAGCAAAATAAGGGTCAGTGCCCATCAATGCAGAGCCTGATCAATGCTCATCTATAGCCTCACAATTGCCCATCAATGCAGCCTCCCCATTGTCATGAATGCAGCCTGATCAATGCCCATCTCCGTGAGAGGGGCGGGATGAGCACCGTCAGATTACATACAGCGAGAATCTCCTGTTTACTCGGCGGCCTCTTTAATACAAAGTCCAGCCTCCTGGACCAGCTTCTATGACAGACAGAACATTGATCCAATGCCGGCCCACGAGATGGGATTTCCTATTACAGAGGCTGCTGAGTAAACTGGAGATTCTCACTGTATGTAATCTGACGGCGCTCGTCCTTCCCCTCTTCCCGTTCTCTCTGAGGCAGCCCAGATTGCAGTATCGGCATATAACACGCACACACTATTTTCAACCGATTTGCAGGGTGAAAAAGTGAGTAGTTATGTTGACAATAAAAATGTACCCCTCTAATGCTCCTATCGCTGATATCAACCAACAGGAATTGGTGCAGATCATATAAAAGCTCGTCATGCTACAATGTGCTACAGAAAAATGGTAACCCATCGCACAACGATCGTTTTAAGGATTAAGCCCACAGGGCAAAACGCGTCTGAGGGACCTCTCCGGTGTGTGAAGAGCAGAGTTGAAGCCATCTAATTCTACCTTGTTCAGTTTTGGTCACAGTGAGTCGCCATCCTAAGTGCAATCGTTTGCCATTTTTCTGTAACTAATTATGTTGGTTGTGAGTCTTGGGAGTATCATTTGCATATTAAAGATATGGTGCATTTTTTTGGCTGTATCCTGAGTTCTGCTTGGCCACTTCAGTCCTTTATACCCCTTAGAGCCAGTTCACACTGCAGCGGCACGACTTCGGGGGCGACTCTGCAAGTCGTCCTGAAGATGACTTCAGAGGCGATCAGCAAAATGACTTCTGTATAGAAGTCAATGCAAATCGCCCCGAGCCGTCCCCGAAGTCGTACAAGAACCTTTTTCTAAGTCGGAGTGACTTACGTTGCTCCTATTAGAACGGTTCTATTGCATTGAATGGGACGAGACTCGTCAGACGGCTGACGCCCCAGTGTGATCCGGCTCTTAGATACCAGAGCAATTTTTATATTTTAACTATGGGCATTCTTATTTGGCAATAATTTTGTCATTACTTAGGAAAACAAAGTAAAAACAAGCAGTGGGAGGGGATGTCCCTGCGGCTCCGCCCGGGTCTCCCGTCCCACCGAAAGGCCTGAGCGACCAGCCAGCACTGAAGAAGACTGAGGACCATAAAATAGCGCAGCGTGACTTCCCTTAGGAAGATTCTGGCACTTGCACCCAAAGCCAATCGAAGAATCGGCTTTTAGGCTTGGGTGAGGACAGTGCTACCTTATAGTAAACAGCCTGCAGCTACAGTATTTGTAGCTGCAAATTTTACATTTTTTGGGGGAAGACTGGAGCTTCTCTTTATGGAGAAGGTATTGTTAATGCTCCAAATATTTTCTATCTGTATAAAATAAGAGACTACTTTTTATATCCTCTCTTAAATTAGAACAGTAAGGATTAGAAACGGCTCCAGAATATTAGCTATTCAGGATAGATAATAAAAGGTCTGCAGAGAGGCCCTTTCTGATGCATCATGGGCAAATGCTAATTTATTTAAATGCACTATTAAAGATCGTCTCTGTGGGTCTAAATTTGAAATTTCAGCACGTGGGTTTGCAGCAATGAAAATTGTTAGAGTAGAATTACAGATAATTGCACTCAGCAGCGTTTAAATATAATGCTTTGCAATTTATTTACCATGTAAATGTATAGGGGCTGCTTCGTCGTGCTTTAGTTTGTCTTCTATTCTAAGTGAGGTTCAGTCAATTAGCTTAAATTGGTTCTAAAGGTAGAATGTTTTTTTACCTTAATGCATTCCCTGCTAAAGCGGAGTTCCAGTTTGTGTTTATTAAAAAGCGTAGCTGCTGACTTTTAATAAACACACACTCACCTGTCTTAGGATCCAGCGATGTGGCCGCCTGAACCTTCGGTTCTCTCCCTCTCCTCTCCCTGGTGCCGGCATTAAAAGTGTGAGCACCCTGCTGTGACAGCTTGTGGCTTCTGCGCGAATCGAGCTGAGCCTCCTCAATGTTCGGGCAATCTTCTGGGACCTGTGACATATCCCAGAAGATTGCAGGGAGGGAGAGAAGAACTTTCGCTTGGATCGCCTAGACAGCCCGAGGGGAAGTGGGTAACTGTCAAAACTAGGTACCCCCCCCCCCCCCCCTTAAAAAAAAAATGACATGCCAAATGTGGCATAGAAGAGGGGAGGAGTGCTTGAAGCAGGCTTCCCCTTTTGGGTGGAGCTCCGCTTTTAAAGTTAAAAATGTTTACCATTTGCTTTTCCCTTTCTCCTCAGCCCCAAAAACATTGCTCAAAAAAATGGAACACTTTTTAATCAGAGAATAGCATCACATCAATTGATCTGGTCAGTTATATAGCAGAGGAGATTGTTAATCAGTTTCAGCTGCATTGGTGTTAATGAAATTAAAGAGGAACTGCAGTCAAGGTAGCTTAATCCCCCCCCAAAAAAACATGAGTATGCAGATCAATCATTATACATCATAATTTGTAAATAGTAGTGAATGTCGGCTTACGCTTTCTGGGCCAGATTCTTGTAGAATCCGCGGCAGCGTAGTGTAAGCCATTTACACTACGCCGCCGCAAATTACTGGAGCAAGTGCCGTATTCTCCAAGCACTTGCTCCATAATTTGCGGCGGCGTAGTGTAAATGGCCCGGCGTAGGGCCGCGTAATTCAAAGGGGGCGGCTTATATTTAAATTAAGCGCGCCCCCGTGCCGATCGAAATGCGCATGCGCCGGGTGAAAAACTAGCCCAGTGCGCATGCTCCAGCTCACGACGGAAAACGTCAATGACGCCGACATGAGCGTCATTGACGTAAAGTCGTATTCACGGACGACTTAGGAAAACGACGTAAACGACGGAAAAAGCCGACGCTGACCCAACGCCATACTTAACATGGCATACGACAGACCTTCGTAAACTTGCCCCTCATATAGCAGGGGCAAGTTTACGCTTACGGAAACGTCGTAAAATCACTGCGTCGTCCGCGCGTACGTTCGGGAATCTCGCGTAACTAGCTAATTTACATAGACGACGGGGAAAACGATGATGCGACACCTAGCAGGGAAAAAAAAAATTGCATTTTAAGATCTGACAGCGTAAGAGCCTTACACCTGTCAGATCTAATGGGTATCTATGCGTAACTGATTCTAAGAATCAGTCGCATAGATACGCCGGGCCAGATTAGGACTTACGACGGCGCAAATGGTGTTGCGCCGTCGTAAGCCTTTTAAGAATCTGTCCCTCTGTGTCTAGATCCTTTTTTTATAATCGCTCTCCCTGGTGTTGAGAGTGGCCATTTCTAGTGAGGGCAAATGAAGCCCAAGCCGCAGTCTTCCTGGAATGATGCCGACTACTCCGCCTAGTAAATCTCACGCATACACGGTAATGGGCTCCCGGCCGTGTATGCGCAGTGGAAAAGCCGCGTCCCCAACGACAGACAGGTTACTATAGCAGTGGCAGCGACCTTCAGCTGTGGCTGCTATAGTAACATGTACACAAAGGCCTGGAAGGGAATGCACATATAGTAAAGCACATTGCTTATCTTTTTAGATGTTTCTCAAGATAAGTCCCGTCTTCAAGAATTTT